>NC_135339.1:39031650-39646634 GCF_023851605.1 Tamandua tetradactyla | reverse complement strand
TGTATATATCAGATTAAAGTCCATTCACTAGCTACTGGTCATTAAAAGTAAACACTAAAGAAATGTGTGCTGTTGACACATTAGTTACAGATTTGATAATGTAATAATTTCTGCAATCATTAAAATTTTTATATTCAGTCCTGTTGCACAATCTGTATCCCTTCAACTCCAATTACCCAATATCTCACCCTATTTCTATCTCCTGATGGTCTCTGTTACCAAGGAAATAGTCCAAGTTTATTCACTAATGTCAGTTCATATCAGTGAGACCATACAGTATTTGTCCTTTTGTTTCTGGCTAATCACACTCAGCATAATGTCCTTAAGGTCCATTCATGTTGTTACATACTTCATAACTTTATTCTGTCTTACAGCTGCATAATATTCCATCTTATGTAAATGTCACAGTTTGTATAGTCAACTATCTGTTGATGAACATTTTGGCTGTTTCCATCTCTTGGTAATTGCAATCATTAAAATTTAATTTAAACTTCAATTAGGGTTGACTTAGTTATACTAGCGTTGGTAATTTAAAACCTATACAATAAAGTTAGAATGTGCCAACTTGCTGATGAGTAATTCATGTTATCAATAAGATGGTCAGTAAACTGCCTTAGATATATTATTTTTGATTTGGAAATAAAAATGAGTGTATTTATAATATAACTATTTGCTATATTATATATTATTATATAATAAACTATCCAAGTTTTAATTTTTTGCCTTAAGCCAAAAAAATCAATAAAAATTCACATATCTTTTAACTATTGAAGGTCTTGATGTTTTACGAGGGTTCTTAATCTATATAAAATATAAACATCTAGATTTAGAACAAACTGCTGGTTGTGCTGGTTTGAAGCTGTTATGTATCCTAAAAAAGACCATGTTCTTTTAATCCAACCCTGTGGGGCCAGACCTATTGTTGGTGGGACCTTTTTTTTGAACCCCAGTCCTCTGGCATCACAGGCAAGCATTCCTACCTGCTGAGCCACCGTGGCCCTGTTGGTGGGACCTTTTGATTAGACTGTTTCAATTGAGCTGTGACCCAGCTGATTCAAGGTGAGTCTTAATCCTTTACTGGGATCCTTTATGAGATGATAAAAGGAAGAGACATTTGGAGAGAACTTAGAAACGCCTCACAGGTGCTCAGAGAGTAAGCCATTGGAATCAGAAGCTGAAAGCAAAGGAAAGTGAAGGACCAGCAGATGCCAGCCATGTGCCTTCCCACATGATAAAGGAATGCCAGATGCCAGCATCCTTTCTTCAGAGATGGTATCATCCTCTTGATACCTTAATTTGGACATTTCCATGGCTTTACAACTGTAAATTGGTAAACTAATAAAGCTCCATTGTAAAAGCCAATCCATTTCTGGCATATTACATTCTAGCAGCTTTAGCAAACTGAAACACTGGTTATAACTATAACTATTCAGGAATTCAATGTACAGGCAATTTTAAATGACTTCGAAAAATGGGGAATAATTATCACCTTCTAAATGAATTTTCATTTATCTAACCTCTTTGAGCAACTATATGCACCACGCACTGGTCTGGGTTCAGCAGACTAAGTATTGAACAAGAAAAAGTCCTTGTCATTAGGGAGTTTTATGCTCTATTGAGTGGGACAAGAGAAGGTAATCATTACAGGCAAAATTTGCCTTAGTTTTCCCTCATAAGTTATTTTTTCCCTTTTATATTACTCATGTTCTTTATGTTTTGCAAACTGAAATAGCATTAAATTCAGAAATTATAATGTCAAACCCCCAATAGAAATAGATTTTGATTGAATTTTCCCTTGGTTAATCTCTAGATTAAGAGAATATTGTGTTTCATTCCACTATATATGGTGATTTGTGCTTAGTTTTTGAGACTTGGCACTTAATAACAATTGCCAAGCTTGATTAATTTCTGCTTTAGCTATATTACATTAATAACCTAGTTTTGATACTATAATATTCACTCATATGCAATTATTTTAAATAGATATGCACTGAATGAAAAGAAAATATTACTTTGCTAGAAAATATTTTCAGATGAGGAATAATAGCACATTTTGTGTGAGTTCATTGCAATTTCACAATTTGTCATATTGACTAAAGTCAAGAGCAATTTGTTTTTTATAATAACTCAGCTTATCTTAGTCTTATTTTGAAAGTATTACCATCCATTTCAATGTTTATGTTCAGTCACATAAATATAGACTTATTATCATGAACTCCATATTCTAAAAGACTAAATCATTACCTTTCCAACCCTTTCCTAAAGACTTTAATGGAACAAGATTTATTAAAATGGTTGAATATCACTCCCAGAAGGAGAATATAGTAATTTATCACAGTAATCTTATCACTGGAGTCCTGCAATAAGAAAATACTAATGTTAACTTATCTCTGTCCTCCCCTTTACCCTATAATACATTATGGGCAGTCTTATTAACTCAGAAGCTCATATTTTTATAGCATCCACTGTATCTCTTAAGGTCTAAAATAATAGACACTATTATCAATTAAAAATCAAGGTGGTAATGTTGAATTAAAATATTTCTCCAACTACATGTTTTATGAAAAATGCTTGGCAGAGAATAGGGAGTGCCAGACTAAAACAGCACCATTTAAAACTGGAGATTTCTAAAAGTCTGTATCCATTATATCCTTGGCTTTTGTGCTATGGCTTGTGGCTGAAAGCACCAAATTCAGAACATCAAGTGTAGCAAAGGAAAGATATAAACATCTAGTCTTCAGGGAGCAACACTGAAAGAAAAAGGGCTATTATCCAGAACATTTATCATCATGTGATACAGTGAACATTTAGTACCTCAAATTGTCAGCAGTTTTTCCCAAGAAGCAACAGCTGGGAAATGCCAAACTCCACTGAATTTGAAACTTTATGTTTCAGCCTAAGATCAAGTTTATGGAGAAATTTCCAGAATCATTTCCCAAAAATAAGATGAGTTTCATTCAGTTTGACTTCAAATTAAGGATTTTTGGGGATTTTAAAATTATAATTTTAAGGCAGGCCACGGTGGCTCAGCAAGCAAGAATGCTCGCCTGCCATGTCAGAGGACCCGGGTTCGATTCCCGGTGCCTGCCCATGTAAAAAAAACAAAAAAAAATTACAATTTTAGATAAGAACTACAGAAACATACCAAACAAATTATACCTTTGAATAACAATATTAAACAATGTTAAAAGTTTTGACACAAGTTTATAAATCCTCTCTTTTAAAGTAACAGAATGTGAAATGAAGAATCAAAGAAAAATAAAGGAATCATGGTGAAATCTGAATAAGTACAATGAAAGGAATGACGTGCCTCCTGATTTGCAAATGACATGGGATTATAAACTCTAAATCTCACCCAAAAAAAAAAAAAAAACAGCAAAGAAAGGAAAGGATCATTTTTTTGAGCTTGGTTAATTCAGAACTTTTAAAAAATAAATTGCCTATTAGTTTCTCAACTTCACTAAAAAGTTCAAAAACAAGTATGAAAACTAAAATAGAATGATCTTATCCATTTGAAGGCATTCAGCTTGGTGTTTTGGCATCTTTGAGAAGTCTTTCTCTTTTCTTTTTTAGTATTTTTATTGAGAAATCTCCATACACATAAAGTCCAACCTATTATACAATCAGTGGCTGACAGTATCATCACATAGTTGTAAATTCTTCACCATGATCATTTTGAAAACATTTGCATCACCTGTACAAATCAAAAGCTCACGCCCTATTCAAGATTGCATGTAATTATGATGTTCAAGTAAACTAACCCTGAAAGTTAAATTAGATAATGCGCTACCTGAAATATAAATTTTACACCAAATAAACATATCTCCCTTTGGTTTCACTTAGAGGTTGAAGTTTGAAAATTTGGGCCATTAACATCCTTTAACCAGTATTCTGATTTACCTTAGTCATATCCAGATCAGCCTCATTCTTATTTCTAGATGAAGTCCAATCACTTTTTCAGCTTTTTTTAAAATAGTTACTGAATGGGGTAATGCTTACTTTCATAGATTCAGTGCTCTAACTCTGAGTCTCGGGTATTACATAATTACAGGAAGTCTTTCTTGACCTATCTTTAGCCAGTGACTTAAAAATTCAAAGAAGTACACATCTAATCCTCTACTCCCAAATCAAACAATTAATTTAACTAAACCTAACAACTCTGTGTGCAGCTAAAAATCTAACCACTTACTAGACTGAATATTTTTAATAGGAAGATAAAACGTCAATAACACAACTTTTCCTGTACATCAATGATTCTTATTTCCTTTCCCCTATACTTCTGAGTGAGATGGTGACTACTAATGCAAAATCCAGTGTCTTATCTATCCAGTGTCTCCTTATCCCTGAATTTGGTACCCTGAGCATGAATTTTGTAAATGACTATAATAAATTGCTGGGAGCTGAGACGGAACTGGTAACATATAAAATGTGGGAGATTTAAACTGCTAAAACCATTTTTGTCCATAAGATACTCTCTGGTCATTTTACATGACTATTTGCAACATAGGAAGCGGTCGAGTACTACCTCCTTCATGAAATTCTTCACCCATGCTTAGAAACTCAATTTAATATCAAATAAGGTTTCATAAAGGAGAGGATGATACCTTACCTAGGTGGACCTACAAATCCAGATTTTTAAAGGATGAAAGGAAGTAGAAAGTGTTTCCCTAATTGCTATAGATATTCCCTTTTCTCTACTGTACAAGAAATGTAAAACCACAAATGCCACACGGCAACACTGCTTTCCGGTACCGTAGGTTAGAGAATCAGGAGAATAGTACTCATGGAACAGCCTGCTGGTTGGATAAATAAACAAAAAGCTTAAGACAAAATGAAAATTCCTGGTAAGATTTCAATATGAAATTTTCATTAGCTTTAGATATGAGTACTGTTTATAACGTATAAATATAGATACACTGATAATGAAAAAATATGCTTAAAACTTTAATCAGGAGTCAACTGTGTCTCACTCTCAGTTTGGATAGTCAGTTACTATCTGATTTTCATAGAAGTCCGGTAAATAAACTATAAGTTTCTGCTCAAAAATTTCAAAGTTCATTAATTAGGAGATTCACTTAATTCATATAAAAATATATTTATTGCCATTAGGAAATTTATGCTTCAACCAAATTTGCATGCTATTCATTGTCCAATATTTACTTTATTTGCTATGTTAAAACTTAGAAAATTAAAAAATTATTCAATGCATTTGCCTAAAATCTATCAAATTAGCAAAGCTCAAGTACAGAAATGCCATTTTTGGAAGATTCCTCCAAGAAAGAATGATCTGGCTTAATTAAGAGCAGAATTTTAAAGCATTAAGTCATTTTAAACATTCATTTAACTAATTAGATTTAGACAATTGTGACATTGATTTGTCACATTCAGTTAACCAAATTGAAATTTTATCTTAAAAAAAATAATATCTTTAACCTATAAAGGCAGGTAGAAATATTCTGCAAAATACTGGATCATATTATGCAGCCTCCAAAAAAAAAAAAAAAACCCAAGAATCTGGCATGGAAGTTTGTATTTTGCAAATATTAAAATGACAAGAAGAATTTTTCATGGATTGCCTAGTTATTTAAACCAAGTGAAAAAGTAAGTACAATATCTAAACAAAGTATGCAAGAAAACATAAAAGCCTTGGAAACTCACATCTCAATTTCTTCATCTGAATATATACCAAAGTTACTATGAAGCTGTGAGACCCAAATGACATGATCTTCGGGAGGAAGGCTCCACTGTGCACGCACTATTATTTTCTCCATGTGAGTTAGTGTGTTGCCCTCTGTACATTGGCTGATGCAGAGTAACTAACGTGCTCACCAAATCTCATTTCCTTTTTTTCCTTGACCTTTAACTAGACTACATTCCCAGCTTCCCTTTGTGTTTAGATTCCAAAATTGACAATACTGTGAATGTTATCAGTTGATCAATTTTAAGCAAATGCATTGTATAATTTTTACAGTTCCAAGTTTTTAATAATGTAAAAACTGGTCTATAAATAGCATGCAAATTTTGTATCCAGAAGCATGAATATCCTAAATGGCAATACTGAATATATTTAAATGGATTAACTCAGTGATACTTCTAATTAATGACCATAGGAATTTCTGAGCAATAACCTGAAGAAAGGAAGTTAATTTATCTCTCAATGAAATGTGAGCAGAAGCGATGATTGCCACTTCCAAGCCAGACCTCTAAAAAGTTCCTGCATGAACTTCCATGGTTGACAATACACAGAGGGCCCAGGGCAGGCACCCACTGGATGAAAGGTGCACCAATACCTAAATGACCTAAATGACCTAAATGACCAGGCTGAGGAAAGCTCACCTTGGACTCACAGTGGACTATGCAGTGAGTGAGGAGCAAATTTGTGTTAAACCACTCATATTTGTAAGTTGTATTTCTAGTAAATGTATCATTAACACCACGAAATGATGACTTGGAGATTTTAAGCACCTAAGTCCAAACTCAATGCCATTAATGGGAAATCAATACAACTATAGACTCAATAGGTAATGAGGTTAATTTCATTGTCACACACTGACTTTTTAGTAATATGGTTAATGGGCCTTAATGGAATAATAGTAGTCATTAAGGTTAATTATATAACATGTGCCAGACACTGAGTCAAGGGCCTAACCTGATCTCATTTTTAATCCTCACATCAGCACTGAGATGAGCATTGTCACTATTCCTAATTTATTAGTGGGAAAACTGAAAGCTCAGAATGGTTAAGTATTTACATTGCCATGCAGTTCACAGTTAGTTAAAAAGCTATTTGAACCAGGTCTGTCTGACTCCAACCCATGCTCTTAACCACCTCAGTAAACTACAGCATGGAGAAGATGGGAGCGCTGACTTAATACCAGAACACCAGGAATACTTGCTGGGCGTAACGGTTAATTTCCTGTGTTAACTTGGCTACGTTATGGTTTCCAGTTGTTTGGCTAAACACTGGTTTAGTTGTTACTTGTGGAAGTATTTCGAAAATGGGATTAGTATCTATAAGAAATTGGTTTCAAGTGAAGGAGATTATTCTCGGTGGTGTGGGTGCGCTTCATCCAATCAGTTGGGGGCCTGAAAAGGAGAAACTGAAGGGTTCAAAAACCCAAGGAAATTCTGCCTCTAGACTATACCCTCACTCCTCCTGACTTCTTCCCCTACAGACAGACTACAGACTTCAACATCGCTGTCATAAGGAATTTGGGCTTGCCAGCCCCCGCAATCACCTGAGTCAATTCCTCCACATAAACTTCTTTGGTTCGGTTTCTTGGGTGAAGCTGGTAAAATAGCAAATCATTTTACCAAGAAGGGGGCTTTAGATTCTCAAGAATCCTTTGAGCAGTAACATATTATAAATCTAACTCAGAATTAGAATGTTTAAAATTGCACAGATATCAACCACTTTCTAAATAAAAGTTTCTCATGCTTGTGTGTTACTTCCTGATAGACAGTATATTTCTTAAAATTATAAACTTGAGAAGCTGGGATAAAAATAAAGCAGGTGCAGGTGCACGGGTGGTGCAGTGTTAGAATGTACACCTTTCATGCGGGAGACCTGGGTTCGATTCCTGGACCATGCACCCAAAAATAAATAAGCAAATTAAAAAATAAAGCAGGTACCCATATCAGATAAGAGAATTTTCCTAACGATGTTGTTACAATTTCTGCCCATGGAAAAATAAAAACAAAAACATCGTTATGTTTAGGGTTCAGATACTGAATGTTTTAGGCTGTAAACTAACAATGAATCAAAGATCACATGAAACAAAGAAATGTGAAGACTAGTCTGAGAAACTACTTCACTTGTAAGCCTGTAAACCACTTTGGCTGAATCTTAAGCATAAAGAAGCTACTGAACATAAGCCTATTTCCTAAGTGGAAATCTTAAGAAAGAAGGATCAGCCAGGAAAAGATTGGACTCTGCCAGAAAGCAGGAGCTGGAGGTCACAGATTGGCATGTGTTCAGGGCACATCCTGCTTTTCAGACATTCAGCTCAAACTTGGCAGCATCCCTTTTGAGAACAAGTCAAATAATTGGACCCCAAAAGAAACCAAAAATCTCTTCCTGAAAAATCACCTACCTGAGGTCAGGGTATAAGAATAAGGAGATTTGTGATTGCTACTATACCATCTTTTCCTATTTTCTCCCCAACACCCCCAAAATTGTTTCGTTTTCCTTTTTTTAATATGACTACAACATGTGAGTGCACAAGAGAATATTGAAATAAGTGATTTGTAATATACTGGAGATAATTCAAAGCAATTCTATATGTGGATGCACACAGTTTTTTCACATAGATACAAGATAGAGCATTTCTTCTTTTTTCTGTTTCAAGGATAAAAAAAACGACTCTATTTTAGACAACACAATGAGATTAAAATTTTCACATTCCCTCACTCCTTGCTCTTAATCTTCATCTTTAGTTGAAGAATAAAGTTTGAATAAGGGAACAGAAAAATCATAAAGGGTAACCTTTGCAGTACCAACAAGGCACTTCCATCAAAGCATAGTCAATCATTTTCCCAAACAGGCATTTTGTAGGAACAGTCTTCAAAAAATTGCTGATGGAGGAGAAGGTGGGGAGGACCCTGAGACATCCTCAGTGAGAAATGGTAGATTAAAGTTAGTTTTCTTTATGGCAAAAGGAATTCTCAGAGTCCTCAAGATTCTAATATGGGTTAAACCTCCAAGAGGAGAAAGGGAATATGCAGCGTTTCCCATGCTTTCTGTGCAAACAATCCTTTATTTATGATGTATATCAGAAACAGTTTGGAGTATGCTGGTAACTGTGATTTGGGGGAAGATGAGTCAGAAAGCCTGTTTTCATCATATTTTCTCTCCCATTTTTTTGCTAAAGCCAGCAATAAAGGGACACTAGAATCCAGACCACTCGTCGCAGTAAGAAATCAAGGACAGTTTAGTTAAGGATCAAATGAAAAGAACCAGTTACCTCCTCATTTGTCACTTATACTCCCTCCTTTTTCTTCATCTCACTGTCTAACCTAAGCAAGATACACATTTCCTCCCTTAAACAACCCAACTGGGTGCTGCTTCTCTCCTTTTGTGTCCAAGTGGCTACTTCATTACTACTTGCCCAAATGAGTGCTGGAGAGGTAAGATAGCAGGCAAGTGAAACGTGTCTAATTGCTAAGACAGAACAAAAAGCCAGATATTCAAAGAGAGGAGGGCAGCTTTAAGAAATTATACAGAAACATTATCCAATCAGTACTTTTCCAAGCAATGGTTAAATCTCTACCAGCAAAATTGAGAAAGAATTACGTAACTCAGGCCTGGGTACTGGGTTTTCCTCTTGGCTGAAATGTGGCCAGACTTTCCCGAAGCTCCCAGAACAGGTGTTCCCCCTTAGGATCTATCTCCCTCAATGCTTTAGATTGTTCAGTCTCCTCTGGGCTTGAGCACAGTCCTAGCACTGGTCTAAAACAGATTCCCTTCCTGAGACATCAGAGGGTGGTAAAACAATCTCCATGGTTATTCACAATTTAAACCTCCATTCAACACCACGTGGTGCTAGGGATGAGGGGATGGATAAGATTCAGATTTTAGATCTTTCTGAACAGGGCATGTTAGAGGATGATAGGAGAGAAGGATTAGTTGCAAGGTGGATCTAAGCTCAGGTTTGGGCATGAATAGAACTCTTTCACATGTGGTTTAGTAGTGCTAGGGCTCCCTGAGCACTGGGGCGAATTGCAAAGGTTTTACTCAAGGAAGGGGATGATGTGGGCATCAAGCCATCCTTCAGACAGTTGAAGATGGTCCCTTTCTGTTACCAGGAAGACTAGCTTTCCTGCTTTATCCATTTCTTTTAGCCCCAGGCAATCCTGTGTGTGTAAGTAATCTCCTATAGGAGGATAGTTTCTTTGGCTTGGCCACTTCTGTAAAATCCAAACCACTCCCAACCCACAGGATCCACAATGGAATCTTTGAGGAATTTCACCAAATTCCTCAAACTTCTTCAGGGCCATCAGGTTTTTCTTACAGGATTCATTGACACCCTCTCCTGATTTATATCTGCCAAGAGGCTATGGTTGCAGTACACATTCCCTTTTATGGGGTCAGGCCAGTATTCTGCTTACACCACTGGTTCTTGAGCAGCTTTGGAGTAAGCCCCAGCACTCAGTGTTTTTCTGATCAAAATCACAGACAAGAGAGATTTGGCAGGAGTCCAAAAACACAAGAGAGACAAGAGAGCATGGCAGGAGTCCAAAAACACCTTTGACGTTGTCCCCCAATTGAGATCAGGTTGATCACGGGAGGTGGTGGGCATCTCTGGGCCACTGCCCTCAGAAGCTGGTATCCCTGGGAGAATCCCATAATTGCGGTCTTCCTGCAAGTTAGGATCCTTAGCAAGAATTGGACACACTGTTACTTGGGAATTGACAGTCAAGAAGAAGCTGTTCTATACATCCTTCATCAGGGTCTTCCCAATCTCCAAAGAGAAAACATAAATTCCCAGGCATTTTTTCTCAACCTTTTTTTAAATAGCACCACGCTTAAGGAATTACAACAGCTGTCTCCCATCCCACGCCAGGTCACTAGCAGAAGCAGCACTGCCAGCTCAAGACACACCAACGCCCAGGCATGCAGGATACTGGCAGAACAACAGCCAAGATCCTTAAGTCCATTTCTTCTTAAAGTTTCAAATTTATCGATTAGGATTCCTCTGCTTGTTTTTTTAACTTTCAGGGAAATACAAATTTTCTTTGAGGATATTGGCCAAGAATATATGTGACCAATCTAAATTGGAATCTTATGCTTCTTTACAATATGCCATTCATGTTTTAGAATTTAAGTTGGTTTCAAGCAGTCTTATTGTAGCTGTAGCTTGTAGCATTTACAGCTTCCTATTTGAACAATGTACTCTATAGATATGTATCACATTTATCATTGATAAAACATAATAAATAAACTGCCTTTTCATCCCTGTCACTCAGCACTAACTTTGCTTCTACCTGCACATTCACAGCTAGAGGAGCCAAGACAGAAAAAAAAAAAGAAAAAAAAACAATTAAAGGAGAAAAGCAAATCTATCTAAAAAGTAACTTCTATCTGTAAAAACAAAATACAGAAGTGAATTCTCAAAGGAGTCCACTGCATTATATAATGACTCTGAAACATTTTATAGTTTTTCAAATACCATGTACAGAAGCATCCCATCTCAGCCTAGAACTGTCAAACATCCCACTTGCAACACAGTTGAGGTCTCTTTCAATAATGTTATTTCCAGGAGTGTTAGATAAAGAACCCAGCCAGAAGCAGTGCCAAATCTGCCTTGGATTAAATTGAGTGGCAGTAACTCCTTACGATATGGGAAAGATGGGATCAGGCTTTAACTTTCTTAATTGTATTAAACCCAAAGCAGGAAAAGGTATTTATCTTGTCTGCTTTCCCTCTCTAAGCTACTCAAGCTATCGCTGTCATCAGCACTCAGTCTCCCTCCCCAGCCCCACACAGCCTACAGCTGCTCATTGTTCAGGTGTATTGATGCCTCCTCCCTGATTAGAAATAGAGAAATACCTTCGGAAAGTACTTAACAGAGTCAGAGGCTTTGCCCACTGCTAAATGCTTACTATTCAGCTTTTCTTTTCCTTATTCTCAGCTACAAGCCACTTGGTTTGAGGCATGGCTTGATTTCTCTCATATTTATGTTAGGGATCAATTTTCACTTTCCTGCCACAAAATTCCTTATCGGCTACCTAGTAAATGTCTTTAAGTTTTCATCCTTACACACCAATTTTTATATCCTGCAAAGTATATGTTCGCTCAAAATTTTCCTTCAACTTATCCCCCTTGCCACTTGATCTCACTTACTTATACTTTGTTTATTTAACTTTAATACCTGACTCTCAAACTTTAATATTTCCCTCTCTCTCAACTGTCACTTACACATCAAATTTTGCCATCTTCAATCAAAACTGTTTTGCTTTTCTCTTGACCACACTGCCTGTCTTACTTCTCACCATCCTTCTCCCATCCTGACTACCTTGAAATCAGTCTTACAGCTAGCTATAAGAGTACAAAGAAAAACAACTTGGACTGCAGGGAAAATAGACAACTTCAGACCTGCCTTACTTTTCCTGAGCTGAAGACACAAATACCATACAACAGGTTGGTTTAAACAATAGGAATTTCTAGGCTCACAGTTCTGAAGCTAGGAGAAGTCCAAAATCAAGACATCAGCAAGGTAATGCTCTCTCCCCAAAATCTGCAACATCCCGGTGCTGGTTAACAGTGACCTTTGGGGTTCCTTGGCATCCCTTAGCTTGTTCACTCAACGATATCCTCTCCTTTCTCTTGTGGGTTTTGTTGACCTGTGGCCCCTAGCTCCTCTGCCTAGTTTTCTCTGACAACATCTGAATTTCTTCTGTTTATAAAGGCCTCCAGTAATCCAGATTAAGGCCCACCCTCTTTCAGTCAGGCCACTCTTCAATTAAAATAACATATTCAAGAAGTTATAATTGCCATGGGTTTACAGCCCAAGAAATGTAGATCAAGATCAAGAATGTAAATACAATGGGTTACATAATCCAATCCACCACAAGATCCTAACTGTATTAAATATCACTTTCCCCCAACACTCCCTGCCCCTCTTCCCCTCACCTTACAGTAGTATCTCAGGAACAAGAGAAGCTCCCAACCAGGCAGTTCCTCATCTCTCTCCTTTCTCCCAGCTTTTACAAACTCCAGGTGGCTTAATTAAGGCAAAGGACAACATTCAAACCAAATGGTCCTAATCACAACCTCAGTAAATTCCTCAGCCATTTCAGTGGTATTAAATCATCCTAATTGCAATTTCAAATAATTGCAACCTAAATCACTCACCTGTCTCAGCTCTACTGTCTTCTGCCTGCTTGGCTGTCTGGAGCTTGGTGAATGTCCCACTCCTGATCCAGTATTGCAGATGAATTGTCTGTTGAAGCACTTTAAGGACCTGACTTCTATAGTACTCTTTGACTCTTGCTCTGGGTTTGAGCAAGCTCTTTTGGTTTGAGTAAGGAGTCTTTATGGCTCCTTTGGTGGGGAATTCCTTCTCTGACTCAGTTAAGTGGGACTTTTCCTCATTACTTTCTGTCTGTTAAGCCAGAAATTGCCTGAGTGGAAGTCTTCTTGACTCCTCTGAATGGGGATTTAATACCTGATCCCTTCTGCTGATTGGGATTCTTCCTGGGTTCATCCTCCCTGTCCCTTCCAATGAAGGAGATTTTTCCTAGCTCCTTTCTGACCCCTTCCACTGAACAGCACTCTTCCTGGTTCTTTCTTTGGGACCTCTGTCTTCTCTGTCTGTTTTCTTTGTTCAGGTTTCATTTGAATTTTGACCTTTGTCTTTTGTTGAGATCTTAAATTTTAATGATTTTGATACCAGCGTTCACTATGGGAAATTCCCAACCATCTGGCACTCCAACTCTGAAGACCCCTGATTATTAGACCCTTTGCCACTCCAGCACTAACTCTATCCACTTTCTTTCTCAATGGCATTTCATTAAGGACTCCCCAGAACATCAGTGGCCTCTTGGAGAAACTTGAGATCTCCCCAAACTAGTTCATCTAAGACCTCTGATTTCTCTCAACCGGCATTCCTCCTTCCTTCTTTATTTGCCACCTCCTATCTTGCTTTTAATTCCTTTAAATCCTTTCCCTTCCTACTCCACTCCCTAAACTCCATCTGGTCACTGGAGGGTTAAGCTCCCTCTACCTGCTGGGGGCTTTCTAGGGACTCAGAGATCCCAAAAGCAACAACCTAAAGCTGAAAAGTCTAAGTGGGAACAGACTGGATATATTATCCTTTCTGATGGACCTTGGAGATACCTAGATGGCTGCTTGGTCTCTTCTATAACTGCTCACCCATAATTTAGCCCACAGCCCCTGTAAGATCACACACCACGGCAAAGAAAATCTTAGAAGTATCCTCCACAAATATTAGCAAGTAAACCACAATCTGTCCTATATGCCAGAAATACAATGCTGATGGAAAAAAAAAAAAAGAAATAAAATGGGACAAACATGAAAGCTAGATTTTTATATAAACTTATGAGTTTTACATTTCTGTGTTCATGTCTCACTTATGGCTCAGCATTTTGGAATAGAAGCTATAATCTTTCCACTTGTGTCTTTCTATCTATATCTATGTCTATCATATATTTTCTTACCCCCAGGTGGTATTTCCAAATGAACTTTAAAAATCCCTTAAAGGCATTCTGTTCAAATTTGTTTTGAGATAAACAAGTGCTTATGTAAAATAAATAATCCTAAAATCCCAGGACTTAAGGAAGCTGAACTTGTAACACTTCTAATATTAAAAAAAAAAAAAAAAAAGGATTCTCATCAAACTAGCTTCAAATGTTTTATTTTACTTTTATTTTTGGGGGAGGTGCATGGTCCGGAATCGAACCCAAGACTTCAAATGTTTTAAAAATTCAAGTTCACATAATTTAGGTAAATCTTTGGCTATTACATTTATATTGTTGGTTTGATTAAAAACTGCTATATCTTCTGAGAAATCAGTATTAGTTACAAGGTAAGCATACATTTTAATCCACTTGGATATAGTCTTCCTGAATGTATCCAGGTTTAATGGTCAAATAAGCTAGAATTACATCTCTTAGATATCTAAGATGATGAACCATGTAAATTTGCATTTAACAAAAATGAGTCATTATTCTGATAAACTGTTTCAACAGTACTTGTATTTTATGGGATATCAGATTGAAGATGGATTCCAAGTTTTTTTGATAACTTAAAACCTTAGGCTTATCCTAAATTATGTATGCAAGGCATGCAGGTGAGTTTTTGTTAAGAAATAAGAGAGTAGTTCTGTCCTAAATTAAAATGACTGGTTGTTGCAGAATAAGAAAGAAGAAATTGTAGGATAAATCTTGAATGCATATGAACAGTTATAGAAGATTTGTGGGAAAGGAACTTTCCGTTTTGTAGTCAAAGCTCGTTAAGATTTAATGTATTTATTTATAAGACAGTTTTAAGTGCTTTAGTATCAAGTAATATACTGATGCAGAACTAGAAATTGGGTTTTTTTTTTCTCTGCTAAATTGACTAAATTTTCTTGGACTATTGGTCTACTTTTAGTAAAAGGTTATAAAAAGTTTTTCTTTGAGTCTAAGGAAAAAGCAGACATTCTTTAATTAGAATAATTTCCTTTACTTCATGATAACTTTATCACATCCTTGGTTATTTAAGAGAATCACATCTTCTCACTTTTAAAAGAATTAAAGGTTGGTTTTTGTTTGCTTTCATTTTTTACAATCATGTTACCACCTATATTTATTTTGAAATCTTTCATTGTCACTTTGGTTAAATAGAGAGCCAAGTATTGTTTCATAGTGACTCATGATCTGATTTAAACAAGCTTTCAAATCTCATAACAAATTTTGACACTTTGCCTCCCCAAAATAAAATCCTGAATGATGTCTTCTTGATCTAATTCATCTTTGGGAACAGAGGGCCCTTGAAAAACCATAAAGGATTTATCTCACCTTGTAAAAAAAAGAGATGCTAGAAATATTTAGGTTCATTTGATATGTATTAGTTGCATGGGAAGTGTTGTTAAAGTAAAAGAGATGCTTAACCTTATTCGTTTAAATGTGTATGGATAAAATGTTAATTTAAATATTTTAGAATTAGTATAAAGTCCCTAGAGATTTATCAATGTCCTTACTGTCACTGATATGTTCTGGTACTGCTTTGACTGATACTAGGTATTTTAGTTTGCTAGCTGCCAGAATGCAATATACCAGAAACAAAATGGCTTTTAAAAAGGGGAATTTAATCAGATGCTAGTTTACAGTTCCAAGGCTGAGAAAATGTCCCAATTGAAACAAATCTATAGAAATGTCCAATCTAAGGCATCCTGGGAAAGGTACTTTGGTTCAATAAGGCCAATGAAGTTCAAGGTTTCTCTCTCAAGTGAGAAGGCACATGGCAAACACAGTCAGAGTTTCTCTCTCATCCGGAAAGGCACATGGCGAACATGGTCAGGGTTCCTCTCTCATTTGGAAGGGCACATGACAAACACGGCATCATCTGCTAGCTTCTTCTCCTGGCTTCCTGTTTCATGAAGCTCCCTGGGAGACATTTTCCTTTTTCATCTCCAAAGGTCACTTGCTGGTGGACTCTGCTTCTCATGGCTATGTCATTCTGCTCTGCTCTCTGAATCTCCTTCACTCTCCAAAATGTGTCCTCTTTTATAGGACTCCATAAACTCATCAAGATCCACCCAAATGGGTGGAGACATGTTGTCACGTAATCCAGTTTAACAACCACTCTTGATTAAATCACATCTCTAGGGAGATAATCTGATTACAGTTTCAAACATATCATATTGAATAGGGATTATTCTGCCTTTATGAAATGGGATTTAGATTAAAACATGGCTTTCCTAGGGAACATACATCCTTTCAAACCAGCACACTAGGCAACAACAGTATAATTTTATTGGTTACAATTTAAGTCATTCTTTTAAAATGTTACATGCCGTGGAAATAACCATATTTCCTTGTCAGATGTATTACTTTATGATAAATCCTCATTAGAGGTTTCACTTTTGTAAAACAGTAAGCTAAGTTAACCACAGCCACTTTTGTTATCTACAAACAGTTCTTTGTTTTACTCTGAAACTTCCCTAAAAGTGTTTGTGATCAGTTTTAGGCCAAAATTCTTTCTCTTCAACATAAAAGGGATTGAACAAAAGACACATGGGAAGGGCTATGCCAGGAACTCTTGGGCACAGGCTTCTAATAAATTGCTTAAATAACTTTGATACCATACCACTGCACTAAGTCAGAATTTCTAAAACTGTAGTGGAAATGCTGATGAGTTCATGATAACACAATAAGAGCCAGTGGAACAAGAATCAATTACATAGGACTGATAAGCCAGATAAAGTAAGATCAGGGCTCTGTTTGAACAATTGCTGATACTTCAATGTTCTCTATTTAGGAATCCCTTTTTATTTTACTTTATGCTATCTATAGCTCATAACAATTTAGTATACTATGCTTTTGTAAACAAAAATAAAATATTTATCTTTTCTCCCTGCTTTAGACTTCAAGAATTCAGAAACTCTTGAGTATTCTTATTTTCATGACAATATAAGAATTGCATAGGTTAATAAGAATTTGCCCTCTTTGTCAACAGAACATAATTGGAAATATTGGTGTATTACTGCGGTTTTTAAGCAACTAAGGTTAACTTATTGGGACCACTGCTTACAAACCTTCTTAGACAAACCACACTATGATTTGGCTTATAGAGTTCTCAGGCTTGAAGGTGAGCAAAGGTCACTTTTTGGCACATCCAGATTTTGGGGGGACCTTGAAAAGAGAGGATTTCACCCAAATCTATAGGTACTTCAGGTCAACTCTGGTAGAAAATGTTTGGCTTGGCTTCCTAGCCTGGAAAGGCTTTTAAAAGTCCAATCTGACATTCCTTATTAAAACTTCCAAAAAAGCAAACTTTAAAAAGCCTAAATGATAAAGTACCACTGTGGCTGCATCTACATAAATGATCAGACCAAATGGAATAAAAGTAGCCTCATTTTATAATCAAGGATAACTTGGAAGATTATCTTTGATCAAGAGGTGAGTGAGCAAAAAGAGAAATTTTGTGTTTCAACAGAAAACAGTAACATAACCCCATGGTTTATCAGATTCAGCTCCTGTTCATTTTCTTTAAGCTATTTTGTACCTCCTTTGTAAAGGGCAGGTAATTACAAGAATCTCAATGAACCCCAAGCATGATAAATATGAAGAAAATCATACCTAAACCCATCATTGGCAAATTGCTGGAAACTAAAAGAAAAACACTAAAAGCAGCAGAGAAAAAAGATATATAATGTACTGGGAAACAAGGATATGAAACAGTACAGATTTCTTATTAGAAATAATGGAGACCAAGAAGCAATGGAACAACATAATTTAAAGTAATACAAGGAAGATAAAATGTTTTAAAAGTATTAACCCAGCAAGGTTAATAACGTTATCTATATCCACCAAGATATCTTTAATAAATGAAGGTAAAATAAAGACTTGCAAAAACACAACTTCTGAGACAATGTGTCATTAGCAGGCCTGTAAAACAAGAAATGCCAAAGATGTGCTTGGACCTCAAGAAAGTAATACCAGATTAAATTTAAATGTGCCAGAAATGGTAAGCAAAGGGATAAATATGAAAAACTAGGCTTTCCTCTTCTAATTTACCTAAAAGAAGTAAAAGAAGTGACACACTCATGTTAAGGTAGAGTTTTTAATGTATTTAGGAAAAAAGGACAGGGGAATATAACTGAAATTATACTGCTGTAAGATTATTATATACATGAACAAAGAACATGAAGTGTCAGGCAGGATTTGGAAAGTGAAATATCAAGAATGTGTTAAAAGGGGGAAGGGAGAATTAAAGGGAAAAGGGTAAGTATGAAATGTTGAATGAAGAGATACAATATTGACTTTAAATGTATTCTGATAATTTAAAGTAGCATGCCACTAAAAATATTTAAGTGCAAAAAAGAAAAGAGAAAATAAAATGAAACACTAAATGTATATAATTAATCCAAAGGAGGAAAGAAAAAAGCAGAGAAACAAAAAACTGAAGGAATAAATGGAAATGAAGGAATAAAGTTCTATACATGCTAAAAAATGGATGAACCTTGGAAACATGGTGAGTGAAATAAGGCACATCAAGACAGGTGTTATGTTATTCTACTTATCTGAAATATGTAGAAATAGCAAATTCATAGAGACAAAAATTAATTTAGAGACTACCAGAGAATGGGGGTGGTGGGGAGTGAAACATGTTGCTTGGTAGATAGCGTTTGTAATTTTTTAAATTACAATCTTTTAATTAAAATAAAAGAATGGTTAGTGAGATTCAGAGAGAGCAACACTACAAAGCAGAGAGTCCACCAGCCAGCGACCTTTGGAGATGAAGAAGGAAAATGCCTCCCGGGGAGCTTCATGAACGTGGAAGCCAGGAGAGAAAGCTAGCAGATGAGGCCATATTTGCCACGTGCCCTTCCAGGCGAGAGAGAAGCCCTGACTGTGTTCGCCATGTGCCTTCTCACTTGAGAGAGAGACCCTGGACTTCATCGGCCTTCTTGAACCAAGAAAAATATAACTGCAAACGTCTGCAAAGAAGCTGCTGAAAACCTCAACTCCCGTAGCCACTGCGTCTTGCTTCCCCAGAGACCACAAAGTTCCCAGCCAATGAAAACGCGAGAACCCATCTTGATGCTAACCTCCAGTTCCTGCCTGGCTGCAGCCAGGGAAGCCCCTTCCTGGAGCAGGCACACCAAGTCCCCAACCTTGACCTTACTTTACCTTTGCTCATTATAATAGTAAATTGTTCGCCTCTGGACAAGATTTAGAGCCATTTTCTGAACATGCCATGTGTATAAAAGTATGTTTTAGCATGACAAGGGACTGCACATGCTCAAAACCAATTTGTGGACAAAAGCTTTGAATTCTTTTGGAATCTCCTTGCCCATTTGCCCCAACCACCTGCAGAAACATCCAGTAAACCCTTACAAAAGAATCCCACTCACCTCCCTTCCGGAAGAAGGTGCCTTTTGGATATAAGTCTACCATTCCCTATTCTTTGGCCAAAAAATAAAGTGCTGCTTTGCTGAAAAAAAAAAAAAAGAATGGTTAGTATGCTAGTTTGAAACTATTATATGAACCCTGAAAAGCCATGTTTTAATCCTAATCCAATTTTGTGGGGCCAGACCTGCTGCTTAAGGTGAGAAACCCTGATTGGATTGTTTCCATGGAGACGTGACACACCCAGTTGTGGGTGTGACCTTCTGGATAGATTACTTCCATGGAGCTGTGACACACCCAATTGGAGGAATGGCCTCTTGATTAGATGGAGATATGACTCCACCCATTCAAGGTGGGTCTTAATTATTTTTCTAGAGTCCTTTAAAAGGGGAAGCATTTTGGAGAAATCTCAGATGCAAATGTTTGGAGAACAATTGCATCAGAGCTGACAGAGACATGGATATAGGGAGATGTTTGAATACTGACAGAGAGAACTGGTGCCTAGGCATGGGAAGAGGCCAACAGATACCACCATGTCCCGTCCCATAAGATGCTAAGTGAGCCAGAGAGTTGTGTCCTGGAAGAGCTAAGTAAAGGCCCACAGATGCTCAGAGAGGAAACCAGTGGCATCAGAAGCTGGAAGCAACACAACTGGGAACAAGGACCAGCAGGCACCAACCATGTGCCTTTCCACGTGACATACATCAGCCTTTCTTGCGTCAAGACATCTTTTTTTCCTGGATGCCTTAGTTTGGACATTTTTCTGGCCTTAAAACTGTATTTTTGTAATAAATTCCCTTTTTAAAAGCTGTTCCATTTCTGGAGCATTGCATTCAGACAGCATTAGCAAACTAAAACAGTTAGGGTGAAAGTGTTTCAGGTTCCCATGGGGCAAGACCAGGTGGCTTTAGAGACTTCAAATTATAGGAATCGATTTCTCACCTCCCCCAAGACAGAGAGTGGGTGGGAGCAGTAGAGAGAGGCTGAGGTCCCTCACAAGTGTTTGCCTCTCTTAGGGCTGCTGTCCATTGCATTTTTTCTCCTGCAGAATATCTTGGGGGTCAAGGGGACCCATATTACCTGTGGGGAGAGAAATCTGTCAACCTGAAGTGCAAACAGACATCAAGAACAAATCTGGGGCCAAAATCACCTTAACTGAGAACCACTCTCCTCCATCAATATTGTGAACTTGCACTTTTTTTTTTATGCAGTGATGAAGGAATCACCCAGAGTCACTCTCCGCGGACTCCATTTCTTCCTGGGATAAAGAGCAGGAACAAAAATCAATTATCTATGTTTACAAGCTTAGGAATCTTGAATTAGAAAATAAAATAAAGCAGAAATTAAGTAGAAAGATGGAAATTATAAAGAGCAGAAATGATGTAAATGAAAAACAAACAAAAGGGGCAAAAAGTTGGTTCAATTATAACACTAATAAAATGATATATTCCCTGGAAGAACCAGCAGATGCTTGGCTTTAGAATAAGGAAAAATAATACAGGGTAGTGGAAACTATGGCAGTCTGGAGAGTACCATATGAGAATGAGGCTCAGTATGCCAAATATTCAAATTATTTAAGTGAAGAAAGAAATATATTTATATGGAATTCTCCAAAATCTTACATGTAGGTAAATAATTAGATTGTATATATGGTCACAGAATAATTTTTTTTAAAGAAGTCATGAAACTACACTATCCAAACAGTGAGCCCTAGGGTAAAGCATAGACAGTAGTTAATAGTATAATTATCAATTTGCTATCATTAGATGTAACAAATGTTCCACACAAATGCAAGGTATTAACAATAGGTATTAACAGTAACAAGGTATTAACAATATAATATTGTTAATTTTGTATTAACAATATGATTGTTAATATTATATAACATATTAATATATTAACAATTTAATATTAACAATATTATAATAGGAATAGGGAATCCTGTATTTTGTACATGATTGTTCTGTAAGCCTTCAGTTTCTCTAATAAAGAAAAAAGAAGTTAAAAAAAGAAAAAAATTTTAATTAAACAATATAAGCCACGAATGTGTAGCCATATATAACATATGTGTAGATTACATCTAAATTGTGGACATAAATTTGCTACCTCTGGTCTGTAATACACAGCAGAGAAAGTATGCTTAAGAAATCCCAGTTTACATGACATGGAAGCAATATTTTTCTTATAGTTGGAGAGCAAGTGAATCTTTGCTTGCTCTTCAGCCTTAAAGAAATACTAAGGCAGGCTTCATTAGTCAGAGTATACATTAATTTAATTGGTATCAGTGTAGTGAGACTTTGGAATGGTATTGTGATCATTACTTTTTAATTGATTACTATGTTATCTGTAGTTCTTTAATACTTAGACTACAATAGTCAATATTATTTCATTGTAAACACACTTATTATTCTTATTAAAAGTCTATCTAGGGGGCCATATGATGGTGGCTTATCAGGCAGAGCTCTTGCCTGCCATGCCAGAGACCCGGGTTCAATTCCTGGTGCCTGCCTATGCAAAAAAAAAAAAAAAAAAAAATCTATCTAAAATGATGTTTCCAGGTTTATTCTATAAGTAAACTGTCCCATAGCTCAGAGTTAGAAGCCTAAGGCTTGACCACAGGTCTGGTAATCAAGAAGAGGGTTGTTTGTTCTATACCCCATCATACTTAAAAAAAAAAAAAAAGGACTATGTACAATTTTTTGTATATTAAAGTACAGTTTACTCATACATTTAAGTGTAGAGGTTAATGATATTTGAGATTTATGTTACCAACAGGTCAATTAACATATAGGACATTTGCATCTGCCTATAGAGTTTCCTAATATCCTTTTATCATCAGTGGCTTCCATCCCAGATCATACCAAACACCAGTCTGATTTCTATCACTATATGAAAGATTACATGTAACCACATTTGGTAATTTGCAATTATATCACTCCTCAGAGAATGGGAATGTTCTGTCCCCTCAAGTGGTAACTGTAATTAAAAGCCTATCACTCTAGGACATAAGATTTTGTTGGTTTGTCCAGAGTGATGCCCCGATGAATCCCAGAGTGATTTGAACAGTGAATAAAAAGTATTTGCAAAGTCCCCTTCAGGGAATGGTGAGAACGGGGGAAAATTCAACTTCCCCAAGTTGAATTCTTGATATTCTCACAAGCAGTGCAGACAATCAAAGCTATAGGCTGAGCCCCCAATCTCGGGGTTTGTTCATATGAAACTTAACCCCACAAAGAAGAGGTCAAGCCTACTTAAAATTAGGCCTAAGAGTCACCCCCAAGAGAACCTCTTTTGTTGCTCAGATGTGGCCTCTCTCTCCAGCCAACACAACAAGCAAACTCACCACCTTTCCTCTGTCTACGTGGGACATGACTCCCAGGGGTGTGGACCTTCCTGGCAACATACGACAGAAATCCTAGAATGAGCTGAGACTCAGCATCAAGGGATTGAGAAAACCCCTAGAATGAGCTAAGACTCAGCATCAGGGGATTGAGAAAAACTTCTCGACCAAAAGGGGGAAGAGTGAAATGAGACAAAATAAAGTGTCAATGGCTGAGAGATTCCAAACAGAGTCAAGAGGTTATCCTGGAGGTTATTCTTACATATTAAATAGATATCATCTTGTTAGTCAAGATGTAGTGGAGAGGCTGGAGGGAACTGCCTGAAAATGTGGAGCTTTGTTCCAGTAGCCATGTTTCTTGAAGATGATTGTATACTGATATAGCTTTCACAATGTGACTGTGTGATTGTGAAAACCTTGTGTCTGATGCTCCTTTTATCTACCTTATCAATAGACGAGTAACACATATGGAATAAAATGAATAACGGGGGAACAAATGTTAAAATGTTAAAATTTAGAGTGAAATGCTGGTGATCAGTGAGGGGGAGCGGTGGGGGGTATGGTATGTATGAATTCTTTTCTGTTTTTTATTTCTTTTTCTGAATAGATGTAAATGTTCCAAGAAATGATCATGATGATGAATATGCAACTACGTGATGATATTGTGAATTACTGATTATATATAGAACAGAATGATCAAAAGTTACAAATGTTTGTATTTGTTTGGTGCATTTTTGGTATTTAAAAAAAATTTAAAAATTAATAAAAAAACTATCACTCTATCATAATAATATATTGGCAAAGATATGAATAAAATTGTCCATGAGACGCTACTGTCAAAGGTAAGATTCTTTTATATGTATATATGTGCATATGTGTGAACAATTTCAGAATGCTTCTATGACCAAAGGAGAAAATTTAACCAAGGATAAATTATGAATGTATAAAAATCCCCTAGTAGGGGGCGGGCCGCGGTGGCTCAGCGGGCAAGAGTGCTTGCCTGCCATGCCGGAGGACCTCGGTTCGATTCCCGGCCCCAGCCCATGTAAAAAACAAACAAACAAACAAAATATAATAAAAATAAGAAAATGTTTCCCTTTCTTCCTCCCTTCCTTCCTTCCATCCTTCCTTCCTTCTCTGTCTTTCTTTCCTTCCTTTCCTCCCTCTCTCTTTAAACAAAAAAAAAAGAAAAAAAAAAAAAAAAAATCCCCTAGTAGGCCCTAAGTGCATGCTCCATATTATGCTATCTATTGGAATTTAAATGAAGTCAACAAAACCCAGTGGTACAGAAAAACATTTGTCATTTTCTAACTTTAAAATTGTATCATGAGGATTAAAGAGAAATGTTCCTCCTTTTGTTGAGAAACGCTAGAAATAGAAGAAACTATATAAAATATGATTCAGTTTCTTAGTCTTGTTTGGTTCTGGAAAGAGAATTTAAAATATATATAGAAATGTCTGTTCCCAAAGACGATCAATTCTGAAATAACATTTTATACTGTTGAAAACTCTTTTAAATGAACTGTAACAGTAGTAATTGTGTTTCTCTGGTTCAAATGTATGCCAAACGGGGCATGAATGAATCAATACATGCTGATATTTATCAAGAATTTATCTTTTTGTGTGATCTATAAGAAATTCAAATGTATAATTAGATTACCTATGATCTGTCAAAAGAAGAGAGTAAATAGAGCCTGTTGTCTGAGAGACAGAGAGAGAAACAGAAACAGAATCATTATCAACCAAGGTGACAAGGTGCTAGGATAGTTGAGGGGAACAGTATTTCTCTGGAAATGACTTGAGAGCTACATACACTGAAAAGGCTATCAGGTCTTCATATGTTTCCAACACTTTAGCCGAGATGTATAACTCTTTATATAAAGTGATCAGAACTATGCTTATAGCTACATATAATACGAACATTTGTATTTTTTATATTTACATATAGGTGTGTGCATAGATCAATTCTAGAAAATGCAAATAAAATTTAATAGTGCTTTACTCTGAAAAGAGAAATTTAGGAAACTAGGGAATTTTAACTCTTTCCAATATAAATGTCTGAGTTGTTTAATATATTGTGATAAATCTGAATTACTTCTATAATTTAAAAAAAGAATTTGAACCTGTACATTACAAGAATAGAGAAAAGATATATATATATATCAAAATGGAAAAAGTCTTCAGAGGATAGAATTATAGGGAATTCCTAAAAATCTTTCCACTACTTTGCTTTCTTTCATATGCACATATTACTTTTTAAAAGGGAAGGTAATCAATATGTATATTTAAAGTGTGCAATCTGATTCTGTTTTTTACTGTATACAATATTTCTGTATTCATCTCTTCTTTTGTGTCTCATTTTTCTAGAGAATCTCCTACTACAGAATTGGTGGAGAATGACCCGGTCACCTTCTTGCACCCCTAGGTGGATTGAATTCCTGCTTCTGATCACCTCAGTCATCTCCAGTCCTTTTGTGCAATAATAGGCTCTACTGCTTACTGATTCTGTTTCTTCAAAACAAAACAAAATTTGAAAGATGAGTTAGGGAAAATCTTCACATCCCTGGTCTGATAATCTTGCTTTGTTCGTTTCCACAGTATTCCCAGAGTAGGGGAACATGTCACTCAACCGTAAATGTCTCCTGCTGTCATAAACTCTCAGATTTCACACCTCACTGTTTATGAGACAGGAGGAATTTATTTTATCCCTCCAGTCGTGCGATTATCACTCACAGCACTGACCTGTTTGAAAATAAGAGTGCAGCTCCACAGGACCACAGGTGGGTATTTTTCTCAACAAGGAAAGATTCATAACGCAAATAAAAGGAAAAAGACCTTATGCTGAGACATTAACTTGATTTTATTACTAGCCCCAGAGAATGTTTCTTATTCAAATAGTAAATATGAGATACAGTAAGAAAAGACATTAGAATGTATGGGTGAAAGTTTATAAATATTTTGAAGGAAGTTATACACAAATCCATATTTCTAAATTTTTTTCCAACTTGGATTTACTTAAGTATTTTCCTGTTTAATTTCAGTACCTCTCTGAATCTTTATGCCACCCACGGATCTCATAGCAAATAAGAGAGGTTTCTTAATTCAGTCTGACTTTATAGAGGATAAACTAAACACTTTAACTAAATTAGTGCAACATTGAATGTTTATATTGACATGATAAAGTTTATTTGGCTTTAAAAATTTAGAATTAGATATTCTGGAAAGAGTCAATTCATGTTTCTAAGAAAAAGCCTCTCTCATATACATGTTTTCACTAATAGTTCAAAGGAATTATTACCATCAGTGGTAAAATTATTTTTCTTCCCAAAGTGTCCTCATATAAAGTAATAGGATTTCAGAGCCTGTCAGAAAGGAAAAGGAAAGAATAGAAAAGAAAAAGATAATATTTGGTGTTGGAGAAGAAACCACTTTCGCACTCACACACTGTTCATGGGAGATTATCTTTCAGGGAAGCAGTGTGACAATGTTCGTTGAGCCATTGATATGCGCAGTTTTAGTTGTTTTTTACTTATAATTTCCACTTCTGTTAATTTTATCCTAAGGAAATAATTTTAAATGGGTACAAGATTAAGCTAGCAGAAAGCCCTAATTTAAAATCCAACAAACAGAATGCTACATAAACCATGCTATAAGATATATATTTATATCCCTATGAAATATACAGATGCAGCAAAGCAGTGATGAGAAGGAAATTTATATCTCTAAATCCTTACATTAAAAATGAAGAAAGGGCCATGATGGCTCAGTGGCAGAGTTCTTGCCTGCCATGCCAGAGACTCAGGTTCATTTCCCGGTGCTTGCTCATACAAAAAAAGAAGAAGGAAGAAAGATGTTGAATAAGACACCTAGCCTCACAACTAAAGGATCTAGAAAAAGGAGAGAAGCCAAACCCAAAGAAAACAGAAGGAGGGAAATAAGAAATATTAAAGCAGAGATAAATGAAAGAGAGAATTAAAAAAAAAGAGAGAATCAAGAAAACCAAAAGCTGTTCTTTGAAATAATCAATAAAATCAACAAACCTTTAGCTAGATTGACAAGGGAAGAAAAAATGGAAAGACACAAGTAAATAAAATCAGAAATGAAATGAAAGACATTACTACCAACCTCATGGAAATAAAAAGGATTATAAAAGAATACTATGAACTACTGTATGCCAACAAATTAGATACACTAGACAAATTGCAAGAGGCAAATTACAATAAACTCACAAACTACCTACACTGACTCAATAAGAAATAGATCTTAACAGACCAATAATAAGCAAAGAGATTGAATCAGTCTTCCAAAACTTTCCAACAAAGAAAAGCCCAGGATCAAACAACTTCACTGGTGTATTTGACCAAGCAGTTCTAGAAGAATTAACACCTTCCAGCTCAAACTCTTCCAAATTATCTACCTCATTCTGTAAAGCCAATATCACCTTAATAACAGATAAAGATGCCACAAGAAAAGAAAATTAGATCAATAACCTTATTAACATAGATAGAAACATCCTCGACAAAATACTAGCAAACTGAACTGAATGGCACCTTATAAGAACAACATGATCAAGTGGGACTTATTCCAGGTATGCAAGGGTGGTTTAATATAAGAAAATTAATTAATATGTTCCATCGCATTTATAGAATAAAAGAAAAAGTTCTCATGGTCGTCTCAATTGATTTAGAAAAGGCATTTGACAAAATACATTACCCTTTCCATTTGGTGAGGCAGGCCTAGATTGTAAGCTCTTGTAGCAGTCACATTTTGTCTGCAGTGGTAATTATTATTTCTGGATTTTGGGAGGCTGTTTCATATATGTATAACCTGGTATTCAGATAAGAATGAAGGCAATCAGGTCAGGATTAAGGTAATTCAGAACACAGGGGTAAGGAAGACATTGTCTATATTTCAGAACCTCATCTACTCTTTGAGACCACAGGAAGAAAGGTTAATTTCATCCAGAACTTAAATTTTCTATTGCACATAATCTAACTCAACCTGTCCACATAGCTCATTTAAACAATCAAAACACAAGGTGCCCAGAATAAGAATATGGGCCTTTAATCCGGTATAGCTTAATATAATGCCTGGATATATACCAGAATATATTAAGCAGATAATCAAAAAGTATTGGCAAAGTTCCTTGAGGGATGGGAGAGAAAAAATGGAACTGTGAAACTTTATCACCAGGGAAAGCCCTAATCCTGTGTCAAACATTAGAGACACCCAAATCAATAGGCCAAGCCCTTGATTTTGAGGCTTGCTCTTGTGAAGCTTAGAGGAGAAGCTTAGCCTACCTATAGGTATGTCTGTGAGTCACCTCCAGAGGACTTTTTTGTTGCTCAGATGTAGACTCTCTCTCTCTAAGCCCAACTCTACAAGTGAAACCATTGCCCTCCCCTCTACATTGGACATGACATTCAGGGATGAAAGTTTCCCTGGCAGCTTGGGAGATAACTCCCAGGGATGAGTCTGGCCCTGGCACCATGGGATCAAGAATGCAACCCTGACCAAAAGGGGGAAAACAAGTGTAACAAATAAGGCATCAGTGGCTAAGAGAGTTCAAATAGAGTCAAGAGGCTACTCGGAGGTCACACTAAAATGCAAACTTCAGTTAGACATTGCTACCTATCATAACTTGCCAAATCCCAACTAAAACCATTCCAACCAATCCTAAAGAACACCTAGGGCAATATATAAGATTCTACAAAGGTTCCATGAACTAGGGTAACTTTTCAGAAATCCACAATTTCCAGATGGGTCCCTGGACCAGATAAGTCCTGAAATGCAGAGGGCCCAGCCTCTCCAGGACATTAGCAAGTTCCATCTCCATACCCCTTACTACTGACAGCCCCTTCCAACATGAAAAAGTTAGAATTGGCATAGCTCAAATGCCCCTGAAGAGTTGGAGAAAGATCAAAGGTGATGGTGGTTATAATGGGAAGCTAGGGGTTTCACAAATGAGTATGATTACTGAATCATTATATTGATATTTCTTTTAGTCTCCAGTATCTTCGAACAGCTAGAAGTAAAAACCTAAAATTGTGGAATTGTAACCATACCAAACTCTGAAATCTGTCCTGCAACTAATTGTTGCACTGTGCATTGAAATTTATTGCTTTTTTTGTACATATGTTATTTTTAGGAAAAAAGTGATGATAAAAAATATATATATTCCTTCTAGTCCCCATTATTCTGGAGCAGCTAGAAGGAAAAGTCTGAGATGATGGTACGGTAGCCCACGACAAACTTAAGGATCTGTTCTGTAACTATGTGTTGAAGAGTGCTTTGAAAACTATTGCTTTTTCCTTTCTTTGCTTTGTATATATGTTATGCTATACAATAAAAAAAAAGTTAAAAAATAAAACTATTTCTCCTTTAAAAAAATATACACTACTTTTCTTTATAACAACCCTTAGAAAACTGGGAATAGATTGAAACTTACTCAACATGATAAAGGGCATATATGAAAAATCCACAGTTAACATTATACTCAATGGTGAAAGAGTGAAAGTTTTCCCACTGAGATCAGGAAATAGCTAGTGGGAACAAGATCAACATACAAAATCAGTAATGTTTCCATACACTAGTGTATTAGTCAGGGTTCTCTAAGGAGATAGAACCAACAGGAGATATGTACATATATATTTGTTATATATATATATAATTAGATTTTTATAAGACTGTCGTGACTGCATGGATGGTTAAGTCAAAATTTTGTAGGGCAGGTGACAAGCTGGAAACTCTGATAAAGGGTTTTTTTTAATTCCCCAGGAGAAGCTGGCTGGCTGGCTAGCATAGAGATGGAAATTATCTCTTCGATTACTGAAATCATCACTTCTTTTAAGC
Organism: Tamandua tetradactyla; assembly: GCF_023851605.1. NCBI lineage: Eukaryota > Metazoa > Chordata > Mammalia > Pilosa > Myrmecophagidae > Tamandua > Tamandua tetradactyla. The sequence goes on along the minus strand of NC_135339.1, from coordinate 39,616,867 downwards.
CCTTCAACTGATTGATGAGACTTCTCTCATTGCTAAAGACAGTCTCCTCAGTTAATTGTGGATTTAAATAGCCACAGATGCAATCAAACTACTGATTATATAAATCCATGAAATATCATCCTCACAATAACAATAAGTCACTGCTTGCTTAACCAAATAACTGGATACCATAACCAGGCCAATTTGACAGATAACTTTAACCATCACAACTAGCAATAAACAATCTGAAGAGGAAATAAGAAAACATTCATTAACAATGTCAACTAAAGAATATCTAGGCTAGCCCAAACAACCCCAATGACAGGTATGGAAAGATCAAAGGTGATGGTGGAATTATACATGGAAGATAGGACTTAATAAATGAATATGAATAATGAATCATTAAATTGATATCTCTTTTTAGTCTACAGTATTTTAGAGCAGCTAGAAGTAAAAACCAAAAATTGTGAAATTATAACCCATGTCAAAGTCTGAAATATGTTCTACAACTAATTGTGGTGCTGTGCTTGGAAATTTATGTTATTGTTTACAAAAAAAGAAGGAAAAAAATAGTCGATTGTGATGATAAAGTATTTAAGCCTGCTAGCCTCCTATATTCTGGAGCAGCTAGAAGGAAAAATATGAGAGGATCATATGGTAGCCCATGACAAATTCTGGGATCTATCCTGTAACCACTTTTTGAAGAGTGCTTTGAAAACTATTGCTTTTTTATTTCTTTGCTTTGTATTTATGTTATACTATACATTTAAAAAAGTTAAAAAAAAAAAAAAAAGAATATCTAGGAATAAACGTAACCAAGCATGTAAACAATTTATAAACAGAATACTAAAAACATTGCTAAAAGAAATCAAAGAAGACCTAAATAAATGGATAGACATTCCAGGTTCATAGATTGTAAGACTAAATATTACAATGTAATCATACTCAAAACAATTAACAAATGTGATCCCAATCAAAATTCCAACAGCCTTCTTTGTAGAAATGGAAAAAAACAATAATCAAATTTATATGGATGGGCAAGAGGCTCTGAATAGCCAAAACCACCTTGAAAAAGAAGAAAGAGCTTGGAGGACTAATACTTCCCTATCTTAAAACTTATCACAAAGCCACACTAATCAAAACTGCATGGTACTGGCACAAGCACAGACACACAGACCAGTGGAATTCAATTTAGCATTCACAAATCAACTACCACATCTATGTCCAATTGATTTATGAAAAAGGGTGCCAAGTCCAATGAATAGGGAAAGAATAGTATCTTCAACAAATGATTTAGGGAAAACTGGATATCCAAGTACAAAAAATGAATATGGACCTTCACCTCAAATGATAAACAAAAATCAACTTAAATGGATCAAAGACCTAAAGACCTAGGAGAAAATAAAAGGAAGCATCCTCAGGGCTTGTAGTAAGGCAATGCCTTCTTAGATGTTATACCAAAAGCATGATTGACAAAAGAAAAAATAGTTAAATAGGACTTCATCAAAACCACTGGCATCAGAACTGGTCACAAGGACCAACAAATGCCAGCCATATGCCTTCCCATGTGATAGACATCAGCCTCTCTTGAGTCAAGGTATCTTTTTCTGGATGACTTAGTTTGGACATTTTTATGGCCTTAGAACTGTAAACTTGTAATGTAATAAATTCCCTTTTTAAAAACCATTCCAGAGTGGGCCATGGTGGCTCAGCAGGCAGAGTTCTTGCCTGCCATGCTGGAGACCCAGGTTCGATTCCTCATGCCTGCCGATGTAAAAAAAAAAGTATATTCCATTTCTGGTATATTGCATTCTGGTAGCATTACCAAAGTAAAACACCAAGTATCCATCAACCAATGAATGTATAAACAAAATGTGGCATATATATATGTATACAAACACACACACAGTAGAATATTATTCAGTCATAAAAAGAAATGAAATTTCAATACACATGACCACATAGATGAACCTTGAAATCATCATGTTGAGCAAAATAAGTCAGACACAAAAGTACAAATATTCTATGATCTCAGTGATATGAAATAATTAGAATAAGCAAATTCATGGAGTCAGAAACTAAAATACCCTAACCCTAACCCTAACCCTAAAATACAGGTTACCAGGGACTGGATTAGGGGAGGATAATGGAGAGTTAATGCTTAACTGGTACAGAGTTTCCATTTGGGGTGATGAAAAAATTTTCATAATGGATGGTAGTGATGGTAGCATAACATTATCAATGTAATTAACATCTCTGAATTATATATTTCAATGTGGTTAAAAGGGGAAATTTTAGGGTATATATAGATTAATAGAATAACAACTTACAAAAAATGTAAGACTATACAACACAAGTGTTGTATCTCAGTGTAAACTATGGACTATAATTAATAGTTCAATTATAAAAATATCCATTCATCAATTTAACAAAGGTACTATACTAATGCAAAGTTTTAATAATAAGGAAAACTGTGTCTAACAGGCTATATGGGAACTCTATTTTCTGTGTGATTTTCCTATAAACCTGTAACTTCTATAATTTAAAAAAAAATTAAGCTAACTATACACAAAGACTGATTAATTGTTGTTCAAAGTTCTAATAGTTCAAAGCTATTGGTCTTGATCCTAGCAACTAGAACATGAACTTCGTGTTCACACAAATCCTAAGCACATAAAATACAATTAATACTTACTTGATTGATTGAAATCATGACATAGACTCATGGAAATCACATTAATGGCCTGTGGAAGTTATTGTTAGGCTATAAAATTCTGTTAAAACAAAAAATAATCATCTATTTTCTTACAGAGCTGTGGAGGCAACAGATCTAAGTTTTATTCTTTTACTTACTATAGCTTGTTTTTAAATGCCTTTTACATACAATTCTGGGTGATAAGCACACTAGTTACCATTATTTTATAGATAAGGAACACTGAGCTTCCAAGAGTTAATTTTCTCAGCTAAAAAAATTAATGACCTACTCAAAATCAAACAACCACCAAGTGACAAAGCTTAATTTCAAACTGAAGTCTCCTATCTCCAAACCATAGCCTTTTCTCATCAAATTCTGACTGATAAAGTAGATGTGTGGATAAATAATTCTTATTTACTCTTCCAACATTGATACTCCAAACAGACATCTCTTAGCTGCCTCACATTGATTTTATATATATACACATTTAAGAGATTACTGAGAAACTAGGGGGTTTTTAATTCTTTATTCAAATATTGTGATGTTTTAGAGATAATAATTCTTCTGCTTGTACATGGTTCCATTATTCATAACTATGATGGACATCTTGTTTTGTGAGAAGATCTCCTCTGGGCATTCGGAGAGATCTTTTATGCTATTAATTAAAAACGAAGGATAAAAGATAAGCCCAACTAATTGCCACTGGCAGTTTGCCCACTGTGGAAGAATTGTCTCTTCTTTCTATGCACTTTGTTGAATCCTCGCCAGGCTCCAAATGGGGAAGACACAACTACGATATGGATCCTAGTATTAGTGCTTTACTCCTAAGAACCAAGATGTGCCCATGTAAGTAGGTGACAAACAGCAGGTCACACTCCTCCCATCTTTTGAGGCACCACTTTAAGATCAATTACTACTCTTCACTCAAACCAAGTGCATCTTAAGGGCCAACTTTTTACAAAAATAACTCCAGGGAATACCAATCACAATCTTTAACTTCCTTACTTTGTCTGCATGTTTTCAGGGGAACACAGGAATTTTTGTACCTTAACTGGTACTGGAAAATTTATATAAAATTTTACTTTGAATTACCATTAAAGCCACAAAATTAGTAATTTTTCTAATCATTAAAAACATTTAAGTGGTTGAGACCTTCTATTTCTAAAACACATCTAAAAATCATTAATAAAAAACTTTAAATTGCTTAATGAAAATAAAACAAATGAAAGTTTTCCATTTTTAAACAAATCATACTCTAGAAAGGATCTGAAAGCACACTTGTACCACTAATAGACTGCTTTTTGCCTTTTTTTTTCTTTGGATTATTCATTACAGTACATCCATTTCCCAGGGTAATACCTTTGCTAAAATATAGCAAATAAATTAAACAAATGTGCATGTATTCCCAATTAGGTTCTCAGAACTAATCTGTGCTCTTGACAAGGAAGGAAACAAAAATCAAAATATAATGTTTGATAAATTTCCTCAAAGATCCTTATGATCTTAAAAAAGACAATTTTTCTTTTCTTTTTTTTTTAACATGGGCAGGCACCAGGAATCGAACCTGGGTCGTCTGGCATGGCAGGCGAGCATTCTTGCCTGCTGAGCCACCACGGCCACCCAAGATAAAACTTTTTTAAAGATGCATTTTTTTTAAAGATGAAGAATGATGTAAAATAGTACATAAAATGAACACTTGGGGTTTCGTCAGTTCATATAACTAAAACGACAATGGAAGCAGTGAGACTCTCTTTCTCCATCCCTACTCCCCTCTTCCTCTTTATCCAAACACTCTTTCTCCAGGTCTCCTTTTTTCCAGCCTCACTTGCTTACTTGATTTTCATTCTAATCACCCTCTATCATTTAAGAAATGCATGTTACAAGGGCAAAGAGAACTGAAATACAATGTATTTAGATGAGAGGTTTCATTTTCTTCAAATGTAGGAATCTAATACTGGAATTAGAGCCCCCAAATCGCAGAAATTCAGATTCCTCATATCTTTCTGCTATACAATTCTTAACACTTGGTTTCAATCTTCAAGGTTGACTCATTGTCCAACTCTGGCCTCCATAAATGTGCTCAGAGTAAGAAGGTGGAAAGATAGACCACAAAGGAATGTGTGCCAAAGAAGTCAGCCCCTTTTATTTAAGGTGATTTCACTAAAGTCCTTCCAACGATTTTTGCTGATATGTCACTGGTCAGAACTCTGTCAAATGACTACTTCCAATTAAAAGGAAGGTAAGAAAGAAAAGAACAGATACCAGCAAGGCAACGCTACTCCATCTCCTCTCCTTCGGCTCTCATAATCTGTTTTCCAATCTTCCCACCCAAAGATTAGAAAAGAGAAATGTGGCCATTCATCTGCATTCCCAAGGGAAGAAAGCCTGTCTTCTTAGCAGGCTTTCTCAAATCACAAGGTGCAGCCTGATCCTCATTTGGAAACTATGACCATCCCTGGTCCAACACATATGGCTAGGGGAATGAAGTACTCTGATCATTCAGTCCTCTGAAACATTGAGGTCAAGTGCCTCTTAATTAGACTGAGAATAGAAAGCATCAGATTAATCCCATCCAAGTATCATAGATAGAGTAGAATGACCTAGGAATGGAGGACAATTAGCATGTTTTCAGACAGATGGTAAATAATAAATTGAATGTAGAATACAGTCAAGAGCTAAAGTCAATGCTTTAAGCAAGGAAATTATGATCAAGGAGAAAAAACAATGTTTGTTTTAGTGACTAATGAAGGCATCATAGCTGATACAGGGCTTGAAAAGGATTTGTGTATAAAACTATTGACTGATTAGTATGATTTAATTGGGAACTGATATAAGAAAAATTCCAAACTAGAGAAATAATATGCAAAAAGTTAGTCATTAACCTACTATATTTGAGTATTACATAGAAAACTCCCTCACTGATGTGGGAAGTACGAGTTGGAAGATAAGATATGATAAGCAGGAATGATACTCAAAATACTTAACAGCCACCTTCAACAGGAAGATCAAATATTCCAAATATCTGCACTGAGAATACATCAAAGGTACAATTACAAAGAAATAGGGATGGAGAGTAATAATTCAAGAAATTAAGAACATGACTCTTCAGATTTAAATGACCAATTAAGTGTCCAGAATAATGAGTAAAAATAACATCCACACGAAGAATCATCATTATGAAATTTCAGAATTCCAGGAATAAAGAGAAAATTTGTAAAGCTTCAAGAGAAGAAACAAAATCAAATGGCATCAGAAAAAAAAAAGCCCGGACTTCTCCAGAGCAAAGTTAGAAACCAGAAGAAAATAGTAAATGTCTTGAAAGCCTAAGAGAAAATTATTTTCTACCTAGACAAACTATCCTTCAAATTACAGAGCAGAATAAAAGTATTTCAGAGATGCAAGGACCCAAAAAATGTTCCTATCATACACTCTTCTTTGGAAGCTTTGGGACACAGGCAATGAAATAAAAAAAAAAACAAAAAACAGTACCTCCCATTTTAAATTGGAGTTAATAACTTCCATTAGTCAAATTGAAGCAGGAGGTTGGAGAGTTCCCAGAGAGTGGTTTCCAAAAAAGAAAATATGGAACTAATAGATAATATGGTAGCTTTGACTGTTAAAATTTTTTCAAAAACATTTTACAGAATTACAATGTGTATGAGACAACCATAGGCTCAAAATAATTAAGAAAAAAGAAAATATTAGGTAATTATCATTAGGTTTAACCAAATAGCTGACAGTATTATACATCAAAATTGGTTAAATATTGGCAATGCCGTTCATTCAACCAAAAAACTCACAGGGTATGGGCAGAAGGCAGGAATAGCAGATATGTCTAAAATTAATAGCTCAAAAGAGCACAGCACACAGAACATTTTGAAATCTAAAGTTCAATACCAGAAGAAATAGCTAAAGGATTTAACAATGGTTGTCACAGAGAAGTAGGACTGAGGAGGGGGGAGACACAGAAGGCCCATTTTTTTTTTAGATTTCTCAAAACAATTTATTAAAAACTGCACTCATCTATTATTTTGATTAAAATATTTACCTTTTTCAGGGGGGGGGGTGCATGGTGTGGGAATCAAACCCAGGTCTCCCGCATGGAAGGTGAATGAGCATTCTACCACTGAACCACCCCCGTGTACCCTTGATTACAATTTTATAATGAAATAATACAGTTCAAGAAGTTTATATTTGATGCTTATTTTGTAATAATGTAAAAGTGGAGAACATATAATACAAAAGGCTTTTAAATTAAAACATGCCCATCAAAACCTGTTATTTAGCTTTAGCAAGCATGCCACTAAAGTAAGATATTAAATCAGACTTTTCCTCTGGCCTCAGATTTTTAACTAGGACATTAAACTGTAAGCAAAGGGCATAAAGTATTCACATATTCTAAAGAGCAGTGACGTGACCAAGAAACGTAAAAGAAAAATTTTTAGATACATTCGATTAAAATATCATTGAAACTTTTCAAATGTCTTATTGCCCTCAAAATATAAATTCCTACAAGATATGCATAATTCTTCCAATAAATTACACAATTCAAAACATTTCATGGGCAACTCTTTTAAAGAAGCAATATTAGAAGGCTTTTTTTAGAATCTGTAACATCATTTTGACACATAATACACAAATTGCCTGCAAAATAATTTCCAGTGTAGCTCCATTTTAATTAGTACAGCCCAGAAGTCAAATGATTCGTTGTAACACTATTAAGAAGTAAATTACATTACCGTGAGTCACACAACCGTTGTATAACGTGGTGATAATATTCCATATATCAGAAATGACAGCCCATTTTCCATCCACTATTACAAAAATTATGGGTGATATAAAGTCACTGTGTTTTCTGAGTTAATGCCACATTCTAGAGCCAACCTGTCTCCTGCTTTGTCAATTTTCCCCAAATGAAACAAATAAGGCTGCCACTGGCTCACGCAGATAACAGCTTTCATACTGGACTATACATTTTATCATTGATGCATTAGACAATTCACCTCAAAAAATGGATTTTGACTGTCACTGCTTATTAGGGTCTTCTCAATTGTTTTCCACAGGAATTGTCTCTACTATCAGGAAATGACTGCACATGGCACTGTCTCACAGGACCCTTCCAAAATGATAGCTTTTGTATATTATGAGGATAATAACAGAAACTTCATCCTAAGTTCTTGAGAGTTTTGTATGAGACAATGCAAACATTTAGCACAGTGTCCAGTACATAGTATGTGATCAATAAATATAGAGATTACTATTAGTATTTAAACTGATGGAATAGCATGAATAATATAAGACCCAGAAAAAAGGTATGTGGGGTAAGGAAAAAGAACCCAAGACTGCAGGGCTTGTTCTGCTGCCAAGACTTGTCTCTCTAGATATCTAAACAGGTAAAATAAATAAAAGAATATTGTATTAGAATGAGAATAGAGTTAACTAGGGACATAGCCATCACTTAAGTACTGCCTACAGAGCTTAGGGTCCTGAAAACAGAGCAGATCATTATAAGAAAATCATCCACAGGATGTGATATAAAGGCTAAAGTGGGAGTTTCACCTGTGCATTTAAGATTTACAAGAAAAATTTACTAATAAAAATTCCATGAAACCCTACACTTCAACAAAATCCTCTCAAATTGTAGGTACCACCCAAATGTTAAAGCCCAATTACTCAATATGTGATGGTGTTTTATTGTTTCAGGGAATCAAGAATATTACAAAAATACAGGAGCCCTCATTTCTTTCAGAGGCATGTTACAAGATCCAGTGGTTTTCTCTTTGGTGGAATTCCTGCCACTAGACCCAACCCACCAAGAAGGCACTCTGAGGGCCACCAACCATACTCCCCAATGGGATCCCAGCATGTATAGCCATAAAAGGTGATTTGTATAATAAAAACATATTTTTGGCATTTTTTACCATTTATTGAACTTTAATGCCAAATTGTTCAAAGAGTTGAACTATGATAAGGATTAGGAACAAAAGTTTCTCATTTAATTCTTTCAACAGTCTGATGAGCAAAATTCCACTTTTCCAGAGGAGGAAACTGAAGCTGATAATAGCAGAGATGCAATTCAATGCTAATTCCACATTGTTTGACCTGTATGTACTTCTTGCCTGTGCCTTGGCTTCTCCATCTACACCAGAGGCATAGTAGTATCTGCCCACCATCTAATAATTTGTTAGAATAAATCTACTAGATAATTTGGCATAAGATACTATTACCATCAGAGTCTCTTTGGTAACTTTATGAAAAGCCATATTTCAGGGCCTCAACCAATATCCATTTCCTTGGAATCTCTAGGACTTGGGACCCCAGGAAATGATCCATTAGGTTAACAGGGTGCTTCTAAAATTCAAACAGTTTTGTGAACTATTTAACTAGATTAAAGATTTTTTTGAAATAGAAAAACATCATTGGTTTAGGAACAAATGGGACCCATCCATAACAATCAGGGAACAAATACACAATAAATTCCTGAAATGTTTACAGTTCTGGAAAGGTGTTTGATTTTGCTGCATAGGAAATGTCACAGAGCCTATGAAATAAGAAATATGATAGGAGTCATTGTAAGGTCATTTTCAAACTAAATTCTGATCTCTTTCTCCCAGAAATCCAAAGAATGTAATGGAGACTTAGAGGAAGAAATAGAAGGGACTAAGAGGAATTTAGAGTAAAGCAAAACAGAGTAAAAAGAGCAGGCATACTGCAAGATATACTGGTTTTAAAACTTTTAAGATTCCATTTAATAAAAAAAGACAATAGACACCATACAAATTCTGTTTCTTAAGCCTCAGTACCTACCTAGGTCCAACTTTGAACAAAAGCATAGAGAAACCAGGAATTTTTCAAATTAGTACTAGGATCCTTGAAACAATGTAGGCAAAAGTGGAAGTAAATGAAGCACACAGAAGAGAAACAATATACTAGGGCAGATTTAGAAAAATGAAAGAAGAGAAAGATAAGGACAGAAATATTTTTTTGTGACCACCCCCAAATAAGGTTTTACTGAGTTATGAAGCTAAGAAAAGACTGAATTGCACAGTATGGTTTTATGTGTATATCTATTAAAATTAATTGATTCAATAAACCATACACAGTTTTTATTATAGAACTTCTGCTTAATGATTCTCAACTAATCCTTTTTTTTATAGTAAAGTCACAAATTAAATAACCCTTCATGTATTACTAAAAAACAGATGTCAAAACAAGATTGGGTTCCATTTCCAGTAATGGTTGAGTAAAAGCCCTGTCAGACTGAATATCTCACAGATAACAACTATAAACACTAGACATAAGAATTACATGAAGCTACTGTAGAGCAAACAAAAGCAAGTATATTGGGCAGGAGAGCCTACAGTTGAAAGAACAGACCGGCAAAGGGTGAATACCCTGCATTTAGAGCTTTGAGCCTGAAGGCAGTCCCTATCAGTCACCACAGAAAGTAGCTAAAACCCTAATAAACTCCACTCCCTACTTCACACCCAGTGTCTTTCTGCTTAGGGAACCAGCGGACAGAGTTGGGAGAAACCACATCCATGGGATGGTAAGAAGGTAAGCCTGGGAAAGAAGGCTGGGGGGCAAGGGGGAGCCAAAGTTCTATGTACAAATGGCACACACTTGAAAAATGCATGTATGGAAATGAAACAAATGAAAAATGCATGAAACGTCAGGCACCTCAACTAAGGGTAAAGAAGCTGAACTAATAATTGAGCTACTGTTTAAGAATAAGAGTTACAGTTTGAAGCCACCCAAACAAATTGCCTACTAAAACAGAGTAAAGAGGAGTTAAGTGAATGGAAAGAGGAATCATGTTCATGGATCAAAGACTCAATATTGTTAAAATAAAAATTTTCCCACAAACTGATATGTAGATTACAAGCAATCCCTACGCTAATCCTAGCAAGATTTCAGATAGAAATTGACAAGTATATTACATTATTTACTGGAAATGTGAAGAACCTAGACTATCCAAAACAATCTTGAAAAAAAATAAGAACAAAATTGAAAGACCTACGCTACCTAATTTCAGGAAATTCAGGATAATATGGTATTGGCATAAAGATTAACAAATACATCAGTAAAACAGAACAGAGAGCCCAGAAATGGACTCACACGTTGTCATTTGATATTACCAAAAAACAAGGTAGGAAAGCCACCCGGTGGAGAAAGGAAATTTATTTCAACAAAATGTGCTGGAGCAACTGGTTATCCATATGGAAAATAAAATGATTCCCAATCCTTACCTCACACCATTCATTATAATTAATTTCAGGTAGCTCATAGGCCTAAATCTAAAAGCTAAATATGTAGCACTTTTAGAAAAAAACAGAGAAAGATAACTCTGTGACTTGGAGATAGACAAATTTTCTTATATTAAACTTCATAAAACTGAAATAATTTGCTTATCCAAAGCCAAACTACAGGCTCAATCATTAAGAAAGCAAAAATTCCTTATGGGCAAAAGGTTGGAATATACACTTTACAAAAGAAGATATATTAATAACTAATAAACACATACAGAAATGCTTAACAGCATTTGTCACCAGGGAAATGCTAATTGAAACCACAATGAAATACCTATAGGCATCCATTAGGATAGCTGAAATAAAAATGTCTTGTAACACTAATAAAATGTCTTCCAATTTTGTTGAACAAAGATCAACATATACATACATTTTCAGAGATGTGTTCTAAATAATCCTTCCATAAAATTAGCGGATGTAAATAACCTAGACAAAAAGTAGGCAAATTGCATATTGCCCGGAAAAGTCATTCTTAAAATACATAAATCAAAATGTATACATGATTTACTGTTCACAAATATTCCAGTTCTCCTCTCTGGGGAAACATGGTAGGTTTACAGTTCTCTTTCCTGCTCGAAGTAAAGCATCGTCAAGTGTTTTGCATTGGTCAATGAAATGTGTGCAGAGGTAGTATTTATCACCTTCAGAAGGAAGTGGAAAGAACCAATAAATGAGAACAGCATTCTCTTTTTTTTCCTACCATGGCAACTTATAAGGTTAACTATGGGAACTGCTACAATAATATGGGTCTTGGACTGAGGCACGTGCAGCGCCCCCGCAGACCCTTGATGAATATTCAGCATAGGCAAGAAATAATCTTCTTTTTACAAACCATTAAGATATTGTTTGTTGCTACAGCATAACTTAGCCCATATTTACTGACATAATTGCAGACTAAAATCTTTCATGCTTTTCTCAAAATACAAACACAAAAAGCACACTTTTCAAATTCAAGTTTGGAATTTGAAATTATTCTTCAAAAAAATTAAAGATACTAATTTCAAAAACAATCCACAAAGAAAATTCAAATTTCTCAACATATATAATCCTCTCACCATTCAGTACACAGGTCAGGAAATCCCATAATACAACATTATGAAAAAAAACACAGTGTGTAGAGATATTTGTCATTGAGGGTCATATACAGAGGAACAGATTGGAATTTAGTCTCATTAACAGTAGAAACCAATGGTTGAAAGACCTTAGAAAAGCAGGGGTGAACCCTTCAGGCTGCAATCCATAGCTACTGGTCAGCATTAGCTCAAAAGAAAAATTGCTCCTTTATTGACAGCAGTCCTCTGCTGTGACCTTGTATAGATAACTTAAAGGAAGCAATAGGTTGAAAAATTCTCATGGAAAACACAATCATCTCAAGGGATAACATTTGCAAAGATTTATTTAAATAAATGGCTTTGAAAACACTTGAAAATCATAAGCTCCACTCTCAACAGTTTAGTTAATTACAAAATTATGAATCTGTTTATAATGCTGGCCTGGGAGAATCACAGCAGCAGTGTTTTCCCCATTTTTCCTCCCCAAAGACTCTTAACACTTGATTAAATTTCACGGAAACTCCCCTCAAGTTCTTAAACTGAACTTATCAACCTTGAGCAGACTTTTCCAGAACCTTGTAGGTGCTGACATATTGAGCTTGCATAATGGCAAAAATAACTTGGAGAACTGGACTAATTTTTTTACAACTTCCATTAAGTTGTTTTGAGACTACATGTCTCTTACAACAGCATCTGGTACACAATAGAGACTTCCTCCTTCCCCCGTCAAACTATAGAAAATGCATGTCATTTAAGTCATAATTTCATATTTCAGGCTTTGGTGCAATAATAATTAATCTTCCACATAAATAATAAGGCTTAAGAAACAGAAGTATAGTCTTCAAAATCACTTTTTTTTTTCAGTTCTCAGCTCATCTCCTGTACACAAAATGAAAATGAGAAGTGATTTTTTGAGGTGATGTTTTCTAAGCTGCAATCTCCTACCTACTTAAGTCCAAGTATACAACTATAACAGACTTAATATGTCCTCTTCAAATTTATTTATTTGAAACAAAAACCTCTCGGTGTTTTAATCATTAAAAACATGTAATATGCCAATCATATTTGCTACTATACTATACTATTTATATTGAAAATATCATATAACATATTCCAAAGTTACTCACAAAATATGTTTATTTTGCTTGTGTTCTATAATCCCTGCCTTTTCAGTCTGCAAATCCTTTCCACCAAAGGCAAATATATCTTCCATAGTGACAGACATCAGGGTAAATAAAAAAGCAAAAAACAAGTCTCTATTTCCAGAATTCAGTTCCCACGAGCTAGTTGTTCGTTCCACAGATGACAGGTGACAGATTCTTTGCTAATATTTTTCTGAAGTATATGCTCTGAATCAGCACTGGTTTTTCTTTTAAAAAAATGAATAAGACTGTGCCATCTACCATAACATATATTATTTATTCAATTTAGCAAATATTTATTGTATGTATAGTTTATGTTACAGTGGGAAAAGGAAAGACTTTCGAATAAGAGATACTCTGGATTCAAATCCTGATTGCACCACTTACTGGCTAGTGTGACCTACCAACAAACACTAAATATGCTTAGCCCTGAGTTTCCTCTATTTAAAAATGAGATTAGCATTTTTTAAATAATGCTGTAAATTTGTGTGAGAAATAACATAAATAGCACATGTAGCTCTCCTATCCCAAGGCAAGGACATTTAATAAATATTAGTTCCCATAGTGGCTATCTACCAAATTCTTTCTCTTTCCAAGGACACAAAAGATTGTATTATCCACTCTTCTATCAGTCAGATAGCAGCAAATGACAAGTTCTGACCACTTGTCCACAAGCATATTTGGCTAAAACTTAGAAGAGTAGGTGCAAGGGCTTAAAAAGTTCCTTCTCTGGGTAGGCCATGGTGGTTCAGCAGGCAAGAATGCTTGCCTGCAATGCCAGAGGACCCAGGTTTGATTCCCGGTGCCTGCCCATGTAAAAAAAAAAAAAGAGTTTCTTCTCTGAGTGATTTGAAAACTATTGCTTTTTTCTTTCTTTGCTTTGTATTTATGTTATATTATTCAATTAAAAAAGGGTGAGCCATGGTGGCTCAGCAGGCAGAGTTCTCACCTGCCATGCCGGAAACCAGGATTTGATTCCCCGTGCCTGCCCACACACATGAAAAAAGTTAACAAAAAGACAAGGTTGACTATTTTGATTCCATTTCTTTTTTAGCATCATTTTTTTTTAATAACTTAAGAAACAGGCTTCTATCTCTCCTAGAAGATCCCACCCAATCTCTCAGTCATTTTTAAATATTATTTTCAAAGTGAGTTAGGGCACTCTCCTTCTTCGTTTCCCACAGTTTAAATATTTAATCTGCACTTAAAGGCTGTATTAATTACATAGACTTTTTCTTTCAAACAAAACTCTTATAATCAATCCTGTAGCTAAATTGAAAATGATACTTTGACATTTCCATATTTGGACTGATTTCAATGCTTTTGGATTTTCCTAGCTGGTTACAATTTCTTCATTCTTTTATTGGCACAGTGATATGTTTTTATTGTTCTGGAAAAAAATACTTCAGCTGCTTGTTCAGGAAGGGCACACATGTTTTTGATACTTCTTTAGTATCCAAAAATTATGTGGTTTTCTCCATGAACAAATGTTTCCTGGCTATTACCTGGCTAATATTTTTTTTGTTGTTGAAGAAGTACAGCTGTCCCTGCCCTGCCATCTGATTAACATTTCATAGAATTGTGGGAACCATCAGTTCTCGGCTCGTTTTTAATCAACTGGTTTTCTCCTTTCTAAGAGACTTTCTTAAGTTCATCTATAATTTTTTTGTTTGTTTTGCAAAAAAAGTAATTTTTATTAGGACAACTAATAAGGTTGTTAATGTCGCATTAATATTTTATTTAAAATAATTGTTTGATTATCCTTTTGGAAACACGGATTCCTTAGCACTTTTATTTTATAACTTTATTTTAAAAAATTCCAGTGGCTTGTTTACTTGTTTTTCCATAATTGTGGTGATCTTAAACAGATCTCCAGTTTTATATCTGTCAGTTGTTTTAAAACAGATGCATAAATATATTTTCTCCAGTTGGCTATTTATTACAAAGACAGCTCATTTGTGGGCACTGACAGGACATCTGCATTTTATTGGATTTAATTTTTGGTATTAAAGACCTCCCACATTATAGATTCTTTCCAGCCTAAATTTGCCTGTGTGGGAAGCAAAAGAACCATTAGTCCAGGAGAAAGTGAATCCACATGGTACTGATGATTCTGCTTCTCTGTCTACAATGAAGAAAGGGTTGATTATAGAAGGTGATCCCAGCAGATCTGTCTTTCTAAAAAGCTCTCTCTATAGTAGCAAAAGTTATTGTCAGTCCCAACCAAGTATCTTTGAGCCAGCTCAGTTCACCCATGTGCCATGCATCAAGCCATGGATGATTAACGAACATTGAGAGGGCATGTTCTATTTTGCCTCTAAACTTTTTTTTTTTTAACATTTGTTCCCCCTATTATTTAATTTTATTACATATGTTCTGCTCGTCTGTTGACAAGGTAGATAAAAGCAGCATCAGACACAAGGTTTTCACAATCACACAGTCACATTGTGAAAGCTATATCATTATACAATCATCATCAAGAAACATGGCTACTGGAACACAGCTCTACATTTTCAGGCAGTTCCCTCCAGCCTCTCCGTTACATCTTGACTAACAAGGTGATATCTACTTAATGAGTAAGAATAACCTCCAGGATAACCTCTCAACTCTGTTTGGAATCTCTCAGCCATTGACACTTTATTTTGGCTCATTTCACTCTTCCCCCTTTTGGTCTAGAAGGTTTTCTCAATCCCTTGATGCAGAGTCCCAGCTCATTCTAGGATTTCTGTCGTATGTTGCCAGGCAGGTCCACACCCCTGGGAGTCATGTCCCACATAGAGAGGGGTAGGGTGGTGAGACTGCTCATTGTGTTGGCTGGAGAGAGAGGCCACATCTGAGCAACAAAAGAGGCTCTCTTGGGGGTGACTCTTAGGCCTAAATTTTAACTAGATTTGACCTATCCTTTTTGGGGTTAAGTTTCATATGAACAAACCCCAAGACTGGGGGCTCAGCCTATAGCTTTGGTTGTCCACACTGCTTGTGAGAGTATCAAGAATTCAACTTGGGGAAGCTGAATTTCTCCCCGTTCTCACCACTCCCCAAAGGGGGCTTTGCAGATACTTTTCCACTCACTGATCGAATCACTCTGGGATTCATTGGGGCATCACTCTGGACAAACCAGCAAAATCTCATGTCCTACCTGAGATTCCAAGTACTTATGGCGTTCAATCAAACTATCTACATAAGTTATATTAGGAAATGCACTAGTCAAAATATAAATTTTGTAACAAATAAACATTTTTTGCTTTAGTCTCACAAAGAAGGTGACACTTTAAAATATTAATTACTATCTATCCTCAGTACCCTGCAATAATGACATTCCTTTGTTCTTCCTCATGCAAAAACATTTTTGAAATTGTACCTTGTACATTTCACTATTATTATACACTCTAGGCACTCCTGAATTATACCATCTCAATCTTTAACATCTATCTTTCTTTCTGATTTCATTTATGTCCCCAGCCCTCCTCCCTCTATCATTCTCACATGCAGCTTCATTCAGTGTGTTAACATAATTATATTACAGTTAGGTAGTATTGTGCTGTCCATTTCTGAGTTTTTGTATCCAGTCCTGTTGCACAGTTTGTATCCCTGAAGCTCCAATTACCCAATATCTTACCCTATTTCTATCTCCTGATGGTCTCTGTTATGAACAAAATATTCCAAGTTTATTCACTAATGTCAGTTCATATCAATGAGACCATACAGTATTTGTCCTTTAGTTTTTGGCTAGTCTCACTCAGCATAATGTTCTCAAGGTCCATCCATGTTGTTACATACTTCATAAGTTTATTCTGTCTTAAAGCTGCATAATAGTCCATCGTATGTATATACCACAGTTTGTTTAGCCACTCGTCTGTTGACAGACATTTTGGCTGTTTCCATCTCCTTGCAATTGTAAATAATGCTGCTATAAACATTGGTATGCAAATGTCCATTTGTGTCTTTGCCCTTATATCCTCTGAGTAGATACCTAGCAATGGTATTGCTGGGTCATATGGCAATTCTATATTCAGCTTTTTGAGGAACCGCCAAACTGCCTTCCACAGTGGTTGCACCATTTGACATTCCCACCAACAGTGGATAAGTGTGCCTCTTTCTCCACATCTTCTCCAGCACTTGTCATTTTCTGTTTTGTTGATAATGACCATTCTGGTGACTGTGAAATGATATCTCATTGTGGTTTTGATTTGCATTTCTCTAATGGCCAGGGACGTTGAGCATCTCTTCATGCGCCTTTTGGCCATTTGTATTTCCTCTTCTGAGAAGTGTCTGTTCAAGTCTTTTGCCATTTTGTAATTGGATTGGCTGTCTTTTTGTTGTTGAGTTGAACAATCTCTTTATAAATTCTGGATACTAGACCTTTATCTGATATGTCATTTCCAAATATTGTCTCCCATTGTGTAGGCTGTCTTTTTACTTTCTTGATGAAGTTCTTTGATACACAAAAGTGTTTAATTTTGAGGAGTTCCCATTTATTTCTTTCTTTCTTCAGTGCTCTTGCTTTAGGTGTAAAGTCTATAAAACCACCTCCAATTATAAGATTTATAAGATATTTCCCTACATTTTCTTCTAACTGTTTTATGGTCTTAGACATGATGTTTAGATCTTTGATCCATTTTGAGTTAATTTTTGTATAGGGTGTGAGATACGGGTCCTCTTTCATTCTTTTGCATATGGATATCCAGTTCTCTAGGCACCATTTATTTTTTTTTTTCACCTTGGCCAAGTGGTATTTACTCCAGGTATAAAAGGCTCATTCAACATAAGAAAACCAACCAATGTAACACATCCTGACTAATGCACAAAAAGAGATTTGAAAAAATTCAGCACTCTTTGCGTATGAAACCAACTCAAAGGATAGGAATGGAGGGGAACTCCTTATCAACATGATAAAGGGAATATATGAAAAACTCAATGTTAATGCATACTCAATGGGGAAAGACCGAAGGTTTTCCCACTAAGATCAGGAACAAGTAAAAAATGTCCACTGTCACCATTTTTATTCAACACTGTGTTGGAAGCTCCAGCCAGAACAATCAGGCAAGCAAAAGAAATAAAGTTCATACAATTTGAAATGGTAAAAGGACAACTTTCATTGTTTGCAGATGAGGCAATACCACATATAGAAAATCCACAGCAAAGCCACTAGAACAAGTAAACAAGCACAGCAGAGTCAACCTACAAGATCAACACCCCAAAATCAGCAGCATTTCTACACACTATTACCAAGCAGTCCTAGGAAGAAATAAAGAAAAAAACCCATCTAGGCACCATTTATTGAAGAGACTGTTCTGTCCCAGGTGAGTTGGCTTGACTGCCTTATCAAAGATCAAATGTCCATAGATGAGACGGTCTATATCTGAACACTCTATTCAATTCCATTGGTCAATATATCTATCTTTATTCCAGTACCATGCTGTTTTGACCACTGTGGCTTCATAATATGCCTTAAAGTCAGGCAGTGTGAGACCTCCAGCTTCGTTTTATTTCCTCAGGATACTTTTAGCAATTCGGGGCACCCTGCCCTTCCAGATAAATTTGCTTATTGGTTCTTCTATTTCTGAAAAGTAAGTTTTTGGGATTTTGATTGGTATTACGTTGAATCTGTAAATCAATTTAGGTAGAATTGACATCTTAACTATTTAGTCTTCCAATCCATGAACACGGTATGCCCTTCCATCTATTTAGGTCTTCTGTAATTTCTTTTAACAGTTTCTTGTAGTTTTCTTTATATAGGTCTTTTGTCTCTTTAGTTAAATTTATTCCTAAGTATTTTATTCTTTTAGTTGCAATTATAAATGGAATTCGTTTCTTGATTTCCCCCTCAGATTGTTCATTACTAGTGTATAGAAACACTACAGATTTTTGAATGTTGATCTTGTAACCTGCCACTTTGCTGTACTCATTTATTAGTTCTAGTAGTTTTGCTGTGGATTTTTCAGGGTTTTCGACATATAGTATCATATCATCTGCAAACAGTGATAGTTTTACTTCTTCCTTTCCAATTTTGATGCCTTGTATTTCTTTTTCTTGTCTAATTGCTCTGGCTAGAACCTGCAACACAATGTTGAATAATAGTGGTGATAGTGGACATCCTTGTCTTGTTCCTGATCTTAGGGGGAAAGTTTTCAGTTTTTCCCCATTGAGGACGATATAAGATGTGGGTTTTTCATATATTCCCTTTATCATTTTAAGGAAATTCCCTTGTATTCCTATCCTTTGAAGTGTTTTCAACAGGAAAGGATGTTGAATCTTGTCAAATGCCTTTTCTGAATCGAGATGATCATGTGATTTTTTTGCTTTGATTTGTTGATATGGTGTATTACATTAATTGATTTTCTTATGTTGAACCATCCTTGCATACCTGGGATGAATCCTACTTGGTCATGATGTATAATTCTTTTAATGTGTTGCTGGATTCGATTTGCTAGAATTTTTTGAGGGTTTTTGCATCTATATTCATTAGAGAGATTGGCCTATAGTTTTCTTTTTTTGTAATATCTTTGCCTGGTTTTGGTATGAGGGTGATGTTGGCTTCATAGCATCAATTAGATAGCTTTCCCTCCACTTCAATTGTTTTTAAGAGTTTGAGCAGGATTGGTACTAATTCTTTCTGGAACGTTTGGTAGAATTCACATGTGAAGCTGTCTGGTCCTGGACTTTTCTTTTTGGGAAGCTTCTTAATGACTGATTCAATTTCTTTACTTGTGATTGGTTTGTTGAGGTCGTCTATTTCTTCTTGAGTCAAAGTTGGTTGTTCATGCCTTTCTAGGAACTTGTCCATTTCATCTACACTGTTGTATTTATTAGCATAAAGTTGTTCATAGTATCCTGTTATTACCTCCTTTATTTCTGTGGGGTCAGTGGTTATGTCTCCTCTTCCATTTCTGATCCTCTCTCTTCTTCTTTTTGTCAGTCTTACTAAGGGCCCAACAATCTTATTGTTTTTCTCATAGAACCAACTTCTGGTTTTATTGATTTTCTCAATTGTTTTCATGTTCTCAATTTCATTTATTTCTGCTCTAATCTTTGTTATTTCTTTCCTTTTGCTTGCTTTGGGATTAGCTCACTATTCTTTCTACAGTTCTTCCAAGTGGACAGTTAATTCCTGTGTTTTTGCCCTTTCTTCTTTTTTGATATAGGCATTTAGGGCTATAAATTTCCCTCTTAGCACTGTCTTTGCTGCATCCCATAAGTTTTGATGTGTTGTGTTTTCATTTTCATTTGCCTCGAGATATTTACTGATTTCTCTTGCAATTTCTTCTTTGACCCACTGGTTGTTTAAGAGTGTGTTGTTGAGCCTCCACATATTTGTGAATTTTCTGGCACTTTGCCTATTATTGATTTCCAAATTCATTCCCTTAAGATCTGAGAAAGTGTTTTGTATGATTTCAATCTTTTTAAATTTGTTAAGACTTGCTTTGTGACCCAGCATATGGTCTATCTTTGAGAATGATCCATGAGCACTTGAAAAAAAGGTGTATCCTGCTGTTGTGGGATGTAATGTCCTATAAATGTCTGTTAAGTCTAGCTCATTTATAGTAATATTCAGATTCTCTGTTTCTTTATTGATCCTCTGTCTAGATGTTCTGTCCATTGATGAGAGTGGTGAATTGAAGTCTCCAACTATTATGGTATATGAGTCTATTTCCCTTTTCAGTGTTTGCAGTGTATTCCTCACGTATTTTGGGGCATTCTGGTTCGGTGCGTAAATATTTATGATTGTTATGTCTTCTTGTTTAATTTTTCCTTTTATTAGTATATAGTGTCCTTCTTTGTCTCTTTTAACTGTTTTACATTTGAAGTCTAATTTGTTGGATATTAGTATAGCCACTCCTGCTCTTTTCTGGTTGTTATTTGCATGAAATATCTTTTCCCAACCTTTCACTTTCAATTTATGTTTATCTTTGGGTCTAAGATGTGTTTCCTGTAGACAGCATATAGAAGGATCCTGTTTTTTAATCCATTCTGCCAGTCTATGTCTTTTGATTGGGGAGTTCAATCCATTAACATTTAGTGTTACTACAGTTTGGGTAGTACTTTCCTCTACCATTTTGTCTTTTGTATTTTTTATGTCATATCTAATTTTCCTTCTTTCTACACTCTTCTCCACACCTTTCTCTTCTGTCTTTTCATATCTGTCTCTAGTGCTTCTTTTAGTATTTCTTGCAGAGCTGGTCTTTTGGTCACAAATTTTCTCAGTGATTTTTTGTCTGAAAATGTTTTAATTTCTCCCTCATTTTTGAAGGACAATTTTGCTGGGTATAGAATTCTTGGTTGGCAGTTTTTCTCTTTTAGTAATTTAAATATATCATCCCACTGTCTTCTCGCCTCCATGGTTTCTGCTGAGAAATCTACATATAGTCTTATTGGGTTTCCCTTGTATGTGATGGATTGCTTTTCTCTTGCTGCTTTCAAGATCCTCTCTCTCTCTTTGACCTCTGACATTCTGACTAGTAAGTGTCTTGGAGAACATCTATTTGGATCTATTCTCTTTGGGGTACACTGCACTTCTTGGATCTATAATTTTAGGTCTTTCATAAGAGTTGAGAAATGTTAATGATAATTTCTTCCATTAGTTATTCTCCTCCTTTTCCCTTCTCTTCTCCTTCTGGGACACCCACAACATGTATATTTGTGCGCTTCATTTTGTCATTCAATTCCCTGAGTCCCTGCTCATATTTTTCCATTTTTTCCTTATATTTTCTTTTGCTTGTCAGATTTCAAATCTTCTGTTTTCTAGTTCACTAATCCTATCTTCTGCCTCTTGAAACCTAACATTGTAGGCTTCCATTGTTTTTTTCATCTCTTCTACTGTGTCTTTCATTCCCACCAGTTCTGTGGTTTGTTTTTTCAGACTTTCGATTTCTTCTTTTTGTTCATTCCTTGCCTTCTTTATAGCCTCCCTCAATTCATTGATTTGGTTTTTGATGAAGTTTTCCATGTCTTTTCATATATTCTGAATTAATTGTTTCAGCTCCTGTATCTCATTTGAATTGTTGGTTTGTTCCTTTGACTGGGCCATATCTTCAGTTTTCCTGGTGTGATTTGTTATTTTTTGCTGGCATCTAGACATTTAATTACCTTAATTAGCTTATTCTGGAGATTGCTTTCACTTCTCTTACCTAGGGTTTTCTTGCTAGATGAATTTGTTGTCTATCTGTTCTTTGACCTTCAGTTCAGCTTTTTCTGGACCTCTATCTTAGGCTTTGTTTAACAGAGGATAATTTTTCAGTTCTTGTTTTCTTATTTCTTGCCCTGCTTGTATGCTGCCTTTTCCCTCCCCACCCTTAGGAGGGTCTACCTAGGTATTCTAGACTCCAGCCGGGTTTTCCGGACTAAACTGGCCTCCTATCAGAAGGAAGGAGTCACCTGCGTCAGTTTTCCCTGAGGGTGAGACCCAGCAGGTTAAAAGACTTTCCTGTGAAGTCTCTGGGCTCTGTTTTTCTTATCCTGCCCAGTATGTGGCATGTCTGCCTGTGGGTCGCACTAGCAAAAGATGTTGTGACACTTTTAACTTTGGAAGACTCTCCCTGCTGGGGGCATGGTGGAGATGGAGGAGAGGTTGTAGGCTGGTTTTAATGGTTTCAAATTGCCAAGCCCTGGGGTCTGAGTCCTTGATGGAGGGATTCCACCTTAGTTGGGCTTCACCCCTCTCCTGGGGAAGGCACAGGTGGGAGACAGCCCTGAAAGCAGCCCGTTTCTGCCTATGCCTGGGGCAGTTGCAGCCTGAGAAGTCCCACTGCTGAATCCAGAGGCTGCCAAGTCTCCATAGAGACACAGCCACTAAAGCCTCCGTTTCCTCCCCTTTCCTCTTTTTCTGTGAGCCCGATGTTTGACCTCTGCCTTGACCAGGTTTAGAGTCTCTTTTTTTTCCCTCTGGGAAGTCGCCTGTGGGGGAGGAGCGCTGGCCGCCACGGCTTGGGGAACTCATGGTTTTAGGGAGGCTTGCAGCCAGTCCAGCTGGTCCAGACTGGGGTACGCTGTGTTTCCGGTCACTGATGTGGCTCTGGGAGCTGTTCTGTACTGTTTCTGGTTATTTAGTAGTTGTTCTGGAAGACAAACTAAAATGCGTACATTGCTAAGCCACCATCTTGGCCCCTCCATTCGTCTATAATTTTATACAAATGTTTGTATATGTCTATTTGTATTTGTGTTTTGCTGGTTAGATACACATTGCTTTCATCAGCTTCTCATAGGAGTCTCTCATTGAATAAATACATGAAACAATGATGTGTATTTTTAAAAAAGCCTGTTCTCCAGCCACTACAACAAAGGAAGCCTTGTGCACCAGAAAGTGCAACAAAGACAGAGGGGCCTCCATCACCCCGGGTCATGGAGTGGCCATGTGATGCAGGACAACTTTCCATACATACAACCCAGTATAGAGATATAGCCATATACTTTCATTTTGGGGAAAAGTCACTGAGATCAGAATATTTTTTCTAACCACATCATAATCTATCCTGACTAATACAAAAAACTGATATAGAAGTAGGTTACTCTAAAAATATCATGCCTGAGATAGTAACAGTTAAACTCACACAAGGAACAACAACAGGAGTGAAATACAAACATATAAAGACACCAAAAACTTGATAAAGTAATGTTCTTCCTTTTATTTAGGTCTTTCTTATTTGTTCTAGACTATTTTCTAGTTTTCCTTGTATGAGTTCTTTATGACCTTGGTTAAATTTGTCCCAATGTATTTGATTCATTTAGTTGCTCTTGTATATGGAATTGTTTTCTTGATTTCCTCTTCAGATTGTTCATTACTAATATGTGGAAGCACTACAGATTTTTGCCCCTTGCTCTTGTACACCATCCTTTTGCTGAATTTATTTACTAGCATTAGTAGCTTCGTTGTGAATTTTCAAGGATTTTCTACACATAGGATCATATCACTGCAAATAGATTTATTTATTCTTTTCCAATTTGGATGCCTTTCATTTCTTTTTCCTGCCTTGAGGCTGTGGTTAGAACTTCTAGTATGAGGTTGATTAACATTGGTGACCATGGACATCCTTGTCTTCTTCCTTATCTTAGAGGGAAATTAGAGTATGATATTAGCTATGGGTTTTTCATATATGGGCATATGTTGAGGTAGTTCCCTTCTATACCTAGTTTTCTGAGTGTTTTCTGTTAAGAAGGGGTGCTGAATTTTTCAAATGACTTACCTGCACCAGTTGAGATGCTGATGTGTTTTTCTTCCCCTATCATTCTATTAATGTGGTACAGTGCATTTATTGATTTTCTTATGTTGAACCACCCTTGCATATTTGGGATAAGTCCCAATTGATCATGTTGTATAATTCTTTTAGTGTGCTATTGGATTCAATTTGCTAGTTATTTTGTTAAGAATGTTTGCATCCATATTCATAAGGGTTATTTGTAGGTAATTTTCTTTTCTTGTGGTAATTTTATCTGGCTTTGTTATTAGGGTGATATTGGCCTTAAAGGTTAATCAGGAAGTATTCCCTCCTCTTCAATTTTTTTGGAAGAACTTGAGCAGAAAAGTATTCATTCTTCTTGGAACGTTTAGTAAACTTCAACCATGAAGCTATTTGGTCCTGGACTTTTCTTTTGGGGGAGGCTTTTTTTTTTTTTAACATGGGCAGGCCCCGGGAATCAAACGCAGGTCCTCTGGCATGGCAGGCGAGCATTCTTGCTTGCTGAGCCACCATGTCCCACCCACTGGGGAGGTTTTTGAAAACTGATTCAATCTCTTTACTTGTAATTGATCTGCTGAGGTCTTCAATTTCTTCTAGAGTCAGTGTATGTGGCATGTATGTTTCTGGGAGTTGTCTATTTTACCTAGTTTATACACTTTGTTGGTGTACAGTTGTCCAAAGTATCATCATAATTGTTTATTTCTGTGAAGGTTGGTTGTAATGTCTACCCATTAAATTCTGATTCTAGCTATTTGTGCCCTTTCTCTTCTTTACTTTGTCAGTCTAGCTAAAGGTTTGTTGATTTTAGTGATCTTTTCAAAGACCCAACTTTTGATTTTGTTGATTCTCTTCATCGTTTTTTAATTCTCTATTTCATTTATCTCCACTATAATTTTCGTTATTTCCTTCCTTCTCATCCTTTTGGGTTTAATATGCTCTTCTTTCTTTCCTTTTTTTTTTTTTTTTCAGGTAGAAAAGCCTTTATTTTCTGCGTGGGGCAAGAGAATTACCAATTTTACATGAAAAAGGCATTACTGCTTCATGATTTGATCAATTAATGTCCAGGTGACTGATAAACATTTATTAATATTTTAGTTAGTGGCAAATAGGAGAACAGAAGGGACATAACTGGGTATTACAAAGGAAAACCAAAGGAACATAACTGGATATTATGATTTGGGGAAATTTCTGTGGCTGGCCATAAATCCTCCAAACCTCTCCAGCACCACTCACCTGGAGAAGTTACTGCAGATGCCAGCTACTACTTTTTCTCCCTTCCCAAACAGATACAGCTCCGTCTATAGTTGCACTGCCCCAGCTCTTCTTTCTTATAGATAATTTGGTTGTAAGGTGTTTTAGTTTGTTAAAGCTGCCAGAATGCAATATACCAAAAATGGAATGGTTTTTTAAAAAGGGAATCTATTAAGTTGCAAGTTTACAGTTTTCAGGCCATGAATGTCCAAATTAAGGCATCCAGGGAAAGATACCTTGATTCAAGAAAGACCAATGGGTCCAAAACACCTCTGTCAGCTGAAAAGGACATGGTGACTTCTGCTAGCTTTCTCTTCTCACTCCATAAGGCATCCCTGGGAGCATTTTCCTTCTGCATCTCCAAAGATCTCTGGCTGTGTGGACTCTTTCGACACTGAGCTTTTTCCAAAATGATTCCCTCTTAAAGGGCTTAAGCAACCCCACCTTGAATGGATGGAGACACATCTCCATGGAAATCATCTAATCAAAAGTTACCACCCTCAAGTGGGTCACATTTCCATGGAAACAATAAAAATATCTCATCCAGAAATATTGAATAAGGATTAAATAGCATGACTTTTCTGGGGTGACCATTTCAAACCAGCACATGAGGGTAGATCTATTATTTGATATCTTTCTTTTTTTTTTTTTTTTTTGGCATGGGCAGGCTCCAGGAATAGAACCCAGGTCTCTCCAGCATAGCAGGCCAGAATTTTGCCACTGAGCTACCACTGCACCACCTCCATTTTTTTTTTTTTTTTTAACATGGGCTGGCACCAGGAATCAAGCCCAGGTCTCTGGCATGGCAGGCAAGAACTCTGTCACTGAGCCACCAGTGCCTGCCCCCGCTTCATTTTTCATGTAAGCATTTAGAGCTATAAATTTCCCTCTCAGCACAGCCTTTGCTGTGTCCATAAGTTTTGGTATTTTTGTGTTTTCATTTTCATTCACCTCAAGATAGCACCTAATTTCCCTTCTTTCACTCACTGGTTAAGAGTACATTGTCTAATTTCCACATATTCATTAATTTGCCAGTTTTCCCTCTATTATTGATTTCCAGCTTCATTCCATTGTTCTCAGAGAAGGCACATTGTATGACTGCAGTATTCTTTAATTTACTGAGACGTTATGATCTATCCTGGAGAATCCACGTACACTAGTGAAGAATGTGTATTGTGCTGCTGTTGGAGAAGAGTACTATATGTCTTTTAGTTCTAGTTAGTTTATCTTATCACTCAAATCTCCTATTTACTTATTGATCTTCTGTTTAGATGTTCTACCCATTATTGAAAGTGATGTATTGAAGTCTTCTACAATTAATGTTGAACCATCTATTTTCTCTCTCAAATCTATCAATATTTGCTTCATATGTTTCAGAGCTCTTCTATTAAATATATTTATATATATATTCATAATTACTATTTCTTGTTGAATTGACACCTTTTTCATTCTATAGTGATCTTATTTGTTTCTCCTAACAGTCTTCTACTTAATGTCTATTTTATCTCATATTAGGATAGCCACCCCAACTCTCTTTTTGTTGCTATTTGCATGTTGTATTTTCTCCATCCTCTCACTTTCGGCCTATTTGTATCTTTAAGGTAAGTCTTGAAAGCAGCATATAGTTGGGTTGTGCTTTTTTATCCATTTTTCCAAACACTGCCTTTTGACTAGACAATTTAATACATTTATATTTAGAGTAACTACTGACATTTTAGGACTTTCTTCTGCCATTTTGCTCTTTAGTCTTTGCAAGTCTTATACCTTTTTTTCCATCAATTCTTCCATTAATGCCTACTTTCATATTTATCTTCTTTTTTATAGTGTACTATTTTGAATCCCTTCTCATTTCTTTTTATATATATTTTTCATGTATTTTATTTGTTGTTACCAAGGGCTTATTTTTTTTTTGTATGCTGTGTGAGTATCTTTTTCCACGTGAATATCAAATTATTGTAGCACCATTTGTTGAATTTTTGTGTGGGGGGGTGGGGAACATACAGTCTGGTAATCGAACCTAGGTCTCCTGCATGGCAGGTGAGAATTCTACCACTGAACTACCCTTATATCCCTCATTGGCTTAAATTTAACATCCTAAATGTATAACAATCACATGTGATTTGATACCATCTTAAATAGCATCACAATCGCTGCTCCTATGCTCCTCCATACACCCACCTTTTTTGTTGTACTTGTTATAAATTATATATTTATACATATTATGTCCAAAACCATACATTAGTTTTTATGTATTTTCACTTTAGAGCCTATAAGAAGTAAAAAGTAGAATTACATGTCAAAAAATACAGTACAATAATATCAGCATTTATATGTTAAATGCTAATTAAATTAAGTTTTATCAGAGATGTCTATTTCTTTCTGTGCTTCAATCCACTGTCTAGTATCCTTTCCTTTTGGTCTGAAGAACTCTCTTTAGCATTGTTTGTCGGATAGATCTAATGATGATGAATCCCTGAGCTTTTGTTCATCTGGGAATGTCTACTCTCTCCCTTGTTTTTGAAAGACAGTCTCATGAGATATAAAATTCGTGGTTGGCAATTGTTTTCCTTCAGCAATTTAAATATTTCATCCCACTGCCTTCTTGCCTCCATAGTTTCAGATTAGAATTTGGCACTTGATTTCATTGGGAATCCATGGTACATTGCATGTTGCTTTTTCTTGCAGCTTTCCAAACTCTCCTTTTCCGTGGCCATCAGGAGTATGACTGATACTCATCTGAGCATGGTTCTTTTCAAGTTTATACTGGTTGGGATTCATCTCTAGTCCACTGTTGAAACATTCCAGGGAATCTTTCATTTCAGCTATTCAATTGGTCTTCAATTCCATTGATATTATTTGGCTCCTTTTAAAAACTTCCATCTCTTGGCTCCTATGCCAGATAAGCCCTCAAATCCAGAGGCACCAGTCTTTCCAAGAACATAAACCAGTTTCACTACTCTACCCCATAATGTTGACACCTCTTTTCAGCACAAAGACATTAGACTGGGCATTGCCAAGATATCCCTTAAGATTGACAGTATGATTAAATGAGATGGAAGAGTTGTAACTAACAAATTATTATGACTAGTGATTCATTATATAGATATTTCATTTTAGCTTCTGGTGTATTAGAAGAGCCAGAAGGAAATACCTGAAATTGTTGAACTATAGTCCTGTAGCCTTGATCTTTGCTAATGATGTATAACTATCTTATGACTTGTGATTGTAAAAACCTTGTGACTGACACCCCTCTATCCATGTGTGGGTAGATGAGTAACAAGATAAATACATGTATGTAAAAAATATGTTGGGAATAAGGGAAAAAGTACTATATAAACTATGAACAATAATTAATAGTACTACTTTAATAAGCATTCGATTATAACAAACATAACTATTATTTTCAAAAAATAGTAGAATTTTTTTTAAAAGGGCTGTCAGAAATTGTAATATATCTTCCTCAACAATGTAAGTGTTGGTGATATGGAGGTATATGGAAATTCCATATTTTATGCATGATTGTTCTGAAAACTCACAACTTCTCTAACAAAAAAAAACTGTAATTAAAAAATATTTCCATCTCTGTATTGAGATTTTCATATTGTTCATTCAGTGTTTTCCTGATATTCTTTAGTTCTTTCTCTGTGTTTTCCTTTATCTTCTTGAGAATACTGAGGATCATTTCTTCAAGTCTTTGTCCACTGTGTCCAAGTCTAATCTTCTTCACTTACAGTTCTTGGATTTTTATCTTGCTCCTTAGGATGGGCCAGCACTTCTTGTTTCTTGGTCTTGTAGTATATTGTTGTTAATATTTTTAAGTTATAGCTTTAAAATATTATATTTTAATATTTTATAACAATATTTAGTGCCTGAGCTATCTGTTCCTGAAGTTTATATCCATCTAGTGATATGGCCATTTTCTTGCATACCAGGAGCTAGCAAAAACAAACAAAAAACCATCTTTCACAGTCTGTAAATTAGTTCTCTGTCTGCTAGTGCACTCCTTCAGAATTTAAATCGCCTATCAAAAAGATCATCCCCAAGCAAATATGAAATGCAGCATCCTCTCTGCCTTTTCTGAACCGGAGTCTTGTCCTAGCTTTATGAACTCCCCATTTACAAGAATTTTAATGCCCCCTCTACTCCCTATGAGATGGACTTTCTTCATCTCCAGGCTGCTCTATTGTATGACTAAAACAGGTAATCCTTTGCCCTGGCCACTTGAACTTAATTGCCTTAGCTGTTTACAAGCTGCTTCTACCTGCAGGGCAAGTTCTGAATGCGACCCAGAGAGGAGCTTCCTGGTTCAGTCTTTCAGGCTGATAGGTTGACACCAACATACAGGCATCCCAGTATGCGTATACGAGTTACTTTGCTCCCTCCAGAATGGGGCCAGAGACTCACAATGAGAGTATAGACCTGTTGTATACTGTCCTGGAGAATGGATAAGAAAGGGGCCTGCAAGAGTACCATGAGCTTCTCCTACCATTTTTAAAACTATGTTTTCTTGATTCAGCTATTGCCCACTTATTACAACCCTTTCACTGCTTTCCAGAGTTTGGGGGAAGATGGTTCTGTCAGTTTCGACTAGTTGTTTAAAGATTTTGTGGGGGGACGGGATCCTGGAGAGACTTACACCAGCATCTTACATATTTCACAAGAAATTTTTGGGAAAGTACAAGTTCAAAGGAGCCACCACAGTGAAATCTAATGCTGCACATTTTAGGAGGGAAACTTGTATGTTTTATTATTTGGAAAGTTTCTTTCCAAACCTGACTTTGAACACTAAAGCAACCTCAAACATTTATTTTGGTGACTTTCTTTCTAAGGAAAATAAATATTTACACAATCAGGTATATGTGTGTGTGTGTGTGTGTGTGTGTATATATACACACACACACACACACACATACACATTCCATTTACATATATAAATGGAAGCAAGCAAGAGAAACAACAATATGTGTTTACAAAGACAGCTTATATAGAATTTATGTGCTAGTACCTAGAAAGGGCTGAAAGAAGAGTTGGAACATAGTTAGAGGCAAGAGGCAATGGAGACTGAGATCCATTGCAATGCTTGCCTGTGGATATTTAAGAACAAACATGATTATTACAGGTGACCGAGAACTATGAAAACCTTGCCTTGGGGCTTTGTACTTTGTAAGTGGGAAGAAATACGACAAATCTTGTTTAACTAGACAAAAGACCCAAAGCACTGTATTGAAGGAATTCTGTTTTATACATAGTACTTGTTTATAGCTTTAGCTGTGGTTTTATGTTAAGGTTGATAAATCATTTTTATGTATTTAATTAATAAAATCAAATTTGAACAGATTGTGTCGATGGTTCTGTGATTTATCTGGGCAAGCTATCTTTGTAACAGATAAGATAGTTACAAAAATTTTAAAGTTATATTTTAAAAATATAAAAAAGAAACAATAAAGATCTGGTTAATCGCAGATGCAGTAGAGTTGGAGAAGTGAGGCCAGATTTAAGAGATATGTAGATGTTTCAAATTAGCAATATGTGATCATTTGAGTAGCTAGTGGATCATAGTAGAGTGTTGAAAAGCAAGAGTTACAAATGACTCCTGGTATATCACATGGCCACTATTCGGGAGATGTAGAGGACAATGCAGGCTTCAGAGGAAAAATAACAGATATGAGCTTCTATGAGGACTATCTTGAAAGTGATGATAATAAAAGCAGTTATCATGGTTACCATTGCCAGTTATTCAGCATGTGTCAAGTCTATACTAAATGTTTTAAATACAATATTCTATATAATCTTCACATGTATTATTATTTCCATTTTGCATATGAGAAACTGAGATTTGCTCATTTGCCTTAGTCACAAACCTATTAAGTGATGGAGTCAACATTCACACCCAGGCAGTCTGTACAGATTCAGGTGATGGCCCAAAGAATAATTTTATATGGCAAAAAAAAGAACATATATGATACACTGAACATATATGATACACAAAACAAGCAGCCCAAGAAAACTAAAAGCAAGCTCCATAAAAATGTTTTTATCTGAAACTATCTAAACCTGCCTGGTCCCATACTTTTTTGAAATTCACATAAAGTTTTGCCATCTGAATCTCATGATTCACATCCAAACTCAGGATATTGTGCTTAAAGATCACAAAACCCCCTTTCATTTATAAAATTCTGATATGCAATGGAAAAAAATTGCTGAAAATCCTTACACAAGAAATACCTTGCAAGTTCAGAGAAGTAACATCACAGGGCAGTATGGATTTTTAATGACCAGCAGGTAAAGTTATTGCCCTAAAGGTAAAATGTTCTTGTATCAATAAAAAAAAAAAAAAAAAAAAAAAAAAAAGGGTGGGCCACGGTGGCTCAGCAGGTAAGAATGCTTGCCTGCCATGCCCAAGGACCCGGGTTCGATTCCCGGTGCCTGCCCATGTAAAAAAATAAAATAAAATAAAAATAAAAATAAAAAAATTTTCCTCCTTATCATCTGATTAAAGCCATTACATGAAACTATTCTGAGGCAGAGCAAAAAAAAAAAAAATGAACCAAACATTTTAGAAAGAAGCTTAGTCTTACTAACATTTTTCAAACCAGGCAACCTTCCAGGACCTTGAGGTGCCATTGCATGGAAATGAACATGTTCTTTGGGGCCAGCTCATGTTCATATATTCACAAGCCTGCCCTTCAGGCTTTCGATAGTTAATTGTTGACAATGATGTAATAGTTTCAAGTATTCTTTCTCTTGACTCAGCTCTAAGCATTTCTAATTATTTATATTACCAAAAACAAAAATGGTCTACTTACCAACATATTTACATATCTAAGAGTAAACTCTTACAGAGGTAAAAGCAGCTGAACTTCTCCATGAGCACTTTCATCTATGATTGTTCATATCACAATTAACTAATA
The DNA here is from genome assembly GCF_023851605.1 of Tamandua tetradactyla. NCBI lineage: Eukaryota > Metazoa > Chordata > Mammalia > Pilosa > Myrmecophagidae > Tamandua > Tamandua tetradactyla. Next base: position 39,584,354 of record NC_135339.1, on the reverse strand, counting down.
ATGTCCATGTCAACAAAACCTGAGTTGAAATTTGGCTATAAAATTATACCATCTCATTTGTTGAATTTTGGCTGATTTTAAGGTAAATGTCAAATGATTTCTATAAATTAGAAGTGGTAGTTTATTATAAGATTCTTCTGGGAAGGTGCATTGCCTTCCTTAGATCAGACAGTCAGCAAGACAGCTTGTGTCTGTTGCTAGCCCTGTTTTGTGGTATCTATGTCAGTTTCTTATCATGCCAGTCAAGAGCAATCAACATAATCTTTAGAGCAATCAACATAATCTTTTGTCAGACAGCTTCTTTGTCAGCTTCTAGGGACCTCTGGGCTTTATAGAAACTCATTTATTGTTACATAAATGCATTGTTACATTATTGTGGCATATTAATTGCTAAGACATCAGTAAAAATATTCTAAGAGCTTTGTGTTCGAAAGAATCATTTCAAAAATCCACTTGCTCCAGAATAAACTCAAGGGAGAATTTTAATAAACACTTGGCTGTTCATTAATAATCAAAATAAAGAATGCTATTCACTCATTGTTTGCTCATTTGTTCTTTCATTATTTCTCCACAGTAATACAATGGTGATGGCTTTCAAAAAGAAGAATATGAGAAGGAAATTCTCTAAAATGGATTTCAGCTTTGTATCTGTTTTTATGATAGGAATTTAGTCTTCCACTCAAACCTTTTCTTACCATGAAGAAATACACATGTTTTATATTCATGGAACAATCTTTATTGTGATAACTTCTGCATTTCCCTCAATGTGTAATATATGTCATTATGAAAAGCTAAGCTTTTCTAGGGGAAAAAAATCATCCTTTTTACTATATGGGCTGAATTCTTTAAATGGTCATTAAAATGCATAGAAAATTCTGTCATCTATTGCAAGGTCTAAGTCTGATTTGTATGAGAATGGCTTTGGATATGAAAAGGTTTGTTTCATGGAATGTCAGGACCATGTCAGAACTTTGTTGATCACTCACTCAAGACTTTCAAATCACCCTTAGTTGAGAATCACTGACCTATGTCAATAAGTTAGCATGTTGAAAATGGAGCACTTTATTTAAGAAATTGGGGAGTAAAGACACAACTTCCTATCACTTCATAAGAGGTATGAAGAGAGAAAAGAAAACTAGTGAGAGAAAAGAAAAATAGGCTCTGTTTCTTGATCTTGAGAAAACTAGCCTCATAGAATTAAATATAAGTAATCTCCCTTAAAACTTCCTTCAAGCCCTCTAAGCATTACCTATCTTATGATGGACTTGAATAAGTGGTGATACTACTGGAATGTCTTGCACTCTAAGGGTAAAATAAATTATGAATCAACTAACAATGAAAAAGTAACACCATCACCTTGCTGGAATGGTTCATTTTAGTATATTCATTCTTCAGATATATGGAGCCTCCTATCGTCCATTTTGTCCACAAATGCATAAAATATAATAGTAAATCAGTTATGGATTTATAATGCATAAACATGTAATTTGTGATAAGAAGTACATAAAGGTAAGGCGATGGAGAAGTATAGGGACATAGTTTATATACTATTGGAGTCAAATTGGTGTCAAAGCAAACCAGATTTGAGAAACTGAATTTAAGCTCCCAATGATAACTAAAAAGAAAATATCAAAGACTATGCAAGCTCATAGAGACAGAAATTAGATTACAGGTTGTCAGCAGGAGAAGTATGGATTTAATACATTATGGGGGTAGGATTTTGGTTTGGAGAGATGGAAAAGTTTTAGTAATAGGAGGTGGTGAATTGAACGTAAACATTGTGAATATGATTAATTTCATTGAATGATATACTTGGAAGTGAGTGAGATAGGAGAGTTTCTGTTGTATATATGTTGCTACATTTAAAAACAAAAAGAAGATGCAGAAGAAGGAGGAGGAGGAGGAGGAGGAGAATAGAAAGAAAGAGCAACTAAAGAGACAATGGCAATTAAATTAAATGCAATACATGAACCTGGATGATATCTAGCAAGGGCAGAAAAAAGGTTCAAAGGTACGTAATTGGGACATAGGAAAAAACTGGAACATAGGCTGTAAGCTTTATACAAATGTTAAATTTCATGAACTTGATTGAAGTGGTTGCATGGGTGAGTGTCCTTGTTGTTGGGAGATGTACATGGCAGTGTTGGGTGTTCGGGGTGCAAGATATGTGCAACCCATACTTAAGTGTTCAGAATATGGATTGGTGGATAGATAGATGGACAATCAGATGGGTAGGTTATGGATGGATGGAGTGATGTAGTGATTTAGCAAATGTGGCAGAATGATGAGATTAGTGGAACTAGGTATCTGAGGGTTGGGAATGTGTTGGAGTTCTCTGTATGGGATTTGTATTATTTTTGTAACTGTCCTGTGGCTTTGAAAATATTCCAAGATAGAAAAAATTAAAAAAAAAAAACAAATCTTAGTAACAAATGGCAGTGATTGTAACACAACATTCTGAATATAATTAATGCCACTGAATGATACACTTAAAAATGGTTAAATGGGAAATTTTTTGTCATATTTAGGTTACCACAATTTTTTAATTGTGACAAATAAACCTAGCCCAGAAACACATATAGATAATTAGTGAAAGAGAAAGAAAGAGAAGACAGGAAAGAGAGAAAGGGAAGAAGGGAAGGAAAAAGCGAGAGACCTCTGCTCCCCAGAAATACAGTAGATTTTCTTTCTAAGCACATAAGAGATTCTTATAAATATTGGATTGCAGAAGGTCATAAAAGGAAATTTCAACAGATTTCAAAGAAAAATCAATGTCATATAAGCCTCTTACTACAATGCAATTAAACTAGAAATCTATAAGAAATAATTTTAAAAGATTGAATTAGGAGATTTTAAAATTCAATCCTAGTGAACTATAGAAAAATTAAAGTATTAGGTATCAATACCTGTGGGACAGAGTTAAAAACAGGCATGGGGGTGGGCCACAGCGGTTCAGCAGGCAGAGTTCTCACCTGCCATGCTGGAGACCCTGGTTCAATTCCTGGTGCCTGCCCATGTTAAAAAACAAAAAAACAACAACAACAAAAAAACAGGCATGGAAATATTTGCTTCTGTTTAGGATGTAGAATGTCTCAAGTGACCATTGCTGCCACCCAACAATGAGAACACACTGGATAAGCTAAAAAATCATAGTTGTCTGAAACTCTTCAGAAAGCTAAAAACATACAATGAAAATAAAATAACATGAACTAAATTCCAGAAAGTTGCAACTCTGGCTTGAAAAAAAGAGACCCATGGCCACTGTCATTGCTGATGGATCAACAGAAGAAAAAGGAATCTTCTATAGATGGAAATAAGGAAAAACAGCTGAACTTTTAATGAATATTTAATGTCACATATAGCACATACATGCTGACATGAGATATTAGAATACCTAGGAGCTCAAGCCGTAGAATAAGTCTTTACCACCAACAAACTCACTCCTACAGATCTTCACTGAAAGTATGGGGTAGTACCTGGAGGCTAGGGACAGGCAGAATTGTTGAGAGAGATCCCCTGAGGTACACTGGGTCTTCCCAGAGAGCAAGGCAGTACCTTCTGAAGGCTGGGAGTGGGACAGAAGAGTTGTTGGAGTTATCTCTGAGGTGCATGGATGTTGCTTCCCAAGGACCGGAGCACAAAGGATATTAAAGAGTGACGAGAAAGAGACGGGATCAGCGATAATAGACAACAGACAACAGACAACTTTATTCTTAACCAGATCCAGCCTATATACTGCAGGGTGACAAAAGGCATGCACGTATTTCCAGAGGGAACAGAGTGCTTATTTTTCAGTGCTGTCTTCCTTCATACTTAACATAACCATTTAGGGTAAAGAGTCTCTTCCTCCCAGACTGTTCTACATAATCTCCACAGTTTACTACCACCACCACCCTGACGCCAGCTGCTCCCCACAAATTCTGCGGGTCTTGTTTTGACTCTTGTTCCTACATTTCCCCCTTTTTATTTTATTAGCCGAAGTGACTGTGCCTGTCTTAGGTTGCCCTTAAGCTCTGAAGGAAGGGTCTTACCCATCATTGGCTACTAGTCAAGCTCTCTGACTTTGATTCGGGAGGGAGCCAAGGACTTTTGCTAGAATCACACTGCTAGTGCGGCTTTGCTTAGTGGTGTGGCTTGCTACTTTGAACATTTGTTGTTTGACACAGTTGAGGAGGAAGAGAAAGGGTATAAACAGCCCAAAACCTAAGCCTATAGTAGTCAAAAAATAATGTGATTTCCACCAGTAAATAGGATTAAGATTTTTTAGCTCTTGGGTAAGTAGTTGTATAACATCATCTCCGTAGGCTATATGTAAATTATTCTGAGATATTTCTAATACTCTTTTTTGTAATTCTAAGATATGGAGACTTAAACTATTTGAGTGCTCCAAAAGATGCCTCTTTATCTTTTCCCATTCTATTTCAGATTGATTATTTCTTAAAGGGGAAATAAAAAAATTGCTCTCATTCCAGTTACATCTTAAACTTCCTAAAAAATTTAAATTATACATTTGATCTCCAATATGAATCAATGCTGTCTCTATGTCATTTAGTCTATTATTAATTTACTCATCAATATAAGATAGACCATGCCATAGTTCACTGGCATTTTTATGCCATTCTTTAACATAATGCTGTGTCTGTATAGTTTGATGCAGTGCAGTTCCAGCAACTGCAGCCACTGTGATAATTCCAATGATTCCAATGACAGCTGCAATAATGAGTCCAATAATGAGTCCAATTTTTACAATACATACTGGAGAATTCCAGGGACTATGAGATTCTTCTATATGTCCCAATTTAAACTGCTCTTGTACTGAGTTAGAGCCTCTAACTTTTCTACAGATAAGGGCCACTGCTCAACCCACAAAGGCTCATTTGTTTTCCAAGTTAAAGGAATGTTATGTCAGCAGTGGGCTCAATTATATATTTGGATAGCTGAGAAAAAGTACATACTGGAGATTGTTTAAGATTAAGTGTCTCATATCTGTTTCTCAATTGTCTTCCTAGTTTTGCCCAGGTTTGAAGATTAACTGTATTTTCTTCTGAAAACCATGGGCAACAATCCTGTACATGACAAAGAAAAGTTTCTAGTTGAGACTGATTAAATTCTGTGCCTCTAGTGGACAGCATAGATTTATAGAGGTTTCTTTCTGCTGAACCTGAACCCCATGTTTTACACCTAGCTGAAAATATCTCCAATTCCCTCCTTACCCTTTTGTAGCTCTATTAGCTCTTTGTAGTATTTGTAGTGGATGTTCCTGGAGCGTCTCCTCACTTTGTGCTTTAAGAGTTCCCCTATCAGATCCCTGTCTGGGCACCAATTGCCCAGTTCAGCTCAAGCAACTGTCCAAACAAGGTCAAAGGGGCAGTGGGAGATTGAGAAAAAACACAACTCAGAGTTTAAGAGAAAGCAGGGGCTAGGTGGTTCATTGCCCGACTGAACACAATGACCAAATAGAAACAGGAATATCTTCCCCATTTTGTTATGCTCCCCGCAAAGCCTTCATAACCAATTTCTATTGCTTAAGATTTAAAACATTACAGCCTTAAGGCTGAAACCAGTAACAATGCTTCTGTACCAAAGAAAAGAGCTCTAGTGACTCTGAAGTCTTTATTGAGACCCCTGTAGTTTTTAACAATGTTTTTAACACACAAACATAGTCCTCCAGCCACCTATTATGATTACCTATTACCCTGATGCTACAAGGAAAATGCTTACTTTTACCAATATGACTCGAGTTCTCTTCTATTGGTTGGACAAACGTCCCTCTAACGAAGAATTTTCCTTGGTTCCTCAATATTGTTTCAGAGTCTTCTTCTTCAGGCCCCACGTTGGGTGCCAGATGTTTCTTCCCTCGGACCGGAGCTCAAAGGATATTAAGGAACGACGAGAAAGATACAGGATCAGGGGGTCTGAAGACAGACAGTAGACAATTTTATTCTTAACCAGATCCAGCCTATATACTACAGGGTGACAAAAGGCATGTAGGCATTTCCAGAGGGAACAGAGTGCTTATTTTTCAGTGCTGCCTTCCTTCATACTTAACATAACCATTTGGGGTAAATATTCTCTTCCTCCCAGACTGTTCTACATAACAATCTCCACAGTTTATTGCCCTGGCCAGCTGCTCCCCACAAATTCTTCGGGTCTTGTTTTAACCCTTGCTCCTACACATGGAGCCATCCCAAAGTGCAAAAGAGCTTCAGTCCAAAGGTTGAGTGCACAACAGAAGAACTGAAATCCCTCTGCTTAGAAGGCAGCAGCTGCTGAAGGCTGGAAGTAGCAGAAACGCTGAGGGAAATCACTCAGGGATTGCAAGCCTCCATTAAGTGCACTTCAGGGGTCCTCAAAGGACTGGAGTCAAAGAAGCATGGCAGAAAGAGATCTCCTGAGACCAAGAAAGTCAAGGGAAGGACTGGAGATCTGAGATTACTCCCTAGCAACCAAAAAAGCTAACAGCCAAGATATAGGGCCTAAAAATATCCACAGTTCTGAAAGCTGGCCGGTGGACTGTAAAGCATAAAGACATCTCAAAAGTTTCTCAGTACTTAGATCCTAGATTTTTCTGAAGGGAAAGTCATAATTCCACCTCAAAATATCTAAAGACAGTGAAAAAATGTACTAGATTTAAGCTGTAACAAAGCCCTGAACTAGCTCAAGTATAAACAGCATTAGCTCAACCATCCACAGCAGTAACTTCACAAAAGTAATACACCTTATTTCAAAGGTAAATATTATTTATTTCAGTCTCTATTGATATTTCCTAAAATATCTGGCCTAATATCAGAAGATACAAAATATAAATAGGTTCATAACAGCATTTCCATTAAAAAAATCTTTTCATAAAAGGTAAAGTAATTTCATTAGAAATAATGAAGATTTGTATATAAAATGGCAGAAGTGGGGCAATAAAGACTGGGAACTCTGGTTTTTTTCTTTCTTACTAAAGAAGAAAATGCTAATTGATTCCCATTTTGTTAATACTAAAAATTTTCTGCAATATATGGTATTGACAAAAAGTACTTAAAACTCATCAGCTTGTTTTCCCTCCTCTTGGTATTGGATTTTCTCAAGTTACATGAAAAACTTGGGTCCTCAGATTCATGCTTGAATTTCACATCAGCATCAGGAGCCAGAGATAAGCCTCAAGTGCTTTAGTGTCATCAGAATTCCCCTGAAGAGGAAACAGAGCTCAAAGATGGAAAGAAAACATTCATGTGTTTCAGCAAAGGTTATGCCTACCGGAGAGGTGAGAAGTATTTGCTGCTTCAATGAGTCAGATTAAATTCACCAAAACAGATGGGGGTGAACAGGCTTTAAAAATATTTGCTTAAACAAACCATGTCCCTTACATGGCTTCTTGTGGCTTTCTTTCCTGATGATATCCCTTGTAAGTGCAAACTTCAGCATCCCCATTCAGTCCAATTGTCAGAGCTTGGTAGGAAGGTTACATAACTGCCTTTGGTGAGTGAGAAAATTTGTTTTATTCCACACTGACCCACCAAGCCTTCAAAGGATAAGTCAATATAAATTTATAGAGGGCAGAAGCTGTACTTTGTACAAGGTGACATATATAAGGAAACTAAATTTTGTTCTATCAGATGAACAGGAAAACTTTTCATAAGCAGGCAGGTGCCTAAGAAGTATGTAAGAGAGTAGCCATTACTATGCTAATTTTTATATGATGTCTTTGAAACACAGCCCTAACATTGTCCAAATTTGTGTACAATGCATTGTCTTCTCAGCTACATTCTTTGGATGATGAGTAAGGCATTTGCTGGAAGATTGGTATATTTCTACCCACCCAAAAGTGCCTGATGACAATGACATGCTCAAGGTGCAGCTGTTTAAAATGTGATGCTTTTAAAGAAGAGTAATAACAATGTCATAATAATATTAATTAAAATATTACACTTAACTATGGGTAAAGCCTCATTTGAAGGTCTTTTTATGTTTTTATTCATTCAGTTCTCACTACAGTCTTATGTTTTGATTATGTAATTATTTCTGATTTCCAGATGAGGCCATTGAGGCACACAGAGATTTAGTAATTTATTCATGGTCAAACAGGTAGCAAGTGGCAGTGCAGAGATTCGAACTTATGCAACATGACTTGGGTCTTCTCCTGCTAACCTCTATACAATACTGCATCATGTAAAACACATGCTAACACGTATGCTCACATTGGCACTGGTGTATGATAATGCATCCAGATACAAGGTGGTCACAAAGAAGGGATGCCAAAATTAGCCCAAGGAATTTCCCCTTCCACCAGAGACCATTTTGATCGAAACTCTTAATTGTGGATGACACCCATTTTTATATTCCCTGACTAAATATTTCTCTTTAAAGCCAGACATATATCCAACTTGGATATTGAATAGGCATGTCAAACATAACATATCAAAATGAAAAAAATATAATTTACTCCACCACCTCCTTCCTCATTAAGATGCTCCTAATGCAGTCTTCCGCATCTCAATAAATATTATCTCTACCATATTCAAGATAAAATCCTGGTGTGGTGGACAGCTTTCAACATGATTTTCAATGATCTTTGTTTCTGGTATTCATGCCCCTGTGTACTTCCCTCCGCCTGAGTGCAGACTAGACTCAGTGACTTGCTTCTAGTGAACAAAGTACAGAAAAAAGGATGGGATGTCATTCTATGATTAGTTTACAAAAGACATATGTGGCTTCTGTCTTACTAGCAGTCTCTCTCTGTTGCCCCTTCTCTCTGATGAAACAAAGCGGCTTTATTGTGGGATGCTTCATGCCCACATGTTGAGGAATCAAAAAAGACCTCCAACCAAAAGCTTGCAAGGAACTGAATCCTGCCAGCAATCACTTGATTGAGCCTGGAAGCAGATCCTTCCCAGTTGGTCCTTAAGATAACTGCAGGCTTTAGAGAGACCCAGAGCCAATTTAACCAAACCCACATTCCTGGCACACTGAAACCATAAGATAATTAATGGTGGTGTTTTAAGCCACTAAATATTGCTGTAATTTGTTGTGCAGCAATAGATAACTAAGATGCCTGGAGAAATCCTTAACTCCTCTTGTCCTCACACCAGACATCCAATCTGTCCACAAAATATTGTTGGTTCTTCCTTAAGGAGATAGCTAGAATCTGACCAATTCTCATTACCTTCACAGAGACATCCTTAACCCAGGTCACTCTAGTCTCATTCTGGAGCACTGGAACGGGCCTTTGCTTCCTTAAGTCTCTTCTCAATACAACATCAGACTGATTCTGTTAAACATAAACCAGGCCTTACAGTAATGGTAGCCAACTGGATCCCTGCTCCGTCGACACTGCAGGCAAGGATCCTGCTTGCCTTCTACATCATCAGATCTTCAGTCACTCATGAACCAAGGCCAAGACCAAGTCTGTGTATCAAAAAACAATAAAAGGTCCAAGAATATAAGACTTTCTGGGAGAGGCACCACCTCCTAGAACAGAGAAGACAGCTGTTGACCAGGACCAACCTAGAGCTTACACTATTGCATCCCCACTTACACCCGCTGCAGTTCCTCTTCAAAGCTGACAAAATGGGTTATATGCTCTTAAAAGGCGGTTCATGGCAAAGGAAGGAAATCAAAACTTTCAAAGATTTCCAATTTTCTGCATTTGGCACAGGGCTGCTTATAAAGATTTCTGCACTGAGTGCCCAGCAGCACTAGATTTCTAAGAAATGTGAGTAAAATTTCCCCATAAAACTAATTTAGTTGATTATATTTCAGCCACACAATCCACTCAAAATTCCAAACCAGGAGTCTAACTTTATGGGGTAAATTTTCCAATCAGAATTTAAATGGTCAGCAGAGAAAGTACTGAACTTAGAAGAGAGCAATACTGCAAGGCCACAGATGTGCTTACCATCAAAAATGACACAATTATAATTTTGCAATTTATCTGCTCACAGTTTCACAATTCGAATCTTAAGATATCAAAGAATGGGCGGGCCACGGTGGCTCAGCAGGTAAGAATGCTTGCCTGCCATGCCCAAGGACCCGGGTTCATTTCCCGGTGCCTGCCCATGTAAAAAAAAAAAAAAGAAATCAAAGAATAATAAAACATACTATGGAGGCATACGTGTAGGAGTATATATGAAAACAGGAATAATATTTACAAATAAAATGCTGAAAAAGCATGCATAAAGAATACATTGGTGCTAAATGAATTGAAGATCACAAAAGGTCTGCTGTTATCTTAAGAATGAAGGAGAAACAAAATTAGCATTTCTAATTACAAAGAATCAGTGAAAAATCTATGTTAAATTTATATGAATCATGAAGTAAAAAATACCTACTTATTGATTTTATAATACTGTACAGGTAATCAATATCAAATTTGGTATAAACTTTAAATATTTTTAAACTGCTATTTTATGGTATTCCCTTTACACATGTATGTCCAAATAGGAAACAGATTATGCATTCATCAGTCCCAAATGCCAGAGGCTCTCCATTCTGCTCAGTAGAAGCCAAAGTCCATTCAGTGGCCCACAGTGCTGTATAGGGAACAGGGTCCAGGGACCCCATGAGTCTTCTCACATCGTTTCCTCCTACATTCCCTCTTGGCTTGCTCTCCTCTGACATATTGGCCTTGTTTTCTGTGAACAGCCCAAACTTCCTCAAGGCTTGTATCCTTGCTGTGTCTTCTACCTGGGACTCTCCTTCCCGGACACCAGCACAGCTCCCTCCCTCCTTCCCTCTTCCATTTTGCCAAAAATGCCATCTTGATAGTAAGGCCTTTCCTGACCACAGAGTGCCCACTCCTCATCCTTGATGCCCCTCTCCCCTTCTAGAAAGATATCCTCTAGCCGCAGCCCTCCCTGATGAACCCATCGAATCCTCTGAGAGCAGTGTAATTTCTCCGTTTCCTTTCCAGGTTTGCATATTTGCCATGTGGTCCCAAATGACTGTGTAGGTCTCTTCTGACATAGCTGTGCGCCAACACCAGTGTCTCTCCTCCTTTTTATCAAAAGAAAGCCCTGAGGGAAGTGCAAGGGTAATTCAGTGGTAAAATTATCCCTTGCCTTGTGGGAGACCCACTTCAATTCCCGGCCCATGCACTTCCCCCAAAACAAAATAAATGAACAGACTTCCGGAGAAGATGGCGGCTTAGTAAGACGCGCGGGTCTTAGTTCCTCCTCCAGAAAAGCAACTAAAGCAACAGAAACAATACAAAACAGCTCCCGGAGTCACGACAGAGACCAAAAAAGACAGCGTACCCCATTCTGGAACGGCTGAACGGGTAGGGAGAATCCACTGCTGTGAGATACCCGAGGGGTGCACGTTTTCCCGGCTGGGGTGGCTGGCGTCTGGGGTCCCCTCCACGCACGTGGCTCCCCGGTCTGACTGGGAACATTGGATAGCGGGGCCCTCCCGTCACGCTTGGCGTCTCGGGCCAGCTGGGCAATTTGGACCGGCACTCCCCCAAGCCACGGCCAGCGACCCCCGCCTCCACGCGCGGTTTCCCGGGCCGACTGCCTCGCAGACAAACGACCGCCACGAGCGCCACCTACTGGGCAGGAAAAGAAAAACAGAGCCCAGAGATTCCACAGAAAAACCTTTCAACCAGCTGGGTCCCACACCCAGGGAGATCTGATCAAATGCCCAGACACCAGCAGAAAATAATGGATGACGCTCGGAAAATTGAAGATATGGCCCAATCAAAGGAACAAACCAATAGTTCAAATGAGATACAGGAGCTGAGACAACTAATGCTGAATATACGAACAGAAATGGAAAAACTCTTCAAAAACCAAATCAATAAATTGAGGGAGGACATGAAGAAGATATGGGCTGAACAAAAAGAAGAAATAGAAAATCTGAAAAAACAAATCACAGAACTTGTGGGAGTGAAGGACAAAGAAGAAAAAATGGAAAAAACAATGGATACCTACAATGGTAGATCTAAAGAGACAGAAGCTACAATTAGTGAACTGGAGGATGGAACAACTGAATTCCAAAAAGAAACAGAAACTATAGGGAAAAGAATGGAAAAACTTGAGCAGGGAATCAGGGAACTGAATGACAATATGAAGCGCACAAATATACGTGTTGTGGGTGTCCCAGAAGGAGAAGAGAAGGGAAAAGGAGGAGAAAAACTAATGGAAGAAATTATCACTGAAAATTTCCCAACTCTTATGAAAGACCTAAATATACAGATCCAAGAAGTGCAGCGCACCCCAAAGAGAATAGACCCAAATAGGCGTTCTCCAAGACATTTACTAGTTAGAATGTCAGAGGTCAAAGAGAAAGAGAGGATCTTGAAAGCAGCAAGAGAAAAACAATCTGTCACATACAAGGGAAACCCAATAAGACTATGTGTAGATTTCTCAGCAGAAACCATGGAAGCTAGAAGACAGTGGGATGATATATTTAAATCACTAAAAGAGAAAAACTGCCAACCAAGACTCCTATATCCAGCAAAATTGTCCTTCAAAAATGAAGGAGAAATTAAAACATTTATAGACAAAAAGTCACTGAGAGAATTTGTGACCAAGAGACCAGCTCTGCAAGAAATACTAAAGGGAGCACTAGAGTCAGATACGAAAAGACAGAAGAGAGAGGTATGGAGTAAAGTGTAGAAAGAAGGAAAATCAGATATGATATATATAATACAAAAGCCAAAATGGTAGAGGAAAATATTATCCAAACAGTAATAATACTAAAAGTTAATGGACTGAATTTCCCAATCAAAAGACATAGAATGGCAGAATGGATTACGACCCAGCAATACCACTGCTAGGTATCTACTCAAAGGACTTAAGGGCAAAGACACAGACGGACATTTGCACACCAGTGTTTATAGCAGCATTATCTACAACTTCAAAGAGATGGAAACAGCCAAAATGCCCATCAACAGACGAGTGGCTAAACAAACTGAGGCGTATACCTACGATGGAATATTATGCAGCTTTAAGACAGACTAAACTTATGAAGCATGTAATAACATAGATGGACCTAGAGAACATTATGCTGAGTGAGTCTAGCCAAAAACTAAAGGACAAATACTGTATGGTCCCACTGATGTGAACCGACATTCGAGAATCAGCTTGGACTATATCATTGGTAACAGAGACCAGCAAGAGTTAGAAACAGGGTAAGATAATGGGTAATTGGAGCTGAAGGGATACAGACTGTGCAACAGGACTAGATACAAAAACTCAAAAATGGACAGCACAATAATACCTAAGTGTAATGTAACTAGGTTGGAACACTGAATGAAGCTGCACCTGAAATATGGTTTTTTGTTTGTTTGTTTGTGTGTTTGTATCTTTTGTTTTTGTTTTTTTCTTTTTCCTTTTTATATATATATATATTATTAGTATTATTATTTTAATTCTCTTCTCTATATTAACATTCTATATCTTTTTCTGCTGTTTTGCTAGTTCTTTTCCTAAATCGATGCAAATGTACTAAGAAATGATGATCATACATCTATGTGTAAGAATTACTGAGTGCATGTGTAGAATGGAATGATTTCTAAATGTTGTGTTAATTTCTTTTCTTTTTTTTGATTAATAAAAAAATTAAAAAAAAAAAGAATAAAAAAAAAAGATCACAGAAAAAAAATAAAAATAAAAAAATAAATGAACAAAACAAACAAACAGAGAAAAATCCCTGACAAATGATGCTGCACTAACAGGATACTCACACGGAAAAATACTGAAAAGTGACCCCACCATACAGCATACAAAAAAAGAAAAGAAAAGAAAACCCTGAGTCAAAGGAGCAAAATGGAATAGAACTTGTATTTAGGTCTCAGTAAGAGTGTATATTAATGGTTAAAGTATCTCTTTTATGACTCATGTGGACATTGGAAAGAGCAGCAAAGAAAGCCAGGGGCCCTCAGTGCAACAATGGAGACCCAATGATTTCAAGTGCAAGGCAGACACCTTGTCAGTGGAGGAAATATTTCTCATTATGAGGTAACATTGTACTGTCTCTTAAAAATTAATATTAGTCCTTGGAAGAGAAATGATTACTTTAATAGATCATTAATTTAATAACTAATAGTCAATGAATAACTGGCTTGGAGCTCCAACTAGAGGAAGTATTAAAAAGACAACTTGAAGGAAAGATCGTTTTCTGGCTTAATGGGATGGACACAGGTGCTCACCTCCCTACTCTATCTCTACTGCCCACTCCCATGCCCAGCACCTGTGAAATTCTGGAGCAGACAGCATAAATCGTGGGGATTTCTTGAGATTAAGTAGCCCAGATTGTATGGACAAAAGCAGAAAGATCTTCCCAGAAGTAGGTCCATCATTGTGGAAAGGGATTGTAGTCGCAGACTGAGGGGCTTGAAGAAAGGTTGCTTAGGGGACACATGTCAACCTGAAGGCAAGGGAGCCAGGTCAGGAGAGAAGGACATGCCCAGGGACTCCCGTCGTCTGTCCAAAGGAACCAAAAGAGAAACCAGGTTAACTGGAATGCTGGCCTTTAGCTTCTTATAATTCCGTTCTGAAACTGTGCTAATCTTCAGCAAAAAAAATAAAGCACATAAGTGCAACAAAAATATATTTTAATCAAATGCTGCCTAGCAAAATATTTAAATCAAATTTCAACTAAGCAAAGATTATGCTTAATAATATCACCAAATAACTTCTGATATAAGAATATATCTTAACTTGTACCCCAAAATTGTGAAATAATATGTGATGAATCACTTAACTACACTATAATAATAATACTATTATATATATAATAACTATTATTATTATAATACAACTTAACTACTTTAAAATATAGTAGTCAAAATTCTAAAGTTTACCATCAAAGCGAAAAAATAAATGTCTCAACACCATCATCAGCTAATTGTTCCAGCAGTTTCTACACTGCATATTTGCAACACTAAATCAATCCTCACACATTCAAACAAAATCAATGAGAGCCACAAAATATATATGGGCCACTTATGCATCTACTGGTTCCCACTGCTACTGATGTTGCCACTAAGTTCTTATGTTCTTCTTCCCCTCTAATGGTAACCAACTAAAGTCTCCTCCTCAACTTCTGAACCAAATAGTTGATGTTACAACTTCATTGATGCAATCCCTAAGCCAAAGATTCTCGCGCTGCTGGCAAAAGATGCTTTCTGAATATTTTTAGAATTTTTAATATATTTGCATACCCTTGTTGTTTCACCAATCACTTGAGGAAAATGTGTGTTTAGACCTCAGAAAACTGTGGCAATGGAGCTATGAATGTAAATTTCAAAATAAAATTGCCTCTGCAATTCCATCTACAACTCCATTTCATTGCACATATACCCATCGTAGTATTTTTTTTTCTGTATTAGAAGTCTAGCAGAATTAAACAATCATGTAAAAAAAAATACCTGCTCTCTCAAGAAACAGCACAAACATTGTGGAAAATCAACACCAGGATACTACAAACTCTAGGAAAAGACACGGCCTGTTGAGCCCTTGATTTTGGACTGCCAAAACTACGACAATAAATTTGTTCTTAAAGCCAAACATTCGTGTCATATTCTCATAGCAGACCCAGCAAACTAAGACAGTAAGTGAGAAAGAATGCACAACAATCCATGTGGTCTCACCCACAGGTTGGAGAATGCTGTTTCTTCTAATGGGAGGAGAGAAGGGCCAGAAAGTTTCTGGGTTACAATCAGATTATTTTACTTATAAACTGGTGGAAATGTGTGATTCTATATATCTTTCTAGTGGGCATATCTCATAACTCGGCAATGAAAGAGAATATTAACAGTAATGGTAAGGCTTCTTTTTTAAAAAAAAATCTCTTTTGACTTTTGGTGATGTAAGGAAAATGAACTCCACCTGAATAATTAAAAATACAAATAAGAGTTAAAATGGCTGCTTGTCATAATGATGTAGAAAAATGGCCTCCAAAAGTCCAGATATCCCATTATAGGGGGAAGATGAAAATTTCCTGTGATGAAAAGTTTGCTCCCTTGTTTAATTTGGTTCTGATGAAAAATAATCTGGAATTCAAGCTCAGAGCAGACAAATAATGGATAAATGAAGTTTTTAACCAACTGAGCCATTTATTTAGATAAGAAAAAAAAGGGCACTTATCTTTTAAATGTCACACTCATTTCAGACATTTTGCTTCACTGATTTTGGGAAGTAAGACATTTATGTTCTTTTATGGGCTTTTCGATAAGACTTTATATGAATGTGTTACACTACGCAATTGCTTTATTGTTAGCACAGCCCTTATATCAGTGAAAGAGGACTGTAAGTTACAATTAGCATTTCTTCCTATATCCCAAAATTTCTGGCATATTTTCTTTGGGAGACTTTAAGACCTCATGGCTGCTTTTGATCAAAGAGACTATTAATTTTACCCAAATCAACAGCTGAAGTTAAGTGTAAATGAATTTAACCTCCTGGGTCAATACAAAATTCTCATTTTCAAATATTAATGTTTATTGTTTTTTGCTTATTACCCAAATAAATATATTTGAACAATGGAGAAAATTTAGATAATATGTGTATATTTAAACAGAAAAAAAAACAAAAGGAGTATCATTTAAATCCTACCAACAGAGATAACCAGCAATATAACATGTTGGGCTTTTTCTCTTCTCTTTACTTATTATACTTTTCCAAACATTTTTTAAGAAATGAATAAAATAATTATTTTATTTCATATTTTTTGTTCATTACTTGCTAGTTAACTCTAACTACATATTGTGAATTCATTCCCAATCCATTATCTATTCATTTATTAAAGCATTTTAGTAGCTACATAGCATTCTATTGTATGGGTATGCTATAATATATTTGACTACATAATTAGGTATTTGTAATGATGCTGGATGAGTCAAAAAAAAAAGTATGATTTAAACTGCGTTCTAAACGAATTTGACCACTTCACCTCTATTTGCTGAAAATCATAAAATTGTTAAAGATTTCAAGTTATCCACCAAAATCCATTCTCCTCTCATTCATGGAAATATAGCTGGGGAAATATATCTCCAAACCACTTTTCCTTATAAGTGTGGAATGTGAGCCGAAGGGCTGTATGCCATTTCTCAGTCTAGACTTTAAAAATTTGCTTATGTGCTTCCCAGCATTCATTTCTCTCACCTACTCCAAGTGAAACCAGGAATTGGCAACAATCCAGCTTTAATCAAGCAGATGACAATATTGACGTGAAAGGAATCTAAGTCCCTGAATGGCTAAGTGAAGATAGCTGTTCCATACTACTCCAGGAAAATTGTGAGGGAGAGAAAATGGCTTTTTGATTCTTTAAGCTATTATATTACTGGTTACAAAAGCAAACACACCTTCTATTTATCCACTGGTGGCTTAACCACAGCAAAATGGTAGTCTCCTTTCAGCTTAGTGTGAAATCCAGGGCATATTAGAACTTCCTCTTCTGAAGGTTTTAGCATAGTTTTCAGGAGAAACCAATCATAATTTCCATTTCTGAATCTCTGGCAATAAAGTAGAAGGACAACACTACTTAGTTTGTCTACAAATCAGGAAGGTTCTAAATGTTTCCTGCTTCCACTGAAGTTATTAACATTTGACAAAACAAGGCAATACCCATCCCACCTCAAAAGGAGGTATACCCTGGTTAGGACCCAGTCCTTTTACTGACATCAAGTTGCTTTTCAAATAATAGTAATACAGATGCTCAAAGAAATCCTGGAAATCACTAAATTCCTTCTTTTCATAAATGCACAAACTGATGTCCAGATAGGTTAAAAGTTTTCTAGACATCACCCAGATGCAGGGGCCATTGTGGAACCAGGATATGAACTCATAAATCCTGATTTCTAGTCAAGAATTCTTTACACTGCCCTAACATGCAAGCCTAAAGAGGAAGAGATTCTTTTCTGAAATTTCTGGCTTTGCATCCATTATATTCAACCATATTCTTTTTTCGCAAAACTTTGCCTTTTTAGTGCCTAAAGTACTGCAGAACAAAGTTTAGGCCCATTTAATCCTTCCAGGCTGAATGATAATCATTCATTCATTTAGCAATTATTACAACCACAGATTTCACACTGGTGAGCAGTATATAGTTCAAGGAAACACACCAATTATAATTTAAAATTCTTAGTGTGATGAACTATGTAAGATAGGGAAAATACAAAGCGTTTATGGTTTTGCATGATTGAAAACCCCAACCTAATTTCGAAGATTATGGAAGGCTTCCTGAAAGGGGTGCTTCAGAACTGTTTTCTAAATAATATGTGCAAGACACCCAAAGAAGAGAGGACAGCAGAGAAAACAGAACAATCAGATATAATGGAACTTTGGTGGAATCCCTGCCTAACATCTGTTGCCATCTCCTTCAAGACCACTACCCTGCTACTCTCCCCATACGCTTTTTCCCATTATCCAATTTCTGTTCCATGTAGAGAGATAATACTCATCATAACCACAAAATACAAAAATCCTGCGTACAGCATGGACTTAAATACAAATATCGGGAAACAACTTCATTTTACTGCCAATTTACATTTCTTCTTTAATTTTCTTTAAAAAACTGATATATATATATATATATATGTTGCTGAAAATAATCAGGTTTTTCATACACAAAGGACCATGATTTTGAAACTTTTCTCAACAGCTCCTTAAAAGATTAATGAGGCATTTAATCATTTGTCTAGATGGAGGATGTGAATGGGCCTGCAGTGGGGTCTCTAGGTCGTGTAATCATCTGCTTTTCCAGTCTCGAGAGTTAAATAATGATAGTTCCTGATTGATAGCACCAGTGCAACTCATTTCACATAACACTGGCCTTCTCAAAAAAACTCTTAATTGTAGATGTGGAGGTTTGCTGCATTTTATGAAATGCTTAAAGAAAGATTAAAATGATTTATGTTCTATGCTTGATAATGAAATAGCACACTTAAACGTGCTTTAGAATATTACCATAAAACTTCAAAACAATTTAATGTAAATAGAGATGAATAAATCATATAAAAATATATATCATGGAATGTATATGTAAAATGCATTGTTATATACATAAAATAGTGAGATATTATTGATATATTGAAATCTTTTTTAAGGACTTATAGGAATGTTACTGAAGATTTATTAATGATATACTCCTAGGAAGTTACCAATTTTGAAACATCCTAACTTGGCAAATGCAATGTTAAACAAAGATTATTAGAAATATGAGGTGGAATAAAACAAAACATCTTCTATTCATTGCAGAATAAAAAGTTCAATAATAATGCACACCAAACAAACTGTATTCTGAAAAGTTATGGAGAAAGTCAATTAAAAGAAAAGTAGGTATGTATTAGTATTGGAGAAATATTATTGAATGAATAAGATAAAATTTAATACTAGATCATAGTTCAGTTCTAAAATACAAGTTTATATATTGCAACAGTCTCCGTAAGAAAGCCTTATGTTAAAACTCACAAATGTAATAATATCAGCATATAGATGTGGCTCTTGTGAACAGAAGATTTCTTGTTTTGTGGGAAACAATGGGCTTGAAGAAAAAGCTATTTTAAAGGTTTCTTAGGATTAAATCTTCCACTTTACAAATAGCAAAAGGACTGAGAAGGTGCTATCTCCATCACTACTGAAAAGGGAAAGATGAGTGCTATTGTTCTCAAAAGACAGCTAACGTTCTCCAGTGGATTCTGCTGTCCAGTTAACTGCCATCTGGTTTAAGAAAATAAGCAAATACATTGAGTTAAGCATAGAAAGTCAGAAAAACAGCAACAAAAAAGCCTCCTTACATACTCAGAGTTCTCATAGAATGCCATGTTAATATTTATATCAAATTCTTTTCCCAGATAAGCTAAAGAAAGGAAAAACTTGGGCAGACCATGGTGGCTCAGCAGGCAAGAATGCTTGCCTGCCATATCAGAGGACCCGGGTTCGATTCCCAGTGACTACCGATGCAAAAAAAAAAAAAAAAAGGGAAGGAAAAACTATTTTAAAATTGTTTTAAAACAATTTTAAAAAGTGGACTGTACTTTGTGTCTCATGCTCCGTTTATCTACCATATCAACAGACGAGTAGAACATATGGAATAAAAATAAATAATAGGGGGAACAAAAAGTGGACTGTAATGTCTCTTCTTGACTATAATGACTACTTTGACCCAGTCTATCAGAGATCACTGTCAACTATTTCAGGTATCAACTTCAAGTGTTCCAATTGAACTTTAATAAAATGTTGTTTCTATAAGATAAATTTAATCCCTCAACCCCTTCCTCATCCTTCTAAGTCTCTTGATTTTATCTATTGTTTGGTATCAATATATATGCCTTCTAGTTTGCTAGCTGCCAGAATGCGATATACCAGAAACCGAACAGCTTTTAAAAGGGGGATTTACTAAGTTGCAAATTTACAGTTCTAAGACTGTGAAAATGTCCCAATTAAAGCAAGACTATAGAAATGTCTGATCTAAGGCATACAGGGAAAGATACCCCAGATGACCTAGACACATTCTAAATTATTAAAAGGACCAAACTGTTTATAAGGCAACCGTATATGTTAAAATTAGCCCACTATTTATCATAAATCATCAATCTCAGGCATTTTCTCTTCCTTTCTTTTTTTTTTTTTTTTTACAAATGACATATCTCTGTGGTATGCCATCAATGACCCAGGGCTAAGACATCGCAGCATGAGCAGCTGTGCTATTCACTGGGCTCTCTGTCTTCTGGGAACATGGTAGGATTGCACTTTCCTGGCCCCTTTGAAGTTAGGCATAGTCATGTAATTTCACTGAAATGGGAGCAGAAATATCAATTCCAAACAATAGCCCTAAGAGCCATTGTAAAACTCACCACTTTGTTGTCCTACTACTGAGATGATCATGGAAGAACATGTCAAAATGGAACTGTTTTTAACCCCTGCTTGCCCATGTTGGACATGTAGTGTGAGCAAGAAATAACTCATTAAGTCAAGCCACTGCAATTTTTGGAGATATTCTTTACTCTAACATATTGTAGCCCATTCTCTGTGATATAGCCATTAAAAGAATCCTAAAGGGTAGAGGTTGGCAGGCTTGTATTTCTGACAAGATCTATAATTAGCTAGGAATAAGAAATGAGGTTCATTTTAGAATGAACCAGTGAGGCAAAGTTCAAAGTTGCAATCTCCTTAATTTTAAATAGAAATCAATTGGTATTTTTTCCTCATTTCAACTGTTAAAAAAAAAAGTAGTACTTAGACTCCAAACCTTCATCATTTCTTCTAAAATAATTGCAAAAGTATGTGTCAGCACCATTATATGATTTTCTGAGTTCATCAATGATGCCAGACCAAAATGGTACTAATAAAATTAAAATGATATAAAATCTTTAAATTCTTCTTAATAAACACTTATTTTTGTTCTTGCCTGTATTTTATTGCATGATTTTTAATATGAGTAAGATTCAAAAGTCAAACTATTCTCCAAAATTGCCTGCCTAAATGTATTGTGTAATATATTAGAGTTCTATAAATCTCATGGAATGGTACAAGTAAAGAGCTAATGAAGAATACTATCTACTTATTCCTGGATTTTTACAGAGGTCCCATTTTCCTTTACAGGTTCTTAATAAAGTTTAATCAAAGTGATTCCGTACAAAGTGAGAAACTGTAAGCACAATTTTTAATTTAAACTAAGACATCAGATGGTTTTATAAATCCCAGGAAAAACACATTCATAGAGAAAGTTCCTATCATCTTACTCAATAGGAATATCACACAGGCCATTTTTACATTATAATTAGTGATATCCTACAAAATCACAGTTTAAAATCTTAAGTTGTAAGAGCACTGTATTCGTTCTTTATCAGTATCGGTGAAGGGGAGTCAACAATTACTCTCACCACAGCCAACTGTGATTTGGAGTTTCTATTTTCTCATATTTAAAGTGCTTTTTACTGAAATGGCCTTAAATTTTTTCTATTTGTCCATTGACCTTGTTCTGCTTTAATGGTTTATCTAATAGAACTTCGCCAATGTATTATGTTTATTCCCCAATTGTATGACCTTGTGATCTGAGTCAGCAATTTATAAATGCAGATGAAACGTACTTTTGTGTTATTTGTGTTTATATACATCTTTTACTTCTGAAAACTCACATGCTAGCCATCATCCAGGTCATCCTTTACCACATGTACAAGGGCCATGAGTCCCTGAGCCATTGAGGAGCATGACACTGCCAGCAGGGCCTCCATTCAACCGTTTCCCTTGCCCAGGACCTTTTGGTAGGGGCTTGGAGATCAGGGACAATTCAGATATGTGTGCTGCCCAAAGTATAGAACTGGCCCATGGGGAGGAGATTTGTGGTGGGACGGTAGTGGAGTGAAAAGTCTTTTCCCTTTTAAATTAGGCAGAATTTCAAACATATACAACCTCCACAGACTAGAACAGTGAATCCCAATGTACCCAGTACAGGGCCCCTGACCATTGCTACCCATGACCCATGCCAATCCACCCTGAGTTATTTTGAAGTGGACATCAGACATTGTTTCATCTATTCTGTAAACATGTCACATTTGAAGATGGCACCTTAAAACATGACCTCAAGTCTTGTCATACCTAAAATATTAGCAATAGTTCCTTAATATCATTAAATGTCTAATATATGTTCAAAATTTTAAAATACAGTCATGAGGGAAAATGATGGTCATTATAGACTGATGAAGGGGAACATTCAACAGAAGATGTAACAATTATCAACTTAGCAGAGCCCCAAAATACATGAAGCAAATATTGACAAATTTAAAGTGAGAAAACAATGGTTCTATAGTAACAGTAGGAGACTTAATATACCACTCTCAAAATGGATAGAACATCTAGTCAGAAGATCTATAAGGAACTGTTGGAGAAGCCATAAAATATCGCTAACATGGCTGCCGTGGCTGATGCAAGGCAACACAAAATGGCTGACCTGAAATCTGCCCTCAACCCTAGCAACAATGGTGACCGATCCCGGAAATCTGCCCTCCAGCCTAGCAACAACGACCACCAATCCCAGCCCGACACATGTCCCTGCATGCTTCCCAGCCTATATAAGCCTGTGCACTTCCTGAATAAAGCAGACGCCTTCCATTTTCCCCTGAGGCTTGTCTCTTGAGTCATGTGCTGTGTGCTCTGTGTCTGTGTGACTGACTCAGTACGGCTGCTTACCCCCAGCCATCAACTAACCAGCCATCAGCTACCCCACAAGGAAGTACAGTACTCCAATGATATTAAGCCAATCAGAACAAACAGACATTTATAGAACAATGCACCCAGTGAAAACAGAATGTTTATCCTTCTCAAGTACACATGTATCATTCTCCAGGATAGATCACATGTTGGGTCTAAAAAGAAGCTTTAATACATTCAAAATCATTGAAATCATACAATAAATATTCTCAGATCTCAAGGAAATGAAGATAGAAGACAAAAGCAAAGGAAGAAAGGGAAAATTCACAAATATGTGGAAATTAAACAAAACAAATTTAAACAATGGATTAAAGAAAAAAATCAGAAGTGAAATTAGGAAATATTTTGAAGGGAATAAAAATGAAAATACAGCATATCAAAACTTATGAGATGAAGCAAAGACAGTGCTGGGAGGGAAATTTATAGCTGTAAATGTTCAATTAAAAACAAAAAAAAGACTTCAAATAAGAAACCAAACATCAAAAGTGGAAGAACTAGAAAAAGGGTAAACTAAACCCAAAGTGAGCAGAAGGAAGGAAATAACAAAGATTAGGGTAGGGATAAATGAAATAGAAGACATAAAAACAATATCAAGAATAAACCAAGCCAAAAGTTGGTTCTCCAATAAGAGTAATAAAATGACAAATCTTTAGCTAGAGTGACCAAGACTAAAAGAGAGAGCATGCAAATAATGAAGTTCAGAAATGAAAAGGGGTACATTCCTACTGATACTGCTGAAATATAAAGAATTATATGAGGATACTATAAACAAATGTATGCCAATAAATTATATAACCTAGATGAAATGGACAAATTCTTAGAAACATACACTAGCTATACTGACACAAGAAGAAATAAAAGATCTGAATAAACCAATTCCTAGTAAATATTAAGTCAGTAATTGAAAACCTCCCAAACAAAGAAAAGCCCAGCACCAGATGGCTTCACAGGAGAATTCTACCAAATATTCCAAGAAGACAACTCAAATCCTGCTCAAACTCCCTCAAAACCTTGAAGAAGAAGGAAAAATCCCTAATTCATTCTATGAGGTCATATCACTCTCATGCTAAAGCTGGATAAAAATACCACAAAACAAGAACATTTATGGCCAAATGATTTTTTCCCACTCAATTGGGAAAGAACAGTCTCTTTGACAAATGGTGCTAAGAAAACTAGATCTCACTTGCAAAAAAAGAGGATGACCCCTACCTCACGCCATATATAAAAATCAACTCAAACAGATCAAAGACCTTAATATAAGAGCTAAGACAATAAAACTCCTAGAAGAAAATATAGGGAAGCATCTTCAGGACCTTGTCTTAGGCAATGGTTTCTTAGACTTTATGCCCAAAGCACAAGCAACAATGACAAAAAATTAGATAAATGAGACCTCACCAAAATTAAAAAACTTTTGTACCTCAACGGACTTTATCATGAATGTAAAATGGCAACCTGCATAATAGAACAAAATATTTGGAAACCACATATCCAATAAGGGTTTAATATCCAGAATATATAAAGAAATCCTACAACTCAACAATAAATATTTCCCAATTTAAAAATGGGGAAAAGACTTCAATAGACTTTTTTCCAAAGAGGAAATACAAATGTCTAAAAAGCACTGGAAAAGATAATCAACATCACTAGCAATTAGGGAACTGCAAATCAAAACCACAATGAGATATTATTTCACACCTATTATTAGAATGGCCACTATTTAAAAAAAAGAAAAAGAAAACAAAAAGTGTTCAAAAGGTGTGGAGAAACAGGAACACTCATTCACTGCTGGTGAGAATGTAAAATAGTGTAGTCACTGTGGAAGAGATTTTGGTGGTTCCTTTAGAAGCTAAGTATAGAGTTGCCTTATGATTCAGCAATCCTACTATTAGGTATATAACTAGAAGAATGAAAGCATGAATTTGAACAGATGCTTGCACACTGATGTTCATAGCAGCATTATGTACAATTGCCATAAAATGGAAGCAACCCAAGTGTCCATCAACCAATGAATGAATAATCAAAATGTAGTATACACACATGACAGAATATTATTCAGCAGTAAGTATAAGTGAAGTATTGATGCATGTGACAACATGGATGAACCTTGAGGAAATTATATTGAGTGAGATAAGCCAGGCATAAATGGACAAATATTGTATGATCTCACTGATATTAACTAATTTTGTAAGCAACTCATAGAATTAAAATATAATCTGTAATATACATTATCAGGGGATAGATGGTGGTAGAGAATGGGGAGCTGATGCTGAATTTGTGCAGGATTTCAATTTAGGTTGATTGTAAATGTTTGGAAACTGTGGTGATGGCAGCACATTATTATGAATGTAATTAGCAGCATTGAATTGTGTTTGTGAATGTGGTTCAAAGGGGAAGATTTTGGTCATGTATATAATTAGAAGGAAAGTTAGAAAATAAATCACGGGACTGTATATCATATGAACCCTGAAACGGATGACAGATTGTGGTTAATAGCACAAATATAAGAATATTCTTTCACAAATTATAGCAAATGTATGACACTATTACAACATATTAATAATAGGGAGATATATGGGAAAAATACACTTAATGAATCTATGGACTATAGTTAACAGTAATATTTTAATATTCTTTCATCATTTGGAAGAAAGGCACTATACTCATACAAAGTGTCAACATTGGGGGAACATACGGGAACGCTGTATATTTTACATGATTTTTCTATAAACCTACTATATCTCTAATTTAAAAAATATTTTTTTAAAAAATAATATACTAAGTGAAAGAAAGCAGACACAAAGTACTACATACTGTATGATTCCACTTATATTAAATGTAAATGTAAATAAATTTTTAGAGATGGAAAAAAATTCAACTACATTTTTTACAGAAATGGAAAAAACACTTATCAAATTTATCTGGAAACGTAAGGGGCCCTGAATAGTTAAAGCCGTCTTTAAAAAGAAGAATGAAGTTGAAGAACTCACACTTCCAGATCTTCAAATTTTTTACAAAGAAACAGTAATCAAAACACCATGGCACTGGCACAAAAACAGACATATGGAATAGAATTGAGAGCTCAGAAATCAACCCTCACATTTATGGCCAGCTGAATTTTTATTCACCATTTTTTTTCTTTATTAGAGAGGTTGTTAGGTATTGGTTTCTTAGACTTTACACTCAAAGCACAGGCAACAAAAGAAAAAATAAATAAATTGGATTGCATCAAAATTAAAAATTTTGTTCCTCAAAGAACTTTATCATGAAATTATACATTGGGAGAGAATATTTGGAAACCACATATCTGATAAAGGATTAATATCCAGAACATAAAAAGAAATCCTTCTTTAACAATGAATTTAACAATTTAACAATGAAAAGACAGACAATCAAAAAAAAAAAAAAGACAAACAATCAAATTAAAAAATGGTCAAAAGACTTGAACAGAACATCTCTCCAAAGAAGATAAATATATAAAAGGCCAGGAAGCACCTGAAAAGATGCTCAACATCATTAGCCATCAGGGAAATGCAAATTAAAACCACCTATTAGAATGGCCATTATTAAACAAACAAAAAACTACAAGTTTTGGAGAATGTTTTAGTTTGCAAGCTGCTGGAATGTGATATACCAGAAACAGAACAGCTTTTAAATAGGGAATTTATTAAGTTGCAAGTTTATGGTTCTAAGGCTGTGAAAATGTCCAAATTAAGGCAAGGCTATGAAAATGTCCAAATTAAGGCACTAACAAGAGGTTACCTTAACTCTAGAAAGGCCAAAGCCCAAATCAATAGACCAAGCCCTTGATCTTGAGTCTTGTGCTTATGAAGCTTATCTATATTGCAGAGAAGGTTAGCCTACCTAAAGGTATGCCTAGAAGTCATCTCCAGAGGGCCTCTTTTGTTGCTTAGATATGGTCTTTCTCTAATCCCAACTCTGCAAGTGAAATCATTGCCTTCCCCTCTAGATGGGACATGACATCCAGGGATTAAAGCCTCCCTGGTGGTGTGGGAGATGACCTCCAGGGATGAGCCTGGCCCTGGCACCATGGGATCAACAATGCTATCCGGACCAAAAGAGGAAGAAGAAGTATAACAAATAAGGTATCAGTGGCTGAGAGAGTTCCAGTAGAGTTGAGAGGCTATACACTGGAGGACCATCTTATGCAAGCTTCACTTAGACATTGGTAACTATCATAATTTGCCAAACCAAACCATTCCTTCCATTCCTAAAGAATACCTAGGACTTTATATAAGATTCTACAAAGTTTCCATGAAGTTCAGTGTTTCTCTCTCAGCTGGAAGGGCACATGGCGAAGTCTGCTAGCTTTCTCTCCCTGCTTCTTGTTTCATGAAGCTCCCCTGGGAGCATTTTCTTCTTTATCTCCAAAGGTCTCCAGCTGTGTGGGTTCTAAAGTTTTTTCCAAAATCATTCCCTCTTAAAGGGCCCCCAGTAAGCAACCTCTCCTTGAATGGGTGGCGTCACATCCCCATGGAAACCATCTAACCAAAAGTTATCACCCACAATTGGGTGGGTCACATCTCCATGGAAATAATAAAAAAGATCTCATCCAGAAATATTGAATGAGGATTAAAGGACATGGCTTTCTTGGGGTACACAACAGATTTAAACTGGCACAGAGAGGATGTGGAGAAATATGACAACTTAACCACTACAGGTGGGAATGTAAAATGGTACAGACGCTGTGGAAGATGCTTTAGCAGGTCCTCAGAAAACTAAGTATAGAGTTGCCCTATGATTAAGCAATTCTGCTGCTCAGTAAATAGCCAGAAGAACTGAAAGCATGGAAGTGAACAGATGTTTTCACCATTATTCATAGTGGCATTATTCACCATTGCCAAAAGATGGAAACAATCCAAATGTCTGTCAATTGATGAATGGATAAACAAACTGTGGTGTCTCCACGACAGAATATTATTCAGCAGTGAGAAAATATGAAGTCTTGAAGTGTGCAACAACATGGATGAACCTTGAGAACATTATGCTGAGTGAAATAAGTCAGATACAAAAGGACAAATATTGTATGATCTCACTAATATGAACTAATTGTAATACGTAAACCCATAGAGCATATGTTACTAGGAGATAAAATTATGCTAGAGAATGGGGAATGGTTGCTTAAGAGGTACAAAAACTAGACTGAATTTAAATAGGTGGAAATGGATAGAGGTGATGGTAGCACATTATTGTGACTATAATTAACAGTGCTGAATTGTGTATGAATGTAGTTGATAGGGGAATTTTAAACACATATATGTCTCTACCAAGAGGAAAGCCAGAGGTTAAAATTTAGGACTATATAACTCAATAAATCTTGTGGTGCAGGATGAATTGATTTACAGAAAAAAATATACAAAATTTCTTCTATGAACTAGAAAAAATGTGAAAAATGCACCTGTCACAAACTAGACTATAATTAACAGAAATATCTTAATAATCTTTCATCAATAGTAACAAATGTACCACACCAATGCTAGGGATCAATGAGGGGGTGCTAAGTGGTATGGGATGTTTTGAATTTTCTCTTGTTTGGAAGGAGGGGAATAATGAGTAATGAAAATGTTCTAAAATTGGTTGTGGTGATGAACACACAACTATGTGATGATACTGTGAGTCACTGATTGTATCCTTTGGATGGATTGTATGGTGTGTGAATATATCTCAATAAAATTGCATTAAAAAGAAGAAAAAACACAATGAGATATTTCACATCCATTAGAGTGGTTGCTGTTTTTAAAAATGTAAAATAATAAATGTTGGAGAGGATGCAAAGGAATAGGAACACTTATGGCTGGTGGCAATGTAAAATGGTGCAGCTGCTGTGGAAGACAGTCTGGCAGTTCCTCAGAAAGCAAAGCATGGAACTACCATAGGGCCCAGCGATCTCACTACTAGGTATATATCTAAAAGAATTGATAGCTGGGACTCCATCAGATATTTGCACACCAATTTTCATATTGACATTATTCACAATTGCCAAAACATGGAAGGGACCTGTGTCTGTTAACCAATGATGGATAAATAAAATGTGGTATACAATGGAATATTATTCAGCTGCAAAAAGAAATGAAGCCCTGATTTATACAACAACATCAATGAACCTTGAAGACATCATGTTGAGTGAACTAAGTCATACACAAAAGGATAAATATTGTACGAGCTCAATGATTTAAAACAATTAGAATAAGCAAACTCATAGAGTAAGAATCTAAAATATAGGATACCAAAGGATGAGGAAGGTTGGGGAATGGGAAGTTAAAGCTTAAAATATACAAGATTCCTATTTGGAAAGGTGGAAATGTCTCTGTAGTGAATGGAGGTGATGGTAGCACAGCATTGTGAATGCAGTTAGCAGCATTGAAATATATCTGAATATGATTAAAGGGGAAATGTTAGTTTGTATATATGGTAACAGAATAAAATTTTTAAAAAATAATCCATAGAACTACACCTCACAAACTGTGAGCCCTTAAAGTACAGTGGGCTTTAATTAATAGTACAATCATTAAAATGTGCTATCATCAATTGTAACAAATGCTCCATACCAATGCAAAGTGTTGGCAGTGGGACAGTATATGGGAATCCTGTATTTTGTGTATGATCAAACAATTTCTCTGATTTAAAAAAAAAAGTTGTTTTAAGAAAAAGACAATTTTTTTTTTGTCTGTTTGTGATGCATTTCATACTACTTAAATTTCCAATCTACAGAAGTAGAGCTCTAAAGAAATAATTTCTGGCACTATCCAGATTTTCACCCTCTGGATCTTGCCAGTCTTCTGGGAGCAGGAGACCCCCCAGAATTCTAGAAGCCTAAACATTGCCTTCTGAATCATAGAAAAGATCCATTATAGTTTAAATGAAAGAAAGGAGAGGAACCTGACTCAAAGCCCTGTGACCTCTATTAGTGTACATTAGAATGTAGTTTCTCTTATACTTTCTTTCATCCATCCCTACAAATCCATCACAGTGTTGGGCACAAAGTCCACTGTTGTCCATCCTGATTGGTACCACCCAAGTTCAGACCACCATCATCTCTCACATTATTTACATGAGGAGAACATGTGGAAGTTAGTGGCTGTCCTGACTAGCTCTTCCATCTGGTTATCTTCACCTTTTATGTACTAGGTTATTTTACAACTTGAGAGAGGAAGAAGTTAACTTGCAGAAAACTGAGAGAAACTAGAGTAACTCCTACCTTAGAAATGCAAATTATGTCCAGTGAATTGCAATTGATTTTCATCCTCTGCATATTGCTCGTTTTGTGACTTTTATATCCATTTGTTAATTTATTTCAGCATTTCTAATCTGACTATAAATACGTGGTAGTCTGAGTTCTCTTTTGAAACTGTTGTAACATCTACAAGTTCTCTAATTAATACATTAAATAAAATTGTTGGCATGTATTCATTTTCTATTTGTATGAGAGCCATGATTTTATTCTTTTTTGAAATTCATCTTTTCTAATAGTTTACCCACTGAAGCAATCCCTTCTGCCATTTCCTTGAGAGAGGACCATACAGTTTTTGCTTCAGCAAGTCCACTGAAAGAGAGTTCAGTGCTACATATTGAGCCATTTCATAACAAATTCACTTGTTATGAAAATTAAGCCAAAACTGCCTCCCACCACCATAATAGCTATATGATTTTAATTTTCATATATATATTAGTGCATGTATCTTCTTCAAATACATTTGTTCCCCTCACTGAAGAATTTTAAATATTCTTATCATCTACTGTCTATAATTACAACACATGTACCATCTATTCTATTATTTTACTCTCATTAGAGATCAATAATTTTCAATTAATGAGCCTTGTAACATTGATGCATTATTAATATTTTACAGATATGCCACCAAAAATGTTGATCACTGTATAAAATTTGCTTTTGCAACAAGTTGAAAAATTACTCTATATAACTGATCAGATGGAGCACTGAGCTAAGACAGTAGAGCCAGTAAAGAATTCAGTAGCATAGAGTGCTATCAAGCAGCCACCACAGAATTGGAACAACAAAAATGTCACCTCAACTGTGCATATGAGAGTGGAAATGCAGTCAGGCATTCAATAGTTCTACTCTTAAGTCTACTTTAAAAAGACAAAGAGTGGCCAAATAAGAAGCCCAAAACATTATGAGTATAGTTCAAGTATTTCAGCCATGCTGTCCGAAATTCTAGATTTAAAAGTGTGCAATGAATATATAAATATGAGAACTACAGCTCTGGATTAATATTTCAAATGGAAAGGACCGGACCAAACCCTTGGACACAACACTGGAGAACCTCTTTTAAGGAGGTATTTAATGGTAAAATGTGATAACAGTCAGGGTAAATCAGGAAAATTCTATTGTAAACAAGTCCATATGCTGTTATCTTGTCCATAATTGTATCATCTGAAATAAAGATATATTATATCTACAGTATTCATCTCTTCTACTAGTCTACAACACATTCCTTTATGAAAGCAGGTTTAGCATTAGCTATTTTTAATAAACCAATGTTGACATTTAAGTTATCTTCTTCTTTTATAAGTGTTTTATAAAATAATGATCAATTTAAATATCTGGATCCACATCAAGCTTACCAGTTTTGGTTTCTGGGATTCAACATTTCCTGTTTTTTGAAAATTGAAGCATCTGTCCATTTCCAAGCTTTGATAAATTTCCAAAGCAGTTAAGTGTAATAGAAAAAGGATATATTTCTGAGTCAAACCAGGTCCAGCTTTGGCATTGTCTACAGGCCTTTGAGTAAGTCACTTAACACTTAGAGCTTCAGTTCCTTCATTAATAAAATAAGAACATCTGCTGAATATTTGCAAGGACAAACAAAACTTAAATCATGGGATATCTACTTGTTTATTTTTGAATAATCCTTCTGAAACAAACACAGAAAACTAAATAAGTCTGTGTGGTGAGTACATGGGTATTATATTATTTTGGGGGGGGGGAGGTGCATAGTTCAGGACTCGAACTCAGGTCTCCCACATAGAAGATGAGCATTCTACCACTGAATCACCCATTTATTTTATGTATTGCATACACATTTTAAAAATTTCATTGCTTTCTTAATTTAAGAATAAGTTAGCATGGTACCTCAATCATTACAAATTTTATGAAAAATTACAGGTAAATCTGTAAATTCTTTTCAAGGATAAGAGAGGCCACATGACATATAGAAAGAGAACAGACTTTCAAATCAGACGGATCTAGGTTTTAATTCCTCTTCAATCGCTAATACACTGGTTAATACTTGGGAAATGTCCTAGCTTCTAGGAGCTTTGTTTCTTAATTTGTAAAATTAAGATAACTCATATCTACCTTGAGGAGAGACTGTGAAAAGGGTACATGATGCACTACTGTCTATCACATATCCTGTACAGAGTTTTTCTGAAAATTAATTGTTTTTCTTGTTTTTAGCCTGGGGTTTGATTTTTCAGGTCTTTTGATACAAATTTATTTAAAATAGCAATATACTTAATAATCCTTTTACTTTTACTGTGCTTTGAATACTTTCTAACTAATTTTTTCTTTCCTTTCCAAAAAAAAAAACATAATTTTTTATTCCATAGCCAAGTAACATTAGACAATTGCCTCTCTCAAATTTCTCATATCCAGTTAGCCAGTCAGCCCTATTCAATGAGCCTGAGCAATGTTTCTTGCCACGTCTCCTCCTCTCCTTTGCCAGTGCCACCACTCTTGTTCAGATTTTCACTACCTTTCATCTGGACTATTAAAAGTAAATGCCTAACTCCTGTTTCTACTCTATCCAATGAATTTTAGACACCAAGGCCAAATTAATCTGCCACAGTTCAGAACCAGTTATCTCCTGCCAAGAAACCTTCAAAGACGACCCGTTGCCTACAGAATAAGTCTTGTCCTCACTTTCTTACCTTTAAGGAAGTGGCCTGAACTTTTCCAGTTTAATTTCCCACAGCTTCCTATAGTATACTTTCTAGGCAAGTATGTAAAGAGCCACTTCAAGAAATGATGACTGACCATTTCTGATTTCTGCCTCATAAGAGTTACTTAAGATAAAAAGCAAGTCCAGAAGGAATTGATTAAACAATACATTAATTCAATAAAAATATCAACTTATCAAATTGCTTAGGTGAATTTCCAAGTTGATAAAGTACTGACTGAACATATTGGTGGAGGCTGAGCTATTTCAACCCATGCTATTTATATTTTCTTTTAAATACTAGAATATTTTCCTGTCATATTACGTAGCATCTGAGAGCACTTCATTTGTTTAGCCAGTATCTGACAAGATCCCAGATGTCCTATTTTGCATAGTTAAAGCTAAAAGAAGCACCATACTCATGTTTTACAAAAGACAAAGCTTAAGGCAGACCCAGGTATGGCAGGCATTTGAATATCTCTGGGTAACATTTCTATGTAAGGACACACAAGAGATTAGTTGAATGTATACCAAACAAACAAAAAAGTTGCATACTGGTTGTTTTTTCATTATTTTTGTTTATTGGAATGGTTTGTGTGTTTGCAAATACTTCATATTCATGTTCATCATTCCCATTTTCTGGTAATTTCTAAAACTTAAATACAGAGTAACAGATAATCAGATTCAAATTTGTGTTATCATAATAAAATAGATGCTAACAAATAGACCTTGACTTCCAACAAAGGAACCTGTTTTTAAAGATTCTTCAGTATCAAGGTTATTAATATTTGTACATTTTCTCTGATGGATTTTTTTTTATGCTGTATGGTAGGCGGTCACATTTCATTCTTTTTCCATGTGACTCTCCCAGTATCGCAGCATCATTTGTTGAGTTTTTTTTGGGGGGGGAGGAAGTGCATGGGTCAGGAATCAAACCCACATCTCCTGCCTGGCAGGTGAGAAATCTACCACTGAACTAACCTTGCATACCCCTCTGATTGCTTAACTTTTTCCTATCTTTCCAAAGAAGGTATAACATCGATTGGGCCTTGATAGGGAAAAAGTTATGAAATCATTATTTATCCAATATAATTTGCAACATAGAGTTATACACTCAATGAAGACTTATTGAAATAAATTTTACTTACAATTTTTTCAGGATTTTGGGCAGTTTATATAATTATTCACATCCCAGAACTTGTTCCTGGAGAGCTAGGAATAAAAAAGTTAACATGGTATATAACTAACATCAATTTACACAAAATAAAAAGTGATGCATTAAAACTCTGCCTTAAATTAAAGACAGGTTTGACAGAAACAGAAGCGTATTTGGGGCTGTCACCAAGGTGGATTGACTCCTTGCTGGGTCAGTAAATGAAGAGTGAGCACTAAAACAGGTGAAAGAACTTGGTGCCATGAAGTCAGATTGCCAGGTATTTGCTCTTATGAGCGTGGCGGCACATCACCAATAAGAAGGCAAATATTACGTGTTCTATTTTACAATAGAAAAAATAAAGGGGATTTCTTGGGAAACGTATCATTTTAGGAAGACAATGAATATTTGATCAAAGTCTCTACTAGAGCTCTATCTTATTTAAGTCCTGAAGGAAATAGTATGCCTAAAGACATATTCACATCATCCAGTGGGTCTAATGAATTGTTACTACCATTTTCAGTCAACTTTTTAAAATTATTCATCTCATTCTGACATGGAGTGTCATTCACAATGATACCAGATCTAATGAGCAGCACCCCCAAAGAGTCATGTAACAAGACTTTTTCAAGGACAGAAGAAAAAGCTGTCCTGGAAAGATAAAGCACTAGTACCACATCTTACCACTATCTTGCAGGGTCACACTGTTATACAGTGTCATAATTTAATTGATCTAATCAGTTCTTCCCTGGAAATCTACAGTAGGCACCTAACATTCCCTCCCCCCCCCTCCACTTTTCTCTCTTACTCTCCTTCAACATATTCTGCATACTGCAGCCAGAACGCTATTTCTAAAGTGTAAATTGGATACTGTTCCTTCCCTGCTTAAACCTTACCATGGTTTCTCATAGCCCTTAGGACAAAGATCAATGGTTTACCAGCACTATGAGACATTTTCTAATCTTGTCCTTGACTGGTCACATGGTCCCATCTAATCCTGTGGAGCCAATGGACATAGTATTCTGAATATTCAAGTCTTTTTTCAAATACCTTTGGGGAGGTTTGAAAGCTGAATAAAAACTTGGCTTCAAAATACATAAGAGAATAATCATTATGAAATTTAGTAAATGTTTCAAGAATTCTCCCCAAAATATAACTTTGTCAAGCTACACAAACTCTTGTGAAGTGATTAAAGTGGGATATGAATGTTGATTAAAATGTGAAATGAGATCTAAAAGGTAAAAATGCCTAAGGTTATAAATATTTTTAAATCACCTTGATTTCTTGCCATTCTCCATCCTACTTCACTCTCACTGTTCACTCCAGCCAAACTAAACCTCTTTTGGTCCCTTAATATGCCATGCTTTTTGAAGAGTAGGGAGGCTGGAGGTATCATCAATACCATTCCTCCCTGGATGACTTCTTTACATACATGTGGCCCCTTTTCACCTGGTTGACTCCTACTCATCTCTCAGTTCCCTGTTTGATGCCGCTTCTTTTGAGAAGCCTTCCCTGACCAGCTCAATCTTAATTCAAGCAACCTCCTATCTCCACCCATAGTACTCAACACTCTGCTATCAATAACACTTAACATACACCATTGCACTTAGTTACCCAGCTACTGATCTGTCCATCTAGAATGTAAGCTCTGGACAAGCAAGGACTGGGTTTTTCCTCTCCTGTTCACCATCAGGTCCCCACAACCTGACACAGAGCTTGGCATATAGTAATAAATATTTGTTGAATGAGTAGGTACAATCCTCTGACTCATCCGATCACAATTCCAATGATGTTTTGGTTAAATCTTCAAATACGACAACTGATCGGCATTTTTATTTTTATTTAGTTGATAGTCTCCTTGGCTGATCACATTGGCCTCATTTGCAGAAACACACAACCTGCTAAATGTGGGGATGCAGTCCATGTCTCTTGGATTCTGTCTGTTTTTATTAATCTTTAAAATATAACCTAACTTGTAGGAAATACTAATATTTAGGGTCTAGAAAATTCTTTTATGTATTTTTCCTTACACTAAGTTATTAACTGTCGTTGAGTTCTTTATGTGTCCATAAATCGGGTTTTCCAAAGTTTTTGCAAAGTATGCTATCATGGTTTCGCAATAAAAATTTTTTTACTGCGGCTGAAAAGATTAATTGATTTATATCTCAAAGGGCTAATAAAATTAGAAGAATGAATTTCTCAAGCAAACCCTGACTTCCATTATCAAGTTCTCACATAGTTTCCGTCTGGGTAGCAGAAAGAAAGTAATGTGACAGAATGGAAAGAGAAGTCAGATCTGGATTCAAATCCAATTTCTGACATTTATAACCCATATAATATTGGCAAGTTGCTTAATTACAGTTTCCCAACTGTAAAAAAGAAAAATAAAGCATGGATTTAGTGTGAATTATAAATGATGTAGATAAAGCATTTTGTTCACTCAGTAAGAACTAGCTTACTTTAATTTAATGCAGACACATTTTGCTCTATATAAACGGTGTATTCCCCAAAATATTTCTTATTAAGCAATATTCTTGATTCAAATTCCTTTCATCATATTGGCTTTTCTTGAAATTTGCAAATTTGCTTAGGAGAGACAGGTGGATTTTAAAAAAATGCCTTGAATTTTTTTTTTAGGCCTGAAAACTTTTTAAAAAATGTTTAAAGGGGAAAAAAAATGATGGTTTTTAAACCAAATAAAAAGTATTCAAAGCTCAAAAGATATAATGTTCATATTTCTTTAGTTTAACATTCTAAAGAAATAGACTTTAGGTATATAGTTCAGCAGAACACACTGGAGTAAAATAACAACCACATCATTATTCTAATAGACTTGAATTGTAATGGAAGCTACAAAAAAATTTAACTTTTAAAAATAAAATAAACCATTGTACTTGGAGTCTCTTGATGTAATTTGGGACCTTAATTTTCTTCTTTTTCGCATGACAAATTTGGTAGCGATAATGTCAGTGGTCCCTTCCAGGTACAATAATCCTTGATTCACTTATCTGATTTTACAGAGTTTGAGAAACACTGATAAAAATGAGTTTGGTCACCACAATTTGCTACAAGGCTAAAAGTTTTATGCAAACTCAAATAAAGCATCCTATCCTAAAGCAGTTGCTAAACTTTGGGAAGTCACAGAATCCTTTAAGAAACCGAGAAAGCTATGGCATCACTCATAAGAATAAATTCATAATTCCCTATAATATTTTGAGTCATTATTATAATTCCAGGTTAAGAATCTCTGCATTAGAGTTTCTTCAACAATGCTTTGGGGGAAGAGCTGCTGGAGTTAAGATGAGAATGCTAAGTAGAACTTCTGGGAGCTGTAGAAAGGCAAATATTGTCTCAAAACTGAGATTTGCTTGACGTTATTCACCTCATTTGCTTTGCTCAAATCGTTATTTAGCTTCATCCATTCTCAAGTTCAAATGTTTCTTATTAATTTAAAACAAACACAGAAGTCAAAAATATAAACACCATAAAAATAATTACTTAAGACCTATTCTACTACTTACCCTCTGATGTAAACATCTTGATTTCTTTGACTCTCAGTTTTCCAGTCTATACAATGGGGATAACATTGCTCTGTCTACCACCCACAACAGTTGTGAAGACGAGATGATTAATACAATAACAATGATAGGGCTAGCCATGGCTGACAGTTATTATGAATTTACTATGTGCCAAGCACTATGCTAAATACTACATGAGTTTTACTTCATTGTAATCCTTCCAGAAACCTTCTGAGGTGGTCATAATCTTACTTCCACTTTATGTGAGAAGAAAAGGAAGTAGTGTAATACCAAAGAGCTTCTCAGGAACAGAGCAAGATGCTAACCCCAGCCATTGATGACAGAGTTCTTGTTCCTAAGCACAACACTAAACTACTCTCTGTAAGAGACATACATTAAAATTACATGTAAATTATATGAAAGCAATTATACCTACATGTGCTAACACATGTATATCTATGATGCCACCGCTAAGTGCAGAAGATAGCTTTTCATTTTATAGAGAAGAATTTAAGAAGTCACCTACAGGGAATACAGGCCAACAAACCTGGGATAGTCTGAATCCCAACTCTGTCACTTACCAGCTTGGGCCTGCTGGCTACTTCAGCTCTCTGAGACTCTGTGTTTTCATCAAGTAGTTTATTTGGGGAAAAAATCTCAATACATCTCAAAAATCACTTATGGGTGAGTGGGAAGGTAACACAGGGAAAGGGAGATAGCCAACAAAATGCTGCTGTGGTGGATACCTGTAGCTTAATACCATGGCAATAACTCCAGGGGCCTGAATGATGAGGGAACTGGAGTATTAATACACTGACTTCCATTGTCCTTGGGGGAGAACTGATCCCAGGAGGTGTTAATTCTTAGGGGCTTCTCTGCCTACCATTGCACAGAGGCAGAGCAGTTTCTAAATGCTAGAAATTATTTTCAAGCAGAGATACAGGTGCTGTTATAATTGGAAGTCCAGCCTACCTGCAATTATGAGGCCTAAGAAGATATGAGCAGGGCACAGGCAGCTTCGTCAATACACAGTTTTACCAGCCATAAATTGGGGATAAGACCTACCCTTCACGGTTTCTGTAAAATGAGCCACAATGTGCATGATTTGCTTAGAAATCAGGAAGCCTCTAAACTTTAGTCTTTGTTCTTCACCAATAAAGCTGATACCCTTTTGGTAGCTGCTACCTTTCAGTTCCCATTTGTGTAAACAGATAGACAAATACACATAGATCACATACATAATGTGACAACAAAAGTTTTCACACAAAAACTACTCCATCACCTTTTATAATACAAAAGTCACTCTAAGGATACGAATAGGAAAATAAACATCCTTGGTAATGGGCAAATGCTTACTTTTGCATATACTTGAAAACATGGTGAATATAGTTCAAGAAGACCTTAGAAACTACCTAGTCATTCACATTGTCTTTCCAGAGGAGAAAGAGGCTCAGAGAGGTTGAACAACTTGTCTAATGTCACACAGGTGGCTCCTGGCATTACATAGACTGACTATTGGTTCACTGTTTATCCCCCTATACAAGTCAGTCTTCTGTGTCTTTCTATAATCACAGAAGTGAAGCCTGTGATTTCCTGGAGTGATTATTTGCTTTTGAACTAATGCTTAAGTCAGTTTGGAGAGTTCACAAGTAGCTGCCTTTCTAATTGGCTTATTTCAACCTAAACTGCAATTTAAGCTAACATTGATTTTCAGCACACTCATCTTACAAAAGATCAGAATGTTCTCACCAATGTCTACCAACAAAAATCACATACTGCAAATAATACACATTTTCCAAGTTAAAACACATACTAAAATGCATTATTATCGTAATAAGCCAAGAGGCCTTATTACTCAAATGAAGTTACACATACAGGTGCTTTCTGCTACTGTGTGTTTTCTAAATGTCACTTGAGCAGTGTTATAAAATCTTGCAAAAGTCTCTATAAGTTCAACATTATTTGCATATTTACTTTAACAGAAATGAGTAAAAGGAAAAGCAATCCAATTAAAATTCCTTTGGGGTGTCCTTGGGGCTGCCTTGATCTAAGAAAAACATCTTCAAAGAGTCATGCACTGTAATTTCCTCATTCCAGTGAGGGATTAGCTCAGAAATAATGTCACACTTCAGGAGAAGTTACTGATAAATTAAATTCTCTGGACTTCCCTGATAGGCAGGTAGACCTTGAAATAACAACACAATAGGGAGGATTTTATTTGACCTGACTTACGGAAGGAACAAGTAGCTGAATCAGCAACAAGCTTTGGGGTTTCTTCAAATACAAACCCTGTCATTTACTAAGACTTAAGCCACTTACGTGACTTCTCTGTGCCCCCATTGTCTTCATTTGCATGAACACCAATAACAAGACTAACTTGCTGTGAGGATCAAATGAGACAGTATATACAGAGCTTAGCTCAGGGTGCTGGACAAAAAGTAGACACTTTTTATAAAAGTTAAGAAACATTATCCAAACTTGGTGGTGGAGGGTGGGTGGGGGGTGGTAGCAAAAATACAATATGACTTCTGTAAGGACCCAGAACATTTTAAAACAAACCAGTCTTAGAGTCCTCAGGCTCTCTAAGAGAATGTCAGTGTAACTGCACAGCCCATTAGCATTCAAGTATTTTATATCTCTAAAAACTATGAAGGTATGATTCTTTTATTTTCTGTCTAGAAGAAAGCTCCAACGATTAAGGGTTTATTCCTAAATTGGCATCTTAATCTCAGTGAAACTGAGATTAAGTATTCCTATTCTAAAATATTTTTGTAGTAAATATATATAACCTGAAATTTGTCACTTTAACCATTTTGAAGTGTACAATTCAGTGGCATTCATTAAATTTACAACTTTGTGCTACTAATACCACCTCCTTAACACATACTTTTTCATCACCCAAAACAGAAACTCTGTACACATTAAGCAATAAACTCCCCTTCCTATATCCGTGGCATCTGGTAATTTCTAATCTGCTTTCTGTCTCTATAAATTTATTCTAAACATTTCACATAAATGAAATGATACAATATTTGTCCTTTGTTGTCTAGCTTATTTGACTTAGCATAATTTTTTCAAAGTTCAGGCATGCTATAGAATCCATGCTTTCAAAACTCATCCTTTTTATGCTTGAATAATATTCAAATGTCTGTATATAAAGCATTTTGTTTGTCTACTCATCTGTTGATGGGTGCTTGGGTTTGTTTCCACCTTTTGGCTATTGTGAATAATGCTGCTATGAACACTGATGTTATAGTATCTGTTTGAGTCCCAGTGCTTGTCAATGCTTTGAGGTGTATACCTAACAGTGGAATTGCCTGATCATATAATGCTATGTTTAACTTTTTGAAGAACTACTGTTTTCCACAGCAGCTATACCATTTTACATTCCAACCAGCGATGCACCAATTTCTCCACATCCTTACCAACACTTGTTATTTTCTACTTTTTTATTAAGAGCCAGCCTAGTGGGTATGAAGTGGTATCTCATTGTGGTTTCAATTTACATTTCCCTAATGACTAATGATGTTAAGTGTCTTTTCATGTACTTATTGGCTATTAGTATATCTTCTTTGGAGAAATGCCTATTCATGTTCTATGCCTATTTTTCAATTGGGTTCTCTTTTTGTTGTTGGGATGTAGGAGTTCTTTAATACTCTGGATAGTAAACGCTTATTAGATATATGATTTGCAACTACTTTCTTCTATTCTGTAGGTTGTCTTTTCACCTTCTTGATAAAGGTCTTTGATGGAGAAAGTTTTTAATTTTTATAAAGTTCAATTTAACTTTTGTTACTCATGCTTTTGGTGTCATATGTAAATATCCATTTCCCAACACAAGCTTCTAAAAAGTCTTCTCCATGTTTTCTTGTAAAAATGTTGTTGTTTTATCTCTTATATTTAGGTCTTAGGTCCATTCTTAATTAATTTTTGCATATGTTTAGAAGTAGGGTCTTATTTTCTTTCTTTTTTTTTTTTTGCATGAAGATAGCTACTTTTCTCAGCATAATTTACAAAAGATACTATTTTTTCCCTATTTAATATACTTAGCACCTTTGTCAAAATCAGTCAGCTATCAATATGTGGGTTTATTTCCAGACTATCAAT
Source organism: Tamandua tetradactyla (assembly GCF_023851605.1). Lineage (NCBI taxonomy): Eukaryota > Metazoa > Chordata > Mammalia > Pilosa > Myrmecophagidae > Tamandua > Tamandua tetradactyla. Next base: position 39,542,518 of record NC_135339.1, on the reverse strand, counting down.
TCTATTCCATTGGTCTATATATCTGTCCTTGTGCCAGTACCACACTGTTTTAATTACTATTCCCTGAAATAAGTTTAGAAACTTGAAAGTGTGAATCTAGCAACTTGGCTCTTCTATTTAGTAATTCTTTTGGTTATTCAGGACCTATTGCAATTACATATGAGTTTGATGATTGGCTTTTCCATTTCTTTAAAAAAAATACCTGTGGAAATTTTGATCAGGATGAAGTTGAAATTTTAGGCTGCTTTGGATATTTTGATAACTTAACAATATTAATCTCCCAATCCATGAACTCAGGTTTCTTTCCACTTATTCTTGAATTCTTTTCAGCAACATTTTGTAGTTTTCAGCATACAAGTCTTTCACATCCTTGGGTAAATTTATTCCTAGATATATTATTCCTTTAAATGCTACTGTAAAATGGAATTAATTCTAGATTCCCTTTTTGGATTGTTCATTGGTGATATTTTCTCTTATTTATTTATTTTTTTGCATGAGCAGGGAATCAAACTCAGTACTCCAGCATGGCAGGTGAGAATTCTGCCACTGAGTCACCGTCACACCACCCTCCTACTCACTTCTGAAGTTGCTATATCATGCTGCTCATTCCCTCATTAATGCATTAAATAAACGTGGACATATTCTTACAATATGGAATCATATTTTTAACATTCTAAGAATTATGATTTGACAAAGTAGTTATTGATGATAATTGAGGATGATAAGTTTAGAGATTATAAGGATAGAGGAAATGGAGATGATGATGATTCGTTGTTTTCTACTGTGACAAGTCTTCATAAGGGACAGAAGAGAGAGCATTATTCTTGACCTCCTGGGCCAGCCCATTCATTGGCACACAGGCCAGTATGCATGGGTGGCCCCCAAGCCACCAACGATGGTGTATATAGCAGAGACTGAACTATGTTGTAGCCTAGAGGGCATGTATCTCTAAATTTAGGGAAAGAATAACTTAAAATCAGATCTGCACCCTTTGAAAGAGCCCTCTATAAAAAAGGCAACTTCTCACAATGCTCACTCAATATATCAGCAAAGTTTTCACTGGTACAACCCAAAGAGGCTTTAAGAAAGTCCAACCTGATCTTCTGATGGCTTCTGTGGGAGACAATTCAGTGTAAACAGTTTTGACATATACAAATGCGATGCTCTTTTAAATGAATATTGGTAATCATAAATACAAATTGGATTACAGTTGAACCAGGTTTTTTTCTCTTTCTCAGAACATAGACTCTTCAAAAGCCATGCTTTTATTTTTTTTTGATTGATGGGGAAATGATTTAGTATGCAAAAATTCTAATAAGGAAATAAACTTATATACAATTAAAATTTTAATTTTAAAAAGTAAAATTTAATATACTTTTGTGAGAAGCTATATATTTTCTTTTTACTAAAAGTACAGAAATAAATTAATGGATACAGAAGAATCATAAATCAATTACTTTAATATATGTTCTTTCAGCCTCCAGGGTCACATTTTGCTGAGTTGTGATTGGTTTGGAAAGGGGGAAAGATGCAAGATAATCCTTGAAAGAAAGAAAATTATGCCATTATAGCACAAATCAGTTCACTCTTGGTGCTGGTCAGTGGTGCATCTCATTCCATTACCTGTCCAGGTGGTTTCTTTAACCCTCATAAAAGCAGTCTGTGCTGATTAACTAAGAAATGGGGATGTCCATCTTCCTCTGTTTCATATATGAAATAAATGTGTGGTTTTCAGTTTTTGATCACACTATGAAAAGCATTTTGTCCATTTCATAGCAATTAAGAGTGGCAATTGCTCCAAGGCCATTTTTTCTCTCTTCATTTCCACTAAGAGGCTGGTGGATGACCTCCCTATTCATGCCCTCCACAAGTCTCTGAGAGATCAAAACAGGGAGATTAACATTTCAGGGACACTCCCTTTTGACAGCAATTTTCTCACTTATGATCCACTTGCTGCAGGCTAAATCATCCTCATTATGAGATCAGTAGACCCCAAGTGACAGTCTCTCTAGAAATCCTCCTTGGACATCTGGGATAGGGTGTAAGTGGCCAGCATTGGGGAAGGGGTCATAGAACTGAGCATCAGACAGTTTTTAGCTGTGCTCCAGATCTACCAGGAACTTAAACAGTTAATTTACACTTCAACAACCATATGTTCTCATCTGCTCTTTCTCAACATTACTTCTCCTCATGCCTTGGAATGGACAGGAAATGCACGTGGCTTTAATTTACTAATCTAAATGGTTAAAAATATTATAGTATGGTTTAGTTTGTAAGCTGCCAGAATGTGCTATACCAGAAACTGAATGTCTTTTAAAAAGGGGAATTTATTAAGTTGCAAGTTTACAGTTCCAAGGCCATGAAAATGTCCAAACTAAGACATCCAGAGAAAGATACCTTGATTCAAGAAAGGCCAATGGGTCCAGAAACTCCTGTCAGCTGGAAAGGCACATGATGTCTGCTAGCTTTCTCTCTAGGCTTCTTCAGTGGCTTCCCTGGGGGTGTTTTCTTTCATCTACAAAGGTCTCTGGCTGTGTGGGCTCTCCTGGCTTTTTCCAAAATGGTTCCCTCTTAAAGTACTCCAGTAAGCAACCTGGCCTTGAATGGGTGAAGACACATCTCCGTGGAAATCATCTAATCAAAAGTTACCATCCACAATTGGGTAAGTCACATCTCCATGGAAACAATCAAAAAGGTCCCACCCAGCAATATTGAATAAGGATTACAAGACATGGCTTTTCTGGGATACACAATAGATTCAAACTGGCACATAGTAATTCCAATAAATGGAATGTAACATAGACATTAAAATTAAGTTTATGAAGGATTTTATCTTTCAGAGAGATACTCATGACTTTAAGTGAAATAAGCTAGACCACAACTTGTTTTGCATTTTGCTCAATATCTATCAAGATAGAAATACATCAAAGTGGTTGCATCTGGTCATCTTTATTTTCTTCTTTATACTTTTCTACCTTTTACACAGAGGAAAAGAATGATTTCTTTTATTAGTCAAATAGTTCTTAAAATACATATTTATAAAAAACAGCTGCAGAAAAAGTGTCTTTAGAGCTATTTCTCTATTAGGAAGCTCTAAATCTCCCAATATATTTTTGTCCTCTCTCTCTACCCAAACTATAGGTTCAAACTGAGTTCTCCAAATATATACTTTTCTTAAGCATTACATTTACAGAAAACCTGAATTTGGTCATTTTTAGAAAAACTAAAGAAAGAGAAGCTATGTTTGTCATCCTCAAAGAGCCAGAAAAAAAGACTTTGGCCATCATATTGCATACTTGAAAAATGATCATATCCTCTGGATGGATTTCAGGTCACCTTGGGCTTTCCATCCAATCCCAACTTAAACTCTTAGTTCCAAAAGGATTTTTGTCTCTCAGTCAACCCTAATTTTTAAAAGCTTCATAAATGGTGGTGAACACAATATACCACCCAAGGTAATTTATTTTAGTAATTCCTAGCACGTACCCCAATTGGATATTGGGTGAATGGCTAATATATTGTACAACTAATTTAAAAACAACATTCCATAGCAATGCCTAAAGTATGATTCACCAATCTTTCACTAGATCACTAGATAATAATATGTTACCATATTAAACTGGGTTAAAATTCCTGGAATACGTTTTCCAATCAATTTAAATTGGAAAACAACAAAATTACATAGATTCCTTTATTACGAGCCTTCTGAAGTTCATGAATATGTGAATGGGCATTGTTATTTATGGAGGAGAGTGAATATAGCACCCAGAATGCCCCCCAAAAGATATAAGCACAGAAACATTTTTCCCTCTTCTTGAGACTCAAGAGTTTTAAGGAGAAAACTTTTGGAAATTTACTCCATAAGGTTGAATCAGTTTGTAAGTTTTGACAAATAAGGAGTGGGCCACCACATGACATGCAATCAATATGTGGCTCAATTCACAATTAATTGAGCAGTTATGAGTAGTGAAATGTCAGGCAACAGACCAAGGAGAAAAGATAAATCTCTGCCTCTCCCATTGCTTTCTGTATTCACAAGAGCTGCTGTTAATGGGGGAACTCAGGGAGCCTGGTCTTTCCTGGAAAGACCCAAGAGACCCCATCTTGCATGAGCTAGTTATCCTAGCCTCCCTTCTCCCCTACCTGCAAGAATGATGGCAAAACCATTTTGTGTGAGAGTGACTGGCCATTAAGGAGAAACCCACTGTCAAGTATTTTTGGGGGGCTAGTAGCATAATGGAGCTAGGTGAGAGAACACGTTCCACCTAAATTAGCAGCTGTACAGCTCCAGCTGATAACTGCTACATGAAAACGAGGGTCCTGAACTGGCAGAAAGTTTAGATTTTCCTCAAGAGAAACTGGAAATATAAACTTTAACAGCTTTATTGAGATATAATTCACATACCAAAAACTTTACCCATTTAAAGTGGGTGAATTCAATGGTTTATAACATATTCACATTGCAATGCAACCATCACCACACTTTAATTTTATTGAAATCTCTCCATTTTCAAAGGTTAGTTCAAATGTATCTGAAATAAAGGGCAAACAAAACAAAGTACGCCTACTATCCAAATTCGGTGTATGGGCTACTAATTGATGACTACTTTGCGGCTTTCTATGAAATTATGACCAGTAAGGTTTAGTTGGGACATAAGCAATAAAAAAGGTAATAGCCTAATTTGCACCTTATTTATCTCATGATATGCAACAAGTTACTTAATTACTTCTAAACCTTATTTTCATTATCTGTCAATTGAAGATACTAATATTTATCTCACAAGGATTCTTTTGAGAATTAAATAAGATAATAAATAGAAAGTGCTTTCCAGTGGTTATTATTATTTTAATGCTATTACTCAAAGCTAAACCAGAGCAGGGTCTAGAGTCAGCCTAGACTCTTTGAGGCCTGATCAGTGACACAGTGTCAAAATTCCGAGGCAATTTCTACATGAATATTAAAATAAAGAACACCACTAAAGCTAAGAACCTCAGACCCACAGAGATAAAATGGTTATTCTCTTAGATGCTCAGACTTCCAACTTTATTGATATCTCCAAAGAAGTAGCATCCCTTATAAAGTTCCCTTCACTCCCATTTTAGCAGTAAAATGACGGAGTAAGTTATAGTCATATAGCAAGGAAATACATGGGAATCACCCAATTTTATATTCAGTGGCTCAAGTGATAAATAAAACAAGTCATTCTTGTAGCATGTGAACCAAGTTTTATACATCTGGGCATCACCAGTACCTAAAATGGCATCTGCCAAAGAAGAAGACCTTGGTTAGTATGGCGGTTTAGAACTATAATGTGCCCCCCAAAAAGTTATTAAAGCTAATCCATTACTGTGGGTGTAAACCTATTGTAGGTGACCATTAGCCTCTGAAGCAGTAGGATACTTGACTTCGCCCTCAAATGGCCATATACCTCCAGGCCATGCAGGGAGCTGGCCCAGCCTCCTGAAGGGATTCACATCATTTCGATCCACTCCAGAATGGAAAAGAAAAAAAAAATCCTAATTTAGCCTAGTTTGATAACACTTCCAAAGCAAAACTAGAGCCAAAGCAACCTGGTAGGGTTGGCGGATTGGGAGTGTTGTATGACAGAGATTAGAAAAGCCTGATGAGAGGGTAAAAAGAACAGAGAAGAAACCAGGTTTCATATTAAGCTTTTAACATCTCAGTCCAGTGAGATAGTACCTAACTGAGCTATTCATGTATAATCTGGTCGTTCCTTGAAACTTAGGGTATGTATGTGACATCTGAGACTCTGAGTTAGAGCACTGAAGCTATGAAAGTCAGCATTATCCCATACAGCAACTGTTTAAAAAGCTGAAAAAGTGATCAGACTTCAAGTAGAGATATTGAATTGGATAGAACTAAGGTATGTTAGAATACTAAAGTAAATCTGAAACTTCAACTTCTGTGTGATAATAAAGGAAGGGATGTTTATTTGATTCAAAACCTATATTTTAGGTAGTGCATTATCTAATTTAACTTGTATGGTCAGTTTATTTGAACATCATAATTACATGGAATCTTGATAGGGTGTGAGATCTTGTTGGTTTATACAGGTTAATGGGACAGCCCTAAATATCCCAGAGTAATTTGGGCAGAGAATAAAAAAGTATTTGCAAAGTCCCCTTGGAGAACTGGGGAGAAAGGAGGAAATATTCAACCTTCCCATCTGGGGAATTCCTGATATTCTCACAAGCAGTGAGAACAACCAATTCAATAGGCTGAGCCCTCAATCTTAGGGTTCACCCCTATGAAATTTACTCTTGCAAAGGAGAAGCTAAGCCTACTTACAATTATGCCTGAGCCACCTTCAGAGGACTTCTTTTGTTGCTTAGATATATATCTTTCTAAGCCAACTTGGCAGGTGAACTCATTGCCCTCCCCCCAATGTGACTCCCAGGGGTGTACATCTCCCTGGCAACGTGGGACTTGACTCCTGGTGATGAGCCAGAACTCAGCATCATGGGAACAAGAAAGCTTTCTTGACCAAAGAGGGAAGAGTAAAATAAGATAAGGTAAAGTCTCAGTGGCTGAGAGATTTCTAACAGAGTTGAGAGGTTATCCTGGAGGTTATTCTTACACATTATAAAGATATCCCTTTTTAGTTTATGGCATACTGGAGTGGCTAGAGGGAAGTACCTGAAACTGTTGAACTGTGTTCCAGTAGCCTTGATTCTTCAAGAAGATTGTGTAACTATATAGCTTTTACAACGTGACTGTGCGATTATGAAAATCATGTCTGATGCTCCTTTCATCTAGGGTATGGACCGATGAGTTAAAAATAAATAAATATAAAAATAAATAAATAGTAGGAAGAGATAAAGGGTAAAAACTGGATAGATTGAAACTGTGGATCAATGAGAGGGAGGGTAAGGGGTTTCGGATGTATGAGTTCCTTCTTTTTTTACTTTTGATTTCTTTTTCTGGAGTGATGCAAATGTTCTAAAAATGATCAGGGTGATGAATATACAACTATGGGATGGTACTGTGAGCCACTGATTATATACCATAAATGGACTGTACATGTGTAAAGATTTATCCGTAAAAATATCTTTTAAAAAGATAGTATCTAAAATACTATCAGAACTGAATATATCTGAGTAGTACACTCTAGGAATTTTTAACAATGGGACAAACTAACATCATTTGCAAAAATCAGCATTTCTATACTGATACTTGGACTCATGTCACTGTCTCAAAGTAAAACAAGTAAAAGAGAAAATGTCAAATACAAGAAAACCAATATTAAAATATCTAGTCTTATTGAACAAACACATCTGGCAAGTAAATATGTGTGTCAAAAAAGAGCATTTAGTTATATTTGGGGGTGGCTTTTAAAATAAAATTTAACAAACAAAAATTTGAATTACTTGTATTTCAGGAAGGCATCTATTCTATAAATATAAATATATTTACATAGTGAGAGACATTCCCATAATCAAATTCAGTTCCTTTTTCCAGATATTTTCCCAAAGACATTCCTTTAGGGAACTTCCCATTCATTTTTATTGTTGAACTTTTTCTTTGAAAGTTCCATATGCCTAACAGAGAGAGTGCTAACACAGAGTTTTATAATAAACCATCAACTACCAGAAAAAAATGAACACCTAATCCAGTATCTTTCTCCAAGCTAGTTTTTACTATCTTGCCTTTCCCTCCATGTTTTCAAAGTCTGGCCAACAGGAGGAAAATGATAACAACTGATAGAGGCTTCCAGTCATCGACATACATTCGCTATACTCTATCCTCAAAGATGTTAAGAACCCTGAGAAATCAAAAGGAAATTGCTAACTGAAATAGATGAAGCTCCTTCCCTCTCTCTATGATTTTATATTTTGTAAGAAGTCTCCCTCCTATGATTTGCCTATCTCACATTGGATCACCATCATCCCCTTGAAAACCTGAGAGTCAAAAAGTTTTAAAAGTTTAATTTCAATTTATCCCCTAAGCCCATTTTTTCTCCATGACTCTCATGCTGATGGTTAAAAGAAAATAGGATTTGTGAAAAATTCTTGCAAGGACAAAATTATCCACAGTTCTTAACTAAAAAGTGAATTTTATGACAACGTCTGATCACAAAACTTTGCTAAGGGTAAAACTGGCAGTGAGAAATACTTTTAGTGAGAAATATGTCAGACAGCTCAGTTGCTGCAGCCCTACAATCTTCTGGTGTTCATTTATATTCAGAATAATTTCACTTGTTCATTATATAGATATTTTGATCCTTAAGTCCCAGAGGGGAGAAGAGGGTGACCTGGGCTCTAGCATATACCAAATCAATTCTCCTTGACAGTAGTCCTTAAAGTGTCTTCATTTTCAAGTACCTCTTGCACAAGTGCTGTTTACTTTTTGAATTGGTGTGATTAATTCATAATACATTTCTGGCATATTGAATTAATTTTATTGTTCCTTTATGATCTTCCAAACTGTTCTGACCACAAATAGATATCAATGGAAGAGATTAATATTCAGAGATTTGAGATCCTGATGGTCAAACAGAGAAGCCAAAGTGAGAAAACCAGTGGCCTTCATCCTTTCGAAGGTGATCTGAGAGTTTGTTAGCACACAATCTCAGGTCCTACCCCCAAGCTTACTCAATCAAGAGTTAAGACTTTTTAAATCGAGACTTGCTTTTTAAAAAATTCCCAGATGATTAAAATGTACATTAAAATATGAAAAACACTGTCCTAACCACTTAATTGACTTCTTCTCTTGTTTTATAATATGTAGTATTCAATTTTTAAAGCTAGTAAGGAATATGCACTATGTTGTTTGTTTGTTTGTTTGGGGGGGCGCATGGTCCAGGAATCTAACCTGGGTCTCCCGCATGGAAAGCAAGCATTCTACCACTGACCCACTGCACTATGTTTTTATAATCATGATATTTGGTTACATAAAATTAAAGATTTTTACAATTGGAAAAGATTAGAGATTAAATCTAGATATATATTTATTCAGGCAAAAATGAAATCAAAACAAAATTTAATCTAGGCCCAAGGAAGATGCTTTAGTTTCCTAGGCTGCTTAAAGCAATACTCTGAAATGGTTTGGCTTAAACAATGGGAATTTATTCACCTATGGTTAAAGTCTGAGAAAATGTCCATATCAAGTCATCATCAAGGCAATGCTTTCTTCCCAAAGACCAGCGGCTAGTGATCCTTGGCTTCTCTGCCACATGGCAAGGAATATGGCAGAATCTTCTGGTCTTTCCCTTCTCTTCCACATTTTATTGATTTCAGCTTCTTGCTTCAATGGCTTTGTCTCTTTGACTGACTTTTTTTTTATTAATTAAAAAAAAATTAACTAACACAACATTTAGAAATCATTCCATTCTACATATGCAATCAGTAATTCTTAATATCATCACATAGATGTATGATCACCATTTCTTAGTACATTTGCATTGATTTAGAAAAAGAAACAGCAAGACAACAGAAAAAGAAATAAAATGATAATATAGAGAAAAAATAAAAATACAAAATACAAAAAATATTAAAAAAAACTATAGCTCAGATGCAGCTTCATTCAGTGTTTTAACATAATTACATTACAATTAGGTAGTATTGTGCTGTCCATTTTTGAGTTTTTGTATTTAGTCCTGTTGTACAGTCTGTATCCCTTCAGCTCCAATTACCCATTATCTTACCCTATTTCTAACTCCTGATGGTCTCTGTTACCAATGACATATTCCAAGTTTATTCTCTAATGTCGGTTCACATCAGTGGGACCATACAGTATTTGTCCTTTAGTTTTTGGCTAGTCTCACTCAGCATAATGTTCTCTAGGTCCATCCATGTTATTACATGCTTCATAAGTTTATTCTGTCTTTGACTGACTTTTATTCTTTTATAAAGGACTCAAGGAAGTGGATTAAGACCCAACCAGAATAAGGTAGGTCACACCTTAACTGAAGTAGCCTTGTCAAAATGTCCTATTTACAATGGTTTCACACCTACATGAAAGGATTAAGTTTAAGAACATGTCTTTCTGATATTCACAGAGTTTCAAATCGCCATACTCCACCCTCTGGATCCCAAAAAGACATGTTCTTTCTATATACAAATACGTTTATTCCATCACAATATCCCAAAAGCCTTTAGTCATTTCAACAGCAATGCTAAGACAAAGTCTCATCAAAATTGGTTATAGGTGTGGTCTACCCTGGGACACAATTTCCCTCAGTCTATAGATCTGTGAAACAAGTTATTTGCTTCCAATACAGAAGGGAAAGACAGACATAAGATAAATATTTCCATTCCCATAGAAAGAAATTATATGGAAAACAGGGTTCACAGGTCCAAACAATTCTGAAACCCTGCAGAGTATACTCCATTTGACTTCAAGTTCTGAGAGTCATATACAGAATGACATCTTGTCCTTCTGACCTGATGGAGAAGAAACCCTACCCTTTCCAAGTGCTTGTGCAGCAGCCACGTTCTTGCCAAATACTGAGGTGAAGGATTCACTCTCTTCAAGCATTGGGGTGATGGCCAGACTCTCCACCATCCCTGGAAAATATACTCTATCCTCTCTGAAGACTGGGGCAGCAGTGTTCTTTCTGAACAATGGGTGGAAGGTGCACCCTCTTCAAGTACCAGAATGTATTTATTCTTTCCATGCACATGGGTGAGTCTACTCCCTTGGTCCAAGAAGATGTCTTTAATCCATACCTCAGCTTCCATGGTCTTGTGTTTGAAGTGATTTTTCTTTCAATTTGTCCATTTTCTATTGCTTTTAGTCCAGGCTGGCAGTGTTCCGTTTTTATAGTTCTTGCAAAAACTTTTCATTTTGCCTGTAGAAAACAGGGGTCCAATCCATCAAATAGAAGGACTTTCCACAGATCCTTCTTGGATAACTGCACCTCAAATCCTGACTTGTAGTGAAATAGCTGACTGGAACCATGTTCAGCTACACCTTCACATGGAGCACTATTTTCTGGGGACTCAATTTTCAGAAGCTCAGACTTTTAAAAAAAATTTATTTATTAATTAAAAAATAAACAAAATAAAACAATATACATAATCAGTAATTCACATATCATCACTTAGTTGCATATTCATCATTTCTTAGAACATTTGCATTAATTCAGAAAAAGAAATAAAATGAACACAGGAAAGAAAAAAAAAAAGATTATACCTACCATACCCCTTGCCCCTCGCTTTCATTGATCACTAGCATTTCAATTTAAATTTATTTTAGCATTTGTTCCCCCTATTATTTATTTTTATTCCATATGTTCTACTCGTCTGTTGACAAGGTAGATAAAAGGAGCATCAGACACAAGGTTTTCACAATCACACAGTCACATTGTGACAGCTGTATCATTATTCAGTCATCCTCAAGAAACATGACTACTGGAACACAGCTCTACATTTTCAGGCAGTTCCCTCCAGCCTCTCCATTACATCTTGAATAACAAGATGATATCTACTTAATGCATAAGAATAACCTCCAAGATAACCTCTCGATGCTGTTTGGAATCTCTCAGCCCTTGATACTTTGTCTCATTTCCCTCTTCCCCCTTTTGGTCAAGAAGGTTCTCTCAATCCCTCGATGCTAAGTCTCAGCTCATTCTAGGGTTTTTCTCAATCCCTTGATGCTGAGTCTCCATTCATTCCAAGATCTGTGTCCCATGTTGCCAGGAAGGTCCACACCCCTGGGAGTCATGTCCCACATAGAGAGGGGTAGGGTGGTGAGACTGCTCATTGTGTTGGCTGGAGAGAGAGGCCACATCTGAGCAACAAAAGAGGCTCTCTTGGGGGTGATTCTTAGGCCTAAATTTTAACTAGACTTGACCTATCCTTTTTGGGGTTAAGTTTCATATGAACAAACCCCAAGACTGGGGGCTCAGCCTATAGCTTTGGTTGTCCACACTGCTTGTGAGAATATCAAGAATTCAACTTGGGGAAATTGAATTATTGATTGCATATGTAGAATGGAATGATTTCTAAATGTTGTGTTAGTTAATTTTTTTCTTTTAATTAATAAAAAAAAAATAGACACTAAAAAAAAAATTGTACCTTGTACATTTCACTATTGAAGCTCAGACTTTTCCAAACCATTAAAATCTGGTTTCTTTGTGTGTAGTAGTTCAGTTCTCAGCTTATCCCTTTCCTCTCACATTTTACTATAAGCTACAAGGAAAGGAGTAGATATACTCCTGACGTAGGACAGTGAAGGTGTATTGTTGTTCTTTCCATCTGAAAGAAAACTTCTTCTCATGGTCTTTACTAATAACAATTGAGAAGAAAGCATTTGCCAGGTCAACAACTGTATACCAGGTACCAGAAGATATGGTGATTTTCTTAAGCAATGTTACCACACCTGGAACAGCAGCTGTGGTTGGAGTCATCACCTGGTTAAGTTTACAATAATCCATTGCCATCCTCCAATATCCATCTGTTTTCATCACAGGCCAAATAGAGTTAAATGGGGATGTGGTAGTAATGGGAGTGGTTCTTGAGAAACAGAATTGATTCTGGAGTTTTGGGGATTGGTTCTCTAATCTTCAATAAAATTAATTTATTTCCAATAGCCAAGATGACCTTAATAGTCCATGGTGTGTGTTGGAAATAGAGATATGCAAAATTGAGTTATGTTTTTGAATGGAAAGCAGAATTTGAGAGCAATGAGCCTGAATATTTAGCAGAGCAGATCTCCAAGCTAAGTGTGGAAAATGTAGCCTTTCCATGTAGATATTTTGTCCCCAATGAATGCTCACCAAAGGACGATAGGTTTTAATAATCAAGGGGATAGGATGATCTGGTCTGTGGATACCAGTCTGCCTCCCTTTGCAGTCACTCCTGTCATTACCCAATGGGCTCATGAACAAAATGGCCATGGTGGTAGGGATGGAGGTTATGCATGTCTCAGCAACATGAATTCCCACTCACCAAGGCCAACCTGGCTACAGCCACTGCTGAGTGCTCAATCTGCCAGCAGCAGAGGCCAACACTCAGCGCGTAATATGGCACCTTCCCCAAGATTATCACCCTACTACCTCGTGGCAGGTCAATTATACTGGACCACTTCCATTGTAGAAGGGATAGTATTTTGTTCTAACTGGAACAGATAGAATAGACACATACTCTGGATATGGGCTTGCTTTCCCTGCATGCAAAAGATACCACCCATTGACTTACAGAATGCCTTAACCACTGTCACTGTATTCCACACAGCATTGTTTCTGATCAAGGAACTCACTTCCAGCAAATGAAGTGTAGAAATGGGCACATGCTCAAAGAATTCACTGGTCTTACCATGTTCTCCATCATCCTGAAGTAGCTTGATTGATAGAACAGTGGAATAGTCTTTTGAAGACTCAGTTGCAGCACCAACTAGATGGCAATACTTTGCAGGGCTGTGACAATGTTCTCCAGGAAGCTGTGTATACTCTAAATCAGCATTCACTCTATGGTGCTATTTCTCCCATAACCAAGATTCACGAGTCCAGGAATCAAGGGGTAGAATGGGAATGACACCACTCACTATTACCTCTAGTGAGCCATTAGAAAAATTTTTGCTTTCTGTCCCTATAACCTTAGGTTTTGCTAGTCCACAGGTCTTAGTTCCAAAAACAGGAATGCTTCCACTAGGAGACACAACAATGATTCCATTGAACTGGAAGTTAAGACTGTCATCTGGCCACTTTGGGCTCCTCTTGCCTCTGAATCAACAGGCAAAGAAGATAATTATTCTACTGACTGGGATGATTGATACTGAATATCAAGGGAAAATAAGACTGCAACTATACAATGAAGTTAAAGAAGAGTTTGTCCAGAATACAGGAGAATCCCCTAGTGTATCTCTTAGTACTACCATGCCCTGTGATTAAAGTCAATGAAAAACTGCAACAACTCAATCAAGGCAGGACTAGCAATAGCCCAGAAACTTCAAGAATGAAGGTCTGGGTCACCCTACCTGGCAAAGAATCACAGCCAGATGAGGTGCTTGCTGAGGGTAAAGGGGACATGGAACAGGTAGTGGAAGAAGGTTGTTATAAATATGAGCTATGACTATGTGACCAGTTACAGAAATGAAGATTGTGATGGTTATGACTATTTCTTCATTGTCTTTTCATGAGTATGTTTGTATGAGTGCATAAAATAAATATCGTTGTTTTCTTCCCTATCTTATCCCCTTATCATAAGACATAAATTGTATTAGCTTCATGACATAGCATTTTAGTTATAGGATATCAAGTTTAAAAGTGAATATTACCCAGAGACCTGCACCTATTCTGGGTTGAGTAGTGAATTTCCTGTTGTATATAGGACATTTGAGTATTGTTATGCAAAAATATGACTTATTTAGAGACTAAATATGGTTTAAGGAGATGTGTATAGCTACCAAGTTGACAAGGTATGGACTGTGATGGTTAATTACATGTGTCAACTTGACTAGTTTATAGCACCCAGTTTTTTGGTCAAGCAAGCACTGGTCTGATTGTTACTGTAAGAACATTTCATGAACTTAAAACATCAGTAAGTTAATTGCATCTATGGCTGATTGCATCTACAATCAATTGAGGAGATTGCCTCCAGCAATTATAAGAAGACTTGTTCAATCAGTTGAAAGCTTTAAAAGGAGAAGTGATGATTTTAGCAGTCAGAAGAGAAAATTTCTATCTCTACTTTAGCCAACCAGCTTCTCCTGGGGAATTCATCAAAAACCTTCATGAGTAGTTCCCAGCTTGCAGGCTCCCTTACGGAATTTGAACTTGTGTATCCCCACAGTTGCATAAGACAATTTTCATAAAAATCTCATAATATTTACCAATTATCTCCTCTGAGTTCTGTTTCCCTAGAAAACCCTGGGTAATACAGAGGGTGAGTGATTTGCTGAGCCACATAGCATTTTAGCGGTAGAGCAAGAACAGGAAGTCAGGCCTGTTGATTGACAATTGGTACAATTTCTACCACCACACTGCTTCCCAGAAAGCTAGCTGTATTCCCTTACCCAGACAAGAAGTGGACATTTATAACAAGAACAACAATAAAACAGCTAATATTTATCAAGCACTTACCACATAAGCACACAGCAGGTGGGATTTAACAATGGTAATTTCTTGACTCATGATTTTGAGGCCAGGGAAAATCCAAAATTGAGGCATCAACAAAGTGATGCTTTTACCACAAGGTCTGCAGCATTCTGGGGCTGACTACCAGTGACACCTTGTGGTGAAACACAAGGCCTGAGACTACTGAAAGAAATCAACTCCCAAGGTAAATCAATCAAGATATTTGCATTGTTTATTGTCTTGCTGTCTTGCTACAAAGACAGCAGAAGATTACTAAGCATATCACAATGCAGACAGATATAGCCCTGCCTAATGACCAAATTAAAACACCTGAGGAGATACAGATGTTGGAACAACTAATCAAAGATGTTCATACAACTCTACTTAATAAAATAAATTGGACAGCAAATGACATAAAGGAGATCAAGAAGACAGTAGAAGAGCACAAAGAGGAATTCGAAAGAATAACCAGAAAAATACCAGAAATCACAGAGATTAAAGACTGTTGACCAAATGAAAAAAAAAACATACTAGAGGCACAAAACAACAGATCTGAAGAGACAGAAGAAAGAATAAGGGATATAGAGGACAGGATACTTGACTTGAAAGACTCAAAACAACAAATAGCAAAAAAAAAAAAAAAAAAAAAGATGGGAAAAGTTGAATGGGAACTTAGGGAAATGATTGGCAAAGCAAAGTGCACATATACAAGAATTATTGGTGTCTCAGAAGGAGAAGATAGGAGAAAAGGGCTAGGAAGAGTAGTTGAGGATATAATTGGGGAAAATTTCCCAACCCTCACAAAGGACGTAAATATACAAGTCAAAGAAACCCAAAGAACTTCAAACAGAATAAATCCAAATAAGCCTTCCTCAAGGCACATACTAATTAGTCTGTCAAATGTTGAAGAGAAGCAGAAAATCCTGAAAGTGGCAAAAGAAAAACAACATACTATATACAAGGAAAATCAAATAAGACTGAGTTCAGACTACTCAACTAGCACCCTGGAGGCAAGAAGGTAGTGGTATGATACATTCAAGATCCTGAAAGAGAAAAACTTCCAGCCAAGAATTCTGTACTGAGCCAAATTGTCCTTTAAAATTGACGGAGCAATTAAAGCTTTCACAGACAAAGAAGGCCTGAAAGAATTTGTCAACAAGAGATTAACCCTACAAGAAATAGTAAAAGGAATTCTGCCAGCTGGAAAAACAGACTGGAGAGGGAGGTCTGGAGGAAGGCAAAGAACTGAAGAGTACCACTAAGGGTAATTTAAAGAATAGAAAGAGAAAGAGGGAAAGAATATACAGATCTGACAAATAAAATTAAAAGATAAGATGGTGGAATTAAGAAAAGCCTTTTCAGTAATAACTTTGAATGTTAATGGACAAAGTTTATCAATTAAAAGATAAAAATTGGCAGAATTGATTAAGAAACATAATCCAGATATATATTGCTTACAAGAGACTCATCTAAGACACAAGGGTACAAATAGATTGAAAGTGAAAGGATGGGAAAAGATCTTCCATGCAAGTTGTAACCAAACGAAAGCAGGAGTAGCTATACTAATATCAGACAAAATAGATTTTAAATGTAAAGAAATCATAAGAGACAAAGGACACTACATACTTGGTGAAGGGTCAATTCACCAAGAAAATATAATAATCATAAATGTTTAGGCTCCCAATCAAGGAGCTCCAAAGTACATGAAACAGACATTGGCAAAACTGAAGGGAGCGATAGATGTTTCAGCAATAATAGTAGGAAACTTCAATACACCACTCTCCTCTATAGATAGAACAACCAGACAGAAGATCAACAAGGAAATAGAGAAGTTAAATAATTTGATAAATGAATTAGCTCTAACAGACATATATAGGTCATTGCACCCCAAAGCACAAGGTTATATATTCTTCTCTAGTGCTCATAGAACATTCTCCAGGATAGATCATATGCTGGAGCCCAAAACAGGTCTTTATAAATTTAAAAATATTGAAATTATTCAAAGCACTTTCTCTGATCACAATGGAATGAAGCTGGATCTCAATAACCACCAAAAAATAAGAAGATTCACAAATATATGGAGATTAAATAACACACTCTTTTTTTTTATTTTAACGTTTGTTCCCCCTATTATTTATTTTTATTCCATATGTTCTACTCTTTTGTTGATATGATAGATAAAAGGAGCATCAGACACAAGGTTTTCACATTCACAGAGTCACATTGTGAAAGCTATATCATTGTTCAATCATCATCAAGAAACATGGCTAATGGAACACAGCTCTACATTTTCAGTTCCCTCCAGCCTCTCCACTACATCTTGAACAACAAGGTGATATCTACTTAATGCGTAAGAATAACCTCCAGGATAACCTCTCCACTCTGTTTGAAATCTCTCAGCCATTGATACTTTGTCTCATTTCCCTCTTCCCCCTTTTGGTCCAGAAGGTTTTCTCAATCCCTTGATGCTAAGTCTCAGCTCATTCTAGGGTTTTTCTCAATCCCTTGATGCTGAGTCTCAGCTCATTCCAGGATCTCTGTCCCACATTGCCAGGAAGGTCCACACCCTTGGGAGTCATGTCCCAAGCTGTTCTAGTTTGCTAGCTACCAGAATGCAATATACCAGAAATGGAATGGCTTTTTAAAAAGGAGAATTTAATGAGTTGCTAGTTTACAGTTCTAAGGCTGAGAAAATGTCCCATTTAAAAAAAGTCTATAGAAATGACCAATCACAGGCATCCAGGGAAAGATACCTTGTTTCAAGAAGGCCGCTGAAGTTCAGGGTTTCTCTCTCTCAAGTGAGAAGGCACATGGCGAACACAGTCAGGGTTCCTCTCTCATATTGAAGGGCACATGGCGAACACGGCATCATCTGCTAGCGTCTTCTCCTGGCTTCCTGTTTCATGAATCTCCCCGGGAGACATTTTCCTTCTTCATCTCCAAAGGTCGCTGGTTGGTGGACTCTGCTTCTCATGGCTATGTCATTCTGCTCCCTCTCAATAACACATTCTTAAACAATCAGTGGGTCAAAGAAGAAATTTCTAGTGAAATCAGCAGCTGTGTGGATATGAATGAAAATGAGAATACAACTTATCAGAACTTATGGGATGCAACAAAGGCAGCGCTGAGAGTGAAACTTACTGCCTTAAATGCCTACATTAAAAACAAGAAAGAAAGTGGGAAAAAGACTTGAACAGACACATACCAGAAGAGGAAATACGGATGGCCAAGAGGCACATGAAGAGATGCTCAATGTCCCTGGCCATTAGAGAAATGCAAATCAAAACCACAATGAGATATCATCTCACACCCACCAGAATGGCCATTATCAACAAAACAGAAAATGACAAGTGCTGGAGAGGATGCGGAGAAAGAGGCACACCTATCCACTGTTGGTGGGAATGTCAAATGGTGCAACCACTGTGGAAGGCAGTTTGGCGGTTCCTCAAAAAGCTGAATATAGAATTGCCATACGACCCAGCAATACCATTGCTAGGTATCTACTCAAAGGACTTAAGGGCAAAGACAAACGGACATTTGCACACCAATGTTTATAGCAGCGTTATTTACAATTGCAAAGAGATGGAAACAGCCAAAATCTCCATCAACAGAAGAATGGCTAAATAAACTGTGGTATATACGTACGATGGAATATTATGCAGCTTTAAGACAAGATAAACTTATGAGGCAAGTAATAACATGGATGGAACTAGAGAATATTATGCTGAGTGAGTCCAGCCAAAAACTAAAGGACAAATACTGTATGGTCCCACTGATGTGAACGGACATTCGAGAATAAACTTGAAATATGTCATTGGTAACAGAGTCCAGCAGGAGTTAGAAACAGGGTAAGATAATGGGTAATTGGAGCGGAAGGGATACAGACTGTGCAACAGGACTAGATACAAAAACTCAAAAATGGACAGCACAATAATACCTAATTGTAAAGTAATCATGTGAAAACACTGAATGAAGCTGCATCTGAGCTATAGGGTTTTTTTGTTGTTGTTTTTTACTATCATTACTACTTTTATTTCTTTTCTCTATATTAACATTTTATATCTTTTTCTGTTGTGTTGCTAGTTCCTCTAAACCGATGCAAATGTACTAAGAAACGATGATCATGCATCTATGTGATGATAAGAATTACTGAGTGCATATGTAGAACGGTATGATTTCTAAATGTTGTGTTAATTTCTTTTTTTTATTTTTCTTTTTTTTTCTTTTTTTCTTTCTTTCCGTTAATAAAAAAATAAAAAATAAAAAATAAAAATAATTAGGAAAAGGACAAAAAAAAAAAACAACAAGAAAGAGCAAAAATTGAGGACTTAGCAGCAAACCTGGAGGAACTTGAGAAAGAACAGAAACTAAACCCAAAACAAATAGGAGTAGAGAAATAACAAAGATTAAAGCAGAGATAAATAAATGGGAGAACAAAAGAACAATAGAAAGAATCAATAAAACTAAAAGTTAGTTCCTTGAGAAAATCATAAAATTAATGGGTCACTAGCAAGACTGGCAAAGAAAAAAAGAGAGAGGATGCAAATAAACAGAATCAGAAATGAGATGGGGTGCATTACCATAGACCCTGAAGAAGTAAAAGAAATCATAAGAGGATACTATGAACAACTATACACCAACAAACTAGACAATTTAGATGAAATGAACAAATTCCCAGAGACACACAAACAAGCTACACTGACTCAGGTAGAAATAGAAGATCTCAAGAAACCAATCACAAGAAAAGAGTTTCAATCAGTCATCAAAAATCTTCCTACAAAGAAAAGCCCAGGGCCAGATGTCTTCACGGGAGAATTTTATCAAACATTCCAGAAAGAACTAACACCAATCCTGCTCAAATTTTTCCAAAAAAATTGAGGAAAAAGGAACTCTACCTAACTTATTTTATGAAGCTAATATCATTTTAATACCAAAACCAGGTAAAGATGCTGTAAGAAAGGAAAACTGAAGGCCAATCTCCCTAATGAACATAGATGCAAAAATTCTCAATAAAATATTAGCAAATCAAATTCAACGACACATTAAAAAAATTATACACCATGACCAAGTGGGGTTTATACCAGGAATGCAAGGATGGTTCAACACAAGAAAATCAATTAATGTAATACAGCACATTAACAAATCAAAAGGGAAAAATCACATGATCATCTTGATTGATGCTGAAAAAGCATTCAACACAATTTAGCATCCTTTTCTGATAAAAACATCCCAAAAGATAGGAATCAAAGGTAACTACTTCAATATGATAAAGGGAATATACCAAAAACAGATAGCCAGCATCATACTCAATGGAGAGAGACTGAAAGACTTCCCCCTAAGGTCAGGTATAAGACAAGGATGCCCACTGTCACCACTACCATTCAACATTTGCTAGAAAGAAGTTCTGGTTACAGCAATCAAGCAGGACAAAGAAATAAAAGGCATCCAAATTGGAAAGGAAGAAGTAAAACTCTCATTATTTGAAGATGATACGATACCATACTTGGAAGATCCTGAGAAATCTACAGCACAGTTACTTGAGCTAATAAACAAATTCAGCAAGGCGGTGGGATATAAAATTAATGTGCAAAAATCAATAACATTTCTATACACAAGCAATGATCTAGCTGAGGAATCAGTTAAGGAAAAAATTCTATTCAAAATAGTAGCTAAAAGAAACAAATACTTAGGAATGAACTTCACTAGGGACATAAAGGACTTGTACACAGAAAACTACATAACATTGCTAAAAGAAATCAAAGGAGAGCTAAATAAGTGGAAAGGCATTTCCTGTTCATGGATAGGAAGGCTAAATATAGTTAAGATGTCAATTCTCCCCAAATTGATCTACAGATTCAACACAGTATCAATCAAAATTCCAGTAATCCACTTTGAAGATTTGGAAAAGCTAACTACCAAATTCATCTGGAAGGGAAGGAGACCCTGAATAGCTAAAAGCATTCTTAAAAAGAAGTGGGAGGATTAACACTCCCTGACCTTAAAGCCTATTATAAAGCCACAGTGGTCAAAACAGCATGGTACAATGCTGGCTTCGGCAGCACATATGCTAAAATTGGAATGATACAGAGAAGAATAAGCATGACCCCTGTGCAAGGATGGCATGCAAAGTCATGAAGTGTTTCATATTTATAAAAAAAAAAAAAAACAGCATGGTACTGCCACAAAGACAGAAGCATTGGCCAATGGAAACAAATCGAGAGTGCAGAAATAGACCACCAAATCTATGGTCACCTGATTTTTGACAAGGCTCCCAAATCCTCTGAACTGAGAAAAAATAGTCTTATCAATAACTGGGCATGGAAAAACTGGATATCAATAGCCAAGAGAATGAAAGAGGACCCTTATCTTACACCCTACACAAAAATTAGCTCAAAGTGAATCAAACACCTAAATATAAAAACTAGCACCATAAAACTTCTAGAAGAAAATATAGGGAAACGTCTTCAAGACTAGTAATAGGAGGTAGTTTCCTAAACTTTACAGCCAAAGCACAAGCAACAAAAGAAAAAATAGATAAATGGGAACTCCTCAACATCAAAAGCTTCTATACCTCAAAAGACTTTGTCAAAAAAGTGAAGAGGAAGTCAACACAATGGTAGAAAATATTTGGAAATCTCATATCAGACAAAGGTTTGTTTCCTGTATATACAAAGAACTCATACAACTCAACAACAAAAGAACAAACAATCTAATTATAAAATGGGCTAAAGATATGAATAGGCATTTTTCTGAAGAGCAAATACAGGTTATTCAAAAGCACATAAAGAAATGCTCATTTTCACTGGCGATAAGGGAAATGCAGATCAAGACTACAATGAGATACCACCTCACACCTACAAGAATGGCTGCTATTAAGCAATCAGGAAACTATAAATGTTGGAGAGGATGTGGAGAAACTGGGACACTTAATGCACTGCTGGTGGGAATATACAATGGTGCAGCCACTATGGAAGACTGTTTGGCAGTTCCTCAGGAAACTAAATATCAAGTTGCCCTATGACCCAGCAATAGCACTACTTGGCATATACCCAAAAGAGCTAAAAGCAACAACACAAAGACATTTTCACACCGACATTCATAGAAGTATTATTCACAGTTGCCAAAAGATGGAAACAAACCAAATGCCCATCAACAGATGAGTGGATCAATAAAATGTGGTATATACATACGATGGAATATTATGCAGCAGTAAGACAAAATGACGTTATGAAGCACATGACAAGATGGATGAGCCTTGAAGACATAATGCTAAGTGAAATTAGCTAGACACAAAAGGACAGATACTGTATGATTCCACTTTTATGACCAGCATAAAGGTATTATCAGAGACTTACAATACAGAATACAGGGGACTTAGAGATATATAGAAACTAGAGATGGGTGAATCATTAGCTAATGAGTTTGAACTCAGTGTATTCCCAATTTATATTCCCAATGTAAGGGAATAGATAGGAGCAAAGGTGATTCTCTAGTGGATCTAGAAGTAATATTACCATATTGAAGATGAACAAGATTGAAAGAGGTTGTAGAGACCTATGTGTCCCACTGACTCACACTAGAAATATGAATGAGTTCTTGTAAGAATTACTTCAAGGATATGAGTCTTGTATAAAGAATGTTTAAGTCCAGGGTACAGATAGAAAACTGCTATTGCATGCTATGAGCTATGTTCAAAAGGAAACCATCAGCATTACCACAGCAACAGGAGAGGTAAATAATCAATCAGGTGAGGGACAAAAGTTAAGAGGAGGTTTAGATCTCCTATTTGGTGAGAGTGTGCTTATTGGTTTTCTGTCTCTTGGGAACAATGAAATTATCTAAAATTGAGAATGTTGATGGACTGTGGACTTTGGGCCCTCTACATGATGCCCAATGAATGCAGATGGCTGAAGGATGCACTGATGGAGAAGTAGAATGGCAAACGATGATGTATACTTATGAACAAAGGTTGTGCTACTACCAGAAGAAACAATGTCATGAGGCATGCAATGACGTGAATGAACATGTGGGACATTTGGTGAGACAAAATAAGCCAGAAACAAAAAAACAACAATGGTATGGTCACCTTTAGAAAATGCTTATAAGAAAACAGGGGTGTAGATTATAAGCTTTTAGAGCAGACACATTAAGTCCAGAGTGGTGATTATTATTCCCAGATTTTGAGAGGCCATTTTATATATAACCTGATATTTAGAGATAAGAAGGAAGCCGAACAGGTTGGGGTTAAAGTAATTTAGAACATAGAGGTGAAGAAGACAGTGTCTATATTTTAGAACCACACATACTCTTTGAGACCAATGGAAGAAAGGTTTATTTGATCTGGAACTGGAATTTTCTGTAGTGCATCATCTAATTCAATCTATCTGTATAGCTCATTTGAACAACTGAAATACAGGGAACACAGAATAAGAAAGAGGTCCTTTAATCCTGTATAGATTATTGTAATGCCTGGAAACATCCTAGAGTATATTAACCAGATAATCAAAAAGTATTGGCAAAGTCCCTGGAGGGAGGGGAGAAAGACTATAGAACTACTAAATCTTACCATCAGGGAATCCCCTAATAATGTGTCAAACTTTGGGGACACCCAAGTCAATAGACCATGCCTTCAATAATGAGGCTTACTCTTGTGAAGCTTATGTAGGTAGCATAGAAGCTTAGACAACCCATAGGCATGCCCAAGAGTTACTCCTGGAGGACCTCTGCTGTTGCTCGGATATGGCCTCAGTCTCTCTAAGCCCAACTCTGCAAGTGAAATTTTTGCCCTCCCCCCTACAAGGGACATGACATCCAAGGGTGAAAGTCTCCCTGGTGACATGGGAGTGGACTCCCAGGGATGAATCCAAACCTGACACCATAGGATCAACAATTACATCTTGACTAAATAGGGGGAGAGACATGTAATTATAAAGTATCAGGGGCAGAAAGAGTTCAAATAGAGTCGAGTGGCTACTCTGGATGTTGCTCTTATGAAAGCTCCAGGTAGACTTTGCTACCTATCATAACCTGCCAACCCCCAACCAGGGCCATTCCAGCCAATCCTAAAGAACACCTAGGGCAATATATAAGATTCCAACAAAGGTTCCAGGCACTAGAGTAACTTTCTAGAAACCTACAATCTCCAGATGGGCCCCTGGTCCAGATAAGTCCTGAAACCTAGCCCAGTTTCTCTAGAACATCAGATAGTTTCATCTCCCTACCCCATATTAGTGACAGATCCTTCCAATATCAAAAATTTAGAATTGCCATAGCCCAAACAACCCCAGTGACAATATGGAAAGATCAAAGGTGATGCTGGAATTATACATAGAAGATAGGACTTAACAAATGAATATGAATGCTGAATCATTAAGTTGATATCTCTTTTAGTCTCCAGTATTTTAGAGCAGCTAGAAGTAAAAACCTAAAATTGTGAAATTATAACCCATATCAAAGTCTGAAATATGCTCTATAGCTAATTGTGGTGCTGTGCTTTGACATTTATAGCTTTTTTTTTGTATATATGTTATTGTTCACAAAAAAAGAAGGAAAAAAAGTTGATTGTGATGATAAAAAAGTATTTATGCCCTCTAGCATAATGTTTCATAAATTGTAACAAAGGTACAATTCTAATTCAAAGTGTTAATTAATAGGGAAAACCATGGGGTGGGCTATGTGAACTTTGTACTTTCTGTAAAAAAAAAAAAAGATGGTGTCTGATCCTAGATTTGGTACTGACTCCCATCCTCAATAAACACTGCATGTTTGTAAATAATTCAATAAGGGATTAACTTTGCATATACCAAGAAATGAGCATATTTGTTGCATTTGAAATTTGAACTTTTGCAAAAAAAAATAGTGTATTACAAAGTAACAAATTACATATTACAAAGTAGCAATGTCATCTAAAGTATTCTAAAATTCATTACAGAAAAATCACTGTACATCATTACACAAGAATTTTTTGATGTCTTAAAATACTATGATAAAAAAAGTTATCTGGGAAATTAAAAGGGACTGGGGAAATTTAGGAGAAAGTAGCCATAGACTCTTAGTGTGTGATTGGACCTAGAAGCCAAATCCCCTCAATGTAACTACTCTGAATACTTCTAGCTCCCAGTAGGCTCCCAGAGCATTTAACTGTTAGATAGCCCTAATTGTTAGAAAGATCTTCCTTATTATTATGAGAAATCCCCTTAAAGGGGCATGAGATCATTTGTAGCCAATAGCAATTTTTTCTCCTCACAAGAAGCAAGCAATGATTTACTACCTAGTCTTAAATAAGAGGAACAAAAATCTGTGTGTCCCTTCCTAGAGAATAAGCCATACATTCACAAAAAATGAAACGCGTCTGCAAACTTCCTGCTTTAAAGCCCCTTTATTTAGAAACTATATGTGCTATGCTTTTAGATTTCTGTAAAAGAATAAAGAGAAACATACATTGCAGTTTCCAAACAGACACAGTGTTTGTTGTCATCGTGAACACATAAATTATGCCCTGGATAAAGCAATACAAGGGTTCTGTATATTCCACACCAAGCTGTTCTGGAATAATTGCTGGCCAGCATTGCGGTTGTGGGGTTGTGGTGGTGGACGGTTTGTGTCGCTTCATATAGGCACTCAGAGACCCAGTCTGGGGTAGTCACTATTTGTTAACTGCACCATGCAGAAAAAAATATGATCTCCTAATTACCATGTCAGGAGAAGAGGGTGCTAGAGGTTCTCAAATCATGAAATAAATACTGCAACCTGGGAGTGACACACATCCCTTCTACTCTATGCTGGTTTAGAACTGCTAGTATCCCAGAAAAACCTTTTAATCTAGTGGGTGCCAATTTATTGTGGGTGGAATCTTTTGATTAAGTTGTTTCCATGGAGATGAGACCCACCCAATTGTGGGTGGGACCTTTTGAATAGATTAATTCCATGGAAATATGACCCCATCCATCCAAGGTGGATCTTAATTAGGTTATTGGAGTCCTTAAAAGAGCAAATACAGAGAGCAAATGATTAGATACAGACATGTGGAGATGCTTGGAGAGCCAACAGAGAAAGCCACTGGAATCAGAAACTGAAAGCAAGACCACCCAGGAACAAAGGTCCAAGA
Source organism: Tamandua tetradactyla (assembly GCF_023851605.1). Taxonomy (NCBI): domain Eukaryota; kingdom Metazoa; phylum Chordata; class Mammalia; order Pilosa; family Myrmecophagidae; genus Tamandua; species Tamandua tetradactyla. The sequence continues at coordinate 39,516,373 of NC_135339.1, read as the reverse complement.
GATGCCAGCCACTTGCCTGCCAAGCTGACAGAGAAATCTTGGACGTGAGCAACCTTTCTTGACTAACAGTATTCTCTTACTGCCTTAATTTGGACATTTTTATGGCCTTAAATCTGTAAATTTCTAACTCATAAATCCCCTTGGTAAAAGCCTATTCATTGAGCTGAGGGGCTGGGACCCTCAGCACCTCCACCCCAAACCCTGCTCCCACCTCTCTCCCCCCACCCCCCACTGAAAAAAAAAAAAAAAAGCCTATCCATTTCTGGTGTATTGACTTCCAGCAGCATTAGCCAACCAAAACACACTCCCAACCCACTGACTAGAACTACTCACTAGTCATCTGCAAAGGGGTTGAAAAATGCAGCCCTCCACATTCTCAGAAGAAGTGAACTGGTTATCATGAGCTACAGCAGTGATTACTTAGTTGCTGTCTCCCAGGGATTTTTGCTTTCCCAAGTTAACCATTCCGAATTCCATTAACTGATTTTTAAATGGCATGTCTTCCACAGCCTTGGCCTTTCTGATTGCCCTCTTAGTTTAGCTTTACCTTGAAATTTTTCAATCCACATTTATAAATTCCCAGACATTATGTGTGGAATGTGATGATCATATTTACATTCTGTAGAATAAGGACGCAGCATTGAACATGTTAGTTTGGAAAATCACCAGCTTCTTAGGAAAGCCAATGGCGACCACTCTAAGTTAGAAGAATCACAATGTAAGTAAGAGATTCAAAGAACATATTTGCATCTACAGAGGCAAGGGCCTGAACCTTGTACAGAAGTTGGATGCCAGGGGTTCTACATGAAGCTAACATCATTTGCATCTATAATTATCTGTTGACTAATAATTAATAAGCATGTTCCTAGGGTTATATAATCCTACGTTAACTACATACTATTTCATACATTGCATGTTCAAAGTCTCCACCTCTAGTTGTGTCTTTTACCATGCTAAGACAGGGGTCATCTTAAGGACATTTTGGAGGCTACTGCACCTGTGCACAAAACCACTTGAATCCAGCTTCTCTGCTTGATTGAAGAAGCAGAATATAGTAACTGCAAGCACAGGATGTTAGCCTAAGTACAGATTCAAAAGGTGTATAATGTATATATATCTCATTAGATTTGGATGCTGGACATTTGGTTCCCTTTGTTTCACAGTTCTAAGCTGGCTATCCACTTCTTCTTTGCAACTTTAACAGTTTTTGCTAACCCTATCAGCTTCAATGGCTTCTGACACAGCCACTCCAACAAACAGATTCTCAAAGGGTATAATCTGAGAAAGTTTAGAAACCACCAGGTTAATTGCTCATTACCTTTAAAGGGCCATGCCTTGCTGATGCAATAGTTTAGCAAGGGCTGGCCATTGGCAAGTTCTATTACATGTTCTGATATCAACAACAACAACAAAAAACACTTCTACAATAGTAGCTTAAGATTACATTTAATTTTTGACAGAATATTGGCCTACACCAAGTTTATGGGCAACTAAACCACCCAAATCTATACTTCTTGCACTGCTGTCAAGCCAGGTATAGCCAATCCTGAATTTATGCAAATACTTCAGAACTGTTCTAGTTATTTCTCTTAGCTCTCTTCACATTTTCACTCATTACTTTGAACTCAAGATTTGCATCTGGGTAAATGGTTTTGGATCTTAATTCTATCATTAAATATATTGTCTACTCTTTCCACCCAGCTTTGTGTTTTCTGATTGCCATCTATTATATAAATTCAACCAAGGACACAAAACATTGCAAAGTTCAGAATAAAGAACAAAGGACTCGACTTCCGGAGAAGATGGCGGCTTAGTAAGACGCGCGGGTCTTAGTTCCTCCTCCAGAAAAGCAACTAAAGAAACAGAAACAATACGAAACAGCTCCCGGAGTCACGATAGAGACCAAAAAGACAGCGTACCCCATTCTGGAACAGCTGAACGGGCAGGGAGAATCTGCTGCGGTGAGCTACCCGAGGGGCGCACGTTTTCCCGGCCGGGGCGGCTGGCGACTGGGGTCCCCTCCACGCACGTGGCTCACCGGCCTGACTGGGAACGTTGGATAGCGGGGCCCTCCCGTCATGCTTGGCGTCTCGGGCCAGCTGGGCAATTAGGACCGGCACTCTCCCAAGCCGCGGCGGCCGGCGACCCCCCCCCTCCACGCGCGGTTTCCCGGGCCAACTGCTGTGCAGACAGACGAGCGCCACGAGCGCCACCTACTGGGCAAGAAAAGAAAAACAGAGCCCAGAGATTTCACAGAAAAAGCTTTCAACCAGCTGGGTCCCACACCCAGGGAAATCTGATCAAATGCCCAGACACCAGCAGAAAATAATGGATGACGCTCGGAAAATTGAAGATATGGCCCAGTCAAAGGAACAAACCAATAGTTCAAATGAGATACAGGAGCTGAGACAACTAATGCTGAATATACGAACAGAAATGGAAAAACTCTTCAAAAACCAAATCAATAAATTGAGGGAGGACATGAAGAAGACATGTGCTGAACAAAAAGAAGAAATAGAAAATCTGAAAAAACAAATCACAGAACTTATGGGAGTGAAGGACAAAGAAGAAAAAATGGAAAAAACAATGGATACCTACAATGGTAGATCTAAAGAGACAGAAGCTACAATTAGTGAACTGGAGGATGGAACTTCTGAATTCCAAAAAGAAACAGAAACTATAGGGAAAAGAATGGAAAAACTTGAGCAGGGAATCATGGAACTGAATGACAATATGAAGTGCACAAATATACGTGTTGTGGGTGTCCCAGAAGGAGAAGAGAAGGGAAAAGGAGGAGAAAAACTAATGGAAGAAATTATCACTGAAAATTTCCCAACTCTTATGAAAGACCTAAATTTGCAGATCCAAGAAGTGCAGTGCACCCCAAAGAGAATAGACCCAAATAGGCGTTCTCCAAGACACTTACTAGTTAGAATGTCAGAGGTCAAAGAGAAAGAGAGGATCTTGAAAGCAGCAAGAGAAAAACAATCTGTCACATACAAGGGAAACCCAATAAGACTATGTGTAGATTTCTCAGCAGAAACCATGGAAGCTAGAAGACAGTGGGATGATATATTTAAATTACTAAAAGAGAAAAACTGCCAACCAAGACTCCTATATCCAGCAAAAGTGTCCTTCAAAAATGAAGGAGAAATTAAAACATTTATAGACAAAAAGTCACTGAGAGAATTTGTGACCAAGAGACCAGCTCTGCAAGAAATACTAAAGGGAGCACTAGAGTCAGATACGAAAAGACAGAAGAGAGAGGTATGGAGTAAAGTGTAGAAAGAAGGAAAATCAGATATGATATATATAATACAAAAGCCAAAATGGTAGAGGAAAATATTATCCAAACAGTAATAATACTAAAAGTTAATGAACTGAATTTCCCAATCAAAAGACATAGAATGGCAGAATGGATTACGACCCAGCAATACCACTGCTAAGTATCTACTCAAGGGACTTAAGGGCAAAGACACAGACGGACATTTGCACACCAGTGTTTATAGCAGCATTATCTACAATTGCAAAGAGATGGAAACAGCCAAAATGTTCATCAACAGACGAGTGGCTAAACAAACTGTGGTATATACATACGATGGAATATTATGCAGCTTTAAGACAGACTAAACTTATGAAGCATGTAATAACATGGATGGACCTAGAGAACATTATGCTGAGTGAGTCTAGCCCAAAACTAAAGGACAAATACTGTAAGGTCCCACTGATGTGAACCGACATTTGAGAATCAGCTTGGAATATATCATTGGTAACAGAGTCCAGCAGGAGTTAGAAACAGGGTAAGATAATGGGTAATTGGAGCTGAAGGGATACAGACTGTGCAACAGGACTAGATACAAAAACTCAAAAATGGACAGCACAATAATACCTAAGTGTAATGTAATTATGTTGGAACACTGAATGAAGCTGCACCTGAAATATGGTTTTTTGTTTGTTTGTTTGTGTGTGTGTATCTTTTGTTTTTGTTTTTTTTTCTTTTTCCTTTATATATATATATTATTAGTATTATTATTTTAATTCTCTTCTCTATATTAACATTCTATATTTTTTTCTGCTGTTTTGCTAGTTCTTTTCCTAAATCGATGCAAATGTACTAAGAAATGATGATCATACATCTATGTGATGATACTAAGAATTACTGAGTGCATTTGTAGAATGGAATGATTTCTAAATGTTGTGTTAATTTCTTTTCTTTTTTTTGATTAATAAAAAAATTAAAAAAAAAACTGCAAAAAAAAAAAAAGACAGGATAGAATAGATGTAAAGATAGACAAGTGGATAAAAATCTATGACAGACAGAACTAGATGCAAAAACTCAAAAATGGACAGCACAATAATACCTAATTGTAAAGTAATCATGTTAAAACACTGATGAAGCTGCATCTGAGCTATAGGTTTTTTTGTTTTGTTCTGTTTTGTTTTGTTTTTACTATTATTACTTTTATTTTTTTCTCTATATTAACATTCTATATCTTTTTCGGTTGTGTTGCTAGTTCTTCTAAACCGATGCAAATGTATTAAGAAATGATGATCATGCATCTATGTGATGATGTTAAGAATTACTGATTGCATATGTAGAATGGTATGATTTCTAAATGTTGGTTTAATTTCTTTTTTTCCGTTAATTAAAAAAAAAGAGAAGGGGTAATTGGAGCTGAAGGGATACAGACTGTGCAACAGGACTGGATATAAAAACTCAGAAATGGACAGCACAATACTACCTAATTGTAATGCAATTATGTTAAAACATTGAATGAAGCTGCATGTGAGGTATAGGTTTTTTTCTCTCTATTATCGTTTTAATTCTTATTCTGTTGTCTTTTTATTTCTTTTTCTAAATCGATGCAAATGTACTAAGAAATGATGAATATGCAACTATGTGATGATATTAAGAATTACTGATTGTACATGTAGAATGGAATGATTTCTAAATGTTTTGTTAATTTTTTTTAATTAATAATAAAAAAATCTATGACAGAAAAAAAAAAAAAAAAAAAAGAACAAAGGTCTAAACCATAGAACACATCACATGAGAACACCCTGCAGAAGGATAAAATTGCATTCATCCACATGCTGGATCTTACTCTTAATCTTGGTCTAACCTAAAGTTTGTCAAAGTTCATGAATGTTTACCTCCCGACTATGGTACACCTCTCTACCCTTGTATGAGGCTCCTGAACTCCAGTGAGCAAATGTCTTATCTCATCCCTCAAAATCTCAGCGATACTCTTGAGATAACTGCCTGCAGTCTAAATTGGGTTATTGATTTTTTGTTTTATGAATTTCTTTCACCTATAGTATACTGCTATTATTAATAGTTCACTCACAGAGTTGACACCAAACACAAGCTCAGGCAAGTTACTTAATGACTCCAGGAATAATTTTATTCACCAAGAAAATTAAATGGTTGAATCAGAAACCTTAGAGCCCCCAGCAACTCTAGAAATGTAAGATTCTGACTTTTGTTAGACATTTTCTACTGAAGAGCAAAAAACTTCACAAATAGAATTGTACTGACACTGAGCTATGAAGATGAAGAAACTGAAGCATGAAGAGATAATGGGGTTTCCCAGATTGTTATTCCTAGTTGATTGTGGAATCAGGAAGATAGCCCCATCCCATATATATTCCCACTAGTAAAATAGAGCTTCCTCCCCTTCCCAGACATTAAAATGGCCTATGTGCCACCTAATAACAATAACTGTTTAGCCTTGCCTAATGCCTTTTATCAATTCACATTACATTGCCCAGTTATCTTAAACAAAGAAAACCTAGCAAGGTTAACTGTGCAATGATTCAATGGCATTTATTCTGAGTGCCAAAATATTATGAAGCTACAGTTCAGAAAATAATACAGATGTCATATACTCATGTGCTGGTCTGAAACTATGTACCCCCAGAAGAGCCTATGTTCTTTTAATCCAATCTTGTGGGGGCAAACCTATTGTTGGGTGGGACCTTTTGATTAAGTTGTTTCCATAGAGATGAGAACCTGCCCATTCAAGGTGGGTCTTACTCTGCTTGGTGGAGTTCTTTAAGGGAGAGACATTTTTGAAGAAAGTCCAGAGCTGACAGAAGCTAGAGAGACAGAAATGCCCCAAAAGGAGCAAGGAAGGACACAAAGAAGCCAGAGACATTTTTGGAGGGAAGGCCATCAGATATCACCATGTGCCTTCTTATGTGACAGAGGAACCCCAGATGCCATCAGTCTTCATTTAGAGTCAAGGTATCTTTTTCTGGATGCCTTACTTTGGACATTTTCATGGCCTTAGAACTGTAAATTTGTGACATAATAAATCCCCTTTGTAAAAGTCAATCCATTTCTAGTACACTGCATTCTGGCAGCTTTAGAAAACTGAAACAACTTATTATAGCTATTCGACAAAAATAGAAAATTTACAGCTATATTGCCCTATCTAGCCTTGTATGAAAAATATTTATCCCAGGCAACCACTGTTTTAAGGTCAATGCTATTCAATCTGATTTCAAAGGTGACAGTTATACACCTCCTTCCTCATTGAGGTCATACCTAATCATACAACATGCCTAAAGGACCTCTTATACGAAGTTACCAAAAGCCACTTTACAGGCTTCAGAGAGCTGCCTTTTTTTTGTTAGGTCAAATGCATTCTCTGAAAATCAAGGTTCAGAATAAGTTTATTTAGCTGTGACATGCATAGGAACAGAATTTAAAGAAAGTTACTATTCAAAGAAAAGTGATGGGGAAACAGTTTATATAGCTACTTAGAACAAAGAAAAAGTATAGAGGGAAAGGAAAGGGGGAGGCAGACATGAGCTACATGAGCTATCTGGGTTGGATCATGGGCCATAAATTTGTAAGGACTGTTTGCCAAGGTGTTTATGTAGGAATGGCTTATATGTTTAAGAAAAGCAGAATGTCTGGTGTCAGTAAGACTTGTTTATTACAGTTCCTTACTTTCCCCATCAAGACAGGACTCTTAATTAGCACCACAAAGCACTGTTGGTATGTTAGCCTGGGCCAGCTGCTTTTTGTTTCTTCTTTGCAGTTTCCTGAGTAAAAATGAAAGTTTAAGCAAATTAAGATGATTAGTAAAGCATTCTAACCATTCTAACTTCACATTCCCTCCTTTTGGTCATCAGAGTCTCAGAAATACCTGAAGACCAAGGGGGATTATCTTGCTGATTAGGACCTTGGTGATATAGGGACACAGGTGAAATAAAACAGTATTACCACACTCCAACTTACTCTGCCCCACCACTCTTACAATCTTTCTGTCAGCTCTTCCACATAAGTTCCTGAGCATGGGAAAAGGAGGGGACAGGTTTAATCTGTGATATTGAGAAATGAGGTCACAATTACAATATAAACAGCAATAAGATAAATAAACAATCAATTTTTAATTCACTAAGGAGTTTTGGGGCTTAGGATGCTATAGTCAGCAACTATTCTGGTTAAGCTGTTTCAAACAGATGTCAGATGGGTGGATCGTATTTAGGAGTTCTCTAAAAATAGAAATAACATACTGAATAACATTCTAACCAGAGAATAGTTAGAATTAGGTAGTTGCCACTTTGGAGGACATGGATGATTAACAGTTTTTAGTAGATTACTCCAGTTAACTAAAGACAAAGGGAGAATATTTCATGGGAGGGTAGAGTTATTTGAAGCTGGTACATATTTGCACACTCAACAGTCAGTCTGGTTGTGGAATGTCACCATGGCCACAGCTCGATCAAGGAAGACATTAGATGAGCTTAGATGAAGCAGGGAAAGAGTCTTGGAGATACAAACATAAATGTTTAGTGAGTGCCCATGTGGGAAGATCTTTTCCTGAAAGTAAATTACTGCAAAACTTTCTCCTATAGGGTCTAGGATATCTGCTACTAATGGGCAGGTAAAAGGCTTACAGTACCACCCATAGGAGCAGGTCGTAGTGCCAATTGTGTCCTTTTAGGTTTTAACCCCATAGTTTTGGTTATTATTGTCCTGTGGATATATTTCTTGTTTGTCTTTCATATTGTACCATTGTTGGTCTTTTGAGAACAGGAAAATGGACTCTAGAGTTCCATGAGCCTGTTTCATAGCACTCTCTGGCACTATGCAACAGAGCCATTTGGAAGCAGGTTTACTGAAGAGCTGAGACGACAAAGCTCTTTTCAGTAGGCAGAATTGCAGGTGTCCATAGAAGTAAGGCATTTCCATCCACTTTGGGGGCATGACCAGAAGATATATGTGACTGATACTTTTATGGTTTTGTGGGCCATGGAAAATGGCTGTGCCAATGACTCAACTGGGAAGACACTATATGTGGCATCTGAACCCTAATTATGTAAACACTATAGTTAAAAAAGGAGGCCCAATTTCCTTTTTATATTTCTACAAGGCTCTGTGGGCCCAGACCAAGCTTCTGTAAAGCATGGAAGGGGGCAGCTGCTAGACTGAAAAACACACCAGGTGCAGAAATGGACATGGGTTTTACTGGGGTTTATAAACAGGAGAAGACCTTTCCCATTTGTTCTAGTTTGTTAGCTGCCGGAATGCAACACACCAGAGATGGACTGGCTTTTAATAAAAGGGGATTTATTTTGTTAGTTCTTCAGAGGAAAGGCAGCTAACTTTCCACTGAGGTTCTTTCTTATGTGGGAAGGCACAGGATGGTCTCTGCTGGCCTTCTCTCCAGGCCCCTGAGTTCCAACAGCTTTCCCTGGGGTGACTTCTTTCTGCATCTCCAAAGGCCTGGGCTGAGCTGCTAGTGCTGAGATGAGGAATGCTGAGCTGCTTAGGCTGTGCTATGTTGCGCACTCTCATTTAAGCACCAGCCAATTAATTCAATCGTCACTCATTGCAGCAGGCATGCCTCCTAGCCGACTGCAGATGTAATTAGCAACAGATGAGGTTCACGTACCATTGGCTCATGGCCACAGCAACAGAACTAGACACCTTCACCTGGCCAAGTTGACAACTGAATCTAACTACCACATGTCCACCCCTTGTCAACTTGGCAACTTCACACATCACCCTAAACAATATTAAGGTGATCTTCTGGCTGTGGATCTGTGAATCTCAAAACAAATTATCTAATGCCAATATGCAAAGGAGGATAAACACAGGTTCCATAGGGAGAAACTGGAAGGAAAACCTGCAGGCAAATACCATTGGATTTCAAAGTCTGAAAGTCATTCATCCTGCGGCTTTAGAAAGTGGTAGTCCCACCTTTTCTGAGGGCCTATGCAGTGGCCCGCCTCTTTCCAAATCAACCTCGGGGAACATTGAGGAGACCACCTCTCGGCTCCATTCTCTCCAGGCATCAGGGCCACCCCTGGGCTCTCTGCCATTTCTGGGGCACATGCTCAACCCCTCCATGCGGTGGCAGCCAGGCTCTTCCAGTCCCCCAAGGAGCATGCTCTACCTTCTCCAAGGCCTGAGGCTGCACAACTCTTCCACTGCAAAAAGATGGGAGGCTCATCCTCACCCTTCAGGGTAAACTCACCCTCTCCAGGTATATGGGTGGGTCTACTCTCCTGGCCAAGGTTTCTTGGCTTCAGACCCGAGCTTCCATGGTTCTCACTCTGCAAACTCCAATCTCTCCCTTTTGTGTCCTCCTTTGTCAAGATTGGCAGAGGTTCCATTTACACCAACAGTTTCTTCAAGCACTCCAGGACTCCTCCATCATTCTTTCACTTCCTCCAAAATCTTCCCTCACCCATCCAAAACACCGTTCCAACATAATGTATTTGCAAACGACAGCAGCAGCACCCTACTCTCCAGTACCAAAATCTGTTCTAGTTTGCTAGCTGCTGGAATGCAACATACCAGAGACGGACTGGCTTTTAATAAAAGCAGATTTATTTTGTTAGTTCTTCAGAGGAAAGGCAGCTAACTTTCCACTGAGGTTCTTTCTTACGTGGGAAGGCACAGGATGGTCTCTGCTGGCCTTCTCTCCAGGCCCCTGGGTTCCAACAACTTTCCCCAGGGTGACTTCTTTCTACATCTCCAAAGGCCTGGGCTGAGCTGCTAGTGCTGAGATGAGGAATGCTGAGCTGCTTAGGCTGTGCTATGTTGCATACTCTCATTTAAGCACCAGCCAATTAAGTCAATCGTCACTCATTGCAGCAGACACGCCTCCTAGCCGACTGCAGATGTAATTAGCAACAGATGAGGTTCACATACCATTGGCTCATGGCCACAGCACCAGAACTAGGCACCTTCACCTGGCCAAGTTGACAACTGAATCTAATTACCACACCATTGGTGATTGTTCAGGAAGTCAACGCCCGACAAAGGGAACAGAAATGCACAAGGTGATATATGATTTCAGAACAGAGACATTCCATATAGTATGAGGATCTTGGGTCCCTAGTATAACCATTAGGGGAATCTAAGAACTGTTGTTTACTAAGGTTAATGTTTAAGACTAAGATACAATCAATGATTTTTAATCTGTAATTACATTCTGCCCCCTCCAGAAAGATTGTTTACTTTCTTGACCTTTGTCCTTGGCAAAAGCAGGTCTGTTATGGGCTTTTAAGATGGGGCCCAGGTATAGGGCTGCCACATTCGACTCACACCTCCAGCCCCATAACAGGCTGCACTGACCATAAGACAGACATTGCATCCATTTGCCATAGCAATAATATAAAAGACAACAGAAGAGTAATAATCCAACACATAGGACTGATCATTCTATAATGAAATGCCACCAAGGCTGAGTAAGAGAATTAAACCAAGTAGAAAGGAGGTCAATAGATAATTGATCAATACTGAATATGTACCCTTGTCTATGATTTAAAGCTTATGAAATATTATGTGAGTGATCAGGAACATATACACGACATTGTATGTTTATAAGGGCACAGGTTCTGCCTTGTGCCCCAGTTAAAATGTCTAAAACCATTCTTTTTAATTTTTTTCCCCTGCATGGTCCTGTAATTGAACCTGGGTCTCCCAGGAAGGGAAGGCAAGCATTCCTCCACTGAACTACCCATGCACCCTAAAGCCATTCTGTTTTGTAAGACTACTCTTGTAATTGGGCATTCTCATCATTTAACAATGAAATTACCAATTTAGACTCATTAAGCAGTTGAGCTGTGTGGTTAGCTAAGGCTGTTACGTGCTTTCATTAGCCATCACAGCTCCCCCAGGGACAATAGTTAAGGGATAAAACCAACAGGGGGTACGCTTCACTCAATATCTAGATTTAACCATTTCCCATTTGCTAGGCATATATAGTAAAGAATGTGGCAAGGACATACAGCTGTCCCATGTGCAGAATCCCATCCAACTGTAAGGTAAATAGGGCCAACCATATTGCCACAGGTCCACAGCCACTCCACAGGGGAAGCATAGGCTCTGTACCTGTTGGAGGCACTTTGCCAATGGAAAAGGTTTTTGTTTTGTAGCTTAACAGTGAAACTACGCACTTCTAAGGTACCACCCCATATCTCAGTTCCCATTAAGAGTTCCATGCAGACAAGGGTGATATGATCTAAAGTTACTGCTTCCACTGTCAGCCATCCTAGCCCATTAGGGTACAGCATACCCTAATACAGGCCGCAGCTTATTTGCTTGTTCCCTCACAAGGGAAAAGATATAAGCCCAAGTCTCATTACGAGATGGTAATTGGATATTGGTCTTAAAAGAGAAAATTTCACTCTAGTATTGTCAGCAGGAGCTGTGGGCCAAGGAAGGCTAGTAGCACCCAAAGATTGCAAGTCCTTGCAAATTCAACTTTAGGTTCAATTGTGAGGTTACTGCTGAAGTCCACTGTAGAAAGGTTTTTGCTAGAGGACTATAGGCAAAAAGAAAGATGTTCATAGGAAACAGTAAGGAGCAGCTCTTGTTGATCTAGTAATGTATATGCAAGATTTCCATTGTTTGATGGTAAAGTACAAGGTAGAGAGACATTGCAGGGAGGTTTTAAATACCAGCTATTCCCCCCTGTAACTCTTGAGAGTTCTCCACCATGATATCAATCATTATTCTAGGCATAAGAAAGTTCATATAGTTATACATGAGGTTCCGTGGGAATAGGAGGCCCTGGATTGATGATAAACATTTTACAGGCATTTTTTCTACAAATGATGCTCATATTACAATATTTTAGATGACTCATATTCCCAATGGGCTTAAGATTCCCCAGTAGCATGGCTGCATAGGCTCGCACCAAGGCCAAAGGACCTCACTTCCCCCCATCTGTATGGTCTGAGGCATAGGCAACAATAAATTATTATCATTCCCCTTTTTACACTGTAAAAAAACTGGCCCGTCAATTTGTATTCTCAGTGCCTGCATCAGTCCTGCCATTAGCATTTCAGTACGAGCTGGGGCTGCCACCTAAGGTGGAGAATTTAGGCAGATGAGAGCCTGATAAATTGTCCATCGTAGGAATTTCTTACTATATTTCAACTGTTCCTTTAACAGGTCATTTATTCTTTCTATGGGGTTCAAGGGCAGATGAAAAGCCCACATTATATCATAGTCCATAGCCCATGCTTTGGTCATTTGTCCAGTGAATGGGGTTCCCCAATCACTGTCTATACATGTAGGTATTCCAAGGAGGTACTTACCCTTTCTTAGACACTATATGGTGGCTCTCTGATTAGTTTTCCCCACCAGAAAAACTAACAGAAGTCTCATCAGAGTATCTACATCAATGAAGGTGTAACTTGCCCCTTCTGAGAGCAGAAGGGGGCTAATGTAATCCACTTCCCATCAGGTCACTGGACATTTTACTTTTTTTACACTGATTACTTAGAAAAAAAATTTATATCCTCTTACTAAAAATAGACTAATAATTTAAGAAAACTTTGTTACTTCAATGGAGAGAAAACTAAATTTTAGTTTGCATCAATATATTATTTGATACTAAGGCTTTAAAAATTTTTATATATAGACCCATTAAATCTGATCTAAGTTTGACCACAAGAAATAAATTTTCTTTTCTGTGAACTTTCTATATCTATTCAGGTTGTAACTTGGAAATTAGGATTTAAGTGATTATTATGATTACTAAATCATTATACAGATATTCCGTTTTTACTTTCTGGTATATTAGAGTAGACAAAGGGAAAAACCTGAAATCTTCGAACTGTAATCCAGCTGCTTTTATCTCTAATATTTTAGAGCCTTTTTCTTGTGTCCTTGTGATTGTGAAAACCTTGTGACTAACCTTTACTTCTATCCATTGCATCCAGCTTTTTTTTTTTTAGAGTCTTATGATCATGAAAGACAGCCCTTAACATTTATTAATGAAGGGCCTTGGGTCAGCCCAGAACTAACCACCCCATTTCCAAAGTTATTTTGATATTCAAAACTGGATTTAACTAAAACGGGCCCACTTGGCATGTGCAGTAACTTATACTTTAATCTATAAGTGACTTCTACCTCATTATAATACTAAAAATCATGCTCGTCATCATATTAAGGCCACCATTTTCTTATATACATTCTATGACCAAACGTATAATTAATTTGTGCGCGATCAATAATCAGATCACCTCTAATTACATCATCTGGGACCATTGTGCTCATTATCCTAAAACCTGCCCATTTTTTGATATTATAAAACTATCAGAATTACTGCAGTTCGGGGAGACAGATATCTGGGCTGATAAGGCATTTTATCTCTTCCTTCATGCCTAGCAATAAACTCTCTTTTTGAAGCCCTGGTGTCTCAGGAATTGGTTATTTGAGTGCATTGGGCAGAGAATCCACCATCTTTGTCTGGTAACAAGATTTTGTCTGACATATTCTTCTTTCTTGTTTTGTAATAACCAGTCATTTAGGACAAAAATACTCTCTTTTTCCTTTAAAAACAACATATCCTGTATACCTTATGTACTTAAGTTACCAGAATGGTTCTGGAAACTGTTTTCAAGTCAACATCTTACAACATACAATTACCATCAAAATTAAAATTGTTAGAATAAGCTAAATATTTAAACCACTTTAGTTAATGAGATGCTGAAAGAGTCATATATAATCTTTAACAAAAATTGATGGCATATATATATATCACTGTTCCCTATAAAAAAAAAGATTTAATTTTACATGAATTTTGAAGTCCATGAAGGTATTTTGTCTTCACCATCTTGTAAAATCTTTTAGGGGCATGCTAGGTTTATGAATATGCCTACTCCTATAGAGCACTGAATGAAGGTGAAGCCGGTAATAAACTTCACAATCTTGTATTAGTTATTAAATCGGAGTATTTGAGAGGAATTCCTAATGATTTTGCCCTACTCTATGCCCATTTTTATAATTACATTCTAAGTAATTATAAGGCAGCTTCTTCAGCAGGTGGGGAACCTATAAGGCAGACACCAGCTAAAGCATTTGCTTCTCAGGTACCAGGAAGAGAAGTTCTTCACAATTTAATTAATTCCCCAGGAGAGTATTCTCTCACAATTACAGTTTCACTAACTTGCTCAACAGAGCTGTTAAAGGGACTTCGTATTGTCTGAACATTTGCATTTTTTGCCAATTCTTTAATTGTATTGGTATTCCTTGATGTCCTCTCAGGGATTTTTTTACTAACATAGCTCCAGCTTTTGTCCAGGTCTATTTTTCTCCGACCTCTTAATTTTAAGAACTGACAAGTTAGCATATCTATAACATTATCTCTTTTATTTAGCTGTTCTCACAAATTCGTCACTAAAGCAGAGGTGGAAATATGCACATCTCTTTCTGGCTCTGACTTTTCTTTCAATTTAATGATTCCTCTGTCTTTTCTTGAGACAGTTTACTGTAGCTGACCATATCACACATAACAACAGCCAGCTGACTGCAGCAGCAGTGCCTCTGCTATCCCTACTGAGATTCATAGTAATTTTTTTGTCTTTGGAACATGGTTTCTATTTCCTCAGGTGTTTTCAGGGCATTGCCTTAATCACAGGGACGTTTGTACAGTTAAGCAATTGGGTAACTCCTCCTTACAATAAAAAAGTAGGCCATCCAGAAATTACTTTTGCAGGTTTCCTACCTTAGCTCATGCTTTGGGTCCAAGGAACAAAGGATTTGATTTTTAACGGATTAGTTTTTTTGTCTGTCTGTTTTTGTATGCTGTATGGGGGGGGGGGGGGGTTGTTACATTTCATTCTTTTTCCATGTGACTGTCCCTTTATTGTAGCATCATTTGTTGAATTTGCGGGGGTGGGGGGGAGTGCAGGGGCCAGGAATCAAACCCAGGTCTCCCACATGACAAGCAAGAATTCTACTACCAAACTACACTTGCACCCCCTAGATGGGTTAGTTTTAAAGGGTCTGGCAGGGACAGTGCAGGCATTCAGGTATAAGGAGTGGAGGAGAAAAGGGAGAAAGAGATTTTAGGCAGCACTGCAAGAGAGAGAGAGAGAGAGAAAGGAAGAGGTACAGGTGCATTTTTGCATTTTTACGTTCTTTGTTTTTTTCCTTTCAGTAGTTTCTAGAAGCCATTTGTTAAAAGCATCCCATTTAGCAAACACTTTTAAATTGGGGCTGTTTTCCTGGAGATAATTAAGCCTAATCTGATCAAAACAGCTCCATTGTGGCTGTGTAAATTTAGGTTCATCAGAGTTAGTTGAACTCTTTTACTAGGATAGTTGCACCTGTTGACATTAGAATTCTTATACATATAAGTGGCCTTTTTAACAAAACAAAACGGAGTCAAAAAAGTGCAAAGTTCTTACATGGCATTTCAGTAATGAATCCACGAGGCTTACCAGGCTATTTGTACAACAAAATAGGTTGACCTACTGAGTGTCTCTCAGAGTCAGAGAAACTTCAGCTCAATAAATGGATTTGACTTCCGCCACAAAACTGTGGGAGTTCAAAGATCCAGGAGGGGATCGTCAAGTGAGCCAGACAGCAAAACTGGAGAAGGTGGAACATAAAGGATTCCTGCTGGTACCTAAACTCTTCCCTGAGCTGCTGTCCTAGCATCATTGTGACATCTGCCTTCAAATCCCACTTCTGACACCAGACTGTAAAGTTGCAAACAGACTCTGGAAACCAAGGTGCAGAATAAGTTTATTCAGCTAAGTGACGCGTCTGGGAGGAGAACTAAAAGAAAGTTACTTCTCAAAGAAAAGTGGAAGGGAAACAATTTATATAGCTACTCAGAACAAAGAAAGGGTATGGAAGGGTAGAGAGGGGGAGGAGGACATGAGCTATGTGAGTTGTCTGGGGCAACATGCCCTTGGGTCATGGGCTGTAAATTTGCAAAGACTGTCTGCCAAGGTGTTTATGTAGAAATGGGCTTATATGTTCAAGAAAAGCAGAATATCTGGTGTCAGAATGACTTGTTTATTACAATTCCTCCTTTCCCATGGAGGCAGGACTCTTAATTAGCACCACAAAGGATTGTTGGTATGTTAGCCTGGCTCAATTGCTTTTTGTTTCTTCTTTGTAGTTTCCTGAGTAAAAATAGAAGTTTAAAAAAACTAAGATGATTAATAAAGCTATTTACCATTCTAATTTCACACTTTCAAGATGAGAGAGAGGAGACCACTTTTACTGATGGAGATCACAAGAGATTTAAATGTACCTCAATGTATTTCTTGTTAAATTATAAAAAAAAATGTATAAATAAATATTATATCTGAGATGCAAGGCCAGCCACTGATGTCCTTGGGAAAACAGGAGTCATTTTCATAGAAAAATTGAACTACTGATTTTTTTCTGCTTTCTTGCCTTTGCTCTCTTCACCTTACACAAGCATTCCTGTATAAAGTCATTTCTCTAAGGGGAATCTAAACACATCAAATAATTGTCTTTTATTTGACTAGGAGAATAAATAAGCTTGTAGCTGGTCTTGGCTGAAGAAGGTTACATCCACAACCATTTCCAGCAGCAATGAGGCCATTTGAGTTGAGTATTTTTAAAAGGCCCTTCTCAAGCCTTTCATGAGTGAAACATGAATCTTGTAGAGCAAGTCAATCATTATAAGGGCCTGTGTGAACTAATCAGCCAGCAAAAAACAAACCTTCTGAAGCCAACTCTCTTCCTTCTATGGGAATGGACAAACATGCCTTGAAAATTTGAGCTGAAATAAAATCCTTAATTTTCATTTTCATCAATTGATAAAGCAACAGTAGCTTGCATATTATAGGTCCTTAATAAATATTTATAGATATATTGCCTGAAGAGTGTTATTATATTCAATACTTACTATGTGTCCAGGATCAGAAATAATAATTTAAAAGTAAAGACATGGCATTGGTCTTTAAGGAATTTATAATACATCTGGGAAAAGTCATGACATATTTAGTATAACAGGATATCAATATCAGAATTATATATACTTCACAAGTTTTGTATTGAAAGACTTTACATTCTTTGTAGACTTTAAGAAAAAAAAATAGGCTATGGTAGACACTGAAGACTTTGGAGAAGTGGATATTGAGAAAATATTCCTTTATGTTAGGTTACAACATTGAAATTAAGGCCTAACCAAAAATCTCAATGGCTTATCAAACATTTATTTCTCACTCACAGACATGATATCTGAGAATTGGCTTCAGCTCTCTCCATGTCATCATTATTTGAGGACCAGGGCTAAAGGAACAGCCTTATTTTAATCTCTCAGCAGAGGGAAGAGATAAAAGTATGGAACCACAAGATGGCTGTGGAAGCTTCTGCTGGGTCAGGGTATATACCATTTTCCACCCATATACCATTAGCCAAAGCAAGTTACATAACTTAGTGGCCAGTGAAGATATGTAATCCTCTCACAGGGAAAGCAGCAAACAAGGCAACATTAATGCATTAACATAATGTAATAATACAATCAACTAAAAGCTGCACCATTAAGTTTGTTTGCGATGTAGCCCGGCAGAAAGAAAAATGAAGGACCATTCTGGGGGTAGAAACAGCATAAATATGAGTCAAAGAGCATGTCCATATTGATTTTATTTGAGAAGACCAAAGAGCCCTCCAAAAGCAATAACAATTTACATGGCCACCAGTGCTCAATTAGCCAATTTGTGAGATAAGAAGAAATGGTAATTCATTTTCTCAATTACATTTCTCTGATTATAAGCAAGGATGAACATTTATTCATATGTTTATGGGCTATTTATTTGTACTATTCATGTGCTTTAAAAACAATAATCATCTAATAGAAAGAGAATTTATCCTGTTAAAATTCATTATAACCTGCTCTGGGTCAGATGTGGAGCCTGGCTAGTAGAGTTAAGCCACACACTTAGTGAAGTAAAACGGTTCTAAGGGTCATGAGTATCTTCGTGGGTGTGTATCAGAATTTATGCAGCCTTGTTTAAAATATTTTAAATATCACCTTCCACCCTCAATTTTCTTTTTTTTTTTTTTTTGCCACTGATGGAAAGAAATCATCCAAAGGGAAAGATCACAGATTTTTAAATGCTAAATCCTGACCATGAACATTGCAACTCTGATCCCTGAGATGGGAGAAACGGCTCCACCCTTGGGCTAGCAGAATACCAGTTGCCTACCACAAAAAATTACAAACCATTCTGCAGTGCATTTTCCAACTGTCTTCTATTCTGTTTTCTGCACACCAATGTTCCCAAAACCATGTCTAATAGAATATTAATCTCAAGAGATGTTATCGGTAATAAAGGTATGAAGGAAGGTTTTGGTAAACCAAATTTGCAAAATACCGTATTATGGATCCTGACCTTCAACTTACAAGCTGTGTGACTTAGGGCAAACAACCTAACCACTCTGGCTTTAGTTTCTACACATTTAAAATGGCATGATAATAATAGTGCCTATCACATAGAGTTGTGAGAATTAAACTAGTTAATGCATTGAAATCACAATGCCTGGCACATGGTAAGTGCTCAGCTTTTATTATTATTATTATTTGCATCTACAAATCACACCTTTTGACTTCGAAGAATATCTTATTTTGAAAGAATTAAGTTACAATATTGAAGAGGATTCGACTGGAATACCCTGGTATGCAGGCTAGGGGTGCAAATAAAACTATTGAACTTTGTTTAATTCACATATTCTTTCATTAATTTTTTTCATCTAACACATCTTTCCACTGGGAGATGTTCTTCTTCAAACACTTGAATCTGCAAACAGGAAATAAATAATGGGGCAAAAAAGACATGCTTAAGGTCAATATGAGAAACTATTCTGTAATTTGCTCTTAACTTCAAATTTCCCATTCAAATACCAACCCAAAGAAAAGCTCCTGCCTCTTCTGTAATAAATCTCACCAGAAACGTTTGACAAACCGTATCCTCATGCAATGTCAAGCATTACAGATCATTTCTGCCTGCTGTCATCTAATAAAAGGAAGGGGAAAAAAACACCTAACTTCCTATCTACATGTTCTTCTTGTTATACTAAAAAATAATAATAATAATAACCATTTATGTGCATATTATTGAATAGCAAATGCTATTTGCTGCAAGATTTCAAGAAGGAGGCAATTCTTTCCTTTGCCATCCTCTCAGTGCTAAATAAGGCACAGCTTTCCATTCTCCAAGGGCAAAATCTGATTTCATTTTATTTATAATTTAGGGCAGCATTAAATTCAACATCTCCTTCCTTGATAGTGACAACTTCCAGAAACTATTTGTACAGGACACAGAATGCCCTCCCCTGCTGCTCTTACCCACATGACCAATCAGTGTTAGTGTCATAAGACTAAATGAGCTCTGTCCTTAACAAAAAAAATGAGAGCATCTCAGGAGCTTCATAGAAGGAACCTCCAGTGCTTTCTGTGTACTGAGCTCACCCTGATACCCAAAGGCTCCCACCACTCACCATCATGAAGACAATTAGATGCTTGGCACTTTGGGACTCCCCGGTTACTCAGAGAATGTAAATTGGGAAAAAAACTGAATTGTTTTCCTTTATCAGAAAACACATACAATGGAAATTTAATAAAGAATTTTCCTTTATCCAAACTATAAAAATCAATTCTGACAAAAGCATTTCTTAACCTGATTTTTAAATAGTAAGTGAACACACAAGGAACATTAAGTATTACAACCCAGAAACTATCAATTTATTAATATTCCTCAAAAATAAAGATCCTTTGAACCTAATGTTGATGGCTGTCTGGTAGAGTATTGGATAGTGTATTACTCTTCTATCGCTGCCATAACCAAGCACCACAAATTTAACAGCTGAAAATTATACCCACTTATCTCACAGTTCTGTAGCTAGAAGTCCAGCATATGACTCCTGGGCTATAAGCAGGACTGAGTTACTTTACTGGAGGTTCTAGGGAAGAATACACTTCTAAGCTTGCTCAGGTTGTTGGTCAAATTGCAGGACTGAAGTCCATTTATCTGCTGGCTTCTGGAGGCCTCTCTCTAGTCCTTGTACATTATCCCCTATGTCTCAGAATCAGTAATGGAAAATTTTTGTTATATCTGGAATCTCTGGATTCCCCTTCCTTTACAACTTTCACTTCAGCTGGAAAAAGTCTTCTGTTTTTAAGGACTCATATGACTATATTGGCCAATCCAGATTATGGAGGATAATCTCCCTACCTCAAGATCTCCTACTTTAATCACATCTGCAAAGACTCTTTTGCCAAGTAATGTAACATATTCACAGGTTCCAGGGAACAAAGAATGGACATCTTTGGGAGGTGCCATTGTTCAGCCTTCCACAACTAGTACCATTTTAAAGGTAGCTTGTTTTGCAGTCCAAGAGGAAAACACACACACTCATGCACACATACATTTTATGTTAGGAAGAAAACACACATTTTTGCTGATTCAGAAATCACATTTTCTTCATTTATTCAGATTCCATATCAGCGGAAAAGGCCATGCTGTAAGGGTCAACCTCCCTTGATAAAAAGAGTGCACTAACTATCCAGGCTGCCTCTACTGGTGACAATGGTAATGACACAACTGATGCCCCTACTTTCTGATCCTTATCAGGGCTCAGCAGATGACGATGACAAATTGAGGCCTAAGATGCTCAGAGAATGTTAGGGAATTGATCCTAACATTCACAAAACTTTTGGTCCTAAAGTGTGGTTCCTAGGCCAGGACCAGTACATGAACTATTGCTTATTGCTCCATAATAAGAAAAGTAAAGAAATTAAGAATAAGTATTTAGAGACTTTTACAGAAATTTGACAGCACAATTTTAGGTCTGTTGCCTCTAATATAATGGGTTTCTATTCTGCATTTCTTTACTTTTCCAGCAATTCATTTTTCTTTTGTTTTTTTTAAACATTTTTTATTTTAAATGTAACATGTATACAAACAAAAGAAAGAAAAAGCAATGATTTTCAAAGTACACTTCAATAAGTAGTTACAGAACAGATTTCAGAGTTTGTCATGGGTTACCATTCCACTATTTCAGATTTTTCCTTCTAGCTGCATCAGAACATTGGAGGCTAGAAGAAATATTTTTGTGCATGTGAAAAACAGCATATATACCAAAAAAAAGCAATAAATTTTCAATGCACAGCACAACAATTAGTTGTAGAACAGATTTCAGAGTTTGGTATGGTTACAATTTCACAATTTTAGGTTTTTACTTCTAGCTGCTCTAAGATACTAGAAACTAAAAGAAATGTCAGTATAATGATTCAGCAATCATACTCGTTTGTTAAACCCTACCTTCTCTGTATAACTTCACCATCACCTTTGACCTTTCTCCCACTCTTTAGGGGTATTTGGGATATGCTCTTTCTAGCCTTTCCATGTTGCAAGGGGCTTTCGATAATATAGGACATATTATGTGATGTTCTGGAGAGGATGGGCCCTCTGGGTTTCAGGATTTATCTGGCCAGGGTCCCATCTGGAGGTTGTAGGTTTCTGGAAAATTACCCTAGTGCATGCAACCTTTGTAGAATCTTTTATAATACCTTAGGTGTTCTTTAGGATTGGCAGGAGTGGTTCTGGTTGGGGATTGGCAAGCTATGATAGAAAGCAATGTCTAACTGAAACTTGTATAAAAGTGACCTCCAGAGTAGCCTCTCGACTCTATTTGAACTCTCACAGACACTGATACCTTATTTGTTACACTTCTTTTCCTCCTTTTGGTCAGGATGGATTGTTGCTCTCATGGTGCCAGGGCAAGACTTATCCCTGGGAGTCATCTCCTGTGCCACCAGGGAGACTTTCACCCCTGGATGTCATGTCCCACGTAGGAACGTAGGGGGAAGAGTAATGATTTCTCTTCAGCAATTTACTTCTTTTGTTTGTTTGTTTGGCATGGGCAGGCTCCAGGAATCAAACCCGGGTCTCTGGCATGGCAGGTAAGAACTCTGCCACTGAGCCACCATTGCACCACCCTCAGCAATTCATTTTTATTTCACATTTTTTAAAGTACTGTTCTGACAGAGAGTTTGGAAGGCACTGCTTCAAGCCACACCTACTAACAAAGCTTCATCTTTACTGTATCACAGACAAAAAAATTCCCTTAAAGTTATTTCAGAATAAGTTTTTAAGGGAAAATGAAAAAAATATTCTCATGTTGAGGTAGTGAGGATCAGAGAAGAAAAAGATGGAATGGTCAAGTCAAAGAAAGCAGCAATTAATTTTCTGAAATCTAATGAAAAAATGATGGGAATAGGAACAGCACCAGGCCAAATAAAATAAGCAATAATGGAGATAGAAATCGGAGAGGAAGAGTGTTAATTCTTCCTAAAGTAGAAGTTTTACAAGGTCAAGGATCATTATTTACTATTGTGACTCAAATGCCTATAAAATACCTACATATATTTGGAAACCCAAAAATATTTTTTGAGAACTAATGAAAATATGATAGACTGAGGATATGAAATATGAATAAGTGAGAACAGAAGAGCCTGCAGGTGAAGTGTCATTTGCAAGAGCTTGGATTCTGACTTGCAATTTATTAA
Organism: Tamandua tetradactyla; assembly: GCF_023851605.1. Lineage (NCBI taxonomy): Eukaryota > Metazoa > Chordata > Mammalia > Pilosa > Myrmecophagidae > Tamandua > Tamandua tetradactyla. Next base: position 39,493,559 of record NC_135339.1, on the reverse strand, counting down.
GGAAAAACAAGAGATCTCATACTGAGTTCTCCGCTTAGCTTCCTTTTTTTTTTTAATTTGCTTTCTTTTGCAGAATGGTCACATAACACTTCTTTATCAGAATTGTTTCAAAGAGCCTTATTTATGATTATTTATGTTAGGATAGGCAGCTGAATTCAAAGCCCTGCTCTGAATAGAAAAGAAGGGTCTTCAGAAATCCCACCCAGACGCTTTCCCAGAATCAAGTTTAGATCACAGCTGAATCTGTGAACTTGAGCCAAGTGGGAGAGCCAGCAGCTTCCTGCCCAACAGTCAAGCAAAATGGGAAGGAACTGATTATGAGAAGAGGGCTGAGTTCTGCCTCTCCATCCCATGTAGCCATTTAAGATCATTGCACAGTCTCCAAGTTCCTATTTGCAAATAGGAGCCACAGCACAGTGGTGTAAAGCATAAGCTTTGGAGGCACACAGACTTGGATTCAAATCCCGGCTTTCCACCACTGGCCAAATGAGGATCCTTAGGCTAGCTATGGAAGCTCTCCCAGCCTCAATATAAATATCTGTAAAATGGAAGTGGTACTAGGTTGGTGATACCTATCCCCAGATTAATGTGAGGATTAATATAATATTGTATGTACTGTCCTCAGCACAGCAGCTCTGGGGCTCAGTAAGTATTAGGTAATTGTTAGCGATTATTATTATTGAATGGTCTCGATTTTACTTCTGGGAGAGAGTAATATGGATGAAAAGAGAAAAGAAAACTATCTCACTTCTTTATTGTGCCACTCCCAAATAAGTGGCTAGCACCAAATGGGAGCCTGATTAACAGGAAAGTTAGTTACCTGGAATCAGCAACTAGGGCTATTTCCAGAAAAAAATAATAATAATTCATATTACTCAAGAATGCATAGAAATTTTCAGGGGTGAAAGAAGCTGAGAGAACATCCAGTCCTTGGTCCCTGACCTGACCCGGCTCTACCCACAACCACACCAATGTTATTTCTTGGGGTCAGGCTTGCATCACAGTTTAGTCCTTAGTACAGGTTGTGACACAGCCTCAAAATTATGTATGGGGAAAGAGAAAGGCATTTCAAGATCCTCTGCAATCCTCCCCTCAATCCTCTATTGCAGAAAAGAGGGTGTATGAGTTTCTTAGGTTGCCATAACAAATTATTATAAATTGAGAGGCTTACAACAACAGAAATGCATTTTCTCACCATTCTAGAGATCAGAAGTCTGAAATCAAGATGCTCCCTCCTAAGGCTTAGTAGAGAAAACATTCCTTCCTTTTCTCAGTGTTGGTAGTGGCTTGGCATTCCTTGGCATGCCCTAGCTTGTAGCCACATCACTCCAATTTCTGCCTCTGACATCATATCACCTCCTTCTCTGTTTGTCTAGGTTAAAAGTTTCTCTGCCTTTCTCTTATAAGGATATCTGTGATTGCATTTAAATCCCAACTAAATAATCCAGGATAAACTTCACCTCTCAAAATCCTTAACTTAGTCATATTTTTTTTGTCATATGAGGTGATATATACAGATTTCAGTAATTAGGATGTAGCCATATCTTTTGGGGGGCCATTATTTAGCCTGCTGCACAGAAATCCTAATGAACTCTTCTAGGAATCCCCCAAGTCCTTGAGATTGAATCCAACCAAATCACAGATTTCTTTTGTCAAAACTTGTAACATTCAAACATTCATCACATCTTTCTTCGCTGCTAGGTTGACGGTATATAGGAGCAGGTTCTGTGTCTGTATTGTCTACCAATTTTTGTTGAGGGAAATAATGAACGAATGAACAGAACAGTTTGAGGAAGAACTTGGATAGAATCGATAACAGTAACTGCAAATAAACTTTCATAGTCTGTTAGACCGTTTGAAACACAATATGGTCTTGAAAGGTTTCAATCAGATTCACAATTTATTTAAAGATGAGTATAAACTTGTTTAGAAATTTGCATTGCCAAGCTTTAAACATTCATTTCTAACCAAACACACATCAAGAAGTAGCTGAATCACCTCTGAGACCATACCTATTCCACAATAACCAAGTACCAGTCAGAGCTTAAGTTTAAAGTTTCAAGTTTTACTAACTAAAAATGAAAATATTAAATAATCAGTAAATATTGTATATATGTTACATGATACAGATGTAATATTGAAAGACCTGATTCTATTCCATAGAAAAATATATTTACTGGAGTTTCTACAAGATCATCCCCAGGCTCAGTGATTCACTAGAAGGATTCACTGCTTATAATCATACTCATGGCTATGACTTATTACAGAAAAAAAAAAGCAAAACAAAATCACAAAGAGAAAAGGCAGATGGGATAAAGTCCAGAGGAAAGCATCATTGGGTCCTCTCTCAGTAAAGTCACACCAGCCATGCTTAACTCCATCAGCCACAAGTTATACTAACCTGTGAAATGCTGAGTACCAGGTAAGCTCACTAGAGACTTAGAGTCCAAGTTTTTATTGGGGTTGGTCATACAGTACTCACTGCCTAGCACATAGAAAATTCCAGACTCCCAGAAGGAAAGTGAGTATTCATCATAAACCATATTGTTTGCACAAATAGTTTAAGCACAGTGAGCCTTTCTTATTACATAGGGTAATGGAAACCCTCTCAAAATCCAAATTCCCAGCCAAGAGCCAACTGTTTTAGTTTGTAAACTGCTGGAATGCAATATATCAGAAACAGAAGGGTTTTTTAAAGGAGGGGGGCGGATTTATTAGGTTGCAAGTTTACAGTTCTAAGGTTGTGAAAATGTCCAAACTAAGACATCCAGGGAAAAATACCTTGATTCCAGAAAGATTGATGGGTCCAGAACACCTTTGTCAGCTGGAAAGGTACATGGTGACATCTTCTAGCTTTCTCTTCTCATTTCATTAGGCTTCCCCAGGGATGTTTTCCTTCTACATCCCCAAAGTTCTCTGACTGTGTGAGCTCTCTTGGCTCTGTTGGCTTTGCTGGCTCTGTTGGTTCTAAAGCTTTTTCCAAAACGTTTCCCTCTTAAAGGACTCCAATAAGTAACCCCACTGTGGTAGTTAGATTCAGGTGTCAGTTTGGCTAGATGAAGGTGCCTAGTTCTACTGCTGTGGACATGAGCCAATGGCATGTGAACCTCATCTGTTGCTGATTACATCTGCAGTTGGCTAGGAGGCGTGCCTGCTGCGATGAATGATGTTTGATTTAATTGGCTGGTGCTTAAATGAGAGAGCTCGATGTAGCACAGCCAAAGCAACTCAGCATACCTCATCTCAGCATTCGCAGCTCAGCCCAGGCCCCTGAAGATGAAGAAAGAAATCACCCTGGGGAAGGTTGTTGGAACCCAGAGGCCTGGAGAGAAGGCCAGCAGAGATCACCTTGTGCCTTCCCATGTAAGAAAGAACCTCAGTTGAAAGTTAGATGCCCTTCCTCTGAAGAACTATACATTTTTAACAAAATAAATCCCCTTTTATTAAAAGCCAATCCATCTCTGGTGTATTGCATTCTGGCAGCTAGGAAACTAGAACACCCACCTTGAATGAGTGGAGATGCATCTCCATGGAAACTACCTAATCAAAATGCAAAAATTAGCCCAAAGAACCACACTAAGTCTTCTTGCTCCCCAATCTTCCTTACTGTGAAACATCTATGCAGTCTGAAGTATCTCCTTCCCTCATCTTCCAGCTTGGCATTGTCTTCAGAAGACCACTTTATGGCTCATTCATCTACTCAAGAATAGTAAAGAAGTTAAGAAGGGCCCAGGAGTCAAACTGTCTGAATTGAAGTCCACTTTAACTTTGTTACTAGAGCAAGTCACTCAGTTTCTCTAAGCCTCAGGTTCCCCATCTTTAAAATAAGGGAAGTATCTACTTCAGGGCTATTATAAGGATTAAATGAGTTTCTTATATGTAAAGTGCTTAGAATGACGACTGACACACAGCGAACCCATGTTATCCAAGAATTGGGGGTACATTTGTCCTTTTGAAACGGTTCAGGGAAAGAAACCTCATAATTAGAGAACTGTAAAAAGCAGTCTAGTTTATATGTGGGTATTAATAAATACTGAAAACTTCTTTTGATTGTTGTCTCTCAATTTAGGACCTGACAAGAAAAGAAAAGGGGTCTTGTCTTATATTCAATTAGAAATTTTCCTAAAACATTTGCATTTCCTTTTGTATTATCTAAGCTGCTAATAATAATAGTAATGATAATAATAGCTAACATTTATTTAGAACTTGCTATTTAATTCTTATGATAACTGTATGAGATAGTATCAATCTGTATTCACCTGTGCTCTTAACCATTCCACTCTACTACGATTTCTCTATTGGAATAAAGAAAAGACTTGCTAAGATTCTGCTTGAAGAACAGGGTCAATTTCCATGTTACCCCAACAACATACATATACCACTGTCAACATATAATTCAAACTATTTTATAGATACATGGGGTTTTCTATGTTTGTTTTTCATTACCAAGACCTCCAAATGTAAAATGTTAAATATTGAACATTCGATAACAAGAACACTTTAAAGAAAAGCACATTTTCCTCAATCCTGCTATTTTACAATTCCCTTGAGCACTATAGGAAACTCACTGTAAATATTAGGATGTGTAGTAGTTTTCTATTGCTGCATGACAAATTACAAATGTAACAACTTAAAGAAATATAAGTTTATTAATTCACACTTCTATAAATCAGAAGCTTGAACAATATGGCTGGATTCTCTGCTAGGGATCTAACAAAGCTGAATTCAAGGTGTCAGCAGGTCTGCATTCCTTTCTAGAGACTGGAGAAGAATCTACACCCAATTTGATTCAGTTCATTCACAGTTCAATTACTTTTTGTTGCAGGACTAAGGTTCCTGTGTTTTTAGCTGGCTGTCAGGAGCCACTTTCAACTTCTAGAATCCATTAGCATTCCTTCTTATGTTGCCTCTTCCATCTTCAAAGCAATGAACAGTGCATTGAATTCTTCTTGGGCCTAGAATCTCTCTTGACTTCCACTTCTTTAAAAAGACACAGGATTAGATCAAGTTCACCTGGATAATTTTTATGTCAAAGAACATGGAACTATAATTACATTTGTAACATCCCTCTGCAGCAGCACCTAGATTAGTGTTTGATTGGTGACAGAAACCTTGAGGAGAAGCCATTTTCAGAAATCTGCCTGTCACAAGCTGTTTATTAATTTCCTAAAGCTAAACTCCTTAGCAGCAAGATGCTGCTCTATAGAACCTGGCCACTGTATTTAACGAGGCTTTAACCAGAAAGAACCTTCAGATTCACTACCAGAAATATTTGCTGCGGCAAGGTTAGTGACTGCCCCACCCAACCACTTTTGCCCATTGTGATGCTTTCCTACCTCCAAGCCATACCCATGACCTGAAATAGAGACTGTGAAACTTGGAAATGGGTTATGTATGAGTCCAAGCAAGTGTTCTAGAGAGTAGGTAGCAAGGAAATGGAGCCTCAATCATGCTCCCAACCACTATCTTCATATTTTTCTATACCCCACTTTCTTCTCCTTCAATACAGTTTGGGGCCTCTGACCAAACTTCTGCCTTCCCTTCCCTTCTCCACCAGTTTTCCCCAATAACGTTTGCCTTTGAAATAAGTACCCAGCCCTGTGGTTACTGTACAAATGAACAAAAATATTTAGGGAAAGGAAAAAAGTGTTCTTCCTATGGCTCCTCCTTTACTCTTCCTTTTTCTTTTTAGATTCTGTACACATTGGCATGACCATGGACCTATAGGTGGTTGAAAAGCAAAGTATAATTTACACATCATAGGAAAACCAGACTTCAGGTATCCTGGGCTTCTTGACCCTCCTAGTTAGAGCAGGAAAAGTGAAATAAGCAGCAGTATTGAGTCTGGCAGAAAGAAAGGAAGAAAATGAAAGAGGGGTTGATATAGCTAGTACCTGGAATTGGAAATTTGCAAGTGGTGAGGTGAAGAGGGAATCAGCAATTTCTTTCCTTCCTCACCATTACTTTCTTCCATCCCTACTGGGCCATGCCTGAACTGAGAAATGGGAACTAAGGAGACAAACAGGAATTTTGTTTTCAGGTAGGCCTATGGCCCACAACTCGCATTTCCACAAGGAAGAGAGTTGGTATTATCTCATTCCTTATCTTTATGTTCATAAAGTAACTTGTTTGAACTTAGTAACTTAATAACTTATTCACATCTAAAAGACACACCCAGGTAGGGACTTCATTAAATCCCAAGTCAACTCAATGTTCAAAGTAATTGATGGGTTCTATATTTGATGAGCAAATATTTCTTCGAAGACTTGTATGTCATTTTTATTTTTAATTGACAAATAATTCTTTCAGGTGGGCTCCTAGCATGTGGGTAGTTAATTAAATGTTCCATCCACCAGTATGGAAGGGGGGAAATGATGAAATTCTGAGTTAACTATACTGGCTGCATCCTGAGAGGACAAACAAGCCCATCAGGACAGGAATAGTACAAAATGAAGGGAATTCTTTGAACCATAAAACTTCTGTGGGCTGGAAGCGAACTGAGAAAACTATTCAACTGCATGCATGGCCTAATTTTTATAGGAAAGGTAGGATGGCTCCAAGCACAAAACTAAAAGAGCAGAGGAGAGAACCTAGAGCCACAGACAATCATTCCCAGGAAGGAGTGCTGAGCCTGAATCAAGGAATGAGGGGCAAGACTAAATAGATTCAGAATTGCTATAAACCAATGACTATTATGTGCCTCCCACCATTCTCCATGCCCACCTACACACACACGCACACACACACACATGCACACACACACGCACACGCACACGCACACACACACACACACACACACACATCTTTGAACCTCTTTGAATGGGAATGTCTCCTGGAGCTAGCTTAACACTGTGTCTGTGTTGTATCATGGGTGTGTGGGAGGGAAGAGGTGATGCAAATAACTTATCTTTTTAGACCACAGGTATTTAGAAGAAGGACCATATTCAAAGAGGAATCACACTCAAGGAGCCATATCTGTACCTGGATTGAGTTAGACAACAAAAAGATCCTAGATTTGAGTTAGGGAAAAGATACTACAGTCTCAGAAAGAGCGAACCTGTTTTGCTTATGTAAGGGATGTGGATTGCTATGGCCAGAGGACAGATTGTAATAGATTGTAATTTCTAGAGATGGCCACAACAGTATCTACTATCCAACATGCTATTCTGTATTGTGCTCTTGTCACAACTACATCAGGAGGTGAGGTCTAATTCCTCTCCCATTAAATCCTGATGGCTTTGGCAATTGACTTGCAACCAAAAGAATGAGACAGAAGTGACACTACAGAATTCCTGAAGCTACATCAGCAAAGGCCACCCAGCTTCCACGTGGCTCTCTTGAAACAGTTGCTGTCTGGATGTTCCCCCTCTGAAGGCAGACACCATAATGTGAGAAGTTCAAACCAAAATGAAAGGCCACATGTAGGTGCTCTAGTCAACAGTCCCAGATGAACTCAGACTATGAGTCAACCCAGCCCAGGAATCAGATATTTGAGTAAAGAGATTTCCATATAATCCTAGCCCCAGCCATCTGAATCATTCCTATTGCTTGTGACGTCCCAGCTGTCTTAGTTTGCCAAGGCTTCTCTGAGAACAGGGATTTATTGGCTTACAGTTTGGAAACTAGAAGTCCAAAAGCAGGATATCAGAAAATTATGCTTTCTCTGAAGTCTGTAGCATTTTGGTGCTGGCTTCCTAGCAATCAGTCTCTGCCTCCCTCACATGCAATCTCTCTTTCTCTTTCCTACTGTGGCTTCCACTTCCATGACCAAATTTGGTTTGCTTATTGAACTCTACTCATAAAGGATTAAGGTTCACCTTGATCAAATTTGACAACATTTAAATAGGAACTTCAGACATCATATTTACAAAGGAGTTCACATCCACAGGACTGGGGGTTAGGACTTGAACATGTCTTTGTGGGGAACATGATCTAATTTACCTCACAGCAGAGGGGCAGACAAGCCATCTGCACTCTGCTCTGCCTTGTCTGATTTCCTGACCCCCTGGATCTGTGAGCAAGATTAGTTAGGTTGGTTGCTACACAGAAATAGATAAACCTGGACATAGTCTAGAAACTGGATTACACAATACATTGGGCACCAACCACATGTGATTATTTCTTTTTCTCTTTTTTTCACATGTGGCTATTTCATTTGATATTTAAATAAATACTAAATAACATTAAAAATTCAGTTCCTCAGTCACACTCGCCATATTTCATGTGTTCAAAAGCCAAACACAGTTAGTAGCTACCATATTAAAATAGCACAACATAGATCACTCTGTCATGGTCAGGTTCATGTGTCAACTTGGCCAAGCAGTGTACCTGTTTGTCTGGTTGGGCAAGTGCTGGCCTGTCTGCTGCAATAAGGATTTCATAGAATTAAATCAAGATCACATCAGCTGCATCCACAGCTGATTCCATTGATAATCAGCCAAGGGGAGTGTCTTCTGCAATGAGTGATGCTAAGTCTAATCACTGGAGGCCTTTTAAGGAGGATTCAGAAGAGACAGGCTCTCTTCCTATTTGGCTGGTGAGTCTCTCCTGTGGAGTTCATCCAGACTCTCCATTGGAATCACTGGCTTCACAGTCTGCCCTGCAGATTTTAGACTCTGTGTTCCCATGGTTACATGAGACAATTTTATATAAATTTTATATTTGCAAGTGTTCCCTGTTAATTCTGTTTCTCTAGAGGAACCTAACAAATACAACTTGGTACCAGGAGTGGTTCTTAAGAAACAGAATCTTAAAAAGGGTTTTTATGAATGGTTCTCTACTCTGACTGGACTCAAAGGCACTAAGGACTCTGATTCCCATAATCAGAATCACACTCTCAATCCATGGAGTGAGTTGACCAAAGAGATAGTCAAAACATCACCATTCGATTTTCCTAATACTTCGCTTGTACAAAGCCAGGCTCTGGAGGATAATGTTTTTGATACCTTTACAGAGTTTTGTGGAAATAAGAGTTATAGAGAGGTTGGCTGATTGTTGTTAGATACACTGGCTACATTAAGGAGTGAAAGGGAAGGGCTTAAGGCTTCAAATGAGAAGCTTCTGTGCCGTCTGACAGATGTAGAGGTTTCTATGAGTTTCCTGAAGGAAAATCTTATTTCCTATAGCCATAGACTTGAGATCTCTGAAAATCAGACTCAGAATCTTATTGTTAGAGTAGCAACTTTACAATGTAAACTGAAATCTCAGTGTTGCGTGGTGTCTGTTGTTAAAGTGAGGGCATTGATTGGAAGGAGTGGGACACTGAAAAGTGGGATGGTGACATATGGATAGAAGATGATGTCAGGGGTCATGCTGAGTCTTCTCTAGATAGCCCTGTAATAGTCTGCCCTGAGGACACCGCTGCCCCACCTCCAGTCTGCCTTGAGGAGTTGGCCACCCAACCTCCTCCTGAAGAGATTAGCCCTTGAGTGACTAATCTTGTTTTACCAGATGAAACTTCAAATGAATACCCTGAAGCAAATGGCTTATAAGATATTCCTAATTCTTTTCATGACCCACCCCACCACCCCTCATTTCTTCCAGACCTATAACTAGACTAAAGTCCCAACAGGCCCCTAAAGGTGAGGTACAAAGTATCCACATGAGGAGGTATGTTATATTCCAAAAGAACTGTGTGAATTTTCCAATTTACATAGACAGAAATCACGGGAATATGTGTGGCAGTGGATTTTAAGGGTGTGGGATAATGGTGGGAGGAATATAAGGCTAAATCAGGCTGAACTTATTGATATGAGCCCAATAAGCAGAGATTCTGCATTCAATGTTATACCTCGAGGGGTTAGAAAAGGCATTAACAGTTTGTTTGGATGGTTGGTTGAAACATGGATCAAAAGGTGGCCAACATTACCTGAGGTTGAAATGCCAGAACTGTCCTGGTATAATGTAGATGAGGGGATCCAGAGGCTTAGAGAGATTGGAATGTTAAAGTGGATTTATCATGCAAAGCCTGCTCTTACACCCCAGGAATGTCCAGAGGATGCACCTTTTACCAGAACAGTGAGAAATAAATTTGTGAGACTAGCACCATCATCCCTGAAGAGCTTTGTAGTTGCACTTCTCTGTAGGTCAGATACTACTGTAGGAACTGCTGTCACTGAGCTGGAATCCTTAAACAAAATGGGGATAATGGAATCCAGAGTTGGCAGAAGCCAGGTGGCAACACTTAATCGCCAAAGAAAGGGTATACATGGCCATTATAATAAACAGCAAACTCAAAGCAGCAGTCAAAATAATATGACTCCTCTATTGTATCTAGAAATACAATAGTAGGGCAGTCTACTAAATTCTTGTTCGAGCTGTATAAACAAAAGAGTTCTAGGTCAAGTGAACAGAAGTCTAACCTGAATTTAAAACACACAGAGTCATGGCCCCTTAATCAGTTTCCAGACTTGAGACAGTTTACAGACCCAGAGCCCCCTGAATGAAGGGGAGGCCAGGTCCCTTTTGGAGAGAACCCTGTTACACTGCCACAAATTTATACTGTTAATCTTACTCCAAGCCTTCCCCAAGGAGACCGATGGCCTTTTACCAAGGCAACTGTACACTGGGGAAAAGGAAATGATGAGATATTTTGGGGATTATTAGACACTGGTTCAGAAGTGACATTAATTCCAGGGGACCCAAAATGTCACTCTGGTCCACCAGTCAGAGTGGAGACTTATGGAGGCCAGGTGATCAATGGAGTTTTAGCTCAGGTCCATCTCAGAGTGGGTCCAGTGGGTCCCCAAACCAATTCTGTAGTTATTTTCCCAGTTCCAGAACGTATAATTGGTATAGACATACTGAGCAACTGGCAGAATCCCCACATTGGCTCTGTAACTCATGCAATGAGGGCTATTATGGTGGGAAAGGCCAAGAACTGCCCCTACCCAGCAAAATAGTAAATCTGAAGCAAAACCAGATTCCTGGAGGGATTGCAGAGATTACTGCCACTCTTAAGGACTTGAAGGATGCAGGGGTGGTGATTTCCACCACATCCCCAATCAACTCTCCTATTTGGCCTGTGCAGAAAACAGATGGGTCTTGGAGGATGACAGTGGATTATCATAAACTTAGCCAGGTGTAACTCCAATTGCAGCTGCTGTTCCAGATGTGGTATCATTGCTTGAGCAAATCAATACAACCCCTGGTACCTGGTATGCAGCTATTGATCTGGCAAATGCTTTTTTCTCAATAGCTATTAGTAAGGACCACCAGAAACACTTTGCTTTCAGCCAGCAAGGTCAGCAATATATTTCATTGTCCTGCCTCAGGGGTATATCAACTCTCCAGCCCTATGTCATAATCTTGTCCGCTGGGACCTTGATCATTTCTCCCTCCCACAAGACATCACACTGGTCCATTATATTGATGATATCATGTTGATTGGACCTAGTGAGCAAGAAGTAGCAACTACTCTAGACTTACTGGTAAGGCATTTGCATGTCAAAGGATGGGAGATAAATCCAACAAAAATACAGGGGCCTTCAACATCAGCGAAATTTCTAGGTGTCCAGTGGTGTGGGGCATGTCGAGATGTCCCTTTTAAGATGAAGGATAAGTTGCTGCATCTGGCCCCTCCAAAACCAAAAAAGAGGCACAATGCCTAGTTGGTCTCTTTGGATCTTGGCAATAACATATTCCTCATTTGGGTGTGCTACTCTGGCCCATTTATCGAGTGACCAGAAAAGCTGATAATTTTAAGTGTGGGCCTGAACAAGAGGAGGCTCTGCGACAGGTCCAGGCTGCTGTACAAGCTGCTCTGCCACTTGGGCCATATGATCCAGCAGATCCAATGGTGCTGGAACTGTCAGTGGCAAATAGAGATGCTGTCTGGAGCCTTTGGCAGGCCCCTATAGGAGAATCACAATGCAGACCCTTAGGATTTTGGAGCAAAGCCTTACCATCTGCTGCAGATAACTACTCTCCTTTGAGAAACAGCTTTTGGCCTGCTACTGGGCCTAAGTAGAGAGTGAACGCTTAACCATGGGCCACCAAGTTACCATGAGACCTGAGTTGTCAATCATGAGCTGGGTATTGTCTGACACACCAAATCATACAGTTCGGCATGCGCAGCAGGACTCTATTGTAAAATGGAAATAGTATATACGAGATAGGGCCAGAGTAGGTCCTGAAGGCACAAGTAAGTTACATGAGGAAGTGTGCCAAATGCCCATGATCTCCACTCCTACCACATTACCTTCTCTTTCCCAGACCAGAGCTATGGCCTCTTGGGGAGTTCCTTACAGTGAATTGACTGAGGAAGAGAAAACTCAGGCTTGGTTTACAGATGGTTCAGCATGATATGCAGGTACCACCCGAAAGTGGACAGCTGCAGCACTATAACCCCTTTTGGGGGTGTCCTTGAAGGACATTGGTGAGGGGAAATCCTCCCAGTGGGCAGAACTTCGAGCAGTGCACCTGGTTGTTCATTTTGCTTGGAAGAAAAGCTGGCCAGAGGTGCATTTGTATACTGACTCACGGGGCTGTTGCTAATGGTTTGGCTGAATGATCAGGGACTAGGAAAGACCATAATTGGAAAATTAGTGACAAAGAGGTCTGGGGAAGAAGTATGTGGATAGACCTTTCTGAGTGGGCTAAAAATATGAACATATTTGTGTCACATGTAAATGCACACCAGAGTGTGTTTCAGCAGAGGAAGGTTTTAATAATCAAGTGGAAAGATGACCCATTCTGTGGATACCAGTCAGGCTCTTTCCCCAGCAACTTCTGTCATTGCACAAGGGGCTCATGAACAAAGTGTTCATGGTCGTAGGAATGAAGGTTATGCATGGGCTCAGCAACATGGACCTCCACTCACCAAGGCTGACTCGGCTACAGCCACTGCTGAGTGCCCAATCTGCCAACAGCAGAGACCCACACTCAGCCCCTGATATGGCACCATTCCCCGAGGTGACCAGCCAGCTACATGGTGGCACGTTGATTACATTAGACCACTCCCTTCATGGAAGGGACAGCAATTTGTTCTAAATGGAATGGACACATACTCTGTACATGGGTTTGCTTTCCCTGCATGCAATGCTTCTGCCAAAACTACCCATTCATTGGCTTACATAATGCTTTATCCATCATCATGGTATTCCACATAGCATTGCTTCTAATCAAGGAACACACTTCACAGCAAATGAAGCATGGGAATGGGCACATGCTCATGGAATTTTCTGGTCTTACCATGTTCCCCATCATCCAGAAGCAGCTGGATTGACAGAACAGTGGAATGGCCTTTTGAAAACTCAATTATGGTGCCAACTAGGTGGCAATACCTTAAAAGCATGGGGTAATGTTCTCCAGGAAGCTGTATATGCTCTGAATCAGCACCCACTGTATGGTGCTGTTTCTCCCATAGTCAGGATCCACTGGTCCAGGAACCAAGGGGTAGAAATGGGAGTGGCACCACTCACTATTACCCCTAGTGATCCACTAGGAACATTTTTGCTTCCTGTCCCTGTAACCCTGAGCTCTGGTCTACAGGTTTCAGTTCCAAAACAGGGAGAGCTTCCACCAGGAGAAACAACAATGATTCCATTGAACTGGCATCTAAGACTGCCACCTGGTCTCTTTGGGCTACTCATGCCCCTGGATCAACAAGCCTAGACGGGGACTGCATTATTGTCTGGGGTGACTGACCCTGACTATCAGGGTTAATTAGGACTGCAACTACACAATGGAGGTAAAGAAGAGTTTTCTTGGAATATAGAAGATCGCCTAAGACGTCTTTTAGTACTACCACGCCCTGTGATTAAAATCAATGGAAAACTGCAATAGCCCGATCCAGGCAGGACCACCAATGACTCTGAAACTTCAGGAATGAAGGTTTGGTTCACCCCACCAGGCAAAGAACCACGGCCAGCTGAAGTGCTTGCTGAGGGTAAAGGGAACATGGAATGGGTAGTGGAAGAAGGTAGTGATAAAGATGAACTATGACCACATGATCAGTTACAGAAACTGAGATGTTGTTTTGTTCCTTTTACACTATTTAAGTTGTAAGATATCAAGTTTAAGAATGAATATTACCCAAGGACTTGCACATTATTCTGGAGAGAGTTAATGTGCTTCCAGTTATATGCGAGACAGTTGAGTATTGTTAGGTGAAAAAAAATGTGTTTTAATGTTTTTTATTTAGAAATTAGGTATGGTTTAAGGTGATATGTATAGCTGCCAAATTGACAAGGGGTGGACTGTCATGGTCAGGTTTATGCGTCAACTTGGCCAAGTGGTGGTACCTGTTTTTCTGGTTGGGCAAGTTCTGGCCTGTCAGCTGCAATGAGGACATTTCATAGAATTAAATCATGATCACATCAGCTGAATCCACAGCTGATTCCATTGATAATCAGCCAAGGGGAGTGTCTTCTGCAATGAGTGATGCTCCGTCTAATCACTTGAAGCCTTTTAAGGAGAATTCAGAAGCAACAGGCTCTCTTCCTGCTTTGGCTGGTGAGCCTCTCCTGTGGAGTTCATCCAGACCCTCCATTGGAATCGTCAGCTTCACAGCCTGCCCTGCGGATTTTGGACTCTGCATTCCCACGGTCACATAAGACACTTTTATAAATTTTATATTTGCAAGTGTTCCCTGTTGATTCTGTTTCTCTAGAGAACCCTAACCAATACAACCTCCATCATCATAAAATGTTCTACTGGACAGTGCTGGCCTAGGAGACATAGTTTTTTGTGGTTTAACAGAGATTGTAAACTCAAGAGTTGTCATAATGGTAGTCAGGGAATGTAAATGAATGAAACAGATCTTGCGTAAAAAAATAGAGCAAGGATCATAGCAAGCTGGAGAGCATGTGCCCATCTCATGAATGAATTTTTTTTTAAACATCCTATGGGACAAACAAAACACACACGTTAACTGGCTATGACCAGCAATCCATTCATTTATGATCCTCAGTGTATAAGAACCATGGAGGGTGGTGCAACAGTGACTCAGTGGCAGGAATTCTTGCCTGCCGAGCTGGAGACCTGGGTTTGATTCCCAGAGCCTGCCCATGTAAAAACAAACAAACAAACAAACAAACAAAAAGAACCATTGAGTCATATGTTAGAAATTAGGACTGTTCCTGAAAATCCAGGAAAAATTATCATAATTGATATTTAAAAAATGCTATACAACATTGGCCTGTGCTGTAGAGATATTTATTTAATGTTCCTTGTGCATTGTAGATCTACCAAAATCCTCCTACTTTGAATTGAGTGTATCACATTGCAACTATCAAATAATTGCATCCAAGATCAAGATATGAAAAAATATATAAAAGTCAATGTTACATTAAGTGAAAAAAGTTAAACCCCAAGATCAATAGACTATTGAAGCTGGAAAAGGCCAAGTGAAATTTTAGTCTGATCCATTTTTGGGGGGGTGGGGTGGGTGCATGGTCTGGGAATCGAGCCCAGATCTCCTGCATGAAAGGCAAGCAATCTACCACTGAACCACCCGTACACCCTGATCCATTTATTTTATTCATGGAAGGAACAAAATCCAGAGAGGTTAAATGACTTGCATGATATAAACAGATAGTTACTGGCCGAACTGCTAGGGATAGTATACCTGCCAACATCTGTGAAACAATGAAAGGGTTACTCATCTGACAAATTGAGGATTGAGTATAGTGCCTCTAGCAGGCCACTTGAGCTAGGCTTTCAGGAGAAAGTATCTTCTAAAAAAAAGACTACACTAGTTTTAGGGCCCTTGACAGGCTGTTTGTGAAATGCCTTAGGTCAGCAAGATTTCAGGACCCTTCAAATAACACTCAAAGCCAACCTTGAACAACTAAGAAGGACCCTGAAAAATAAATCAAACATACCTTTATTCAAAGAGCTATCAGAAACAAGACAGTCAAAATAGTCCTGAGGTTTGAAGTCATTCCTTGTAGTTCCCAGCACATTGTTGTAGTTTGTGAGCTAAAATCTATATATGCTTGTAAAATCACTTATTTTCCTTATGCTTTCTAAACACAGTTGCTGGAAGAAATGTGAAATTTGCTTCACTTTCCTGGTAATAATGTTTGCCTCTCTCATCAATATTCCCACCATGATACAATTCTGACAGCAGAGAAGTAAGAGCACAGAACTATCTAAAAATTATGGAAAGCAAGTATGTGTTGAGTCTCAGCTGCAAGTTGCTTAACACTCTTTTGCCCACCTGAGTGAACCGGTATATGCACAAAAAAATGTTCCTTTGGTAGAGCTTTTTCAAACCGTTAAGATGCCCCATCTGCTAATTAAGCCTCTGTTAGGGATCTGACCTTCAGTGATGAGGTGCTTATTAAACTTCTTTGGTTTCAGCCTCTGACTGTGATAGGACTAGATAAAAATCTTACTTAAATGCTAATAGGGAACCATTTTAGTTGAGAACTTTGATATTACATGTACACTGTAGAGCGAAGATTTTCAATTAATACATAATTAACAGGCTGAGATTTTTTTTTCACGTGCCCCTCTCTCCACAGCCTATACTGAAACTTCTTGGTTTTCTTTCATTGCCTATATCAGTTTTAAACAAATATGACTCATTCTTTTGTATCTAATAGTGTTATAGTTTTGTTTTGTTTTGCTTTGTGTTTAATTACACAGAATCAGATACTATTTGAGAAATATTAGGATCTAAAGTGAGTGAACATGAAACTGTTTGTTTTTAATTCTATAACTCTAAAAAAGATCTTTATGAAATAATATCAAAATTTGTCAAAGGCAACAAATAAGAAAAAACATTTTGCATGTTAATAATAATTCAATATCAAGTCATGAAGTTGTAGACATGACACTTCTCTCATTGAGTTCCGAGAACTACCTACATCAAAATCACCACACATTCTTATTTTTTTTCAAATATATATTCATGGATCCCATTCTAGATTTATTGAATCTCTTCCTTTCAATTTGCATATTAATAAGTTTTATGGCCAACATGTTATAAAGTTTTTATAAAACAGTTTTAGAGGGTCATAAGGCATTATTTTGCTACATAACCAAGTAAATTTAACCTAACTTTTCAGTAAGAGTTTTCCCTTGGAATAGAAAATTTATTTTATTACAATAATAGGCAGTCAGGAGCTGGTCTACCAAATTACCATGCACAAAATAGTTCAATAAGTATTGTTAATAAATGCAGTTACAGTAAAATCTTCAGCTATTTAATATACTAACTCCATTTCTTTCTTTACCAATGAAGTCAAATACAGAAAAAAAAAAAAAGAAATGACTTTATTCATATATTAGCAAAACCAAACCCATAGCCCTCCTAGAAAAGTTTCTAAAGATAACTTTAGAAAATAGGTTCTACCATACAGAGGCTAATTAAGTGGGTTAGGAGTAATTGTGCAAATGATTTGTCCTAAATGACTATGTAAGATAAAGACTTAGTGGAGAAAGAGGAAGCCAGTAGTAGAATAGAGGGGAGAAGTGCAATGGTTTGGGAGGCTTCCTCCCTTCAAAAATCCTGCAGATTCGATTAAAATTCAACTGCAATTGAGAATAACATGCTTTATAAATGTGTTTCAAGTAAGTGTTTACTCTTGACAATCCTAACACAAGTTCCTGAAAAGGAAGCACTCATATGATGGTTTGGTTCTTTATGAATCATTATTCTATGCCACCTGCCCTGGCTTGGACAAACATATCTACTATTTACTTATAAAAAGGGGAAGTCTTTCAAAATAAATACCTATAAAATAATTACAGTAAACAAATCATTAGGAACTCTTACATATATCAGCATAGTTTTTCCTAGGAGATGATTAACAAAATTAACTCTACATTCATGCCAAGAAAGAAATTAAAAAGTTACATTGATGTTATTCTGTGATTTTTTTTTTTAACATGGGCAGGCTCCAGGAAATGAACCCACATCTCCAGCATGGCAGGCAAGAACTCTCCACCATGGCCCACCCTATCTGTGATTTTAATTGTCAGTAAGAACATATTAGAAGATATCTGCTTCACCAATTTCAACCCAAAAATAACAAGTCAATGCTTATGGTCATTAAAAACACATAAGGATATCATGCAAAATGAGTTAATCTATTAATTTAAATTAAATTATAACTATTCATTTTATTAATGTTATCAATAAATTAAATATTGGAAGCTTACTCTTATTCAGTTGGATGCAACTTTAAATTACAAAGGAACACACGATTAAGGAATGGCTGCTCTAAATTGATAATTCTTGATTTGACAAAACTATGAATTATTGTGGTTTATCATCCCCAGAAGCTTTTTAATGATAGGAAAATCCTTAAGTAGAAAAATTTGCTTCTTACATTGATTCAGTGACACATTTGTTTCCTGGAATGAGTTAAGAGTGGAAAGAGAAAATGGAAATTCTATTATATGTCTTTGAGTGCTAAAGTTTCCCAGTATGGAGAAAATTATTTCTGTGAGGGTTCTAGCAGGCAGGTCTAATAGCAAGAACAGTGGACTCAAAATTGGCAAACTTGTTCCTCTGCATTGATTGAGCTGCCAGTTGAACTGCTTATTCCCAATGACAAAAACACAATCAGATTCTACTGAATTGTCCCCTGGTATTCCAGCATGGTTTTGCTAACAAAATCTCATGTTCTACTTTAAGACCTCACACTTGGCATAGTCTGTTGGGTTTTTGGTGCCATTTTAACTATTTTTAATAATCCCAGAGTCGATCTCTCAGTTGTGGAGGAATCAAACTTTAATAAACAAGGGAGATAAGCATACCACATGGAGGCCAGGCAGGTCTGCCATCATGTCAGTGGCAGAGCATTTGTGTACCCCAACAATTCCTCTTGTTTCTGTGGGACTCGGTTCTTATCACTGGGAGGAAGGGAAGAAGACCTTTAAGCCACATGTTGCTTGCTTATTGGAGAGCAATTGCTATTAAAAAAGAGTTTCATTTCTAAAATGTAGAGAAGCTTAAAATGTGCAGAGCTTAGCGACTCTTTTGCTGCTCAATTATTTTAGGGCCTACAAAGTAACACAGCACATATGAACTGGTTTAACTCTAATTTCCTTACCATGATAATATACTATTCTACTAACCATCCTTGTGCATCTGATAGTGAACCAAAACTTTATGCATCTGATAGTGCACCAAAACTATGTGGCCTCTTGATTACTGAAATCACTTTATAAAATCTAGCAAAAAGTAAAACTTACTCCTATAAAATTTGTTTAAACTTTTAAAAATATTTGAAGCCTTTTTATAAGCAATGGGAGAAAAATAATTTAATATTTGATTTATTATGAGTTCTAAATGGCCCAACACTAACTACACGAATAAATACATTTAATTAAATAAAATAATACTCAGCCTTCCTCTCTACTACAAGACAATTATTTTTCTTATGTCCATTCAGCAGGTACTGTACGTTCATTTTAAACACATGATATGTGACCACTACTTCTTTCAAACTACCTTTTTAAGGGGACATTTATAGCCAAAATAGTATATTACCTATCAGTAGTCCTTCTTCTTCTACCCACATGTTTGTGATTGACAAACATCTGGTGCTGCATTTTTTTTTCCATATCACCTACAGAAGAACTACAGAAATTTCTGGTGATGATGACATACCTCAACCTGCAGACCCCAACTCTCTTGTTTGAAACAAAAAATATAGAAATATTGACTAAATGATGAACTCAGTATAAAAAATAAATATTTAAATACCCAGATGTGGTGTACAGTACTGTGTACCTCAGTTTGGACATGTTTTTTATCTTGATCAGCTTTCTGGTGGGTGTGGCCACTGTAAATGGGATCCTCTGAAGATGCTACTTCAGTTAAGGTGGAACCCACCTGAATCAGGTTGGACTTTAATCCAGATTATTTTAGTCCTTCAAAAACAGATTGAAAGACAAAGAAAGAAACCATGGACTAGCCAGAAACTGGAAATCAACAGAACCCAGAAGAAAAAGAAAACATTACTATGTGCATTGCCATGTGATTGAAAAGTCAAAGAAAACCCAAGGATCACCAGCCACCAGCCCCAGAATGTGATAGTCTTTAATGAGAAAGCATCTCTTTGTTGATGCTCAGTTTTGGACTTCACCTTGCCTCAAAATCATGAGTCAATAAACACCCATTATTTAAACCAACCTATCACATGGTATTTGTCTTAGCAGCCAGGAAACAAAGACATCAGTGAAACTCAAAAGTCAGAATAGGAAATCTTAAAGAAGTAGAAATATAAATGGATTTAATACATTATATGGTAGTTGAATGGTAGTTGAAGCTGTATCAGCAGATATACACTTTAGGAGCAGAGTCTTAGCACCCAATTAAGGAATGCTTTTAGAATTCCTTGCTCATTCCTGGTAGAGAGCTAGAACTCTGCTTCCTGTATAAACCTAGAAACCATAAAAAGGAATTGTCCATCCTCTACCAGGTACTAAAACAATTCTGTCCACTGCCTCAAGGTCTTAACTTTGAAGTGGCTTCCTGAGCTTTCAAAGAAAAGTCAGTTTTGAGAATTCAAAACCTCAAATATGCCCTGTGTGTAAGCATGGAGCCCAAATCTTCACTAATCTTTTCACTACCCACAAAGAAATGAAGATCCAAGCTGAGAAGCAAAAGTAAAAACTATCTTGAAAGTCCAGGGCAGATCTCCAATGAAGGCAATTTCCACTAAAAATGAGTTCACAGGCAATGAACAAGAGAAAACCTACTATAAAAGACAGCCAACCAATGCAAAAAATGAGAGAACTTACATCTAAAGTAGTGAGTGTGGAACAGTTTGAAAGGGTCCTTAAGTTAAGTTTCTAAAGAAGTAAAGGAAAAAAATCCAATATCATGTGAAGGACATAATATTATGAAAAAATAACAAGCGCATTTTTAAAATCCAGATATCAAAAAGAGTCATTAAATGTTTTTAAAAGTTAACATGATGGGGCAGTGCGACAGTGGCTCAGTGGCAGAATTCTCGCCTGCCACACTGGAGACCCAGGTTTGATTCCTGGGGCCCACTCATGCAAAAAAAAAAAAGTATAAAAGTTAACATGATGGTTAAACATTGGACTAGACAATTTTGAAGAAAGCAGTAATGATTCTGAAAGATAGACCTGAAGTAATTACCCAGGATGCAACACACAGAAATGGTGGAGCAATACATGGTGGAGGGGTTTTTAAGTCTAAATTTCATTGGTAAGAGATAGGACAATCCAACCTAGGGAAGAATAATGCAATATCAGGAAGCATACTGGCTGTGGACCAATAACCTGTTAATCAAAATAGCCTGAGAAGCACTGTAAATGCAAACTGGTCCCTGGGGCCTTCATTTCAAGTTGAATTTGGTGATCTCACCAACCTGCTTTATTGTCCAGGCTCCATAAATCTCTCCCTTCTCTTTCCCATTGACTCCTCTTGATTTTGCTATTAGTTCCTGCATTAGTTTGAAACTGTTGGTACCCTAGAAAAACTGTGTTCCTTAATCCTAATTTAATCCTGATCCTGATTTACCCCCTGATTTAAAAGGAAAACATTTTGGGGTTGCTTCAGAGCTGACAGAGGTGCTCAGATTGCCAACAGAGTGCCAACATGCCTAGATATGGATGTTTGGATATGCAAAGCCAGCAGATACCATCATGTGCCTTCCCATGAGATTCTAAGCAAGCCAGAACACAGAGTTGTGTCCCAGAGGAGCTAACTGAAGGCCCACAGATGCTTAGAGAGGAAATCACAGGCATCAGAAGATGGAAGCAGTGGAATGTGACAGACATTAGCCTTTCTTGAGTCAAGGTATATCCCTTGGATGCCTTTGTTTGGGCATTTTTATGGTCTTAGAACTGTGAATGTATAACTTAATTAATTCCCTTTTTAAAAGCCATTCCATTTCTGGTATATTGCATTCCAGCAGCATTTAACAAACCAAAACAGATTTTGGTACCAGAGAAGTGTGTATTGCAGTTTGCAAATATCAAACATGTTGGAACCATTTTTTAAATGGATTAAGAGGAAAATTCTGGAAGAATTGTGAGGAACTTCATAGAAAAAAACAAGATTGGTTTGAAGAGACTTGGTAGACATGTGGAATCTAAAGATACTTCTGATAAGGCCTCAGACAGAAATGATATATGTATTACTGAAAACTGGAAGGAAGGTGATCCTTGTTTTAAGGTGGCAGAGAAATTGGCAAAATGGATGACTGGCTTTGGATGAAAGGCGAATTTAAAAGCCATAAACTGGGCTACTTAGCTGAGGAAATTTCCAAACTAAATATGGACTATGCAGCCTGGCTGCCCCTTCCAGCTTACAGTAAAATGCCACAGAAAAGAGATAGCTGAGAATTGAACTCCTGGGAACAAAGAAACCAGAAATTGATGACCTGAAAAATTCTGGGCTTCCAGAAAGGGAGATCCCAGTGGTTAGTGCCCTATTTGAGGATTTAACCAAACATGGAAACAGTCAGCCAGTTCAGAAAAAGCCAGGATTGGAAATGGAGTTATCTAGAAAAGATTTATGGAAAGTCCTATTGTCTGATGGCTTTGATGCCTGTGAGCTACATGAAAAATCAACATTTGATTCCCGGTCCCTGCCCATGCAAAAAAAAAGAAACAACAAATTTTTTACAAAACCTGTATCAATGGAACCACTGCAGATCTGAACTTCAAGGGACAGATTGGAGGAAAAATTACTTCAAAGGCAGAACTATGGAAGTTCAGGTCTGAACTCAAGAAATCTCAGGCCAGGAGAGCAGAAAGGAGAGTGTACCCACCCATCCATGGGGAAAGGGTGAGTTTGTCCTGAAGGCAGAGGGTGGGCCTTCTGCCTTGCTCAAGAAGAGTTTTGCCATCTCAAGCCTTTGAGAGAGTGGAGCAAATTTCCCAAGGAATGGGAGAGCCATTGCCCCCATTGTTCTGAGGGAGTTGAGCATATGCCCCAGAGATGACAGACAGCCCAGGTGCTGCCCTGATACTTGGAGAGGGTGGATCCAAGAACAAGGTGGTCCCCCAACAGGCCCCAATGTTGCAACCCTTACTCCAGCCTTTAGAGAAAATAGGGCTGCTGTATAGGCCCTTGCAAAAGGTGGGACCACCACTTTTTAAAGCCCTGAGGATGATAACTGACTCTCAGACTTTGAAATCCAATGGAGTTTGCCCTACAGGTTTTTGAAACTATCTGGGGCCAGCAATCCCTGTTTTTCTTTCTATTTCTCCCTATGGCAATGGGAATATGTATCCTATGACTGTTCCTCCTACATATATTGGCAACAGATAAGTTGTCCTGAGGTTCACAGGTCAACAGCCAGAGGAGAATTTTTTGCATGAGAATAGACTATAGCTGTAACTGAATTTGATGAGGTCTTGTAGTTTTTGACTTTTTATTATATTTGTATTGTTACTGAAATGGTTTAAAGCTTTTGTGATATTGTCATGGAATGAATGTATTTTGTATATAGAAAGAATATATGGCTTTGGGGGTCCAGTGGGTAGAATGTCTCAGTTTAAAACTGTTCTATACCCCAAAAGAGTCACTTTCTTTAATCTTGATTTAATATTGTAGGGTTGGATTCTTTTGATTGGATTGTTTCCATGGAGATAAATACACACAATTGTGAGTGTGACCTTTTGATTAGATGGAGATGTAACTCCACTCATTCAAAGTGGGTCTTGATTAGTTTACTGCAGTCCTTAAAAAGGGGAAATATTTTGGAGTTGCTTCAGGGCTGCAGAGATACAGACATTTGGAGATTCTCGGAGTGCCAACAGAGAGAGCAGATGCCTAAACATGGATGTTTGGGGATGCAGAGCCCAGAAGACATTATCATGCACCTGGCCATGCGATGCTAAGCAAGCCAGAACACAGTTGTGTCCCAGAGAAGCTAACTGAAGGCCTACAGATACTTAGAGAGGAAATCACTAGCTTCAGAAGCTGGAAGTAATGGAATTTGGAACAAGGATCAGCAGACACCAGTCACATGCCTTCCCATGTGATAGACATCAGACTTTCTTGAGTCAAGGTATCTTTCATTGAATGCCTTTGTTTGGGCATTTTTATGGCCTTAGAACTATGAACTTGTAACTTGACAAATTCCCTTTTTAAAAGTCTTTCAATTTCTAGTATATTGCATTCCAGCAATATTTAGCAAACCAAAACAGCTCCTATCTTGCTGCCTCTGCTTAATATTTTAGATTCCAAATCCATATACTTGAGTCACAACTGCACAGTCTTAATTTAATCTCTCTTAAATTTGCTTAGTAGGGCAAACTTTCCAAAATGTGTCCTTGAATGTTCGGTACTAGGGTCAGATTTGATGGACCATGGCTTGGCTCATTGTAGCAATTCTAAATTTCATCTAACATAAAGAGACTTTTAATGTCTACTTATAATCTGAATCATTGCTATAAGTTCTAATGATACATCTCATGTTTTTTACTCTCTTCAAGAAGACCAGAAATGTGCCCAAGACCCCAATTTATCCGTTGCTCTTTGTTGTTTGTTTTTTGGCAAGACAAACACAGGATAAAATTATCTAAAACTTGGCCCAGATGGTTATACAAGGAAGAGCAGGGGCCACGTATTAGAAGGGTACATCAAAGGAAACCAAAAGGCATCATCAGCATCTGTCAGTCTGCTTGCCAGAAAGAGACAGAAGGTCTACAAAGATGCTCAGATGCCAGGATGCTTTCAGTATGGACTAAGAGGACCAGATTTGATTGCACTGGAGCAGCTCAGATGTTAGAACAGCTGCTGGGCAGCAGAGCAACAATTCCCATCAGGTCACTGAACAGTGACACTAAACAGGTGTCAGCAAACACCCAGTAAACATGAACTTGATTCCTCCTCCTTGGCAATGACAGACAGAATTAATTCACCACAACAATTTTCTGATGATCTCAATATATATGATCTAGGGAGGATGAGAAGTGGTAGGGAGGTTAGGTGTATCTAGCTAGGTGTTGTTTACAGCAAGATTTGTGGGGGAAAGAGGTAGAACTTGAGTTCGCAATCCTGTTTTTCAAGGATTGAAAACATAGGATGCTGTGTTGGAGATTACGTACCCCAGAAAACCCTGTTCTTTAATCCTGATTCAATACTGTTGGGTGGGATCTTTTTGATTAAGTTGTTTCCATGGAGATATGATCCACCCAATTGTGTCTAGGACCTTTTGATTAAGTGACTTCCATGGATACATGTCTCCACCCATTCAAGGTGCAGTCACTTACTAGAGTCCTTTAAGAGGGAACCAGTGTTTGGAAAAAGCTTCAGAGCTGACACAGAGATGTTTGGAGATGCAGAAAGAAAATGCCCTCCAGGGAAGCCATTTGAAGAAGCCAGGAGAGAAAACTAGCAGACATCGCCATGTGCCTTCCCAGCTGACAGAAACACTAAACATCATTGGCATTTTCTTGAGTCAAGGTATCTTTCTCTGGATGCCTTAGTTTGGACATTTTTATGGCCTTAGAAGTGTAGACTTGTAACTTTAAAAATTTCCTTTATAAAAGCTGTCCATGTCTGGTATATTGCATTCCAGCAGCCTTGACAAACCAAAACAGATGCCCTGCAAAAATCAAAATCAAATGGAAGAAATTTATGTTCAACTGAAAAGAGGAATTATGAAACATGAATGCATCCTTTAAATATTATATATTTGGGGTTTTCAAAATGATCTACCATGTATTTTCTTTATTTGAACCTCCAAAAAGCTTGTGAGTTAGGCACAGGAATATAATTCCATTTTACAGATAGGGAAACCAAGGGTCAGGAGGTTTATATAACAGGGCAAAACTTGGTAGATTTGGCAATTGGCTGGGAAGAAAAGTTCAGCTTTAAAAGCAGTAATGTATTGTCTACATCAGATGCTCTTGCCCTTATTGGAAAAAAAAAGAGAGAGAGAGAGAGAAGAAGAAGGCACAAAACATGACCAATAAGTATTATTCCCTGTTTCAATCAGGTCTCTGCAAAAAGGCTCATAAGAGACCTTGTAGCTAAATAAAATGCTGTTCCCCTATCAGCTTTTCTCTCCTTACCCTGTCTTCTTTTTCTTCTGGCATCTATCACCTTCTAATATATACTGTTATTAACTTGTTTGTCTCTGTTTTCCTCCATGTAATGAAAACTCCATGAAAGTCAGGAATTTTTCCACTTTGTTCACCGATATATCTCCAGTACCTAGAACAATACTTAAGTAGATGAATAAACATATGTTAAATGAATGAATGAATGAGTTGATGTTTAGACAGTTTATGGGTCCTCCCATTTGAAAAAAAAAACAAATTCATGAACTACAGAGACAGGATATGCCTAGCCTTAAAAGGTCAGCTCGGAATTGCTAAGACAATTCTACTCACACTAAAATAGAAAGGATTTGTGTATGTTTCATGGGTGATGTGTTGGGAGAACCAAGTGTGTTATGGTTTTTTCATAGTGTAAAATTGTTCTGCAAATTAGGTTCAGCCATTCCCTTCTCTCACTGCTTCTCAAGAAAAAGATAATGCTGGAAAAAATCTTTATACTGACTATGAGGTTATCATTGACTACTAACAGAAGGGACTTAACCACGGAGGGTTAATGACTAATCTTTAGTTCCGTAGACTGTCAATTAAAAAGGCACAATGGTGTAACAGAACAAGCACGGATTTAGACACAGAAGACCTGAATGGTCCTGAAATCCACTTATGAATAACTCCATAGCCTGAGCAACTCACTGAGGTGCCATTCTTCATCTGTAAAACGGCAATAAGAAGGTATCATAAGGGCTAACTGAGATCTTACATGTGCAAGTGTGTTTATTCATTTGGGACCAAAGTAAACGAAGTATATTTTATCAGTTACTTGGATTTATGGTATTTGATTTATGGATTTGATTAAAGGGAGGGAAACATTAATAAATTAGATGAATTCGGAGTAAAAAAACATTTTCAAATCCTGATATATTTTTTCTCCCATTAAATGTAGTCAAACACCAACCTATTGTTAACAAACACAGAATAACACTCAGGCAGATAAAGAGCCTTTCTCTCCTGATGCCTGAGTTCAACTGTGGACCCTCACAGATCCTTCTATCCAGAATTTTCTCCTTTGGAGCATGTTTCAGAACAACCAAGAAAGTGACTATTCCTCAGCTTCAGAAACACTCGATTCAACATGAGTGTCTTTGAAAGATATTCAGGCAGACATTAAATCAACATGGTCTCCATTTAATGATAAGAAAAAAAGGGGCCTTGGGAGCATGGTTTCTGCAAAGATAGCAGCTCTTTTCAAACACTGTTTAGAAAAAGTCCCTCTTCTGAAAGGCCAGAATTGAACAAGAAATTTCACCTAACTTGTAAGAAAATAGGAAATATATATATATATATATACAGTCAACAGCTGCAGTCTCAGGATGAACAGGAAATCATGTTGAACAATGAGTTAAGATATTGACTTCTGTGGAGAGCCGCCTCCCGGGTCAGGCCTAGTGGACACGCTGCAGCCTGCTCTAGAGTTCCCCCCGCCCATCGAGTGAGCCAAGATGGCGCCCGCATCCTGTTTCCGCGTATGACGTACGCGCCCACCAACCCTATCTTCCAATCACCTCTGTATACGTGGCACTAACCTATTGGGTTTGGGCACAGTATATAAGAGGTTACCCGGACAGGGTGGGTGGAGACGACCCACAGGGAGCCGTACCTGACGGCCGCACAGAGGTTGTCTCCCCGCGGGGTGCTTAGGCCCGCGTGGAACCTGTAACAGAGAATGCAAGCTTAACTCCAGTAAAGGTCTGTGCTCACAACTGCTACGTGTCTTGGATCTGTGTTTCTCACCAGCGCGGATTTGTCTGCGTCTCTCTGTCTCTCCTCATTGTCTCACCCGCCGGCCGGGGGCTTGACGCTGAGCGAGAAGTCGCGGACAAGTGGTGGCCCGTACGGGGAACTCCTCCTCTCTCGACACCTCTTCTGCAAGGAGAGCCGTACTGTCTCTTCTTGAACTGAGAAGGACGTGCATCCTGAGCTCGCAGCGGACTTCCCGCGCCTGATCACCGCGAGAAGGTGAGTACTTCTTATTACGTGAGAGTTAAGGGCTGTGGGCGTTCAGGTAGCCCCAGTGAGTCGGGAGAGCTCCCCGATTGATTAAAGTACAGTGCCGACTGCAAGCATGGGGCAGTCAGGAAGTTCACCTTTGTTAGCTCCCTTAAAGACCCTTTTGAAGCAGCGGGGCATCTCGGTTAGGAAGAGTTCCCTCCTGCGGTTCTTAGACGATGTTGCTGCTTTTGCCCCTTGGTTCGCCCATTCCGGTAGCCTCAGTTTGCTTTCTTGGCTGAAACTTGGTAATGACATAGAACGGGCGCGCCGGACGGGCCTTTGTATGGACCCGATCCTGGTCCCTATCTGGGAAACCGTCCGTGCTTGCCCTGAGGCAGAGTCTACTTCAGGCCTCAGTCCGTCTTCCGCCCTGCTGCAGGCACGGCACGCGCTCCAAGAAACTCAGTCAGTTTCGTCTGCGGACGGCTCCCGTAAAGGCAAGCCGCCAGAGTCAAGCGATAGTTCAGACACCTCTGACTCAGAGTCAGATGGTGATGAGACCGAGGGTGCAGATGCGCCTCCGCTGATCGATTGGGGGAGGCCCCCTGTCTCACCCACGCAGCCTTCCGCCCCGCCAGCGCCTGCTGCAGGGGCGCGGCGGCTTCCGGTGAATGGTTTTGGTGATCTCGCCAAAAACCCTCACCACGGGCTCCCTCTGGTGGCCGAATCAGGTAATTACAGTGGCTGCTCTCCAACTTCTAAGCGCTTGTTAAAAGGAATGGGATATGTCCCCGGCAAAGGCTTAGGAGCCTCATTGCACGGGCGCGTAAGGCCTATACAAGCTGTCTCCAATTCTGACAGACGAGGCCTGGGTTTTTCCTAGGGGCCACTGAGGGGAGACTCCCACCCACACCTATAAAACTAAAGTGGAAGACCAGTACCCCGGTGTGGGTGCCTCAGTGGCCCTTACCAAAAGAAAAGCTGTCAGCATTGCATACTCTAGTGTCTATACAGCTAAAAGAGAGCCATATCATTCCCTCCACATCGCCTTGGAACACACCCGTATTCGTCATAAAAAAGAAATCAGGCAGATGGATGGAAATTGTTACATGATTTAAGAGCCGTTAATAATTGCATGGAGTCCTTAGGACCTGTTCAGATGGGGTTGCCCCTTCTCTCAGCTCTGCCAGAGCATTGGTCTATTTTCATCTTAGACATCAAAGACTTGCTCAAAAAACAGAAAGGGGGAATAGGTCACGGCCTGTCCCCAAAGGCTCAACTGTCTATAGCCTTGTTTACGTATAATTTTTTAAATGAAAATTCACTAGGAATGACACCTGCTCTTCAGCACACTACTCCGAGTCCTCCACATAGAGGTCTAGTCCGTTGGAAGGATGTCCTGTCAGGACAGTGGCAAGGCCCTGACCCAGTGCTCAGCTGGGCCAGAGGCTCTGTTTGTGTTTTTCCCCAGGAGCCAGGACGTCAACCAGTGTGGGTTCCGGAAAGACTGGTGAGAACCGTGACACTGCCCGGGGACGCCACGGAGCTGTTGCCCAAAAAACCAACAAGCCTTCAACCTGAACCATCAGATCAGGCCTCCAACTCTGCTGATGACGGCGGCGACTGACGAGATGGCAACGAAAACGCCAGTCACCCTCCGACTGTTTAGAAGGGGGGACCAGTTTTAATACCCCCTGCTCTCCCAACAGGTGGAATCAGACCTTAAAGTGCTTGGGAAGATCAAGTTAACCCCCGTTGCCTTCGACCTTTCCAAACTGGGCGAGACTGTACAAAGTCTGTGGAACCGAGTCACCTCTTGGTTCTCTTGGCCCAATTTGACTACTTGGATTCTCGTAGCGGTGGGACTATTAGTGGGATTAGTCACTGTTAAATGCTTGTTAGAACGCTTGTTCCAGACACAGCAGCAATTGCGTGTTACTACCATGTTGGCTATGTCACTCGCCCCTGGTGCTCCTGACAACGACCGCCCTGCTGCCCAGTCCCCCATTTCACCGTATGACCCATCCCGGCCACTCAGGGCGGGACGCTCGAAAGCAAGGTCAGCGGCAAGGCCCATGGCTGTGTCCCGGGTATAAAAGGCGGCACCAGATGTCATAATTTTGGTCTTAGGATGATCTCTAAGGCAGAGTCACGGTCCTGGCCAGACTAGACTCCGGCCATTGCACAGAGACATCTAGTGACACCCTCGACTCTGGTTGCCGCTCTCCTGAGCCCCGCTTAGCCCAGTTGCGAGGCGAAGCACTGCAGGGAGAGTCACGTGGTTTCCAGTTCACGGGCTCTCCGGTCTCTATATGAGGAGGCATTCTGGTTGGTGCCTAGCAAGCCTAGTCCAGACTCCCCAAAGCACCAAAACAAGTAGTGGGCTAATCAAGCTCACGGGAGCTCACTCATCAATGGAGACACTGGGTCTAAGAAAGGGTCTACGGACCAAAAATAATAAAAAAGGGGGAGATGTGGAGAGCCGCCTCCCGGGTCAGGCCTAGTGGACACGCTGCAGCCTGCTCTAGAGTTCCCCCCGCCCATCGAGTGAGCCAAGATGGCGCCCGCATCCTGTTTCCGCGTATGACGTACGCGCCCACCAACCCTATCTTCCAATCACCTCTGTATACGTGGCACTAACCTATTGGGTTTGGGCACAGTATATAAGAGGTTACCCGGACAGGGTGGGTGGAGACGACCCACAGGGAGCCGTACCTGACGGCCGCACAGAGGTTGTCTCCCCGCGGGGTGCTTAGGCCCGCGTGGAACCTGTAACAGAGAATGCAAGCTTAACTCCAGTAAAGGTCTGTGCTCACAACCGCTGCGTGCCTCGAACCCGTGTTTATCACTCGAGTCGGTTTGCCTGCGTCCGTCTCTTTCTCCCCTCCTGTTCCCTTCGCCGGCCGGGGATCAGAAGCCGAACGAGAAGTCGCGGACAGACTTCATTTATGTTATATGCTATGATCTTTTGGACTAAAGGCAAGCTGGTAAAATATAAATAGAAGGTCATCAGCTGTATCTCTCTTATTTAACAGATAGTGTAGATAGAAATGTTTGCCTTATTGTGTTCAAATTTAAGCTTTGACGAGAACAGTGTTTGTCTATTTGTTCTTTGGTTTCTAGATTGTAATCTCTAGCTCAGTGTTTACTGAATAACTCATTATCTGCTTGATCTGGAACAACACTATGAGTCACAAAGACTCAGCTATTGCCATGCCATCTTTCCAAAGGGAAAATGGTGGTCAGAAGAAGTCACTTGTTTGAAGTCAAATACAAAGCAAAATAATAGGGAAGTGATTGCTTTGTCATTCATATCCCCTTCCCTCTCTTCTCTTAACACAGGGAACTACGCTTCCCCCATTGAAAACAGTCTGGAGAATCAGCAATCAAATTCCTCTGGTCATGGATGGGGATACATGTCAAACAAGGGCACGATCACACCTCTCCATGTATGTTGAATCATGATCACAAAAACAAAAAGGACGCACACACACATACCAAAATAGTTGCAGCTTAGTCATACCAGCAGCATCATCATGTTCAGACTGTAACTATTTCCCACTACCTAGATCCCTGGGATAGCCCTAGTCTCTCACTCTGACCCTGAACCTGGTTATATTTAGTTTTTCCTTTAATTATGTCAGTTGTTCATGTACTTTCAATAAGTAAACCACCACCCCCTCTTTTTTTTTTCTTTTTTGCTTAATTTAACACTCTCACTTCTCAGTTGATTGCAACCAAAAAATGCTAAAGGCCACAAAAGTTGGTCACAATCAAAATTAGGAATAGGCCATGTGTCATGGCCAGGTTCATGTGTTAACTTGGCCAAGTGGTGGTACCTGTTTGTCTGGTTGGATAAGTGCTGGCCTATCTGTTGCAATGAGGACGTTTCATGGAATCAAATCATGATCACATCAGCTGTATGCACAGCTGATTCCATTTGTAATCAGCCAAGGGGAGTGTCTTCTGCAATAAGTGATGCTTAATCTAATCACTGGAAGCCTTTTGAGGATTCAGAAGAGACAGGCTCTTCTTCCTGCTTCAGCTGGCAAGCCTCTCCTATGGAGTTCATTCAGACCCTCCATCAGAATCGTCAGCTTCACAGCCTGCCCTGTGGATTTTGGACTCTGCGTTCCCACAATTATGTGAGACACTTTTCTAAATTTTATATTTGCAAGTGTTTACTGTTGATTCTGTTTCTCTAGAGAACCCCAATTAATACACCATGTTATAGTTTTAATGATGCCCCTTAGTTCTCCTCTCAGCAACCTTCTCCCTTCTTTCCCCTCACAGTGTGTCCCTCTCCCTCAGCACACGTACAAATTCAAGATATCTTCAAGGCCCCTTCTTTATTCCTCTATCAAAATGTGCTTTGTAGAAAAACTCTGATGAATATGTTCATCAGAATATATTCTGATGAACATATTCATACAAAGCTGCAAAAAGGGTAATTCGTTCATGCATTTGTCTCACAAATATGTATTGCAAACCTACAATATAAAAGTTACTTTGCTAGGTGTTAAAAATACTCCATTAAACAAAATAGATCAACCATTATCTAGAGGTTAATAGACTACACTGAGTAATGTATTATCTCCCACATTTTGATAAATATTTGAAATATCAAAGCAAGGAGCAGGTTCTCTGGTTTTAGAACTTCAGGAATCAGAAGGAGGAAGTATGTGGGAGACTAAGGGGCTTCCCTATTACCTTTAATGCCAGATGTATGCAGTAGCTGCCTATTAGAATTCTCTGTTTACTTCAACAGATAAACTATCAATAATATCCCAGTGTGCCTCCATAAAATCAAAGTTCAAGTGTCTTTGTCTTCCTCTGAATTCTTTAATTCCATGCCGATCCGGCCAGACTCACAGACTCGTCTGAGAGCCCCTCTCAGGGCCAACCTAACCCACAACCCTGTCCAGATTCAGGCCAACCTGCGGTTGAACAAATAGTTTATCTATAAAAAAAAAAAAATTAAACAACTTTTTCTGATTATAGAAATCATATTTACCTTAGAAATATGGTCTCCATTCCTAAACCTGCTCTGCTGCAGGGCGAATACCTAAAATTCTACCTATCCCACCTGGAAGCTCTCTCTGGGGTCCGCATGCCCGAGCTATTGCAGACCCCAACAGGACGCGGCGGCTCTGGCTCCCGGCACTGCTAACTGCTGGGGCGGCCTCGGAAGACACGCTCGGGGGGCCTCCCCGCCGGGGTCTCCCTACATGGTGGGCCCCCGGGCCTCAGGGCGGCTGCTCCTTGGACCTCTCCCAGCGTGTCCGCCTGAGAGCAGAGCGAACACCTGGGCTGAACCCTTCCCTCAGCCTGGGGTCCCTCTCTACTCTTTCTTTCCGCCACCCCCAGGGCCAAGAGGAAACCACTCACACACAAACACTCGTACTCACGCACACACGCTTGCTCAAGTACACATTTACACACTCACAGCCTAACTCCCACAACTGAAGGGAAGAGCTGACCCCTTCCACTCTACTGTCCACGAGCACCGCCCCCCGCACACCTGAAACCTTCTAACCACCGACCTCTAGTATCTGAATTCTCAGTTAATGAGCTCTTATCCACAGCCTCAGAAGAAAGAATATGATATTTTTTAAATAGGCTGAAATGGATAAAATATAAGATGACCTTGGACTCTTTTCCCAAATGCCAAATCCTCCACCCAGGCACCCTCAGATGGAGCACGCAGGCCCCTACAGGAGTAGGAGCCCCGAGAGCGCGGGTGTTTCTCCCTCCACCACCTGCCTCCCACTCCCCCAGCCTCCCTGGGGTGTCCAACATTCCCAAACAGCAGAAATTTCAGGCTGTTTCTCTTAGAGAACGCAGAACCTACCCAGTTTAGTTTTTCCCCCACAAGCTATAGTTTGCACACTAACAAATATATTTTAAAAACTTAAAACGGAAATTCAGTCACCTCAGTCAGTTTTACTCCAGGCCACACATACAGAAAGGTTTTAAACTGAAACGACTGCGAAATCTGTGCCCCACGGAAATGACCAGTCAGGCAAAACTTCAAGTGATCCCAGAACGCCATCTAGGGTCTGAAAGGTGAAACAACAGCCTTCGGATAGCTTCTGACCTTTTTCTGCAAACCGCCTCCAGGTCCAGTGGCACACTTGTTCGTTCTCTTCTGAGTAGTTAAATTAGCTGGTCACAACTTCCCTTGGGAGCCTTAGAACAGAAGAACGAAATGACAGCTGAAGAGTAAAAGGATCTCTCTGGATACTATGTGGAAAACAGCCTTATCGTGCAAAACAGAAGCTGGGAGAGCAGTTGAAAAGCTATTGGAACAATCTGAACAATGGCTGATGTTGGCTTAGACTATGATGAGATTCTGGAAATATTCTGAGAACAAGCTGACAGATTTGCTAAAGGACTGGATGTAGATGTGAGAGAAAGAGAACAGTCAAGGATGACTTCCAAGTTTTGAACCTGAACAACTGCACAAAATAATTAAGTTGGCATTTACTGAGTTGATACAGAACAGGTAAATCTTAACCTAAAGATTCTATAACTCTCCATATAATCAGAGTTGTGCATTTACCACCACAATCAATTTGTGAACATTTTATTGCTCTGAAGAGAAAAAGGTCTATAACTCTCTACAAATAAAATTCTTTTTAAAAAGAGCTTGGACTGTATCATTAACCCAAAGCACCGCTCACTAAATTAAGGGCTTATGAATGTAGGGAAAATGGGTGAGACTCTGCAGATGGTTCCATGGAACAGTATCGATACTATCAAATATGATCAAGAGCTCAAAAGATTTTTCTACAGTAATGATAGCAAATTGCTCAGAAAAAACAAAACAAAACATGTATGAGTGCTTGTTACAGAGGCATGCCAGTAAATCAGTCTAGACCACAGCCCAATAGGTTAGTTCAGTTCCCAAGAATGGCAATGTTATCCACGGAAAAATCCTAATAACCCAACTTTCCACAGCTCTGAATGAGCTCCAACCAGTATACACAAAGCTGGTTGGTGTGCTCACAGCTAACAGGGCGGTTCCTGTCAGATTCTTATCCAGGACACTCAGCAGCCACTGGTTACTACAAATAACTTCGGGGTGATTCAAATACCCCTATTCTTCAGCTGACCCGTGATTGCTACCTTCATGCAACAGAGGTAGCTCTAGCAATGACAGACCAGATAAAAAGATGCCCTCCTTCTAAAGTTTATCTTTCTGTGTAAAGCTTAGCTTCTGCTGCTTACATAGATTTACGCTCAAGTGAGTAAGTTGCATTTCTCAGAAGGAAGTGCTGCCTGAATAGCTCACTCACTTGTCTACGTTCCAGGGTGAGACTAGAATACATGTTCTGTTTGCAGAAGAGAGAGGTTCAAATGTTCATTTGTTAAGATTATTAAGAACTTATTACATGCCTGACACTGTGATAGATTCTCAAGTTCAATGATAAGGAAAATAAAAGTCCCTGTCATAAGAAATCTGATGGAAAGAAAGTCCAGATGAGAAAAAAACAGGTTGTTAAATCTATATGACAAGTTTTTATTTGTGAAATTATGTGTCATAGTCTGCCTAGCACATAACATCCCATTAAATATTAGCTTCATCCAAAATATAAATTCAATGTATTTTGCCAAAATTTAAAAAGAGGAGAAGAGAGTCCCATCTCCTTCTATCCCTATTTCCCAGTGATAACACATTTTCCCAGTAACCCATGGTTTTAACTCCCCCTACAACCCATTAGCTTTGGTCCTGTTATTCTATCTCTGCAAAGTCTCTTGCGTCTTTGCCATCTGTCTTTGCTCACTCCTGTCATATCTGGAGAAATCTGAAGCCCAATTTTAACTTGCAGGATCTGATGACAGGAGGTGAGGCTGTGTCAGTCAGTCAGTACCCTCAGGGTCTGTGAGGGCAAAGAAGAATTTTCCTTTGGACAAGAAGTAGGTCAAGGGAGAGAGGGAACAAGATAGCCAACTACATTGGATTGTATTAGATACCGCCTGAGAGGGTCACCTGGAGGGGCAAACAGACCTCAGCAGAGGCAAGAAGAAGGTGTCACTGTGTGGCCAGGGGCTGAGGAAGAAACAAGTAACAAGCAAAAGGAATGCATCACCCACCAACACCTAGGAAACTGCACGCAAGAAGGCTCAGCTATGGGGAAGGGAGCATCTTCAAAGAACCTGCAAAAGAAAGCTTAACCACCTTCCCTGCCTGGAGAGCACAACTCCATGCATGACAGTTCTTGCCAGGTAAGCACTTTCTTGCTCCCCTTTCTCTGACAGACATGCTAACCTTGGGAGTTCGTAAACAGTGTTTCTCAAAATGACTGGAGGAGAAAGACAAACATTAGGTGAGGAAAGAAGCCCACCACATTCTCTTCTCTAACTGCATATTTCCTCCTCTCTGTCAGGCCTGAATTGATGGAACAGGAAAAGTCTCAATGTTAAATCAAGTTCAACACTTTTACTATAACATAGGAATGAACATTTTAATTACTTGTCTTACCTAAATATAACCAACGACTTACAGGGATAGAGAGAAGCAAAAGTCAAGGTGCTTTATAATTGCATCCATGAGTTATGCTTTTCGAGGTTACAGCTAAATACCTACTCAAGTAATGTTAGCTATTTTTATCACCTTTGTATTCCATTGTGTTGTATATGTCTTGAACATAGAAGTGCTCATTTATTTATTTATCAATTCAGTTATTGAGCTGCCATAGAGGCCCTAGCGGTTTCTTTAGGAAACACTAGAGCTGGGACAGACCTTAAGAATTGTCCCAGTTGAAGTAAGGGGAAAATGGTGGGTGGGTAAGTTTTTACCAATCACTGGATGAAGTTGCCCTTATAGAGAGGGAGTAATCTTGGCAAGGCAGCTTCCTTCAGCCAAGAGCAATTCCTGGAGAAGGACTCAGCTGTGAACTTATCAGCAGCCTACTCTCCCAGCAGCTGCATGCATCTGTCAGACAGAGGGATCTGGAGTACGCTCCAGTGTCCACTATGGCACCATTGAGTCTAGTAGGACAAAGAAAACAGAAATTGTCTATAGCTGAACACAAGCTTCTACTCAATCATTTGACCCCACTCCAATAATTTTTCTTTAGCCATCTAAAGTTCTCTCATTATTATCTGTGTACATTTTCTCTCAGCTCTTCAATATTCAAGACTCTCCTGAAGAAAACTAAAAAGAAATGTATTTTACACCTCTTAGAAGTTGCCATACTGCCTCAATTTCCCCCAATAAGCTCAGGAGATCTCATTAGGAGATCAAAGAGAAGATGACTCAGATTAAAGTAAGCATGAGTTTCTTGCCCCCTCTGCCAAGAAGGGAACAGCGATGCTCAAAGAAGATATATCACCAGCATGACTTCAAGTTATTATGTCCAATCCTGTAGATCCCTAGGTGATGTTAAGGAGCTTCATGGTCCAGAAATTCCCATTTTACATTTTATGGCTTTCTAATGCCAGGAAATTTGCAGCAGTCCATTTGTGCCAAAATCAAAGAAGTTGATATCCAAAGCCCCTTTCATGGACAAACAATGTCTACATCCAATTTTTCTCCAAACAAACTTTTCCTCATTGCCTACTATGTGCCAGGAAATGTGTCTGGCACTGGGGATAAACAGGTAAGTGAGACATAGTCCCTGCTTCCTGGGGCCTCAAAACATTCTCATGGAAAAGAGATGGATGAGACTCAACATCATGAACCAGGGAGTTACTGACTTGTTGGACAGGAAACGATTCACCAGGCCAAGGCAATCAGTTCTTCTAACAACTCACTGAACTCTGCCAAATCATGCAAACACCCTTTGCCAAAATCTCAACAAAAATGAAAGTAGTACAATATTATGAATGTAATTAATACCTCCTGAAGCGTACACATGAAAGTAGTTAAAATGGGAAATTCTGAGTTCTATGTATGTTACTACAAGAAAAATATTTTAAAATATTAAAAAAAAAAACTATTGTCAATCAATGGTGTGATTCCTCTGCAATGGGGTAATATCTAAACTCTTCTGTATTAGCAGAGTTCTTTGGGAAACTTAAAACCGGCTCTGTGATAGTAGGCTTCCATTCTCCTTACTGTAAAGTAACTTGTACCTTTTTACCATACCCTTTCTTCCAGGGCCAGCCCAAGCTGTAGAGGTGTCCACTCTTGTTTAAGAAACAATACTGTAATTTGGTGGGGTCTGACCAGGAAATTCTCAAATTCCGTCTCCCCAAAAGAAGTCATTAGAATGCACAGCTACCTGGTCACCTTCCCAAATTTTCAATCCATAATTTTTTCTGTAGGCCCAAACAAAATAATTAATGTAGACCCAAGAAAACATGATTTTGCACTATCCAAACTACCAAAATTGAAAATTGAAATTGTTGCAGTCTCATTCCTTATAAAGGAGAAAGTCTACATTTCTTTTTTCTCCAAATGTTTCATTAAAGAAATTACTGAGTACCTTTTGTAAATTATACCTACCAACTATTTAATCCTACAGATATTTGCTGAAGCCTAGTCTGTGTGATGTAATGTGTTAGGCTCATGCTGGGAAATAAGACCAGCTGGTTCACATGAAGCTAAATGACAAGAGGCCTTGGAAGTTAGGACGAATGATTTGTAATTGATTCTCGGGAGATGAAAAACTTATGGGTCTTTCTGAGCATAGGAAGTGGGATCTTTAGAAGGTGCAAACAATAGAGGGGTTGCAGGGTGAAAAAGTGGAGCCTGGGCAAAGTGTTTAGA
The DNA here is from genome assembly GCF_023851605.1 of Tamandua tetradactyla. Taxonomy (NCBI): domain Eukaryota; kingdom Metazoa; phylum Chordata; class Mammalia; order Pilosa; family Myrmecophagidae; genus Tamandua; species Tamandua tetradactyla. Next base: position 39,454,906 of record NC_135339.1, on the reverse strand, counting down.
TTGGGACCTATTTCCAGTGGATGTAAAGAGGGATAGAAAGTAATGGTAAGATAGAATGAATTCAAAGAAAGAAATCCACTACCTTTGTATTCTGCTTTTTTCTAAAACTTTCTTAAATTCCAATCCCAGCTCTACCACTTACCAGAGTGACTTTGAGAAAGCTAATCAGCTTCTCCTAGATTCAGTTTCTTTCTTTGTAAAATAGAGATGCTAATCATACCTACATCACAGGGCTACTGTGGTATTAAATGAGGTCACATATTGACATATAGAAAAGGAAACATTGCAGAACTCCTGCTATATAGCAAGTGTTCAATAAAGTACAGCAAATATTGTTTTTTATTATTGATCATAATGCAAATGAGGTAAACCTAATTTTTCCCATTTACATAACATTTACCCTCTCATAGTCACCATATTTTGAAACGTTCCAGGTGGAGGATTTAAATAAATATATTTCTGTGTGTAAAATGTCTCAAAAATAAGCACAAGAAATGGTAATAGTGATGATGTCTGGGGGCAGGGACAAACTGGAAGATCGGGGAGTAAGGATGGTGGGTTAATTTGCAAGCTGCCAGAATGCAATATACCAGAACAGGAACAGCTTTTAAAGAGGGGAATTTAATAAGTTACAAGTTCACAATTCTAAACCTATAAAATGTTCACCTAAGGCATCTAGGGAAAGATACCTTAATTCAAAGACGGTTGATGGGTCAGGAACACCTCTGTCAACTGGGAAGTCACGTGGCACGCATCGGCTGGTCCCTTGCTCTTGGGCTCCATTGCTTTCAACCTCTGTTCCTATGGAGATTCCTCACTTTGCTTCTCTGGGGCTGGCTGTCATCTCTTGGCTTTCCCTGGGTTCTGTCCATTCTGTTGGCTCTATTGGTTCTTGTGGTTCTAAAGCTTTTCCCAAAATGATTCCCTCTCAAAGGGCTCCAGTAGCAATCCCTTGAATGGGTGAAGACACAGCTCCATGGAAACCATCTAATCAAAAGTTACCACCCCCAACTGGGTGGGTCACATCTCCATGGAAACAATAAAAAAGATACCACCCAGCAATACTGAATGAAGATTAAATGACATGGCTTTTCTGGGATACACAACAGATCCAAACCAAGCAGATGGGAAGGAGACTTACTTTTGACTATAAATTCTTTAGTACTGGTGGAATTTATTTTACTATGCACATATATTGCCTCTTCTAAAAAATAAATATTTTTAAAAGAAGCAATTGTGGCCACATAAGAAAAGAATTAATATATCACAGCTAGATGCTTATATAAGGGTGAGGATAATAACCATAAAATAAAAGTTAACATGCACTGAGCACATATGGTACACTTGGTAAGCTTTCCCATGTACTCATTTGATCAATCCTCACAATATTCTAGAAGGTTAGTATGATTAGTGTTCTCAAGTAGAGAGGATGTTTTATCAGCATCCCCAAGTGACAGAGAAGGCACAAAGATGTCTCATAATTTGCCAACAGTTATCCAGCTAAACAGCAGCAGAACCATAACTGGAGCCCAGTCTGCCTCCACAAATATACAATCTTACACATTTTTTAAAAAATATTTTTTAATTCTTTGTATGGAATAAGGACCTTTGGCTACCAAATGCATTGTGGGATCTTGGATTAGATTCTGGAATGGGAAAAGGACACTAGGGTAAAACTGAGGAAATCTAAATAAACTCTGGATTTAGTTATAAGTATTGGATCCATGTTAATTTCTTAGTTTTAACAAATGTTATGTCAAGATGTTCACATTAGGAGGCTGGGTGGAGGGCATAAGAGAACTAACTGTACTATATTTGCAACTTCTCTGCAAATTTAAAATTGTCCAAAAATAAGTTTTTTTAAAAGGGTCTCTCTGACCACACCTGCCAGTCACAGCTACAATTTCAGAAAGATGCTTCTGTGAGGCGGATGCTAACTGGTTTTCAAATCCAGTTCTGTTCCCATGCTTGATCAGCTCAATTCCATGAGGGAGGACTGACCACATTTCAACAGCTTATTGATATCCCTGGAATTTAAGAGGAATCTACAGATTAAAGCCATTTTGCAGAAGAAAAAAGTAAAAAATCTAATCCATCTTTTTAGAAAAATAATAATATCTCTGATGCCAGAATACGCTGGAACAATGATCCTTCTTGTATCCAAATTAAATGTCAGGATCCAAGAGAGAGGAAAGAGTAAGTACTTTCCTTGTTCTTCCAAGGTCTTGCAATTCCTTTTTAGATGTGTCTGCTGTGCACCTGCCAACTGAATTATTGAATATATGAGGGTGAAGCTATGCCAGAGCTACTGATCAGTGAAATTGGATGCAACTGGGTGGAAGAGCTGCACTGCTGAGAACTCCAGCAAAAGGCAACATCGCTCAGAGCATGGAGGATTCTGCTGTAAAAACGTTACATTACCTGGATGCCTGGATGCCTAAGGCTCAAGGAAGAGGTTATTTTAGGAGTCTTGTGAAACTTCTGTGTGATACTGGGTCCATTGCTCTCCAATGAAATAAGACTAGAGTTTGAAAGTGCTGGGTAACTATAAAACCACCCTTTGCCAAGATATCATTCCATCAAAATCTACTTTCTAGAAAATAAAATCTTGAGGTATTTTTTCATTTGCCTTTTGAGAACTATCTAATTTTACAATCTTATATTTAACCAACATCATAAGCAGACTCTAGAGGCAAAGCTACTTTCATCACCCTAAAGCGGGAAATTATTCTATAACATTTAACAGCGGCTGGTGAAGCATTGAATGCACAAGGTGTATATATTCAGCTGCGTATAGCCTGAGGTACACTCTAGCAATCATGAGCCCCTAGGAAAATTTTCTATTGCTCATTTTGCTTTCAAATCAAGGTAGTTAACGGCACATCTTGTGTTTCTGAGTCTCAGGAGATCTGTGAGAGCTTCTACAGCAAAGAACAAGTTTGTATTTTTATGTAACACTAAAGGCTACTTGCATAACCTGCCAGGTCAGTTATGAAAGGGTTACGTTATTGGATCAGATTCCCCCCCACAGAAAGTAGACCCTGAGGTGAGAACTCATGCACAAAGGATTCATTAAGGAAGTGCTTCCAATAGTAAACAATACAGAAATGAGAGAAGCAGGACAGAAAAACAGAAGAAGCCAAGCAAGGAAGTAATTTCAGGAAAAGTAGCTTCAAACTGATTCTCCAGAGCAAGACTGGAGTGTAAGCCATGCCTCAAATGATCCTGGTTTGAGACAAGGGTGCTGGGCTTTTGTACTGACTGGGTACAAGGGAGTCACTGACTACAGGCCACTTTTATGGATTAAATTGTGCACTCCAAAAAAGATATTTTGAAGTCCTACTCCCTAGAACCTCAGAAAATGACCTAATTTGGAAATAGGGTTGCTAGCATGGGATTACCCAGTTAAAATGAGGTCATACTGGTATAGGGTGGGCCCTTAATTTAATGACTGGTGGTTCTAGTTTGCTAGCCTCTGGAATGCAATATACCAGAAATGGAATGGCTTTTAAAAAGGGGAATTTAATAAGTTGCTAGTTTACAGATTTAAAGCCAAGATAATGTTCCAATTAAAGCAAGTGTATAGAAATGTCCCATCAAAGGCACCCATGGAAAGATACCCTGGTTCAAGAAGGCCACTGAAGTTCAGGGTTTCTCTCTCAAGTGAGAAGGCACATGGCGAACAGGGTCAGGATTTCTCTCTTACCTGGAAAGCCATGTGGTGAACATGGCATCATCTGCTAGGTTTCTCTCCTGGCTTCCTTTCATGAAGCTCCCCAGGAGGCATTTTCCTTCTTCATTTCCAAAGGTCCCTGGCTGGTGGGTTCTCTGCTTCTCATGGTTATGTCATTCTGCTCTCTCAGAATTTCTCTCATTCTCCAAAATGTTTCCTCTTTTATAGGATTCCAGTAGACTAATCAAGACACATCCAAATGGGTGGAGACACATCTCCACCTAATCCAGCTTAACAATCACTCTTGATTGAGTCATATCTCCAGGGAGATGATCTAATTACAGTTTCAAATAGAGTACTGAATAGGGTTTAGAAGCAACAGCTGCCTTTACAAAATGGGATTGGGATTAAAACATGGCTTTTCTAGGGTACATACATCCTTTCAAACTAGCACACAGGTGTTCTTATAAGAAGAGGAAATTTGGACCCATAGACAGACAGACATAGGGATAACACATACGAGGACTGAGTCAGTTTATGCCATGGATTGCTGGCAAGTCACCATCATAAGACAGAAGAGAGGCATGTACAGATTTTTTCCTATAAACTTAAGAAGCATGGTCCTGCTGACACCCTGATCTCAGACTTCCAGCTTCCAGAACTGTGGGACAATAACTTTCTGTTGTTTTAAACCACCCATTTTGTGGAACTTTGTTGTGGCCCCCTTAGGAACTAAGACAGTCATTCTGGATAGAATTTAAATTCCCAGGAATTTCTATATAACCAAGCAAAACAGCTCTACCATACAATGTCAGGCTTCCAAAGAGACACACAGGTGAGGGCCAATAGAAACAAAGCACAAGAAGCCAGGAAAGGGGTGCACAGAAAGGAGAAAAGGACATGCGAGGTTCTGGGTGGAGATGGCAGAACCACAAAAATGTTACTGTGCCAGTACAAAATTTGGTATTCCCAAGCTTCAAGTTATGAAAGTTTACTGAAAAAATAATTCAGCATTCTACTCCTTAAGCTTTGGCAACAGAGCTTTGCCAGGCACCTGCATATAGCTTGAATTCCCATTTCTTATCAGAACCTTATGACTGTTATGTTGGTTTTCACGGTTTTCAGTTGTTGCTACCTCCATTTTTTTAATTATAAATTTTGATTAGTTTGTTATTATCATTATCAATTTAATTTGCAATGTATTATTTGATTGGCCCCATGCTGCATGGTAAGGCATATTTGCATCAACAGTGCTTTTGGCCAATAATTTTCTAATATCTAGACTTTTATGAATTATATATTGTATTAGTTTACAAGCTGCTGGAATGTGATATACCAGAACTGGAACAGCTTTTAAAAAGGGGGATTTAATAAGTTACTAGTTTACAGTTCTAAGGAATTGGAAGTGTCCAAATTAAAGCACCAATCAGAGGTTACCTTCACTCAAGAAACATCTCTATCAGCAGGGTAGTCACATGGCTGGCATCTGCTGGCCCATTGCTTCCGGTCTCTGTTGTTTTCAGCCTCTGTTCCTGTGGGGTTCCTCACTTTAATTCAGGGCTGGTTTTTATCTCTTGGCTTCCCTTGGCTCTCTCCAGGTTCTAGCTTGCTTAACATCTCATGGTGATGTCTGCTGGGCTCCAAGCATCTCCAAACATCCATGTCTCTGTTCTCCATGTGTCTGCATCTGGGTCAGTCTGCTGTGAAGTTTCTGTCCTCTCTGAGGCTTCTGTCATTCCTGGTTCTTTCCAAAATGTTTCCTATTTTAAAGGATTCCAATAAACTAACCAAGACCCACCTGGAATAGATAGTCATATCTCTATCTAATCAAAGGCCACACCCATAACTGGGCGCACCACAGCTCTGTGGAGATAATCTAATCAAGAGATTCCAACCTACAGTGTTGAATCATGATAAAAGAAAGGGCTGCTCCCACATGATTGGATCAGGATTTTAAAAATTACTTTTCTAGGGTTCATAATACTTTCAAACTAGCACATGTATGTATCAGGAAGAAGTATATGAATTATCATGTGCGTATTGCTAAAGCATGTGTATGTAGACTCTTCCAAAATATATTTACTGAAAAGCACATCAACACCATCTTTTTCAAAAAGTAAGACTGAGGCCCAGGGTCTGTTGCCCTACATACCAAACCAGCAATTTCATCATCACTGTGTGAGGGGAAGGGCTACCTGTTCCATTGAGAAATCCATGCTTTTGAAAGGAAAGTACTGGTTTTTGCTAGAAAACCTATTCTCTAAAGTATCACAGATACTTCTGGTTGTTGCTCTTTAAACTTTTGCCTGCTTGATCTGAAAAAAATCTTAAGCCAATAGAAAATATTACCCCTCACTCCCACCAAAAAATATTTGAAGCCATTATTTTCTATACCAACAATTCATAAAGCACTATCATGGAAGAAATTTGAGGCATTATCTGTTTGACCTCTTCATTTATCAATGGGGAAACTGCAGCTTTGAACTGTTATGTCTTGTCCAGAATGTAGTTGTATGTATTTCAAATACATACAAATACCACACAATGAGTTGCTTAAATAATAAGAACTAACTGACTCCAAGCTTTGTGGCTAGGAAAAGTCCAAAATCAAGGTATCAGTAAGGCAGTGCTTTCTCCCCAAAGTCTGTAACATTCTGGTGCTGACTGTTAGCAATCCTGGGGATCTTTAGCTTGAAACCTTGCCTCACATCACATGGTGAGATCCTCTTTTTTCTCTTCTGGTTTCCATTGACTTCTGGCTTCTACCTCTCCACTGTGGCTTCCTCTCAATATCTCTCAATTTCTTCTGCTTTTAAAACACTTCAGTAATCCAGATTAAGACCAGCCCTCATTCATTTGGCCATACCTTAATTAAAAATAACATCTTCAAGAGGTCCTAATTTACAGTGAGTTCACAACCGCAGGAATGTGGATTAAGAATATGTCTAACTTGGGGTAAATAATTAAACCTACAACACACCTCGTTTGACAGCACAGCCTACATCTACAACACATTTATTGCTAGTACTTCTTTTTAATTGGATTTAATTCTGTCCTTCACTTATTCATCAGGATTTGTTTAATGGACCAGGAGGTAAAAGCACAATACATTAAACACAGAAATTCAAATTTAAAAATCAAATGAGTTTTTTAAAAAACATTTTTTTTACAGAAATATAAATTGAGATTTGCGAGTTTCTGATGAGTTCCAAGCCATGAAAATTTTATTCAAGCAACTTTGGTCCATCTGCTACCCACACAAAGTCTGTTGACCACCAGGTCAACCCTAGAACACCAGCCTGACGAATCACGGGATCACAGACTTTAATTCATCCCACTATCCCCAACCCATGCTCTTTTAAGAGATTATTTTAAATTTAAAGCCCAAACTCTTGGAGACCTCAGGTATACCCATCTCCTCACACTACAGAGTCTGAGAAATACCCAATTAAATGAATAGAACCAACTTGAAAGGGTGATGTCTTAGCCAGGTGTGCTTTTGTTCAAATTTCACATCTCCCAGTGGCTTGGCAGGTGATCCTCCTCATCTTCAGATTCATCTATAAAATTTGCATAGAATTACCTAATTCACAAGGTTGTGGTAAGGATTAGAATAAATGGAAGTCCTATGTTCAGCATGAAGTGAAAACTCAATAACTGAAGGTTAATGGCAGTGATTTAAATGTTGGTGACTTCAAGAAAGGGAGAGGGATCAGATGCTATTGAAATTTCTTCCCCCATGCATATTTTGGGTATCTTAACTGAAAGCCACCCTTGTAGAAATGCTGTTAGTCCCAGGACACCGAATCCCTACTTTGCTTCAATTTTTCTGTTATATGCATTAAATTGTTCACAGGTGACTCTGCCCTTTGGTAGGAAGCAGCACCCACATCAATCCCACAGATGCACCTGTGTGATGACACAAAGCAAGACTGTGAGTTCTACTATAAATAAATCAACGGCCATGATTTGGACCACATTATGCCCATGTTTTTATCTCCAGCATTTAGCAAATTACCCCTGTTATTCAATGCTCAGAAATATTTCTTAGTGAATGACAGAAGAGCAACATGCAATATTGGGAGAAAATAGAATGCTGAGTGAAGGATCCTGGCTTTGGAATCAGAGTTTGAACCATCTAGACTCTACCACTTACCACCTATCAACTTAGTCCAGTGTAACTGACCTGTTCTATGCCAGTAAAACATTCAGACCTTGTATTTAACCAAGTTATTTATTTAGATAGCAGTATTCCTTGAGTACCCAGTTACTTAACCTCTGTGAAAGAAAAATCAAATAACTTCGGCTAAGAAACTTAAAATGGAGTTAGAGAGCTATGCATACAGGAAGGTCCTTATGCCACCTCTAAAATCCCAATACTGGCTACTATAAGTGAAACCCAAGCAACTAACAAAACCATTTCCTTTCTGGAAAAAAACAACAACAAAGGAACCTATTTCTATTTCTAAGACCCTTGCCCTAACCAACTTTCTTTTCTTTTTCTTCCTCTTTTTCCTTTTAAAAACCCTTGATTGATTTCTCCAACTTGGGACACAATTTAGGTTGGTACCTGAATCTGTGCTCCCTAAACTGCAATTCTAAGAACCCAAATAAATGCATTTATTGCTTTACAACTCATTTTGTTATTTCTCAGTCAATTCCTCTCTTATCATCAATGTCCTCATCTATAAATGAAGATTCAGCCACTCTGACTTGTTCTATGGGTTAAGTGAGATTATGTATACAGAGCAATCGACACAGCATTGCTCTTGGGTTGAAAAATAACTGTTATTGTCTTATTCTGATTCATTGTTGTCTTCTTTCAGATTTAGAAACATTTATCTTACTCTTCTTCCTGAATTAATTTCATTAAGAGGATGAATACATCACCTAAGAATCTGTAAGGCAGCACCTTTGGCACTGCAGCCTGGGCAGAGTCTCAGCATCACAGACGCCACATAGTGCTGGAAATCAGGGATGCTGACATTACAAGCAATCTCCTATGATATGTCATGGTCAAAAAATAAAAATTGCTAACCTATTTCCTGTAAGTCTACAGCTACAACATTTGTCACTAAGTCTTTTAAACTGACAACTGCAATATAGGAATTAAATTTATACTTTTCTGATTCTTCAATGATTTACTAAAGCTGTCCATTTTCCTTGGTTCCCGTATCTGAAGTCAGCGGATCTTTTGTTTCTTAATTCAAAACAAGGCTAGCTTCTCTAATTATCAGAACTACTCACATGGTAGCAATATGAAGAAAAAAAGCCATTGTAACCCCTATATTCATCTCATACTACAAAGGCAGATATTTCCCAAAGTGCTCTTCCAGTCTCAAAGTGGCTCCTTAAAAATGGCTAATCTTCAGCTATGTCAAGATTGGTGCTTAATTCACATTGGTTAACTGACTAATGACAATATTAGTAATGGGCAACACTTTTGCAATATTTACTGTGTACTACATTTTACTTATATTTATTCATTAAATCCTCATTACAATCCTAGGTAGGTAGTACTATCATTTCCTTTCTACTGTCATGGAAACTGAAACAAAGACAATTTAAGCTCAATTCACCATGGTCACACAGCTGGGACTTGAACTTTATTCTCTACTACATCATGCTGCCTCTTCAAACATTACAGAAAAAATATTAAAATGACTTCTTTAAGCTGTGCCGACATGACATGGAAAAAACACTTAAGAAGCAATATATTGCTATCAACTCATTCATTCCACAGTGAAGGAATATTTACTGTGCACATCCACTCTGCCAGGTGCTGCTTATTTACAATTATTTCCGGTTAATTTTGCATTAAAGGCCTGGGTCTGATCATTGAGTAGACTGAGCAATGTAGGGATTCACATTAGAACACTTAGGTCAGTGCATCCCTCCATGAATTTCTCAGAAGTTAGTTCATGGAATATTGCTTTTGCTAAAATATCCTGAGACATCACCACATCCCCACCCCTGACACCGACCAACCCCAGCATTCCTGAGAGTACAGGAGGTCTGGATCAGACACACCTGTCCAATCCTCTGACTTGTCACAAGATTATTGGAATAGTGTTGGGATGAAATTAAATAACAGAAAATAACATTATATACAGTAAATCAGTAAATGGCATTTGTAGGTAGAAGCTACACGCCCGTTTGCTATCAAAAACAAAACATGTTTAATTACAAACAGCTGATTTGTTAACCTACAATTGGGAATAGTAGATGAGGCTGGGACAATTGTTCTTTTCCCAACCAAAGATTACTCCTTTCAAGTGAACAGAAAATTAGATCTACATAGAATGGCCATAGCCCAAGTACCCCTAAAGAGTGGGACAGAAAGATCAAAGGGGATGGTGGAATTATAAAGAAAAGCTAGGGTTTAACAAATGAATATGATTGCTGAATCATTAAATTGACATTTCTTTTAGTCTCCAGTATCTTAGAGCAGTAAAAACCTAAGATTGTGAAATTGTAACCCATATCAAACTCTGAAATCTGTTCAACAACTAATTGTTGTGCTGTGCTTTGAAATTTATTGCTTTTTTGTATATATGTCATTTTTCACAAAAAAGAAATAAAAAGTCGATTGTGGTGATAAAATATATTTATTCCTTCTAGCCTCCTATATTCTGGAGCAGCTATAAGGAAAAATCTGAGAGGATGATATGGTAGCCCATGACAAACCCTGGGATCTGTCCTGTAACCACTTGTTGAAGAGTGCTTTGAAATCTATTGTTTTTTTTTTTTCTCTTTGCCTTGTATATATGTTATATTATACAATAAAAAAAAAAACTTAAAAAAAAAGAAAGAAAGAAAATTAGATCCACAGAATCCAGTTTCCCTGTCACCCTAGACACGGGATTAAACACTACCACCGTCTTCATCTTGGAAAAAATCTCTATCTATTGAAGGCCTTTTCTAGGCTTACAGTTGCTTGAGATTGTTGCGGGGTGGGGTCGGCCCCTGGGTGGTTCCATCCTCTCTGTTGTAGCCACATGGCCCCTCTGGATCTTCCATTCATTCACTCAGCCAACAATTATTAAGAACCTGTGAGGACCCGTGCAGGTGCTAGTTGTCTCTACCCTCAAGTAGCTTACAGTCTTTTGGGAAAAATAGAATTTAAACAATATAAACAAGTATAGTATGTGATCATTGCTTTTGGTAATTCCAGGAACCAAAGAAAATTCTATCATCATTGTTACTGTCACATCTCTTGACTTCAGAGATTATTTTAAAGTCTTTTACCCACCCCACCCCTGTCATCTATTTTCTTTTCCTAGCACTGATGCAAATCTTCCATTTGTCCTCACACCCACTCTCCACCCTTCTCTACAATGCCTGGTGTCTTAGAATGTGTGTAGAATATACCAGGAGGCTCCTTGCCCTCATCTTCCTATTGAGTTCAGCCAAAGGGGACCTCTGACCAGAGACCAAAAGAGAGAAAGAGTAAGGTTCGGGTATATTTTAATCAAGTCCCTTCCTGTAGCATCAGTGTAGATCAGCTGCATTTCAAAACCGAAAGGATCAGCTTCTTTGAGGCAGCTCTCCCCTCAGAACTCTCTACATCTACCCCCAGTGTCCTCCTCTCCCAAACCTCACTCCAGTTTTTGGTAACTGCCTGTTTCAGGTCCCTGCTATTGTATTATCCTTTGCTTTTTTTTTAAGTAAAACCTGCACATTTTTGTAAGTAGTCCTTTACTAAACTCACCTCAAATCACCCATTTTGAATGTGCCATCTGCTTATTGCAAAAGACTCTGATACAAATGCTTTGCATTTCTCTTTCATTATGGCTTTGTCCTGTGCAAAGAATTAGTTTTGGCATTTCATGACATATTTTGGTCCAATCAGTTCAATAATCCCTTATTGCATGCTCACCATAAGCTTTGTTGTGCAAATTGCTGAGGATAAAAAGATGACTAAATATGCCCTGACGGGACATGGTCTAATGACAGAAATAAGCACATAACTAGGGTAACCCCAAATGTTATCATCTAAACTGAAACAATTTTTGAGAAGAAAGGAGTTGATATTAAAAACTACATCAGGACAATAAGCATAAACTCTTAACAGTCCCAAGTTCACCTTACATATAAAGAGATCACTGTGTTAGGCTATAACGAATACTCAGATTTAGTGTGCACAGGCTATGATAGGTGCACAAAGTTGAGTTACCTAACTTAGCCTTGAAGAGGGTTCCAGAGATGGCTTCTTGAAGTAGTCTTAAATCTGCCCCCTCAAGACCCATCCTCTCTGTAATAGCCATATGTCATCATTTTGTAACTGAGAAATCAAGATTTAAGGGATGATTTTGATTGCTGAATTATTATACAGATATTCCTTTTTCCTTTCTGCTATACTAGAGTACAGAGGGAAATTCCTGAAATCTCTAAATTGTAATCCAGATGCTTTGCTCTCTGATAGCAATCGTATTGCCTTTATCTTCTGTCCCTGTGATTGTAACAATCTTGTGACTGACCTTCATGTGTACCCAGTTATCCAGTTTTTCAACTTTGGAGTCTTGTAATCACTTAAGACAGCCCCTAATGTTCATTAATGAAGGGTCTTGGGTCAGCCCAGAACTAACCCACCCCATGTCCAAAGTAATTTTGATAACAGAGAGTGGATCTAACCAAAATGGGCCCACCTGACATGCACAGTAGCTTAGGTGTTAACCTACAATTCACCATTCTGCCATTTTCTTACAAACATTCTGTGACTAAGCATATAATCAATCTGTCCATTAATAATTAGATCAATAATTAGATCACCTCAATAATTAGATCACATCAAATTACACCATCTGGGACCACTGTCCTCATTATCCTAAACCTGCCTCATCTTTTCTCTAATAAAATTATCAGAATTGCTGCAGTTCGGGAAGAGAGATTTTGGGCCACTAGGCCATCTGCTTTCCTACTGTGCACTTAGTAATAAACTCTTTCTCTCTTTGAAACCCCGGCGTCTCAGAAATTGGTTATTGAGCACATTGGGAAAAAAGATTCCATGGCCTTAGTCAGTAATAATCTCTTTACTAGAAACTCACTTTGGCTACAGCTGACAGTTTGAGACATCAGAGCTAAGTATAGCCTTATTTCAACAAGAAATTTTAAAAATCTCTGATCTCAGTGGTAAAAGATTTTTAATAGTATGTATGTCAATATACATTCAATGACTTACATTTGTACCTTTTATAAATCTCTGTCCACACATTTGAGAGTGCAAACATTATTATTTTCTAAATTCCATTGGATGGTTGAAACATTATTTTGAGTCAATTCAAGTTCCCCTAAACCCTTTCTCAGGGTTTTGGAATGTGTGTGTGTGTGTGTGTGTGTGTGTTTGGAGGTGAGGCTCCATAGTGCCTCAGATGTAGGGGTATCTGGTCCTTCACTGGATGGTAATTCAGCCCCACAGACCATCCCTGAAAACTCCTTATTACTGATCACAAGAGCTTTCACATTTTCTTTCTCTCTCTCCCTCCTCTGAACTATATCTACACCCCTCTCTTTGGATCTCCCTGGTTTTGAAGCACTGGCAACTCCTATTTCAACCTGGAGACATTTTATTATGCCTGAGTGGGAAACTCTGCTCTTACTCACTGTATATTCTTTCAGATCTTTGTCTTATGTGTCTGGACCCATGATATTGAATCGCAAGACTCAAGGGTTTTTCTTTGTTATTATGGTCTTCTTCATCACTTCTTCAGTGAGAAAATTAAGAGAGAATACTCAGCTTCCCAAAACAAGGGGGGATGACAGTAACAGGTAATAAATGCTGGAGGAATGGGGAGAGGCATCCATTAATATTTACATTTTTCCTAAAATCACTGAGCTTTAAACTACATGCCAAGAGCAAGAGACAAAGATACGAGTAAAAGAAAGTACTTCTCCTGTGGAGTCACACAACCTATTAGGAAATAATCACACAAATAATCACTACCAATGTGATCACTGCTGTCAGAGAAATGGGCTTTCTAGAGGACTGGAAAATTGGTTGAAAAAATACTATTCATGGATACCTAAGCATTAAGTCTGCTTTTGCCCTGCTGATGTTCTGTTTAAGATTCAGGAATATTATAAGCATTCCCTTAAACTGAAGCACATGGATTGCCAGAGTAAGTTTTGCCCAAACAATTCAATAAACTGTTTAGTACCCACCATGTACTTCACTGTTGTAAGCCTCAATTATTGTTATAGCAATAACGGAGGTTCCTAAATTTCAGAAGACTCTACCTTGCATGACATCAGCAACAGTTCTGGGAAAGTGGCCTGAATATCTCTGCTGAGTAAATTGATAATGAAATTCCTGTCAATATATAGAGGAAACGTTCCTCAGTCTTTTGGTTCGAGGGGCATCTTAACTCTCAACTAAGTCCATTTACCTTAACAGTTCACTTTAAATTTGCTACAAAAAGAGAAAAGGGTTAATGTTAATATATGGCCATTTTTCCTTTCCCTCAGGAAAACCACTAAGGACTCATATTTTCTTTTCTGTTTGAAAGCTTTCAACTCACTCCATGGTGTAGTAATTCGGCATGAACGTCAGCAATACAAAACTGGAGATTTGGCTACATTTTAAAATAGAGAACATCTATTACCCTGGCAATCTTTGGGCTTAAATGCCCTATATTCACCATTTTATACACATGGATAAAATCTGCTCCCAGTCATAAAATGACAGTAGCAGTTTATCAACCACAGAATCCCACCAGATCAATAAAACCAGCCAAGAACTAAGAGTCTAAGAAGCTCTGTCCCTCAGACCAAAATATCTGGCCATGAATTCTAAGGAGGCAGTACCTTAGATTTAGAGCTCTGGTTTTACTTAACCTTAATTCTTTTTATATAATAAAATGCATGTTCTTTTCCTCCAAAGAACTTCAGTAGCTAACTGGCTAACTAAGAAGTTTTACTCAATTACAGAACAACCAATGCAGGAGTAATCAGGGGGAAGCTGACAGAATAAACTCACTATAATCTTTGCTGATACACAAAATTCTAGAAAGGGTGGTCTTGACTTTGAGTAGTTAAAATTAATCTAAAAGCCCCAGGAGTGGAGTTGCTGAAAAGTATTTGTGACTTTCGCAAAAGAAACAGGAAATAATTGCTTGCCCCATTACTCTTCCTCTACTTTACTCTATATAAATATTTGCTATCTAAGCAAAAAATGTTCTTCTGAATATTGGCAGGGTTTCTCTCATAGGGGGGTATGTGTTAAAACTTTATGATAATGTCATGAAAATATCTGTAATTGAATTTTTCATAAGTTTGAAATAGAGCATTATCAGTCAAAACTTACTGCTTTGTATTCTGAGTTGGTCTCTAGCATTCTCATTAGCCAAAATCTTCATTGGGGGTGGGGGGTACTTGGATTTTATCCACACATATAAATCAATTTTTAAATATAGAACATAGCAATGAATCACAGTCATAGAAAAAAAATGATCTGTGGTCACCAAACCACTGAGACATCTGCTTGTCCTTAAAAGTGCCACTTGCAGCTAGAAACATTCTCTGGAAATCAACTACAGGATAATGGAAGATCAGTTACAAAAGCAATGCAAATGACGGATAGCAAAAGCAAATACTTTGGAAGAAAAGTAAAAGTTACACAATCTTTACTTTTACCAAATGAAATCCTGGTAAAATAAATTCAGCACCAATTTGCTGATAATAAAAATTCTCAGCAGGATATGAGGAGAAAAGAAATTCCTTTACATGTCAAAGGCATGTACTATCAGCCTTCATCAAACTGAATGGCAACATCATAGAGGTATTCTTTTTGAAGTCAGGAAGCAGACTCCAGGTCAGCTAGCATGCTTTTCTCAAATTCGGATGGAGGTCCTAGGTAGTGCAGAAAGAAAGAATAAAGGAAGGAAAGGAAGGAGGAAAAAGAAGAGAGAGGAAGAGAAGAAGAGAGGAAAAGAATAGGAAGAGAGAACAGAGAAGAAGGAAGGAATGAAGGAGAGAGTATAAGGATTGGGGAAAAAGAGCAGTAGCACTTTTTGCAAATATTGTAATTGTCTACATAGAAAATTCAGAAGACTTTACAGACCAAAAACTAGAAACAAAAAAAATTTAGTAAGTTTGCTGAACATAAACTCAATACCCCTAAAAAGGTCAATTACATTCTATTATATAAGCCAGAAACAATTAGAAAATGTCATTTTTAAAAGATGCTATTTAGGGCAGTGAGATGGTGGCTCAGTGACAGAATTCTCACCTGCCATGCCAGAGACCTGGGTTCAATTCCCAGTGCCTACCTGTGGTAGTTAGATTCAGTCGTCAACTTGGCCAGGTGAATGTGCCTAGATCTATTGCTGCAGACATGAGCCAATGACATGTGAACCTCATCTGTCGCTCATTACATCTGCAGTTGGCTAGGAGGCGTGCCTGCTGCAATGAATGATGTTTGACTTAATTGGCTGGTGCTTAAATGAGAGAGCTTAATGTAGCACAGCCCAAGCAGCTCAACATACCTCATCTCAGCACTTGCAGCTCAGCCCAGGCCTTTGGAGATGCAGAAAGGAATCACCCTGGGGGAAAAGTTGTTGGAAACCAGAGGCCTGGAGAGAAGGCCAGTAGAGATCACCCTGTACCTTCCTGCATAAGAAAGAACCTCAGTTAAAAGTTAGCTGCCTTTCCTCTGAGGAACTAACGAAATAAATCCCCTTTTATTCAAAGCCAATCCATCTCTGGTGTGTTGCATTCCAGCAGCTAGCAAACTAGAACACTACCCATGTAAAAAAAAAAAAAAAAGAGAGAGAGAGAGAGAGAGAAATGCTATTTAAATTAAAAAAAAATAACCATCTATAGGGTACTTAGAAATAAATCTAGCAAAATCTGTGCCTGAATTTTATAGAGAAATATACAAAACTCTACTAGAAGTATTATAAGTAAGTATTAATGTATGGTAAAACTCAATATCTTAAAGATGTCATAAGTTACCAAATAAATCTATAAATATAATTCCAGTCCAAAATCTAAGAGGATTTTTCATGCAACTTAATAAGTTGCTCCTAAAATTTATATGGAAGCAACTAGCCAATCGTAACAACAATTTTGAAGGAAAAAATCCATATACGTGACTCATCATGTCACATATTAAAACACTATGAAGGGATTATAACTAAGAAATTATAGTATTTGCCAAGGATAGACAATTGTAACAATGGAACAAAACAGAGAGCCCAGAAACAAATTATTGCATATATGGGCACAAGATTATATAATATAACAAGCATGGCATCGAGATGGATGGACTATTCAATAAATGATGCTGGGACAATTAGTCAAACTGATAAACACTAGTAATCCTCACAATGTCCAATTTTTCTCTCTTTCAAGACAGACTGAAGTTCACACTTCCAAGTCACCTTGGACAAGTTCACACTTCCAAAGCCATGTGACAGAGTATGACCAATGGCCTATAAGCAGAAGTGATATGAACCACAGGTATAAGATTTCTTGTGATCTCTTCCCCCGCAGTGCTAACAGGAATGAATGTGCATGTTTTCTGCATGTTACAGCTACACAATATCGGAACACCTTCTGCCTAGGTATTTGAGAGACTTACAGAGCAGAAACTGACTGTGGTCATCACATCCCTGACACCCATACAGGAGACTTATAAGCATGAAGCAAACCTATTCATATTACATCATTGAGACTCAGGCTTTGATTTGTTACAGCAATATAATTAACTTATCCTGACTAATGAAATTATTCTATGAAAAAATAAAATAAAATTAGATCCCTACCTCAGGTGGATTATAGATGTAAATACAAAAAAGAAAAACTTCAAAAAGTTTTATTAAAAAATGCAAGATACACTTATTGCCTTTGGACACAGAAGGATTTCTTAAATAAGACACACAAGAAAATCAAACCATAAGGAAAAGACTGAGAAATTTGAGTACATTCCATTTTACAACTTCTCTACAACAAAAGACACTGTAAACAAAGTAAACTCAAGCCACAATTTGGAGATGTATGAAAAAAAAGATTAGTATCCACAGACGTAGCTCTTTAAAATAACCATCATATATCACACACTGAGTAAAGAATATACAAAATAGATACAAATGCTTGTGATCATGGGAACCACTTAAAATATGTGGCTTGTGACTTGGCAAATAATCTGCTCTGTTCCTTATTGCTGCACAGTGCAGCAGCTCTCTGGATCAGCTGACTTCTTTCATTTCTCTTAGGTATTCTTTTTCATAATGGCAGTATAAACAGTCAAGACAAGGGTTGAAATCTGCAACCCAAAAACCTATTCTGCTTGCGGGTGTTTTTAGAATACAGGGCATAAAGCTTTTTCAAAGATTTAATTTGAACGTCTCTATTTAAAGACATTAGTTCCTCCATTTAAAAAGGCCCCACCGTTCTCTACAATCTTATCGTCAGCCCAAGTTTCATAACTGTTCCCTGCCTGACCCCTGCATGCATTCTAGTTATGACTTCTGCCTATGATTTTAAATTGATAAATCTACAAAATCTCTAATGGCTAAGCATTATGCTTTTTCCTGGAGTAACACAAATAAATAAAACTGAAACCCTACTTCATTGGATTTCAAAGCCTATTTAGAAAAGACAGACATACAAATAAATAATAACACTAGTAAGTGCAATTAATGCACAGAGCCGGGGAAGACTGAATGAACACAAGGCTGGGGGTGGGGGCTGCTGTTCGTAAAGGTTTCTTAGAGGAGGTAATATCTAAGCTACGTTTTGAAAAATAAATTTCTAGGCAAACAGAAGGGAAATAGACATTCCTAGCAGAGGAAACCTCAGATCTAAAATCACATAGATAAGAACCTGGAGAGTCCGTATGGGGAGTACATCAAGTTTGGGAAGGTGATAGGACATGAGGCAGCAGCTAAATTACAAAAGGTCTGGTGTGATTTTACTTAGAACTATGGCTCAATTATTATATGAGAGACTTCGGGCAAATTATTTACCTTTTTGGTCTCAGCTTCCTCAATTGTCAAGCATTTGGTATAATAGTTTCTTCCAATATTCTAATGAGTATTCAATGTGATAAATTCTGCTGAAGTTTATGAGATACAATCAAGAAATGTTAATTTAATCTGATTCACAGGGCAGCTCCCCAGGCCTTTTGCTCACTCTGATGGCCTTTCTTGGGGTCCATTATAGTGTTTCTTCTTAATGCTTATCTATATCTTAACACTTATCTTAATACTTATCCATAAAAGTCACATATATAACTTTTTTGGAGGGGCAGGGAATTGAACCCAGGTCTCTGGCATGGCAGGCGAGGATTCTGCCACTGAGCCACCATTGCACCACCCACATATATAATTTCTGTAATAGAAGTAAATAAAGCTTTTTTTGAGTGCTTGGGGTTTTGGGGTAGACATAGACAAGTTATTCTAAACTTTATATAGAAAAGTCAAAGGACCTAAGATTGCTTTAAAAAATTTTTTGAAAAAGAAGAATAAGGTTGGAAGAATCAGTTTACTTGCTATTAAGGCTTACTGTACAGCTACAGTTATCAAGACAGTGTGGTGTTGGTGAAGGGATAGAAACTTAGCACAATAGAACAGAGCAGAGATCCCAGAATAGACCCATACAAATATGTCCAGCTGATTTTTAACAAACATGCAAAAGCACTTCAATGAAAGAACGATAATCTTGCCAATAAAAGGAGCTGGGGTAATTGAATATCCTTAAGCAAATAATAATAAAAATAATAACTTCAATCTAAGTCTCACACTTTAAACAAAAATTAAATTAAAATACATTATGAAATTAAATGTAAAACAAATTATACAGCTTTTAGAAAAAATACAGGAGAAAATCTTCATCCATTGGAATTTGGTGAAGGGCTTTAGACTTGACACCAAAAGCACAACTCATAAAAGGAAAATTTGACAAATTAGATTTCATCAAAATCAAAATTTTTGCTCTGCAAAAGGATGAAATGCATATTAGAGACTGGAAGAAAATATCTGCCCACTACATATCCGACAAAGGACTTGTATCTAGAATACACAAAGAACTCTCAAATGCAACATTTTTTTAAAAAGCCAATCCAATTATGCCAAAAATGGGCAAAAGGCATGAGAAGACATTTCACCAAAGAGACATAAAAAATGGTAAATAAGGGCCTGAAAGATGTTCAATATCATTAACTATTAGAGAAAGACAAATTAAAACCACAATGGGAAATATCACTATACACCTGTCAGAATGGTTAAAATAAAAACAGTGATACCAAATGCCAGCAATGAGACAGAAAAATTGGATCACGCACACATAGCCGGTTGGAATCTGTAAGGGTACAACCACTCTGGAAAAGAGTTTGGAGATCAAAAAAAAAAAAAAGCTAAACATACACATAACATACAATCTACCAACCACGCTCCTAGGCATTTATCCCAGAAAAATGAAAACTTAATTCACTCAAAAATATGTACCTGAATGTTCATGGCAGCTTTTTTTAATTGACAAAAACTGGAAACAATCCAAAGGTCTTTCAACAGATGAAAGATTAAACAAACTGTGAAACACTCACACCATGAAATACTACTCAGCAATAAAAAGAAACAAACTGTTAATGCACAAAACTGTTTGGACAGATCTCAAAGGCATTATGCTGAGTAAAAAAGCCAATCCCAAAAGGTTCTGTATAATTCCATTTATATAACATTCTTAAAATAAAATTACAGAGATGGAAAACGGATTAATGGTTGCTAGGAAACTGCAGGAATAGCGTGAGTTTGACTTGAAAGAGTTTGCAGGAAACTTGCAGTGAAGGACCAGTTCTGTACTATAATCGTGGTGGTGGTTACACAAATCTACAGATGTGATAAAATTGCCTAGAACTATGCACACACCTGTATGCACACAAATGAGTGCATATACAACTTGCAGAATCTGAATAAACTCTGTAGATTGTACCGATGCCATTTTCCTGGTTGTGATATTGTACTATAGTTACGCAGACTTTACCACTGGGTAAAGAGCACACGAGACCTCTAAATTTGCTTTTCCTGTGCATATACAGTTATTTCAAAGTTAAAAGTTTTAAACAGGGCAGGCCACGGTAGCTCAGCAGGCAGAGTTCTCGCCTGCCATGCCAGAGACCCGGGTTCGATTCCTGTGACTGCCCACGCAAAAAAAAAAAAAAAAAAAATTTTAAACAGTTCATCGATTTGAAGCCGTTTTGTCTTCCCATTTTTAGTTTATACCTAGGCAAATAAATTAGCCACAATATGTGACTCACTGTATATCTATTATATTATACAGAACTGCTGTTGTCAATTTTGTGCCCCATTTCAGGAATACACGGGTCTCTGAATGTTTCTCCAAAGCATTAAAAGACTAATCATAATAGGTCCCGTTTGCAGAAACCAAAAGAAGCTTCTAACTATAGATATCTTAAACAGGTCTGTCCAGTTGCCTAAAATCACCTAGTATTAACCCTTTAGTAAATGTTATAATCTACAGACGCCCTGTTAAAAATGACAGTCTCCCCTTACTGAGCTAAGAATGGCTCTTATCTGAATTGAGCCCCTTTCTCCCAGCTCAGGAGATATGTCATAAATATCTATGTCGTCTCTTGAGGGCGCTAACCCCAGTTTTCACGCCTCGAAAGTGAAATTCTTTCAGCACCAGAGCTGAGAAAGAAATTTGCCCGTGGCCCTCACTGCCATGACAGACAGGGTGACATTTATCAAGTGCAAAATAAAATCATTTTGGAGAGTCTCCGCTATCTGCGATAATGCCTCATTCAGCCCTACAGCTCCGTGGCTGCGAGGACAAAAGAGACATTCGAGTGTGGCGGAGCACGAATCCAACCACATTCACAGCAGCGTAATCTTGCTGCGTTTGAAGGAACCACTGTTTCCGGGCTCCCGTGCATGCTCGTGCTGGCTCTTCTGCAGTGACCTCGCTGAGTTGCTTGGTGTTTTGGTCGTTTTGAAAAAGAGCAACCACAGACTGAAACTGATCTGTTCTGGCCAACTGATAGATGCAAAATAGCAGGTGCAGAGAGAGAAAGACATACCTGGAAGACAGAGATTCCCTCCCGAGGTATTCGTTGGTACATTGCAATTGCAGTAATGACTACTAATACGATGCTAATAGAGAAGCGGCACAGTTTTTACCATCTGTCAAACTTTGATGCCAAGAGGCCAAAGGGGTGATGATGAAATGACACCCCTAAGGCTAGATTGTGAATAAGCACCATGATCAAAGTACCAGATTATTTTCAAATGGTGATAAAACTTTGCAAAATCATAGTTGAATATCCAGGAATATAAATTGATATGTATTTACATGCTTTATATATGTCTATATGACTCCCCAGTTTATTGTAAGTTCCTTAAAAATAGGACCACTAAATCATCTAGTCTAATTTGTGCTAGCATTTAATAAATTAGAGAACGAAACTGACATTTGCTCAATTCCAAGTCTGTATTCTTCTAGATATTCATTCAGTTGAATCCACACAACAACCCCATTAGCACATTTTATTATCTGTGTTTTGCAGAAATGGGAAGTGCTCAGAGAGTTTTAGTGGCATGCTCAAGGACTTCAGGGTAGTAAGTGGGAGGAGTGATATTCACACACCGGTCTGTGTGTCTGGCGTAAATTCCTGCTCTTTCAATAGCACCACCCGGTCTCCCAAATATTTCCTCATTTAATTTAGAATATGTGCAAGTTGTGCATATGTGTATGTATATTTTAAATGTCTAAAATACTAACCAGCACTCAAAGAAAGAGTAGGATGGGTTCATAATTAAAGTTCTAAGGACACAAAAAGATTCCTAAGAGCTTTCCAAATCAAGCAATATTAAGTTAAACTCTACATTGTCTTAGTGTTCATTGAAAATGGGCAATCCAAGTACAGTAACTTATTATACGGAATAAGATTTTTCTGTAGTACTTCACAACATAAAAAAATGATAATATTTAGTAGTGAGAGACATACAGAGAGGAGGAAAGAAAGAAAGGCTGATTCTGGACTGGCTTTAGAAAAGAATGTCTCCAAGTTTCAGAGCACTGTGAGGTTATTTCAAGGCCTGAATCAGAGTAGTTTCCAATTATAAAAATACTTTGGCAATATTTTGACGACTTTGAGTTTGAGAACAAGCACAAGTTCTTTGTGATAGCAGCTGAAGTTACAAGCTCTGCCCCCATGCAAAATTTCTGCTTCCACCCACCAAGTAATTCTAGGAATTTTTTGTTGTTGCTTTGTTTTTAATGAAGGAGGAATATAAAACAAAATAATAATAATTGATGGGGCTTCTCATAAACAGCACAATGTTAGAGTCGACAGCTAAGAGGAGAAGTCTAATGTCAAGTATAGAGAGAACTGCATTTGGTCACTGAGTATGTCAAACTTTACCTGGTAGCTGTGCTCCTAAAAAGCAGTGATGGTCAAGAAATTCACCCCTGGTTGAGATGCCAAGGTGGTGGCTTAGCAAGGTGTGGGATTTAGTTCATCCTCCAGAACAGCTACTAAATAACCAGGAACAGTACAGGCACAGCTCCTGGGGCCACGTCAGTGACCAAACACAGAGCGTACCCCAGTCTGGACCAGCTGGACTGGCTACGAGTCCCCCCAGAGCTGTGAGTGGCCGGCGCCCCTCCCCCACAAGCTGCTTCCCAGAGGGGAAAGGAAAGAGATTTTACCAGCAGCAGAAGCTGATGCAACCAAGCTCCAATTGTGGAATTAATTCACAAATTCTGACTACTAAAAATAGGCCCCTAGCTCAAGTGAATCTGGTCAAGGCAGAGGTCACTCATTTTTGCCCTGGCGCCAAGGGGGCAGGGCTGACAGACAAAGAAAAAAAACAGAAACAGAGGGTTTTGTGGCTGTGTTTCTATAAAGTCTTGACTGCCTTTGGATACAGCGGCAGGACTTCTCAGGCTGCAACTCTCCCAGGCACAGGCAGAAACAAGCTTGTTTGAGAGCTTCTCTGGAGCCTGTGCCTTCCCCAGGGGAGGGGTGAGGCCCAACTCAGGTGGAGTCCCTCCCTTAAGGAATTCAGACACCAGGGCTTGGTAATTTGAAGCCATTAAAACCAGCCATAGAAAACGATGATCAACTTGAGACTCCAAATGAGTAACTACTAGCTGTGTGATCTGATGGGGTGGGAAAGAGCTCTTCTTCACTCTTTGGAGCCAGAAAGACTGGGCTGAAGGTCTGAATCTCACTTACCAGCTCTGTCACTTGGGTAGGTTACTTGACCTTTCTAAAGAGTTTTCCTGAGAGGTAAAAAGAGGAGAGTTCTGAGGCAGCCTGTCAGGTACATATCAGTACCATTGTAAAACTGTTTAAATTCTTCCATAGTAGATGGTAAATAGATGCTATCCTAAGCCCCCCAGAGTTGCTCCACTGGGGAAGCCCTACCCACCCCCCACCAAGACTTCCTAACAACTCAGCACTAAAAAAGTAGCACCTGCAATACAGCTACCTTGCAGGATCCTGCCCCAGCACTGCAACTGGCTCCATTTTGGTCGCTGTGTGCTGTACAATTGCTAAATAATGTGAACCATCACCTGTTATAAGATAATGCATGTAAAATAACTGTCATACCGTGTACACTGTGCATTCTTAATAAATGTTGGCTGCTGTGAAAATTCAAAAAAAAAACCAGCCCACAACCTCTCCTCTGTCTCCACCATGCTTCCAGCAGGGAGAGTGTGCCAAAGTTAAAGGTACCACATCATCTTATGCTGCTGGGACCTGTAGGCAGACAAGCACCACATACCAGGCAGGATAAGAAAAACAGAGTCCAGAGACTTCACAGGAAAGTCTTTCAACCTGCTGGGTCTAAACCTCAGGCAAAACTGGTGCACGTAACTCTTTCCTCCTAACACGAGGCCAGTTTGGTCTGGGAAAATCTGACTGGGGTCTATAATACCTAAGTAGACTCTCCTAAGGGTGGGGGTGGGGAGGGACACCATACAGGCAGGGCAAGAAACAAGAAAACAAGAACTGAAAAATTCTCCTCTGTTAAACAAAACTTAAGCTAGAGGTCCAGATAAAGCCGAACTGAATGTCAAAGAACAGACAGACAACAAATTCATCCAGAAAGAAAATCTTAGGTAAAAGAAGTGAAAGCAATCTCCAGAATAAACTAATTAAGGTGATTAAATGTCTAGACGCCAGCAAAAAATAACAAATCACACTAGGAAAACTGAAGATATGGCCCAGTCAAAGGAACAAACCAACAATTCAAATGAGATACAGGAGCTGAAACAATTAATTCAGAATATATGAACAGACATGGAAAACCTCATCAAAAACCAAATCAATGAATTGAGGGAGGCTATAAAGAAGGCAAGGAATGAACAAAAAGAAGAAATCGAAAGTCTGAAAAAACAAAACACAGAACTTATGGGAATGAAAGGCACAGTAGAAGAGATGAAAAAAACAATGGAAGCCTACAATGTTAGATTTTGAGAGGCAGAAGATAGGATTAGTGAACTAGAAAACAGAAGATTTGAAATCTGACAAGCAAAAAAACATATAGGGAAAAAAGTGGAAAACTATTAGCAGGGACTCAGGGAAATGAATGACAATATGAAGCACATGAACATACATGTTGTGGGTGTCCCAGAAGGAGAAGAGAAGGGAAAAGGAGGAGAAAAACTAATGGAGGAAATTATCACTGAAAATTTCCCAACTCTTCTGAAACACTTAAAATTACAGATCCAAGAAGTGTAGTGTACCCCAAAGAGAATAGATCCAAATAGACATACTACAAGACACTTACTAATCAGAATATCAGAGATCAAATAGAAAGAGAGAATCTTGAAAGCAGCAAGAGAAAAGCAATCCATCACATACAAGGGAAGCCCAATAAGACTATGTGTAGATTTCTCAGCAGAAACCATGGAGGCAAGAAGACAATGGGATGATATATTTAAATTATTAAAAGAGAAAAACTGCCAACCAAGAATTCTATATCCAGCAAAATTGTCCTTCAAAAATGAGGGACAAATTAAAACATTTTCAGACAAAAAGTCACTGACAGAATTTGTGACCAAAAGACCAGCTCTGCAAAAAATACTAAAGGGAGCACTAGAGACAGATACAAAAAGACAGAAGAGAGAGGTGTGGAGAAAAGTGTAGAAATGAAGACTGTGAGTAAAGGTAAAAAGAAGGAAAATTAGATATGACATATAAAATCCAAAAGGAAAAATGGTAGAAGAAAGTACTACCTGTACAGTAATAACACTAAATGTTAATGGATTAAACTCCCTAATCAAAAGACATAGACTGGCAGAATGGATTAAAAAACAAGACCCATTTATATGCTGTCTACAGGAAACATATCTTAGACCCAAGGATAAACATAGGATGAAAGTGAAAGGCTGGGAAAAAATATTTCATGCAAATAACAATCAGAAAAGAGCAGGAGTAGCTATACTAATATTCAACAAATTAGACTTCAAATGTAAAACAGTTAAAAGAGACAAAGAAGGACACTATGTATTAATAAAGGGAACAATTCAGCAAGAAGGCATAACACTCATAGATATTTATGCACCAAGCCAGGATGCATAAATCCATGTGGCAAACATTGAAAAGAGAAATATGCACATCTACCATAATAGTTGGAGACTTCAATTAACTACTCTCATCAATGGACAGAACATCTAGACAGAGAATCAATAAAGAAACAGAGAATTTGAATAATACAATAAATGAGCTAGACTTAACAGACATTTATAGAACATTACACCCCACAACAGCAGGATACACCTTTTTCTCAAGTGCTTACGGATCATTCTCAAGGATAAACCATATGCTGGGTCACAAAACAA
This sequence comes from Tamandua tetradactyla, assembly GCF_023851605.1. NCBI lineage: Eukaryota > Metazoa > Chordata > Mammalia > Pilosa > Myrmecophagidae > Tamandua > Tamandua tetradactyla. The sequence continues at coordinate 39,428,421 of NC_135339.1, read as the reverse complement.
GTCTCAATAAATTTTAAAAGGTTGAAATCATACAAAACACTTTCTCAGATCATAAAGGAATGAAGTTGGAAATCAATAACAGGCAGAGTGCCAGAAAATTCACAAATATGTGGAGGCTCAACAACACACTCTTAAACAACCAGTGGGTCAAGGAAGAAATTACAAGAGAAATCAATAAATATCTCAAGACAAATGAAAATGAAAACACAACATATCAAAACTTATGGGACACAGCAAAGGCAGTGCAAAGAGGGAAATTTATTGCCCTAAATGCCTATCTCAAAAAAGAAGAAAGGGCAAAAATTGAAGAATTAACTGTCCACTTGGAAGAAGTAGAGAAACAACAGCAAACTAACCCCAAAGCAAGCAAAGGAAAGAAATAATGAAGATTAGAGCAGAAATAAATGAAATTTAGAACATGAAAACAATTGAGAAAATCAACAAAACCAGAAGCTGATTCTATGAGAAAATCAATAAAATTGATGGATCCTTAACAAGATTGACAGAAAGAAGAAGAGAGAGGATGCAAATAGATAAGATCAGAAATGGAAGAGGAAACATAACCACTGACCTCACAGAAATAAAGGAATTAATGACAGGATACTATGAACAACTTTATGCTAATAAATACAACAATGTAGATGAAATGGACAACTTCCTAGAAAGGCATGAACAACCAACTTTGACTCAAGAAGAAATAGATGACTTCAACAAACCAATCACAAGTAAAGAAACTGAATCAGTCATTAAGAAGCTTCCCAAAAAGAAAAGTCCAGGACCAGATGGCGTCACATGTGAATTCTACCAAACATTTCAGAAAGAATTAGTACCAATCCTGCTCAAACTCTTCAAAAAAATTGAAGTGGAGGGAAAGCTACCTAACTCATTCTACAAAGCCAACATCACCCTCATACCAAAGCCAGACAAAGATATTACAAAAAAAAAAAGAAAACTATAGGCCAATCTCTCTAATGAATATAGATGCAAAAATCCTCAATAAAATTCTAGCAAATCGAATCCAGCAACACATTAAAAGAATTATACATCATGACCAAGTAGGATTCATCCCAGGTATGCAAGGATGGTTCAACATAAGAAAATCAATTAATGTAATACACCATATCAACAAATCAAAGCAGAAAAACCACATGATCATCTCGATTGATGCAGAAAAGACATTTGACAAAATTCAACATCCTTTCCTGCTGAAGACACTTCAAAGGATAGGAATAGGAGGGAACTTCCTCAAAATGATAAAGGGAATATATGAAAAACCCACAGCTAACATCATCCTCAATGGGGAAAAACTGAAAACTTTCCCCCTAAGATCAGGAACAAGACAAGGATGTCCACTATCACCACTGTTATTCAACATTGTGTTGGAAGTTCTAGCCAGAGCAATTAGACAAGAAAAAGAAATACAAGGCATCAAAATTGGAAAGGAAGAAGTAAAACTCTCACTATTTGCAGATGATATGATACTATATGTCAAAAACCTTGAAAACTCCACAGCAAAACTACTAGAGCTAATAAATGAGTACAGCAAAGTGGCAGGTTACAAGATCAACACTCAAAAATCTGTAGCATTTCTATACACTAGTAATGAACAATCTGAGGGGGAAATCAAGAAAAGAATTCCATTTACAATTGCAACCAAAAGAATAAAATATTTAGGAATAAATTTAACTAAAGAGACAAAAGACCTATACAAAGAAAGCTACAAGAAACTGTTAAAAGAAATCACAGAAGACCTAAATAGATGGAAGGGCATACGGTGTTCATGGATTGGAAGACTAAATATAGTTAAGATGTCAATTCTACCTAAACTGATTTATAGATTCAATGCAATACCAATTAAAATCCCAACAACTTACTTTTCAGAAATATAAAAACCAATAACCAAATTTATCTGGAAGGGCAGGATGCCCCGAATAGCTAAAAGTATCCTGAGGAAAAAAAAATGAAGTTGGAGGTCTCATGCTACCTGACTTTATGGCATATTATGAAGCTACAGTGATCAAAACAGCATGGTACTGGCATAAAGATAGATATATTGACCAATGGAATCAAATAGAGTGTTCAGATATAGACCCTTTCATCTATAGTCAACTGATCTTTGATAAGGCAGTCAAGCCAACTCACCTGGGACAGAACAGTCTCTTCAACAAATGGTGCCTAGAGAACTGGATATCCATATACAAAAGAATTAAAGAGGACCCATATCTCACACCCTATACAAAAGTTAACTCAAAATGAATCAAAGACCTAAACATTAGATCTAAGACCATAAAACTGTTAGAAGAAAATGTAGGGAAACATCTTATAAATCTTATACTTGGAGGCACTTTTCTAGACCTTATACCCAAAGCAAGAGCATTGAAGAAAGAAAAAAAGAAATGGGAACTTCTCAAAATTAAACACTTTTGCACATCAAAGAACTTCATCAAGAAAGTAAAAAGACAGTCTACACAATGGGAGACAATATTTGGAAATGACATATCAGATAAAGGTCTAGTATCTAGAATTTATAAAGAGATTGTTCAACTCAACAACAAAAAGACAGCAAACCCAATTATAAAATGGGAAAAAGACTTGAATAGACACTTCTCAGAAGAGGAATTACAAATGGCCAAAAGGCACATGAAGAGATACTCAACTTCCCTGGCTATTAGAGAAATGCAAATCAAAACCACAATGAGATATCATCTCACACCTACCAGAATGGCCATTATCAATAAAACAGAAAATGACAAGTGCTGGAGAGGATGTGGAGAAAGAGGCACACTTATCCACTGTTGGTGGGAATGTTAAATGGTACAACTGCTATGGAAGGCAGTTTGATGGTTCCTCAAAAAGCTAAATATAGAATTGCCATATGACCTAGCAATACCATTGCTAGGTATCTACTCAGAGGACATGAGGGCCAGGACACAAACGGACATTTGCACACTAATGTTTATAGCAGCATTATTTACAATTGCGAAGAGATGGAAACAACCAAAATGTCCATCAACAGATGAGTGGCTAAACAAACTGTGGTATACACATACAATGGAATATTATGCAGCTGTAAGATAGAATAAAGTTATGAAGTATGTAACAATATGGATGGACCTTAAGGACATTATACTGAGTGAGATTAGCCAGAAACAAAAGGACAAATACTATATGATCTCACTGACATTAGTGAATAAACTTGTAGAATTTCGTTGGTAACAGAAACAATCAGGAAATAGAAATAGGGTAAGATATTGGGTAATTGGAGCTGAAGGGATACAGATTGTGCAACAGGACTGAATGTAAAAACTTAGAAATGGGCAGCACAATACTACCTAACTGTAATACAATTATGTTGAAACACTGAATGAAGCTGCATGTGAGAATGATAGAGGGAGGAGGGCTGGGGGCACAAATGAAACCAGAAAGAAAGATAGACGATAAGATTGAGATGGTATAATCTAGGAATGCCTATGATAGTGACTAAATGTACAAATTTTAAAAATGTTTTTGCATAAGGAAGAACAAAGGAATGTCATCACTGCAGGGTGCTGAAAATAGATGGTAATTAATATTTTAAAATTTCAACTTATGTGTGAGACTAAAGCAAAAAATGTTTATTTGTTACCAAATCTATATTTTGACTAGTGCATTTCCTAATATAATTTATGTAGACAGCTTAATCGAACACCATAAGTACATGGAACCTTGAGTAGGACATGAGATTTTGTTGGTTTGTCCAGAGTGATGCCCCGATAAATCCCAGAGTGATTTGAACAGTGAATCAAAAAAGCATTTGCAAAGTCCCCTTTGGGAAATGGCGAAAATGGGGGAAAATTCAACTTTCCCAAGTTGAATTCTTGATATTCTCACAAGCAGTGTGGACAACCAAAGCTATAGGCTGAGCCCCCAGTCTTGGGATTTGTTCATATGAAACTTAACCCCACAAAGGATAAGTCAAGCCTACTTAAAATTAGACCTAAGAGTTACCCCCAAGAGAACCTCTTTTGTTGCTCAGATGTGTTCTCTCTCTCCAGCCAACACAACAAGAAAACTCACCGCCCTCCCCTGTCTACGTGGGACCTGACTCCCAGGGGTGTGGACCTTCCTGGCAATGTGGGACAGAAATTCTAGAATGAGCTGAGATTCAGCATCAAGGTATTAAGAAAACCTTCTCAACCAAAAGGAGGAAGAGTGAAATAAGACAAAGTGTCAATGGCTGAGAGATTCCAAACAGTTGAGAGGTTATGCTAGAGGTTATTCTTACGGTTTAAGTTGATATCACCTTGTTATTCAAGATGTAATGGAGAGGCTGGAGGGAAGTGCCTGAAAATGTAGAGCTGTGTTCCAGTAGCCATGTTTCTTGAAGATGATTGTATAATGATATAGCTTTCACAATGTGACTGTGTGATTGTGAAAACCTTGTGTCTGATGCTCCTTTTATCTACTTTGTCAACAGACAAGTAGAACATATGGAATAAAAATAAATAATAGGGGAGACAAATATTAAAATAACTTTAGTTTGAAATGCTAGTGATCAATCAAAGGGAGAGGTAAGGGGTATGGTACGTACAATTTTTTTTCTGTTGTCTTTTTATTTCTTTTTCTGAATTGATGCAAATGTTCCAAAAAATGATCATGATGATGAATATGCAACTATGTGATGGTATTGTGAATCACTGATTATATATGTAGAACGAAATGATCAAAATAGGAATGTTTGCTTTTGTTTGGTGTTTTTTGGTATTTAAAAAAATTTTTAAAAAGACTGACATTCACCCCCACCATCTTGTATTCTGTAAACGGCTAATTGCAAAGAAACATCTTTCCTCAAATAACTAAGATAAGATTCACGAATGAACACCATTGTTTACCCACAACAAGGACAGACACAGATTCTCCAAATTTCCATCCTTTGTCTCATAAATGATTAACAGAGTTGTTCATCCCCACGGACCGATCTGGACAAAATGCCTGCTAACTTTCTTTGACCAAACTTTAGTCGGGCTTCTCTCCTTTTCTCAAACCCTGAATTTTGGCCCATACTTAAATGTAAGCAAGCATTGAAACTCAGAATAACATCCCCTTACAGGCCCTCCTGAGAATCACCTAAACACAAAGAAAGACATTTGCTGCTCAGTTGTCCAGTCATGACAGCACCTCATCCCACTCCACACGCCCAGTTCTTTTGAGCATTGGTCTCTCCTCCCTATAAAAGAAAAGCCCTTTCTGACTGACCCTTGAGACATATAAGGATATTATAGTCGGAGTGTTGTCTCTATTGCAAGCGTTTCCTTCCCGCATTGCAGTAGTCCCCCATGCCCTGTTGCAAGACTTTTCAAATACAGTTTTTCCTTACCTAAGGCTGGATTTGTTTTTATTTGACACTATCTAAAGGCATAGTTTCAAATATTTTTAGTATATTTCTCCCCTGTCATATTTGCTTTTGCTTATGACTTTCTTTTTGTGAATTTTAAGTATTCTCCCCTGATTCAGAAGCCACAGAAGCAGGGGGCTCAAACTCTTTAAGGATATCAACAAGTTTCCCACATACTTCTTAGGTTAAAATGGAAATGAGTAAATAGAAGGACTGATTCTCTATGCAAGCACCTCCAGACAATCCATTCTCTTCTTATATCTTGCTGGCTGCAAAATCACAACATCTGGGGCCATTTAATTCACCTCCACCTAATGACTGGGGTGCCCATGCATAACAAAGGAAAAAGAAGAGGTAATTAATTTAAAGGTCATGAAATGAAGCTATCCTGGATTAGCCAGGTGGGCCCTAAATCCAATAACTGATGTTCTTATAAGTCAAGACAGGGTACACAGGTGGCTCAGTGTGTTTCAGTGATAGAATGCTTGTCTGCCATGCGGGAGACCAGGGTTCATTTCCTGGCTCATGCAGTAAGTAAATAATAAAAAGAGAAGACAGACAGAAGAAAAGAACACACAGAGACATAGGGCAGATGGTCATGTAAAGACAGAGGCAGAGATTGGAGTGATCCATCTGCAAGTCAAGGAACACAAATGGTGGTCAGCAGCCACCAAATCTAGGAGAGAGACATGGAATGGATTGTCCTTCAAAGCCTCCAGAAGGAACTAACCTGCTAATATCTTGATTTTAGACTTTTGGCCTCCAAAAGTGTGAAGATAATACATTTCTGTTCTTTTAAGCCACCAAGTTTGTGGTGATTTGTTACAGCCACCTAGAAAACTAATATATTACACTATGAATATCAGTCCTAGTCAAATTGGACTCAAAGAAAGAGAATTTCAAGATTTATAATCTACAAAATATTAACTTGGAAAATCATATAACACTGTAACCATCTGCAACCATAGTGGAGGAGGTAGATGAAATTTAAAAGGAAGGACAGCTTGCCCAGTCCTTCCACCAGACTCCTTGGTGGCCAGACACAACCTCAGAAGTCCCAATAACTAGAACTTATATTCCAGGTAGGGGAAAACAAATGTCCTTAATTTTCTCACCTATACTTTCTTTTAACAAAGGCATATGGTCTGTGCCTTTTTCATAAAATATTCTAATGACATTTATAAGAAAGAAGGGGGAAAAACTTGATATCCAAATACCCAAGAGACTGGAAGAAAAGGCACCAGATTGAAAAGTTCCCATTTACCATGATTATTAATTTGACTATGTAATTTACGCAGCCCATTGCAAACTTTCAAGACAGCTACAGCAGAGAATTAAAGCATGCACAGGGCACTTCTAAGCCCATGAATATAGCCCTATGAATGGTACATCAAACTCAGCCATTATAGATTAGAACATTTGATTCACCTTGAATACAACCATTCTCAAAAAATTTTTGGAGTTCTTATTTTCATTTAGAAATAAATTGCCACATATTTTTTGCAAATGAATACTGGCATGCATTGAAATTTTATAGAAATGTTTATACCAGATTTATTTAAAATCACAAAAACCTGAAACAACCCAAACGTCCTTCAAGGGGTAAAAGTAAAACAACCACTGGTACATCCATACACTGGAGAACCACCCAGCCATAAAAAGCAATAACACAGATGACTCTCAAAAGACATTGTGACAAATGAAAGAGGCCAGTCTCCAGAGGTCAGTACATCAACCATGATTAAATTTACGAGAGACTGGAAAATGCAAAAAAGTTACTATTAGGGCATGTTAATTCATAAATTTAAAAACATGAATATATATATATATATGTAAAAAGTGCTATAAAAGAAATTTCCCATCTGGATTTCTGCCAAAAAAAAAAAAGGCTTTGTGGGGCTCTGCCACACCAGCTCTTGTGTCCTGTAGACCTATTTTTCCCTCTATGAAACAAGAAGATTGGTCTAGTGCAGTGATCTTCTTTCCTTTTTTTCTCCCAAAATACAACCCTGGACATCCCTCTGTGGAAGTGGGGTTGGGGATAGGTTTGGAGTAAAAGGACATCCAGCCACCTCTAGGCTTTGGATCCACAGCTCTGCATTTATAGAGCAGTTGTGCTTTTGTTTGTCTTATTGTCTAAAAATATCTAGATTAGACTAACAGTTCTCAAGCCAGATCCCAGGTACCTAGGGAGTTCAGACAAGCTTAGATTCCAGGGTCTACCTGTGGAACTCATTCCTTTGCACCTTTGGTAAGTGTCCCATAGATCCCCGTGGTTGGCCAAATCGAGGCAGTGATTCTGAATCAAGTGTGGGGATAGGGGTGGGTTGCAGTTGGGTTCCTGGCTTCACAACCCCTCGGTTGCTCATAGATTAAATGCAAAGGGAACTGTGAAAAGGCTTCCTAATCTAGGTCTTCCCTGAGTAGGATCTGAAAGGACCTTAAAACACTCTTTTTTTACACACCGGATAATGTTTGGGAACTCTGTGAATAATAAAGAGCTGTGCACAGATGGGAGAAATGCTGTTATGAGGATGATTATGCTGACCCCTGACCAGTAGGGCTAATAACAAGAGCTGCCACTTATACTAAGCATGTACCACATGCCAGACACTGTGCTAAGTAATCATTTAATCCTTACAACAACCCTGTGACAGAAGGACTGGCATTGCTTTGACAGGTAAGGAAGCTAAGCTTCCAAGAGGCCCCAGGTCACATAGAGAGGCGAGAACAGAGCTGGGTCCCCGGCTACAGCTCTCATCTTCTTAGCCAAGGTGCATGAGCTGAACCCCTGAGGTCTGATGGGCAGGGAGAAGGGTACTGATGTCACCTTTCATCAAAGGCTGGTTTGTGGGGGCCTTGCCATCTACAATAGCACCCAAAATAATTATCTTTTGCATTTTATATAGTGGGATGCTTTATTCGAAAACTGTCTTACACAGAAATCCAAGGAAGAGAACCAGAGTTGGGCTGCTTTGGTTGGAGCAGAGCACAGCTTGAAGGACACTTAGAGAGTAGGTTAGCATTTACTGTGAGAAACTTGGGAGGTGCTATGATGCCTAAGGCTCTGGCCTTGGGCATGAGAGAATCAGGTGGGATTCTAGCAGACTTGCTCCTGGGTTAGTTGGCCTGGGGGAGGACTGCAGGTTTCCAGGCCTGCCTCACTGGCTGCCCTGGCCAGGACTTAGCAGCCATAACCTGCCACTCACAGAGGAGGAAATTTACTTTCATCATTCACATTTAGTGAGTTTTATTATTTGTGTTAGTTAGAATCAGTTGTCAACTTGGCCAGGTGAGCATACCTAATCTTGTTGCTGCGGACATAAGCCAACGGTACGTGAACCTCATCTGTTGCCAATTACATCTGCAGTCGGCTAGGAGGCGTGTCTGCTGCAATGAGTGACGTTTGACTTAATTGGCTGGTATCTCAGCACGTGCAGCTCAGCCCAGGCCTTTGGAGATGCAGAAAGAAGTCACCCCAGGAAAAGTTGTCAGAACCCAGGGGCCTGGAGAGAAGACCAGCAGAGACCATCCTGTGCCTTCCACGTAAGGAAGAACCTCAGTGGAAAGTTAGCTGCCTTTCCTCTGAAGAACCAACAAAATAAATCCCCTTTTATTAAAAGCCAATCCATCTCTGGTGTGTTGCATTCCGGCAGCTAGCAAACCAGAACAGATTTAAAGAGTTTAATTCTTTATAAGCTTAAAACCTACAGCAACCCTCCCTTTTTTTCTTACCCTTCTAAAAGACATCATCTGTGTCAACAAAAAGTAGAATGTTCAAGTTCAGATCTTTGCGAAGTTTCAACGGCAGATCTGAGCCTCTGAGCAGGATGAGAGGGCTAGCTGGGCCGGCTCACAGTGCAATCATCAAACCGACCTCCTTGTCATAGACATCAGAGATTACATCCATGAGGGAAGGTAACCACGAGCACCGTGTTCTCCCCAAATGGCTGGAACTCGTAGTGAAGGGACTGCTTCCAAAAAGCCGTTGAAGGGCCAGATCACGGGCCCGCACGACTTGGTTTGCAGGTGGGCGTCCAGCAACAACCTGGAGCGGTACCCAATGCAGAGCAGCGCTGCCCGCCTCCTCTCCATCCTGTGGACCTGGTCACGATGGGGTGGGAGAAGTCCTAGAGGTGTGAGCAGGCTGTGGAGCCCCGAGGCACCTGCATGTACTGGATATTCTCGTAGAGGGCGTTCGTTGATGACTGTGGGGGCCTGGTTACTGGACAGCATGAGCTTGTTGGTGGCTGCCACACCACTGCTGATGGACAGGTTTTGCCAGGGACCTGTCAGAGGCCCTCGGCGGACGGCTGCGGGCACTGAATCCCACGGGCACTAGGGGGCGCCCGCATCGTGGCGGAGAGTCTGCATCGTGGCGGAGAGTCCGCTCCGTGGAGTCCACGGAAAGCTCTCAAGGGCGCCGTTCATTGAAGATGGGAAGAGAAGACGGGTAACGACCTGGGAGTTACAATTCCCGGCGGCTTGGCGCACTGATTTCGATGGCAGGGAGGAACTGTCCTTCGGAGGAACCCAGGCCTCGGCTTCCAGCGCCGGAGCTACGTCCCTGCATCACCCCCACCCCCACCCCACCCCACCCGCGAGCCCCACCGTCCCTTCCGAAAGTCATTCCTCCAGATTCCTTAAGGAGTTTGAAATGCTACTCACCATCCTCTCTAAGTATAAAGAGAATAAATTCCATTTAATCTACCACATTAGATAATAAATCCCAAAAGTGGGAGTTTTAGCATTGGAATGGATCTTAAAGGAAATGCCTTCTCTGGAAAACTTTAAAATAGGGAAGATCCCAGTTACCTGAGATCATTTAAATAAAGACCTACAAAACAGCTCTATAAGCTCTATATTTGGGCTCCAAAGGCCAAATGAAGGATTACCAAAAACCAATTCAGAAGTCAGAGGAAATTATGTCCTCAACTACCTATTTGGATAATTGATTATCCAAGAGGCAAGCATGTTCCCATAAAAGTAGGCGCTAAAGCAAATACATTGGCTAAACCTCTCAAGAACCAGGCAGCCCCCACTTGCTGTTGATGTTACTGATCTTATTTAGGATTCATGATTCATCCTGGAAAAGATGAAGAGCCAAGTACAATTAGACAAATCTCAGCACCAGACATGAATGGTGCCCAAAGCGACCTACAAGGCAGAAGAGCTGAATGTTTTGCAGTTTTAAAAGGGCAATTTCTGACATATTTAAAAATTAAATAAGCCAAGATTTCGACTTGTGCCTAAGAAGATAATATAAAGTGCTTTTATATGCCAATTTAGTAACAGAGTCCAATTTATTTTTAGCCACCCTTTTTATAGATTTTTATTGCAATCCCCAAGATTTGAAGGAGATTTCATGAATGTAGGTTGGTATTGACCATATTTTTAAGCTACTGCTCCCGCTATGCTCATTTTCACTTTTCTATAGTGAAAAATAAGCAAATTTATAGAGTAGTTAGGGCTCTGTGAAGCAATTCTATTCTCTTTGGATTCACTAGTAAAAAAAAAAAGAACTTTGGCATTTAAATTATATGAAGGTCCTAGGTTCCTGAAAGAGCGCATCGATACTGTACTCCTAAAATTTTAGAGATTAACTTAATGTGAATTCTTTTCTTTACAAATGAGGCGTCTGAGGCCCATAGAGGTAAAATGGTAGGCCAAATGAAATAGAAAATTATCAATTTTTCATCTTTTTTCTTGTTATAAAAGGAAGCTGCAAACTTGCTTCCTTGAAAATGGACAAGTTAGATTATAAGTTGCTTTCTTTTATAAGCTTATATGTGCTTTCAAATTCTCAGAAGGGCTTAAAACAATTTCTTTCGTTTCTCCCTTAAATAATGTGCTTATCTAGAGAAAAAAATAAGAGAACGGTTGATTATGCCCATGTCTCCTTTTCTCCTTAGAATCTTTGCATTTCAGCACTGGAGTGACCATCTGGTGCACCATGTCTTACCCCCTCTCCCCTAGCAACACACACACGCTTAGAATGGTCACAGGTCATCTGATTCCTGGCCCACTAGCCGTTGTCTCTACAGTTTTCTTTTACTCATGAAAGCATACCTTAATGCAAGCAAATAAAAAGGATAATGTATGAACAGTCTTGACCTCACTTAAGAAGTCACTGTTTAAAATGTAATTTTGACAAATTATTTATGGTAGTCTTTGCAAATAATCACAATATGCCCAAACCTCCCACTGCCAAAGCTAGGAACTGTTAATACCACTCAACCCTGGTTTTACTTAGGAAATGGAGCTCCAAAGAGACCAAATGGCTTGCCAAAGGCAACAGAGCGACTTAGTTTTATGTTCCTCCTCATGCCCTGCCCACCCCATTCCTCCCAAGTTCTTTCTGCACAGGCAGAAAATAGCCTAAGGAGTGTAGGGGAGACATCTGTCTCGTCGTTGCTCACATCAGTCCCCAAAGGGAATCCATTTTGTGGAGGACAGCTGAAGACTGGAACCTCCTTAAACTATTCTGCTCATAATTCTCTGACTTTGAACACTGGTAAACCGATTCATTCGGGGTGCTGTAGAAATTGAATTCTCTATTTTGGGGTTGGGCTGTGACCCAACATCCTGTGTCAGGGCATAGATCTCGTGCAGGAGAGGATGAGCGTCAGCACTTTAATGTTGCTCTTAAGGGTCTCAGATTGATCATTAAACCCTCCTTGAGTGGAAAGACCAATGGTGAATCCACAAAGAAGCCTACAGTATCCTTTTAAAGTGAGTGGTTTCTCTGTACCTCAAACAAGGGTCGTATATATCCCTCAAATGTAGCCAATAAAAAATGTCAAAACTCTAAACATGAATTTTTTTTCAAAGTGTAACAGATTTATTGAACAGGGAAAGCAGGGAGAAAGCAGGTGGGAGCCAGTGAAAGGAAAAGAAATGGCTCTGACTCTCTTTCTGAAAGTTGCTTTTTTTTTAAGAGAAAATCCTGCCAGGAAGGGAGAGTGCCCGCTAGGTGATGTTCTGCCCCTTGATTGAATGGGGGCTTGTTGACTTATGATCTGACTGGTTGCTGGAGTTCTGACACACTGCTCTGCTTTGATGTGCAGCTGCATGTACCGTCAAGGGTCATCAAACAGTAACAGGCCTTGACTGCATGCCTATGTTGTTTATCTTATAGGCATATCTGGTCTTGCTTCATTCGCCTTCTGGTGGGTGCGGCACGAGCATGTCTGGTGATCGCTCATCTTACTGCCATATCTGGTTCTGCCAAAAGAAGCTGAGAGGCCCCCGGGTCAAAAGCCCCTTTTATATGTAAAGTTCTGTTTCTGAGACCTGGCATTCCTGCTGAACATGAGGAGTTTATAAGTGCATTTAACTGACATCTTTAGCCTAAAAAGATGTCCTCCTGGTTAAGATGCCCTTCCAACAAGGTTTTTGCTAAGTTAGATTTTTTTCCCCATTATAGCCCTATTTACTTCCTACCTGTCAAAGGGGTGATTTAGTTTCCTTTCATGTTTTGGAAAATATTATATCTCCTACCTTTTAGACATAACCAATAAGTTGTAAGAAACTAAATCATCTTCCAGCAAAAAGTTTTCATCTAGTCAGAAATTGGAAAATCACATAAGTAAGCTAAGCATTTAAGTGGCACTTCAAAGGGACCCCACATACTCACCAAATAATTTAATTCTGGAATTTGAATCTAGAAATCTGATTTAAAGCAGGATAACCTACTCAAGGTATGGGAAATGAAGCAGAGGGATAGTCCTGAGAGATGTCAAGGGCCCAACAAAGCCAACAGATTAGGTTTCTACCCTAACAGTATACAGTGGTATCTATATCGGAGAAAAAACTGAGAGCCAGGAGTCAGGCAGAAGGTAAATAGAGAATAGGAGTGGGAATAAGGCAAAGATAAAAAAAAAAAAGTGCTTTTGATGAAACGGAAGGGCCCTATAATGTGCAAGAGTCCAACTGATTTAAAGATATGATGAAGCATTTTTTTTCTTAATGAACACAGTAAACTCTATTCATAGATTAAATAAGAATGATTTCAGGTCTGTCAAAAGATTGGCCTTGTTAAAACCATTTACCACTATGTTCCTATTGATTCTTGTCAGAAAACAGGCCTGCCTTGCCCACAATCCCAAAAGAGACAGTCCGGAAAAACACATTCTGGGGTCTAGTGGGCTAAGCCTTGACCCAAGTCTGGGCAATCTAACTAGTGCCCAGTCAAAATACTTTCTCAAGAATTAAGAGATATCCCAACTGTACTTAGTGGGTGGAATGTAATTGAGCTAAAAGGCCATTTGGATTCTAACTGAGCTCCCTATTTTGTGTAGAAAAATGTATACATAGAGGATGCTACTTTTCTGAAAAAGAGGGTAAAACAAAGTAAAGAGAGAGGCAGATACCTGAGGTCCTACGGCACCAGAAAGAATGAGATACATGGGAAGAGTAACTGCCTTGGTAGTGATGCCTGACGGTCCTCAGGCACAATCTGTATGAAATGCCTATATGTATTTTGTTTCAGTGAGGTTTGTGTATCCTTTGGTCCAATCCCCTCATTAATTTGAGTAAGTCAGAGTAGGTTTCTGTCTCTTTCATCCAACAAGACTTTGACTAGAGCACCATGATTTATTATTATTCTAAGTGATTCCTACTGTTTTCAGGAAGCCCCCAAGTAGATAGAACTGTCTTCTGGAGAAAAAAAAAATCTGAGAAGGGAGGATGCTAAGGTCAAATTATGAAAATTCTACTTTAAAATATAAATGTATATGCATATGTCTACACATAAAAAGCATAAAATATTATCAATTCATAGGTGTTAAGTGGGACAAACTCAAATGTTGCCTTTGGAAAGGCTAGAGTTAGCTTTACCCAAACCTAAATTCATAGTGATCTCAATTTCCACTGATTTACATATCCCTTTATGTTCCCCTCTTTATGCCTTAAAATAATGAAGAATATTGTGAATTTAACAAGAAAAGCAGCAACATCTATTTCCACAAGATGAATTCTAGATGAGATGAGAAAAGTTGAGCAAGTAAAGTGAAAAAGGACAATTTCGTTAGTATTACAAAATACAAAGAGAAAAAAGATCTATTTAGGGAAAATCTGCAGTGAAAAAATATTTTTTCCATGCTTTTTGGATGCAACATGCAGTATTACAAAGAGGAAGAAAAAACAGAAAACATCAGTTATAAGACAGCCATCTATAGTTTCAATGTGAAGACCCGAAGATAACCACTCTAATAAAATAATTTTTCAATAATATATTCAAAATCGTGTACAAAATACAATCATGCCTAAGAAATAAACACTTGGAGTTTTCCCTCTTTTTATTCAGAGGAAGGATAAAAAACCTCTGCAGAAAATGCTGATCAAAAACCTAGCTATAGCATTCTAAACAGAAAAGGACAGACTGGCAGGCTGCCATACTAATGCAGCATGAATTCTGCCATCAAGATGCTTTAATGCAAGCTATAGTCAGTACTTTCCAGAGAACCTGGAACACTGTCATGACAATTTACCAGTTCAGGAGACAGTAAAGAGAAAGTGGTGAAGATTTTCTATGTATTCTCTTCTTAAATGACATTTCTATTGCTTCAAAGAAATAGATGCCTTTGTTGTTGATTTTACGTGCTGGCCTTGGTAGTTTCTTCTGTGGATGGAAAGGGCTTTAAATTATTGTAATAAAGACTATGCTAGCAGCATTTCCAGAAAGAATTAAGCCTTGTAAACAGAGCATTCTGTAAAATAGGCTGTTTATACCAGCTCTGGTTACCAAAATTTTGAGGGCAGAGGGCAGAAAGGGTCCATTCACTATGGATCTCTATACATAAACATAGTAGGGTGACATATTTAACTCTAAAATCAGAAGATGACAAAAATATTTGCTGGGAAATATGAATCAAAATTCAAAAGTGGAAAATGTATATATAGTATTTAGTGGGTAAATCCATGTAGTATGGTGATTAAAGTCTTAGAAACAGAAGAGAATCTAGTTTAGTAATGGGTCTACTACATAGCAGTTCTCTAGTTGCTTCATGTATAAAATCAGCAAAAGAGGACCTAGCTCATAAAGCTCTTTGAAAAATTGCATAAGCTAAGTACATGAGTCACAGCATAAAGCCTGACTTGTTACTAAGTATTGAATAAATCAACAGGACCATATGATGAGGATGATCATAATCATAATGAAAATACTATCGATTTCAAGTTCCTTCTCATTATGGATCCAATAATGAGTTATATGGCTTGTCTCTGTGCTGGTACAGTGTGGACATTTGTTCACCCCATGTTTTCCTGATTCTACTCATCACCCTCTATGCTCGCCAAGTATCTTCACAGTGGTATTTTATGGGGAGCCCATTTCTTTTTTGTTTCAGATTCCCTACAACTCTTTTTCCATATTTCTTAGTCTTTTTTGGGGGGAATCAAACTCTGAGTCATATTTCTTAGTCTTTTAATCTACAGATTCATAAAATTCTTTTTAAATATTGTCCCTACAAATGTTTTACCTTTCTCCATTATGCCCAGTAAACATGAGATGTTTATTTTACTTGCTACTATCAGAATGGCATGGGTCTGTCTGTCTGTCTGTCTGAAGTGCATTTCTTTAAACATAAAACTGTTTTCTGTGTTCTCTGGCATGTCAGTGCTTTAATGGGCAGTCACATCCTAACTGGAGACTAGGAAAAAGCAAATTCCCTAATTACACACACACAAAAAAATGCTTCTTATGTAACATCATTAAACATCAATTACCATTAAATTATGCCAGAGCTACTATTCTTCACACTAGACTAGCCAAGTATTGAACTCAAGCAATGGATAAGAGATGCTTGGTAAATTAAATTAGATTAGATTATGAAGATAATGTGGGACAGTGATATATCTGGGAGGTTTTAGACGATCTGTTTCAACCTACTGAAACTATATGACAAAGCTTCATTTCGGAACAGGTGGACATGAAAAACATGAGACATGAGAGTGTGATGCCACATGGCTTAGGCTGGCCTATTCCCACAAATTATGAAAATGGAGGGGGAAAAATATGAGCAACGTTCAGTCTTTACCTCTCACTCTCTCTAGTACCATATGAATTTGTGCATGCTTGCTACCTTGTAATTATTTTACTTATGAAAAATTAAGCCCATTTCTCCAGCCAAATGAGAAAGTAGATGTTTTCATTTAATGTCATCATTTTATATCATCTTAGCTTTAAAAGAGGGAGGCAACTCAATTTGCCACCAAGGGAATAGTCTTAACGCCCATGGAGTTTAACAATGAATGAACCATGAATGAAGTCCCTCCTGCTCTGATGTGTGCATTATTCAAGGAAAGGAACCTCACCTGAAGGCTGGAAAGCCGATGAAAGTAAGATGTGATTGTTTCTTAACATTATCTTTTTTTTTTTTTTTTTCATAGGCAGGCACTGGGAATCAAACCAGAGTCTCCGGCAAGGCGGGCGAGAACTCTGTCTGCTGAGCCACCGTGGCCCACCCCCTTAATGTCATCTTAAACAGAAAATGAAGCAGAATTTGTTGGGGGAGGGAGAAGTATCTATTTTGTAATGATTCGTTTTTCCTATATTTGAACATGGTTCAGTCATTTGAAATATACCCTTAGGAAAGGATCTCAAAAAACATAATGAACACCCTTAACCTAATCTTAGGCCAAAGACAGCAGATATAGCACAGGTCAAGGGATCCATGCCAGGAGGACATTTTGTCTGGGTGATCAGCTAAGGCGCGGGACCTCATAACCCATACCATAAACTTACTGAATATAGCATTTGATCTGAACTAGTAAGTAGACACCACTGCCTTGCAGCTAATATAGGCTGTTGTACAACTGAGAAAGGAAACACTGGCAAAGTTTCCAAGAAAGAAATCAAAGAACAAAATTCAATGGTAGAAAATATTAATACTACAATTTTATGTCTCAGCCATATCTCAGAAGACTGAAAGGAAAGTGGATGTGGTTCAACTCCAAACCACTAACTGAACATACTTCAAAGTGCATCAGTGGGTTTGGTTGTCTCTTAACAGGGTTTTATATGTCACTGGAATTCAGTTCATTATATATAAAATAAGGGGGTTAGATTATATGATATTAATGACGCTGCCAAATATAGTATTATCTGATTCAATAAATTAACCCTTTAAGACAGGGTAGATCTTAACATGAAACTGTGCAGTAGCAATGTTCATTTTAGATTCTGACCACCTTTCCACACTGTGCTGGACTCCTCTTGACAACTCTGTATGTTCCTTCTTCCAACCAGGTTATCTTATAAATGGATGGTAATACTTGCTAAGCATGGCCTAATATGTTGCTCTTTCCATGTGACATTCATCTTTTAATAGACGACTATAGGAAATGCAGTGCCGTAACACAAATGGTAGAATTTCAAGTCCAGCAGCAAATCAATAGAAAAAGAAAATTGGGAGGAAGAGTACTTTCCAATCTCACAAATTTGGCAGTTTTATACTATGAATGAATTAAGGTTTACAATTAGTTAGTTTTCTTGGAATTTATAAAAAGATTATTCTAAACTCTCAGCAGACTTTTTTTAGTCAATTGGCTATTTCCACAAAACTGCTGCAGAACAATCAACCACAAAATCCCAATGACATACCATAATAAACATGCTATTTTTACACGTTTGAGGGGTTCTTCTGATCTAAGCTGGACATGGCTGATGTCAGCTGGACTAGCTCACTCATCTGTAGTTGGCTAGCTCATTCATGTATCTTCAGGTTGGCTCTGCACCATGTGACTCTGATCCTTCTGCTAGGACCAGTGAACTAACCTGGGCATGACCTTCTCATAGTGATGACAGAGACAAAAGAGTGCAAAGGGATCCTGCAAAAATCTCTAAAAGTCTGAACTCAGAGTGGCATGCTGTCATTTCAACTTCATATATTGGCCAAAGAAAGTCATATGAACAAGCCCAAAATCAGAGTGGGAGGGTACTGAAAATTTACATACAAGGAGGATGAATACAGGGAGAAATGAAAAATTGGAGTCACTAATACAATCTACAGAGTCCACCATTATTGTAAGAATGAATCATATTCTCCTCATGTGAAAAATATGCTCCTTCCCGTCCCAGGATTCCCAAAAGTTTTATCCAAACAAAATATCAGGTTTAAAATGCAAACACAATATCAGGTTTTAAATCCATAAAATAGGTGAAGATCCAGCTCCTTTTAATATAGAAACCTATGAATGAAAAAGACAATATAGCTGCCTCACAACCACACAGCACACAATGTTGGAACAACACTTCAAGATAACTGCAATAAATATTCCAATTTAAAAATGAAAGACACATAGCACTCAATGATTTTTTGAATCTGGTTCTGCTCCTTTAAAGTGGCTACTCAGTTCATTGTTAGCCATGGACCTCTGCTTTACCATCTAAAATGTCCTTTCTTTTTCATCATCCTCCTAGCAACTTCTAGAGGTCCCTAGAAAATATGCTTTCAAACTTTTTTCCTTGCTTCTTAGTCACAGAAAGTTGGGAGCCCAGAGGCCTTTTAACATTTGGAATTGCTCAATCCCTTTCATTCCAAGCTGATGGCATTTTCCTAGTACAGCTTTCTCAAAAACTGTGAGTTTCCAGTGTGCTTAATTCCATTTACTCCAGGTAGATGAAGTCATTCTTTGAGTGCAATTCTTTACGAAATCTCTCTATCTCTAGACTTTAGAGGATTGCTCCATCAGATTCCTGGGGATCATGACCTTTAGATTTCTACAAAATTTTGTGTACAGCAGAGAGGATTCATCAGGCATCACTTTGATTTCTTTCAGAGGTCCTAACAAAAGATCATACAGCCACATTCTTGATTTGGTCTTTTACTCTGAGGCCATGGCTTACTGGAATCATCTTGTCTTAGTTTTCCGGAGCTGCTATGACAAGAACCACATAATGGGTTGACTTACAAAAAAAGCATTTATTATTTTGAAGCCTAGAAGTACAACATCAAGGTCTCAGCAGGCCAATATTTCTCCCAGAGTTTGTAGTGTTCTGGTGCTGGCTTGCCACAGTCTTTGCATCTCTGCTTTCGTCACATGATCTCGTCTGGTAGAATTTTCTGACTTCTGACTTTCACATCTTGTGGCTTCTCTGACTACGTCTGAATTTCCTCTTTTTATAAAGCTCCCAATAATATGGATTAAGACCCACCCTGACTCAATTTGTCCACATCTTCAATAATAATAACATTATCAAAAGGTCCTTTTTACAAAGGGTTCACACACACAGGAACACAGACTGGATTAAAAGCATATCTTTTGTGGGGTAGGTGATTCTAATTCACAAGTTCAAACTAAAGCCCCAGACTTCATCTTACTTTGAGGTTCTATTACTGACTGCAGAGATGAAGATGAGAAACACTTTTATTTTCCAACTCAACGAGTCCCAAATTCACAATTTTTCCTAAAAATTCTGTTTGCAAACTCTTGAACTCTTCCCTTTTTGTAATACTCTGGGAGTATTACAAAAGGGAGGCAGCAAATGCTTTCAAAGTTTCCCTGAAAACAATATGGCAAGTGGCGAGGAGCCAGAGAAGAAAAGAAGGAGAATAGAGGAGCTGCTGGCTGAGAAAACGGCTGTTGATGGTGCACGTGGAGGACACTGGAGACTGGGAAAGTCACTGGAACCTTCACAAAGAAGTTCCTTAAGCGATCTGGACCCTTTACACATCCTGATTTTAACCTAACATTGAGTCTTTCCAGGTTTTTTTAGATACTTGTAAAGTACTAGGCATTGGAGCTGGCAGTTTGGGATGTGAGTGCCCAAGAACTCTGGCATTGTCTAGTTTTAAACAGATTCATGTTATAGACGTGGACACTGTAGGTGTTTCCAATTTAAATAGGCAGTTTTCATTAGGCCTAAAGATGTTAGGAGACCGAAAGCTGAAGTTTCTGCTGAATTTCTAAATGCCAGAATTCCTAATTGCAATGTAGTTCCACATTTCAACAAGATTCAGGATTTTAATGATACTTTCTATTGACAATTTCGTATTATTGTATATGGACTGGACTCTATCCATGCCAGAAGATGGATAAATGGCAGGCTGATATCTATTTTAAATGATGAAGATGGTGTTAGAGCCAAGCTCCATTGTCCCTTTTAAAGGAAATGCCAGGGTGATTCTGCCAGAAATGACTGCTGTATTGAATGTACACTGCAACTTTATCCACTATTTGTTAATTTTCTACATGCACCACTGCATCTACACCCAGGCTACCAGAACACTGTATTGAGTATGTAAGAATGTTGCAGTAGCCTAAGGAGCAGCATTTTGGAGACAAGGTTCAATTAGATGGAGAAGATCTTGATCATCCTCAGTGAACTTTCCAAAAATCCCTACAGAGAGCATCACAAATCCCTAGAGAGAATATAATTTTAGGGTGTTACATGTCGACGCTACTCAAGGAGTTGTAAAATGAATTATTCCTGGAGAAGCTTCCACAAATGCAGTCATTGCAGCTGTGTATGCCACTGAGGTTTTTAAAACAGCCATACATGCATACATTCCTCTAATATTATTTGATATTCAGTAATGTAGAGGCTGTACATATACATTTGAAACAGAGAGAAAGCGAAACTGTCCAGCTGGTAGCCAGCTTCCTCAAAATATTCAGTTTACTCCATCAGCTAAACTGCACAAGGTTTTGGACTATCTAACCAATAGTGCATCTCTGCAGATGAAATCTCTAGCCATCATGGCCACATTAGAGGGGAAAACAGAGCACTTCACTTACCGTTGGTAACCTCTATTGAAGAGCAAACAAGGCCAAATCTCTCTAAGACATTAAAAGAATTGGGAGTTGTTGATGGGCAAGAACTGGCAATTGCGGGCGTCACCACCCCACAGACTATACTATTCAAACTTCATTTTACTTCTTAAGAAAAATAAATCAACACATAATAGAAAACTCATGGAAATATCACTTTGTGGATGTTAAGAAATTCAATTTATGTCACTTTTAGCATTAGTGTTGCTGGAATTTGACTTTCTTAACATATAGAACCACTTTTTAAACTTTATAATGTTCCCTTGAAGATACATTTTGGAGTTGGTGCGTGTCAGCATTTTCGTTAGTAATATGCAAGGTGATGCCTGGAGAAAAAGATGATGAAATGTATTGCTTCTCTTAGAATAACGGCCAAAAACACCTTCTTACATATGAATTTTGTTGTTATGGTCAAAGAACCCATTCCTCAATTTTCAGTTGAGCACCCACTTATATAAAAGGTATTCCTTTAAAGAAAATAAGAAAATTAAGTTTTAAATAACATTAAATTTTGCAACATGTGTGATAACTAAAGCATATTGAATATGGAATATTTGTTGCTTGATTTAATATCCATTTAATTGTGCTGTCCAAATGAATATTAATTATGACAAAGGGTTACTTTGTACATAATAATTTGTAAATGGGGTTATAGACAAATGTCTATGCATAGAAACGGGAAATAATTTTATGTGTTTATTTGCAATGCCATAGTGGCCAACACACAGAATATTAAAGCCAAGACATGGTGTTCTAGTTTGCTAGCTGCCGGAATGCAACACACCAGAGATGGATTGGCTTTTAATAAAAGGGGATTTGTTTTGTTGGTTCTTCAGAGGAAAGGCAGCTAACTTTCCACTGAGGTTCTTTCTTACGTGGAAGGCACAAGATGGTCTCTGCTGGTCTTCTCTCCAGGCCCCTGGGTTCCAACAACTGTCCCCGGGGTGACTTCTTTCTGCATCTCCAAAGGCCTGGGCTGAGCTGCAAGTGCCGAGATGAGGAATGCCAAGCTGCTTAGCTCTGCTACATTGCGTTCTCTCATTTAAGCACCAGCCAATTAAGTCAAACGTCACTCATTGCAGTAGATACGCCTCCTAGCTGACTGCAGATGTAATCAACAACAGATGAGGTTCACGTACCATTGGCTTATGTCCGCAGCAACAAGACTAGGTATGCTCACCTGGCCAAGTTGACAACTGAATCTAACTAACACACATGGTGTTTAACATGGGTGCTTAAACATGTTTAACATCCATGTCTTAGCTTTAATATTGTCCATATTGGCCTCTATGCATTGCAATTTAAGTTTAAATAGAATTTAAGTTTAAATAGTTATCACTGATGCTTTCACACTGTTTATTAATAACATCATACATTGTATACGTTTTTCATTGAAAAAAGTTTCACTGAGAGATCTTCTTGTCCAAATTTAAGTAAATTATCTTCCTTCCAAGATACCATAAGTTTTACCAGACAGATCTCCATTATTTTCAGTCTTTCATAATAGTTTCATCACCATTTTTCCAGCTCCCACCCCCACCCCACCCACTACCCAATTCCAAAAACAATGCCACTACATATTTCAGAAGTTTGTTAAAGCAATGCCCTATTCTGGGTACTAATTTTTCTATTAGTTCCCTTTGTTTGTGTATCAAACTGCCCCAAAACTCAGTTTCTTAAAATAACACATATTAGTTCCCAGAAGTCTAGATTTGGATGGATGGATCTGCGTATCACAGCTGAGTTTGTTTATGTACCTCCAGCCTGGATTGGTCAACCTAGCCTGGTTCAGCTGGAGTCACACAGCTCTTTTCCATGTCTCATATCTTCCCCTCAGGATAAGCCAGCTGGCCTAATTATGTTCTTCTTATGGGAATAGTGGAAGTACAAGAGTACAAGCAAAAACACATTCTTGAGGCATAGGCTCTAAAATGGCACATTGTCACTTCCACCTTATTGTACTGATCAAAGCAAGTCACATGGCCCAACCCAGGCACTGCACATGGCAAAGGACATGGACACAGGAAGGAGTGAAGACTTGGGGTCATTAATAGAATATACCACATTCCTCAAGCCCACTTATTTTACCCCTAAGAGTCTTACACTCAGAAGATGGTCTTTACCTCCCATTTCACAAGAAAACAGACTATTGAGCTAAATTATTCTTTCAACTTTTTTTACCACCTAAATTTTAACCACCTAACTTTACTTCTGCTGTGTATGAAGCAAGGGTGCAGATGACATCATTTTCTTCTCCTCTTAAAGGTTAATCATGGTAGGTGGCAGCCTTTGTGGGGTCTTCTGCTTTACCCTGGGATTCATAAATACATCCTGTTCTCCAGGCTAGGTGTCAGCCTGGCAGGATAAAACACAATCCCTTAGTAGATAAGCAGATAATGTACTGTCAGTACATTCCTTCCTGTATTGCCACAGACATATGTAAACATTCACTGGAGACAGTCTGATTCTAGTAGGCATGTTTTAGGATATCCCACTCACACCTGTGTGGTGTGTCTGTCCTAGCAGGGAAGTAGCAGGATTCCTCCACAGCAGCAGCACATAAACACAAGAGAGGGGTGCTGTGTGTAGAACAACTCCCCATGTCAGCCATGGAATGAGACTCACAGGCTGTAGGAAACCAGTAAAGCTGACCTTGCTCTATCTATTCTCTAGGTGAGTAAGACATCTTTCCAACAGAGCCTCTGTGAGTCATGCTTTGGCTGGAGACCCTGACCTCTCTATTAGAGTGGGTTACCATCTCTTCAGGCATCTCTCCTCCTGACCGACATTAATCCTGACGATTGTGCTATTGTGGTTCAATAGAGATCTCATTCCGTTCATTTTCCCCTCTGTCTCATTCTCTTTTCATAGGTTTCTTTTCTTGTCTCCTCTGATTCCTTCCCCTCTCTGTGAAAATACTCCCTATAGTAAGTAAAATAATGGCCCTCCAAAGATGTGCATGCCCTAATCCCCACAACCTGTGAGTATGTTATCTTATATGGTGAAAAGAGTGTGGCAGGGTAGGCCACGATGGCTCAATGGCAGAGTTCTTGCCTGCCATGCCAGAGACCCGGGTTTAATTCCCAGTGCCTGCCCATGTTAAAAAAAAAAAAAAAAGCATGTGGCAGATGTGCTTAATGTAATGGAACTTGACATAGAGAAAATATATTGGATTTCAAGTGGGCCCAGCATAGTCACATGAGTCTTAAAAGCAGAGATCCTTTTCCAGCTGTGGTCAGAGAAAACAATGATGAAAAGAGTCAGAAAGATGTTATATGAGGACTCAATCGGCCATTGCTGACTTGGAAGAAGACCAAGGAATTTGTGGCCTCTAGGAGCTGGAAATGCCCCTCACTTTACAGCCAAAGAGAAAATAGTACCTTGGTCACATAAGCACAAGGAACTGAATTCTGCCAACCACCTATATGAACAAGAAAATGTATCCTCTTCTAGCAGCTCCAAAAAGTTATGCAGCCCTGCTAACACCTTAATTTTATTTTATTTTTTGCCTTAAATTCAGTCAAGTGACACCATGTCAGGTTTCTGACCTACAGAATTGTAAACTAATAAATCTGTGTTATTTAATCCACTGAGTTTGTAGTAGTTGGTTATGGCAACTGTAAAAAACTAATCCATTCCTGTATCTTCCTCAGGCCTAAAAATGTTGACCCTCTGAGCTACCTCTAACAATCTACCATTTTATTTACTTTCCTTTTAATAGAAAACTTCTCTTTAACTTTTCACTTGTTATTTTATTCCTTTTTTTTAAAGTAATTGTCACACGATAGACAAACAGCAAAAAATTATAAAATGAAGAAATTGTCATTCTTCTAATCTCCAGTTTCAATCCTCCTCAAAAACCATTATTTATAGCTTCTTACATGTCTATGCATATATGCGTGTGTGTGTGCAAGAAAATTTGTTGTGTTTATGTGTATATACATATATATATCATTTTTATTTCTCTAATCAAAATCATCCTATAAATGAAAATAGACAGTTGTAAGATTCTTACACTTTTAATGAAGTAGCATAATGTTAATTGAAGATAGACTACAAGAACTCAGAGGCACCTTGCTTGTAAAACTAAATATAAAGTTTATCAATATTTATCTATCTCCTTTTTATAAAAATAGAATTCCAATTTTTTAGAACTTTAATGAATTCCCCATTAATTATTACATGGATTATTTCTAGCTTTTTGCTACAATAGAAAGTATCATAATAAATGTCTTTGTCCATATATATTTGAAAATAGACTTAATGGGAAAATAGTTGAGAACTTTCCAAAATCAATGAAAAGTATCAGTCCACCTGACCTTTTAAAATCCATGATCCCCAAGCAGAAAAAATACAAAGAGTACCACTACTGGGACACAGTATTCAAACTGCTGAAAAAGTAAAGATAAATTGCAAAATTTAAAAGCAAATTTGCAGCTTTTAAGCAGATGGGGAAAAACATTACATCCAGAATAAAATCCATATAAATTATAAATTTCCTGAAACAATTAAGAACATGGGACAATTGAACAACATCTTTAAAGTAATAAATGAAAAACAGAAATACTCGCCCTAGAATTTTATATCAAGAGAAAATGTTCTTAAAAAGAAAGGTGAAATAAAGACATTTAAGAGTAACAACAACAGAAAGAATTAATCTCCAACAAAGTTATACTATAAGAAGTGCTAAAAGCAGTTCTTCAGCCAGAAGAAACACGATACCAGATATAACTCTAGGTCTGCGTAAGATGTAAAGATAACTACATAATGCGTGCATGTATGTGTGTAGTTTCAGAAGTTTGTTTTTTAAGAGTACGTAAAACTGTATCAACCAAGTGTCACGGGGTTTATTAAAATATAAAAGTAAAATGTAAGATGTGTAGTGTAATATTATTTAAAAATAGACTACAATAACTTTAATTAATATTGTAATCTCTAGATTAGAGAAAACCCTACAAAACACCAAGATGTTTATCCCACAATGGCAATAATTACAATACACGTAAATTTTACTACATTGCAGCTATCAGACAGAATTTTAACAAGAATGGATATAAAAGCAAGACCAAAATATGTGCAATTTATGAAGATTCATTTTATATAAAAACACAGCGGCTGAACGTAAAAGAGATACACACTCAAACACTAAGAATGAGAAACTAAATATGGCTATATAAATATCAGAAAAAGAAGACTTCATAGAAAAGATTATTACTAGAGATAAAGGGATATTTTATAATTGCAAAGGGATCAATTCATCAAGAAGACATAATAATAATTTGGTAAGTTCATGCACCTAATGACTGAACTTCAAAATACATGAAGTAAAAAATGACAGAAATAGACAACTCCATCCACATAACTGAAAAGTATGATATACCTCTTAGTAATATAAAACCAACTGCAAAAAAATCTGTAAAGATATAAAATATGTGAATGAAATCAACCAACTTAAAAAATTGAGCACTAATAGAACACTAGATAAAACAACTGCAAAATATGTACTCTTTTCAAGCCCATACTAAACATTCACCAAGACAAACCATATGCTGGGCCATAAAACAAGTCAGAATAAATTTTAAAAGATTGCCTCATACAAGGTATATGTTCTGACCACACAGTATTAGTTTAGAAACTAGCATGATACTTAGAAAAATCTCCCAAGAATTTAGATGTTAATATGTTACTAAACTGTTCAGAAGCCAAAGAGAAAAATTACAAAACATGATGAATATTTTATTTGAAAATAAAAACACAACATATAAAAATTTCTGGGATGCAGCTAGACTATTTAGAGGAAATTTTATACATGGATTTCTATCTATTAAATTCCTTTATTAGAAAAGAAAGAAGTATAAAATCAGTAATCTAAGTTCTATCTTAATATTTTTAAGATCATAAAAAAACATATTAACCCAAAGATAAGTATAAGAAAGGAGATAATTATATTAAGAGAGGAAACCAATGAGATAACTGAGAAAAACCAAAGGAAAAAACAAAATTGAAAGTCTGCTTTTTGAAAAAGATTAATAAAATCAAAAAGCCTCTAGTAAGACTAATCAATAAAAAAGGAGAGTTATGATGGCTTGGAGATATGTACCCCAAGAAAAAGTGTTCTTGAACTTAATCTATTCCTGTTGGTGTGAACTTATCATAAGTAGAACATTTTCATGAGGTTACTTCAGTTAAGGTACGGCCCAACCCAATCAGAATGTGTCTTAATCCTATTACTAGACTCCTTTATAAGCAAAATGAAATTCAGACAGAAAGAGAGAAAACCACAGAGGGAACAGCCAAAAGCTGAAGGTTAGTGGAACCCAGAAGAGAAGAGAGAGGCCAGGAGAGGCCACCATATGCACTGGGGCCCAATACCAAGGATCACTGGCAGCCAGCTCCAGAATGCCACAGCTTTTGGGGAAAAAGCATCACCGTGATGATGCCTTGATCAGTACTTTTTCCAGGCCTCAAAACTAAAAACCATAACATTTCCAAGGTTTAAGCCAAACCATTGCATGGTATCTGCTTGAGCAACCAAGAAAACTAAAACAAGAGGAAACACAAATTACTGAGATAAGGAACAAAAAGGGAGAGAGCACCACAGACATGAAAAGAGTAATAAGAGAGTATTATGAACTTTATACCAACATTTTTGAAATGGAAAAATTCCTTGAAAAAAACACAATTTACCAAAACTGTCACAAGAAGAAATAGAAAATGTAGTCAGTTCCATGTAAGAAATTGAATTCGTAATTGTCTTACTCAAAAAGAAGTTACTGAGACTTCCGGAGAAGATGGCGGCTTAGTAAGACGCGCAGGTCTTAGTTCCTCCTCCAGAACAGCAACTAAAGAAACAGAAACAATACGAAACAGCTCCCGGAGCCACGACAGAGACCAAAAAGACAGCGTACCCCATTCTGGAACGGCTGAACGGGCAGGGAGAATCCGCTGCGGTGAGATACCCGAGGGGCGCACAATTTCCCGGCAGGGGCGGCTGGCAACCGGGGTCCCCTCCACGCACGTGGCTCCCCGGTCTGACTGGGAACGTTGGATAGCGGGGCCCTCCCGCCACGCTTGGCATCTCGGGCCAGCTGGGCAATTTGGACCGGCACTCCCCCAAGCCGTGGCGGCCGGCGACCCCCGCTCCACATGCGGTTTCCCGGGCCGACTGCGAGATTCGGATTGGCAAGTTAAAGGAGCCACAGCATCTTTTACTGGTGGGCCCCGCAGACAGACGAGCGCCACGAGCGCCACCTACTGGGCAGGAAAAGAAAAACAGAGCCCAGAGATTTCACATAAAAACCTTTCAACCAGCCGGGTCCCACACCCAGGGAAATCTGATCAAATGCCCAGACACCAGCAGAAAATAATGGATGACGCTCGGAAAATTGAAGATATGGCCCAGTCAAAGGAACAAACCAATAGTTCAAATGAGATACAGGAGCTGAGACAACTAATGCTGAATATACGAACAGAAATGGAAAAACTCTTCAAAAACCAAATCAATAAATTGAGGGAGGACATGAAGAAGACATGGGCTGAACAAAAAGAAGAAATAGAAAATCTGAAAAAACAAATCACAGAACTTATGGGAGTGAAGGATAAAGAAGAAAAAATGGAAAAAACAATGGATACCTACAATGGTAGATCTAAAGAGACAGAAGCTACAATTAGTGAACTGGAGGATGGAACATCTGAATTCCAAAAAGAAACAGAAACTATAGGGAAAAGAATGGAAAAACTTGAGTAGGGAATCAGGGAACTGAATGACAATATGAAGCGCACAAATATACGTGTTGTGGGTGTCCCAGAAGGAGAAGAGAAGGGAAAAGGAGGAGAAAAACTAATGGAAGAAATTATCACTGAAAATTTCCCAACTCTTATGAAAGACCTAAATTTACAGATCCAAGAAGTGCAGCGCACCCCAAAGAGAATAGACCCAAATAGGCATTCTCCAAGACACTTACTACTTAGAATGTCAGAGGTCAAAGAGAAAGAGAGGATCTTGAAAGCAGCAAGAGAAAAACAATCTGTCACATACAAGGGAAACCCAATAAGACTATGTGTAGATTTCTCAGCAGAAACCATGGAAGCTAGAAGACAGTGGGATGATATATTTAAATTACTAAAAGAGAAAAACTGCCAACCAAGACTTCTATATCCAGCAAAATTGTCCTTCAAAAATGAAGGAGAAATTAAAACATTTTCAGACAAAAAGTCACTGAGAGAATTTGTGACCAAGAGACCAGCTCTGCAAGAAATACTAAAGGGGGCGGGCCGCGGTGGCTCAGCGGGCAAAGTGCTTGCCTGCTATGCCGGAGGACCTCGGTTCGATTCCCGGCCCCAGCCCATGTACCAAAAACGGAGAAACAGAATACAATAAAACAAGAAAATGTTTAAAAGATGTTTCCCTTTCTTCCTTCCTTCCTTCCTTCTATCCTTCCTTCCTTCTCTCTGTCTTTCCTTTAAAAAAAAATAAAAAAAAAAAAAAAAAAAAAAAAAAAAAAAAAAAAAAGAAATACTAAAGGGAGCACTAGAGTCAGATACGAAAAGACAGAAGAGAGAGGTATGGAGTAAAGTGTAGAAAGAAGAAAAATCAGATATGATATATATAATACAAAAACCAAAATGGTAGAGGAAAATATTATCCAAACAGTAATAACACTAAAAGTTAATGGACTGAATTTCCCAATCAAAAGACATAGACTGGCAGAATGGATTACGATTCAGCAATACCACTGCTAGGTATCTACTCAAAGGACTTAAGGGCAAAGACACAGACGGACATTTGCACACCAGTGTTTATAGCAGCATTATCTACAATTGCAAAGAGATGGAAACAGCCAAAATGTCCATCAACAGAAGAGTAGCTAAACAAACTGTGGCGTATACCTACGATGGAATATTATGCAGCTTTAAGACAGACTAAACTTATGAAGCATGTAATAACATGGATGGACCTAGAGAACATTATGCTGAGTGAGTCTAGCCAAAAACTAAAGGACAAATACTGTATGGTCCCACTGATGTGAACCGACATTCGAGAATCAGCTTGGAATATATCATTGGTAACAGAGACCAGCAGGAGTTAGAAACAGGGTAAGATAATGGGTAATTGGAGCTGAAGGGATACAGACTGTGCAACAGGACTAGATACAAAAACTCAAAAATGGACAGCACAATAATACCTAAGTGTAATGTAACTATGTTGGAACACTGAATGAAGCTGCACCTGAAATATAGTTTTTTGTTTGTTTGTTTGTTTGTTTGTAGCTTTTGTTTTTGTTTTTTTCTTTTTCCTTTATATATATATATATATTTTATTAGTATTATTATTTTAATTCTCTTCTCTATATTAACATTCTATATCTTTTTCTGTTGTTTTGCTAGTTCTTTTCCTGAATCAATGCAAATGTACTAAGAAATGATCATACATCTATGTGATGATACTAAGAATTGCTGAGTGCATGTGTAGAATGGAATGATTTCTAAATGTTGTGTTAATTTCTTTTCTTTTTTTTGATTAATAAAAAAAATTTTAAAAAAAAGAAGTTACTGTCCTCTCACCTTCTATCTTTTTTTACTTGCAAGAGTCCCCACCTTCTCCTTTTCTCTGTATGTGTACTTAAATTTTTACCTACTTGCTCTATCTGTGCTGTGCTTCTGAATTCTTTCTTACAGTACAGACAAGAACCTTGGAAACCAAAATCCAGTAACATATTTTGGCGAGACTTACCAGGAGCCACTTTTCTCCTACCATCTGGACTGTGAGTACCAGAAAGCTTGGCCATGTTCTGCCACTTTGCTTCCTTAGGGACTCTAATGTGGCTTCCCAAGGACATGACTTCAGCTCCCTGAGGCAACCTGAACCTCTGGCTCCCTCTTTAGAGATGGCAGGGATCCTGTCTCCTCACAGTGTGGATCCAAGGAGGCTCAGGGTAGCAGGTAAGACCACCCTTTGGGACCTGATAAGGGATTTCTCCCCATAGCAAGCAGGAGACTAACAGAAGCCAAATCAAATCCCTCTGTCTCCCTATTTCTGTCCTTGGCTCTCTGAGACTTCCCCACACTCTCCCTTTTCCTCACCCCAAGGACTCACACCCATCCTGCTGAATCTGTTCTGCTTTTCACTTCTTCAACAGAAGTTCTCTCCCCTGCCGCCACAGGAATCTCTTTGTCCTCTGTCTTGATTCTTGAAGATGACTGTATAACTATAGAGCCTTTACGGCATGATCAAGTGATTATGAAAACCTTGTGGCTGATGCTCCCTTTATCCAGGGTATGGGCAAATGAGTAAAAAAATAAGAACAATAAATAAATAAATAATAGAGGGGATAAGAGGTAAAAACAATTGGGTAGATTGCAATACTAGTGTTCAAGGAGAGGAAGGGTTAAGGAGAATGGGATGTATGGATTTTTCTTTTTTCTTCTTATTTCTTCTTCTGGAGTAATACAAATGTTCTAAAAAATAATCATGGTGATAATACACAACTACGTGATGATATTATGAGCCATTGACTGTATACTTTGGATGGACTATATGGTGCATGAAGATATCTTAATAAAATTTTTTTTTTAAGTTTACTGGTTCATGGTTTCATAGGTGAACTCTATCAAGCATTTTTTTTAAAGTACCAATGTTATCTAAACTCTCTCAGAAAACTGAGGTGGAGGGAATTTATCCCAATTTGTTCCCAGAAACCAGACAAGGACATTATAGGGAAGATATAAACCAATATTATGAGCATAAACACAAAAATCTTTAACAAAATATTAGCAAATTGAATCCAGAAATATTTTAAAAGAATAATAAGCTATGACCCAGTGAGATTTACCCGAGGAATGGAAAGTTGATTTAGCATTCAAAAATCATTGTAATAAGAGTTGAAGTCAAAAGTGTGGGCTGTCAAGTTGGGGCCTGTTATGGGGGTTCCTAGATTGTGGACTCTTGTGGCAGTCACATATATTTAGGTGTTGTGGCTGATATTTCTGGATTCTGGGATACTGAACTGTTTGTGTGTGGCCTGGTCGTTCCCTGAAATTTCGGGTGTTGGCGTAGGACCTGAGACTCAGAGTTGGAGCACTGGGGCTGTGGGAGTCAGCACTGCCCCATTCAGCAACTGTTGGGGGTGCTGGGGAAGTGCTCAGACTTCATGTGGAGGTGTGGGTGGCACTGATCTGGATAGGACTGGGGTGAATCAGAGTTCTGGGTGGGGGATGATTTGGCCCATATTTTCAGGCTTTGGCCTCTTGTGCGGGATCAGGGAGAGAGAGGTGTTTGGTGCAGGGTTTGTATTTTTGGTAGCATATTATCTGGTTTGACTTATATGGTCAGTTTGATTGAACACCATAGTTTCATGGGTTCTTAGGTGGGGTGTGGGATCTTGTTGGTTTGTGCAGGATGGTGTGATGCTCTGATGTGTCCAAAAGTCATCTGGACAGAGAATTGAAGAGTGTTTGCAGGTCCCCTGGGGAGAGAGGAAGAGATGTTGGACTTCCCCATCTGGGGAGTACCTGGTATTCTCACAGGCATGGGGATGGCCAGTTGGGTGAGCTGGATCCTCAATCTTGGAGCTTGTTCCTGCGAGGGGAGGAGGCTTAGCCTACTAGCGATTGTACCTGGAAGTCACCCCAGAGAGCCTCTTTTATTGCTCGAACATGGTATCTCTCTCTGGCCTGGCTTGGTGGATGGGCTTGCTGCCCTCCCCACTGTGTGGAACATGGTTACCAGAAGTGTGGATCTCCCTGGCAATATGTGACCTGACTCTCAGAGATGGACCAGGACCTGACATCACTGAGGTGGGAGGGCTTCTAGGCAGGAAGGGGGAAGAGAGAAATGAGACAACATGGAGTTTTGGTGGCTGGCAGATTTCTGTTGGGTTGGAGGTTGTCCTGGAGGTTGTTCTTATGCATTGTGTGGACGTCCCTTTTTGATTTGTGGTGTGTTGGGGTGGCTGGAGGGGGGTGCCTGGGGCTGTTGGGTTGTGTTCCGGTGGCCTTGGTTCTTGAGGGTGACTGTGCGACTGTGTAACTTTTGCAGTATGACTGTGAGATTGTGGAGGGCTCATGTCTGATGCTTTGATGCTTCTTTTGCCCAGGATATGGACAAATGAGTAAAAATAATAATAATAATGATAAAAAATGAATGAATAATGGAGGGAGATGAGGGTTGAGAGCTGGGTGGATTGAAGTGCTTTGGGTCTGTGGTTGGGGGAGGTGTGGGATGTATGAGTTCTTTTTCTTATCTTTTTGTTTCTTTTTCTGGGGTGATATGGGTGTTCTGGGGATGACTACCATGTAAGGTATGCAACTGTATGGTAATTATCATGGGCCATTGATTGTGTAGCATGGTTGGACTGTGCATATGTAGATATTTCTTGGTGAAATTTTTGAAAAAAAGAAAAAAATCAATGGAATAAAGAACTCTCACAACTCAAAGAAGATAAATAATCCAATTCTTAAAAAGGATAAGGGATTAGAATTAGCTTTCCTCTAAAGAAGATATTCAAATGGTCAATAAGCACATAAAAAGATGCTCAACATCATCCACCATTAAGGAAACTGCAAATCAAAACCACAATGAGATACCATTTCTTACCCAATATAATGGCTACTATTAAAAGAAAACAGAAAATTACAAGTGTTGGAAAAAATGCAGAGAAACAGGAGCACACATTTATATAATAATATTCTTTCATCAACTGTAACAAATATACCACACTAATGCAAGGTGTTAATAATAGGGGGGAGTATAAATGTACTGATACATGCTTCAACATGAATGAACATTAAAACATTATGCTAAGTGAAAGAAGCTAGACATAAAAGGTCACATGTATGATTTCATTTATATGAAATGGCTACAATAAGCAAATCCACAAGAGACAGAAAGTAGATCACTGATTTCCCGAGGCTATGGGGAAAGTGTAATGGGGAGTAACTGCTTAATAATTAAAAGATTTCTTTTTGGAATGATGAAAATATTCTGCAAATAGAGCATGGTCATGATTGCACAACTTTGAAAATGTACTAAAAAACACTGAATTTCACACTTAAAAATAAAAATGATTCATATATTTAGAGAATAAAGGAGAAAAACAAAGCTTTATGATCATCGCACTAGATACAAAAAAAGTCAACTGACAATTCGAAGTCAGTTCATAATGAAAACTCTCAAAATAGAATACACATATTTGACAAAACCTCAGCTACTTATTTGATGGTGAAAGAGTGATGAGTTCTCCCTAAAGATCAGGATCAAGACAAGGAGGTTCCTCTCACCACTTCTAGTCAACATTGTACTGGAGGCCACAGTTAGTGCAACAAAGAAAAAAAAAAAGAAATATATTCATACAGATTAAGAAGGATAAGAAACTAAAACCATAGAATATCATTGTTGCTTAGAGATAGGCAAATGTCAGGACACAGAAAGCAAAAACCATAAGAGAAAAATGAAAAATTTTAAAGTTCTGTTAATCGAAAAAAAAAAAAAAAACCACACACACACAAAGAAAATCAATAGGTAAACCTCAGATTGGGAGAAAAGGTTCAAAAGCATACATAAAACAAAGTTCTGGAGTCCAGGCTATATAAGGAATTCTTGCAATCAATAATGAAAAACAACCAACCCAAAGAAACTATACTTTACATCATTAGTCAACAGAGAAATCAAATTGAAACCACAATGAGATAGCACTACATACCCATGAGGAGGGATAAAATAAAATCGACTGACAATACAAAATTTTGATGAGAATGATCAGCAACAAGAACTCTCATACCTACTGGGAGGAGTGTAAAATGTTACAGCTTTGAAAAAAGGTCTGGTAGCATCTTACAAAATTAAATATACATCTTTCCTATAACCCAGCAATTCTACTCCTTGGTATATATCCAAAGAAACAAAAACATGCCTCTGCAAAAATATTTCATAGCAAATATACTCAAAATAGTGAAAAATGGAAACAAATGAAATGTTCATCAAGTGAATGGATAAACAAATTATGATATTCCCACCAATGGAAAACTACTCCACGTTAAACAGGAATAAATGAATGACACACACAACAACATGCATGATGCTCAAAAACATTTTGCTGATTGAAAGAAGCCTTAAGAGAAAGCGTTCATAAGATAATTTATAAATTTAAATAAAATTCTAAAATAGGCAAAACTAATAATTATGATGGAAAAAAATCAGAATATTGATCGCCTTTAGGGATCAGAACAGAGATTGATTGAGAAGGGCCATGAGAAAACTGTCATGGATGATGGAAATATTTACACCTTAACTGAAGTTTGGGTTACATTATCCTTAATATATTGATCAGTATATGTTTTGTATATAACCAATATCACAATACCACTTTCAGCACTCTTGCACCTGTACAGTTACTCTTCTTTCCCTAGTCAAGTTTCAATACCCCATCCTGAGCGATCACTACTGTCCACCTATGTGGACACCCTTCTTGCCCTATGCTATCTCTAGCATCCAGCTTGGGCCACCTTGATTCACCAAGAGATGCCTATCCTACTCAGTATCGTCTAATGACATTGGGGGCAAGGACTCTGCTTTGCATTTTAAAATACCCCTCTATCTCATTTAAGCTTTCAAAAGCACTATGAGATAGTCAGGGCATATAATTCTAACCCATTTTACAGGTCAGAAAAGTGAGATTTAGAAAATTTAATTGTCTTGCCAAAAGTTACTTGTTGGTAGGAAGGCACTGTCCAGGTTATCAGATCCCTAATCTACTGTTGCTTCTAGTATCTTATACTGAAGTCCTCGTGTACATCTCTAATCCCTACAACCCACTTTCAGAACCAGGGGATTTGGAGAACAGAGAACACAGAATAACACAAAGGGACCTAGACACGGTCTCTGTGGTGGAGGTTATTGTCCATTTGCACCAAAGCACTGATACTTCTCATTTAGTTGCACAATCTGTGTCTGTAAAGAACAGCCAAATGTAATAATCACCTTTATGTGCTTCTCATGTATATCCCAAATACCAGGCCCTTGGGTCCTCTTCCCTGTCATTCTCATAAGAGGAAGAACTGTATTAGAATTCTATTGCTGTGTTAAATTCCTGTTGCCACTGCAATAATTACCATAAACCTGGTAGCTTAAAACAACACAAGTTTATTCTCTCACAGTTTTGGAGAACAGAAGTCCAAAATCAATTTCACTAGGTTAAAACCAAGGCTGTACTCTCTCCAGAGGCTCTAGGAAAGAATCCGCTTCCTTGTCTTTTCCAGTTTCTAGAGGCTGTGTTCCTTGGCTCATGGCCCCTTCCTCCATCTTTGTATAGTATCTTCAAATCACTCTCTGCTCAACCATCACAATCCCCTTCTGCCTTCTCAGTCAAATCTCTCTCTTCTTCCTTCACTACACCTACTCCTCTGTTGTAAATCCTTCTCTTATAGCCTCCCTCTTATAAGGACACTTGTAATTTACATTTAGGGTTCACTTGGATAATCCAGGACAATCTTCCCCATCTCAAAATCCTTAATTTATACATATTTGCAAAATCTCTTTTGCCATATAAACTAATATTCACAGGTTCCAAGGATTAGGGCCTAGGATATATTGGGGGGCCATTGTTAAGCATACCACAGAGGTCAATGAAAATTTATCTTTTCTTAGGATTTTTGTGGAAAAATTAGAATAAACTCAATTTGTTTTCCCATCATGGTTAAAATAATACCACCAGTTAAGGTATTTCAAACACTTTAGAAAGTCAAGTTCATTGTCTTGCTAATTTTGTTTTTCACAAAAGAATTGTTGTTGAAATTTTCCAACTAATTTTCAACAGCCCCTTTCACTAGAGTAGCTTTTTTATTTCCAACTGATTCATAGAGCCAGAGAATTATCATAGAGATGGAATTGTGTGGTAAAAACCAAACATATTTTTTTCTTAAATGCACTTTGAAAGCTTTTCCCAATGGGTTTCACCCTAAGAAACAATTATTTTAAGCATGAATTTGAATGTCAGCATTCCGAATATGAACGAACTCTCTGTCTGTGTTGTTCGTGGTTTTCCTTGTTGGATAGATACCCAAAAGACACAGAAAAAAAAAACTATTTTATAAGGAGACCCAAGAGAGTGACTTTACCTCCTAAAAGCAACTTCTGTCCTGAAAAATAGGATGAATGGAGATTTCAAAATAGATATTTACAAACTCATTAGAAGTTTCCAATTTCATGCCAATCTTTAAATCTCTAACGTGGTTCACAGTCTTAATTAGTATCTAATAAATGTCATTTACAAGAAAATTGTATAACTACATTAATCCTCATCCAAATAAACTGTCAGAGACCCACCCTGAGGTAAAATCCTATTAGGTATTGATCTTTTATATTTCACAGCTCATCAAACAACATCATACAGTAAGTGAAATTGCTGCTTCATGGTCACTGCTAGTCTGCCATAATATCTTTAAGAGATGCTTTATTCTAGTGCTCTAGATTTCAGCTCTTGACTGATAACAGCCTACAAAACATCAGCATGAATTAAACATGGAAAGATCATAAATCCAGAGACTCATAGAAATATAAAGCTGTTTATAAGGATTAACTCACTAATGAATGGCACCTCGATGTATAAGCATGGTTTATTCCTAGAAATGTTTGCACCCCAACAATATTCACAACCTTATTTAGCCACTTCCCTCGCTATTATTATTAATTAGAAGTGATTCAACCAATTCTTAAGACAATAACTAGCACACTGTTGTCACTCTTCACTGAAAATGTATTGGGACAAAAGCAATTAGCGAAAGTGCAACTTGATTAAAACAAGTGATAAACTGAAGAGAACCTCAATGAAGCAGCTTATCCCTCTAGTTCCACCATCAAGTTATTTGAATAAAATGTGATACCTTTTTTTTTAATTTAAGAATTTATTCATGAAAATCATGAAGAGAAGAAAGTAGAAATTCTTAATGCTTCAAGGGATAATCCACTGAGACTTGGTTTATGGCATTTCACTTCATCATCACAGAAAATGCAAAAGACCCAGTCAGTGATGGGCAAGCCATTAAATACTTTGATTCATGGTCTCATTTAAAATGGGATTCATTTCCAAATGAAAAAGTATCATAGGATTGAGGAGAAGAGGAAAGGGGGAGAAGTAATCCTATTTTTACATCTCACCCAGATATAAAGATAACATTGGAAAAACCTATAGTGCAGGTATGAAATTACTTTCACAGTATATGAATATCATGTCATAATATTCTTTAAGGGATTTTTTTTATACCAGTATGCTAGATTTCAGCTTTTGGTTGATAACAACCTACAAAATATCAGCATGAATTAAACATGGAAGGATCACAAAACCCTAAATTAAACAAGGGAAGGCTGATGATATTGGCTTCTTAGATGTAAAATTAAAATAACACATGTTAGAAAATCTTTCTCAGAGACAAAGGAAGCAGCTTTGTAGGGTAATAAACAAAGGAACTTCAAATATAATTATCTTAACTAAATAGGAATGAGAGAAAATTAATTTTCTCAAGTAATTTTATTTCTGCAACTGATTTTCTTGATTTATGGAAGAAACAACCATGCCAGCTCCAGAGTCAATGCCTTAGTCATGCACTCACTGAATTTACAAGTACCTAACATGTGCTGGCACTAGATGCTGGGAATATACTAGGGAACAAGACAAACAAGTTCCCATTTGTGCCAGTTTGACTCTCTTGTGGACCCAAGAAAAGCCATGTCCTTTAATCCTCATTCAATATTGCTGGATGGGAGCTTTTTCATTATCCATGGAAATGTGATCCACCCAATTGTGGGTGGTAACTTTTGATTAGATGTATCTCCACCCATTCAAGGTGTGGTTGCTTATGGGAGTCTTTTAAGAGAGAACCATTCTGGAAAAAGCTTTAGAACCCACGCAACGAGAGACCTTTGGAAATGAAGAAGGAAAACAACCCTGGGGGAGCTTCATGAAACAAGAAGCCCGGAGAGAAAGCTAGCAGACATTGCTGTGTTCGCCATGTGCCCTTCTAGGTAAGAGAGAAACCCTGAACGTCATCAGCCTTCTTGAACCAAGGTATCTTTCCCTAGATGCCTTAGATTAGACATTTCTATAGCCTTGCTTTAATTGGTACATTTTCAAGGCCTTCGAGCATGTAAACCTGAAACTTAATAAATTCCGTTTATTAAAAACTGTTCTGTTTCTGGTATACTGCATTCCAGCAGCTTTAGCAAACCAGAACACCAACTTTATGAAGTTTAAATCCTGCTAGAATAGATAGATGGTAGTTAGGTAGATTCTTTTTAAAAACTAGGGCTCACATCCCAAGTTTGGCAGAAGCACATAAATAATCCAAGCAATGTTAGCAGAAGCAAGAACACCACTCTGTAGGAGACTTGACTGCTCACTTTCTGATCACTAAAGAGTTAGCCAGACCCCAGCAGAGTCACACTTTGTTGGGGACCAGAGGCTAACCTAAGATGGCGATTGAGCCAACATGGCCACCCCGGCTAATGCAATGGCATCTATATAGTACAACAAGGTTCTTCACGGAAATAGGTTCCCGCCAGGACCTTCCCGCCGGCGCGAACTCCCTCCTATCATAATGCCCCACATACCCTACTCCCTCCTCAAGCCGGTATATATACACCCGGCTTGCTTAATAAAATTTGCAGCTTGATCAGAATCCTGTCTTGCTGTCCTTCTTGCGTCTCTCTGTCCCATAGCCATTCTTCCCTCAGCAGGTGGCGGACCCCGTTGACTGTCCTGCGGGTCAGGACATTTGGCGCCCGACGTGGGGCTCGACCGCTAGCTGAGAGACAGAAGCGTCGCATGCCAAAAAATGAGGAGGGCCCTCCCATAACCCCAGACTGCCACAGAAGTAACTCGCCTGTGAATGCAGCCCCGGCGACACTGCCTCGAGCCGACGGACGAAAAAAGAGAAGAGCGAAGGATCACGCAGTAAGTCACTTTCATTTTCATCTAAAAAATTCACTATGGGACAGGAATCTAGTACACATGAGCTTTACGTGAGACAATTAAAAGAAACCCTCAAGACGCGAGGAGCGAGAGTTAAGAAAAAGGACCTTAGAAATTTCTTTCAGTTTGTCTATCAAACCTGTCCATGGTTCCCTGCTGACGGGACCATAGACCAAAAATGCTGGTCAAGAGTAGGAGATTGTTTACAGGACTATTATAAAACTTTTGGACCGGAAAAGGTACCAGTTACAGCCTTCAATTATTGGAACTTAATCAATGAGGCCATAAAAACTTCCCCTTCAGACCCTGAAATACTGGAGCTTTGTAAAGAAGGAGAAAACACCTTAAAAAATTCAGACCCTGAAATACTAAAGTTTTATACAGAGGGAGAAAATGCCTTAAAAAATGCACGCCCCCTCTCCAGACCTCACTCAGAATGTGATTTTGTCACTATAGATATACCAAATGACACTGACCTCCAAGAAAATAAAACTCCTTATGCCGAAAAACCCCTCTCAGGTTTTGATAATCTCCCAGCCTTTCGACCCCCCCCCCCCATGTGCCTTGTGCACCACAACCTCCTCACCATTGCCATCCTATAATGCCCCGGTTTCCACAATATACAGCCTTGGAGGAAGCGGCCACTACGCTCAGAAACAGTGCTCATGCCTTTAGTGAACTCTTTGCCCAGGAACAGGCCAGGGTTAACCGACAACAACTGCAAAATAATCACCTCCTTAACTGCCTGCAAACTGCCAGTCAGGCGCTCTCTTCTCTCTCTCTAATGACTAACCAAAATAAGCCCTCTAACCCCCGCTGTGCCCGCTACGTTTTTCCGGTCCTCCGTAGCCAGCAAAAGGCAAAGTCAGAAACTTCCGAGCCTCAGTCTGAACAAGAAAGCAGTGAGGAAGAAGGGGAAGGGAGCGAGAGGGCTAATGATGAGGACGAAATAAAATCGGAATATAGCCACGAGCGTAGCCGCGAGCGGGAGGAAATACCCCGACCCAATAAATACAAAAGGATTAATCTAAAATATTTAAAGGAACTAAAAAAGGCCGTGCATGATTATGGAGCAACTGCCCCTTTCACCCTGGCTTTGCTAGATAGTATTAGCGAAAAGGAACTCACTCCAAATGATTGGTCACAGCTCGCCAGAGCCACCCTATCAGGTGGTGATTTCCTGTTATGGAAATCAGATTATGAAGAATAGTGCAAAAAGTACGCTGAAAGCAACATTTTAAAAGACAGCACAAAATCTTGGTCATTAAAAAAGCTTCTGGGGTCAAGTCCTTATCATCTTAATTCTACCCAGGCACAATATCCCCGAGGACTTGGTCTCCAGGTGCAGTCCGCCGCCATTAAGGCATGGAGGCTGCTTCCCCAAAAGGGGGCTCTCACCTCCTCTTTATCGAAAATAGTTCAGGGCCCCAATGAGCCATATACTGACTTCCTCAGTCGGCTACAGACCGCAGCCCAGTGCATTCTTGGTGATCAGGAAAGCGAAAGCGATTTTATCAAGCATCTCGCTTATGAAAATGCTAACACCGCCTGTCAGGCGGCAATCCGCCCCTTTCGTACCACTGACCTCTCCAATTATATTAAACTTTGTAACGGAATAAATCCTAATACTCAGGCAATATTAGCTGCCTTACAAAATCGTCCTCAAAACAACGGCCCCATCTGTTTTAATTGTAACGAATCAGGTCATTATTCAAAAAATTGTCCCCTACGCACAAATAATTTTCCCACGCGTCTGCCGGTATCTAATTTCCCCAATCCAAGACCTCCCCCTCGCACCATCTGTCCTCGGTGCAAAAAGGGGTTTCACTGGTCCTCTGATTGTCACTCTAAAACTGACATCACGGGTCAGCCTTTAATGCCTAGGCAGCAGGGAAACTCCTATCGGGGCTGGCCCCAGGCCCCTCAGAGGACAAACACCGGGGCAGTGCGGTTTTTCCCCCAGCAGCAACCCCTCCCTTCAGTTCCGGGGCTACCAACCATTCACCACGCCTCCGTGTCTCAGAACTCTGGAGGGCCACAGCAGGGAGTGCGGGGTTGGACCTCTGTGCCTCCTCCGACTCAATACTAACCCCAGAAACATCGCCTTTACTTATTCCTACGGGAGTCTATGGGCCATTGTCTCCTAACACCTTTGGTCTGGTACTAGGAAGGGCTAGCGCCGCCTTGCAAGGCCTCCAAATCACCCCGGGAATAATTGATAATGATTATACAGGGGAAATTCAAATTATTGCTGCCACTAACTATGACCTCGCTCCCATCCATACTGGCGATCGGGTGGCACAACTCATTTTGCTCCCCCTTCAACATATCAATACTAACTTTAAAAAGCCCTATCGCTCAAAAAACAGCTTTGGGTCATCAAATGCTTATTGGGCCCAACCTATTACTAAAGAGAAACCAACCTTATGTTTAAGACTTAACGGAAAACCCTTTACAGGACTTATTGATACTGGGGCTGACGCTACTGTCATCTCCTCAAAACACTGGCCTAAGGCTTGGCCCCTCACTTCCACTCATACTATAATCGAAGGCATAGGTGGCCAAAATGAACCCCTCGTGAGTGCTCAGTTATTAAAATGGGAAGATGAGGAGGGCAACACAGGAGATGTCTTACCATATATCGTACCTGATCTACCGGTAAACTTGTGGGGCTGGGACATTTTAAGCCAAATGAGAATTATCATGCATAGTTCAAACGATGCTGTCACTGCACAAATGCTGAACATGCAGCATCTCCCTGGGCAAGGTTTAGGGAAAAATAACCAGGGCATAAAACAACCCATAATGACATTCCCGCGAAGCGACCGGACAGGACTTGGTTATAATCCAAATTTACCCTAATGGTCATTGACATTCCTGTACCCCACGCAACTAAAATTTCGTGGAAAACCACAAATCCTGTGTGGGTTGATCAATGGCCATTAACTTTAGATAAAACCCTGGCAGCCATACAGTTAGTACAGGAACAACTTCATGCCGGGCATATTGAACCTACCCACTCGCCCTGGAACACTCCAATTTTCATTGTTAAGAAAAAATCTGGCAAATGGCAACTAATACAAGACTTACGCGCCATCAATAAAGTAATGGTCCCCATGGGGGCGCTTCAGCCTGGCCTTCCCTCGCCAGTTGCTATCCCTGCAAATTGGCATAAAATAATTATTGACCTTAAAGACTGTTTCTTTTCTATACCCCTCCATCCGGAGGACAGACAGTACTTCGCTTTTAGCGTCCCTCAAACTAATTTTCAAGCCCCCATGCCTCGCTTCCAATGGAAAGTTCTTCCGCAAGGCATGGCTAACAGCCCAACACTGTGCCAAAAATTTGTTTCCGACGCCATCCGTCCCGTTAGAGTTCAATGGCCATGCAATTATATCCTCCATTACATGGATGATATTTTAATTGCCAGCCAAACAATTACTGACTTACATACCTGCTTTCTAATGCTCTTAAAACGCCTGAAAGCAATGGGCCTCTCAATAGCCCCAGACAAAATACAAGTTTCAAATTCATTCTCGTTTCTAGGTTTTGAACTCCACCAGGAGTGAGTCCTAACGCCAAGAATCCATTTACAAACCAATCACTTAACAACCCTAAATGACTTTCAAAAACTCTTGGGTGACATCCAGTGGCTCCGTCCTTATTTAAAATTAACAACTGAGGAACTTACACCCCTTATAGACTTACTGAAAGGTGACCCCAGTCCTTCCTCTCCTCGAATTTTAACGAAGGAGGCCGCTCGAGCACTGACCATTATAGAATCGGCTATCCAACATCAAACCTGTTATCAAATACATTATGGCCAACCATTATATTTTATCATTCTTCCCACGCCTCGTGCGCCCACAGGGGTTTTTTTGGCAACTTAATCCAAAGTCTCCCACAAATAAAGGCTCACCTTTATACTGGGTACACCTTCCCTCCACACCGAGTAAAGTTCTCTTCCCATATCCATCTTTAACTGTCTCCCTCCTAATAAAAGGCCGACGAACGAGCCTCCAGTTATTCGGAAGGGACCCTGATACCATCATTCTCCCATATACACTAGAACAAATACAATGGCTATCTCAAACAAATGACGAATGGGCCATCGCTC
Source organism: Tamandua tetradactyla (assembly GCF_023851605.1). Taxonomy (NCBI): domain Eukaryota; kingdom Metazoa; phylum Chordata; class Mammalia; order Pilosa; family Myrmecophagidae; genus Tamandua; species Tamandua tetradactyla. The sequence continues at coordinate 39,384,194 of NC_135339.1, read as the reverse complement.
TCATTTCCTTTTCAGGCAATTTGGAAAATCATTATCCAAGTGATCCTATAATCCAGTTTGCTAAAACTCATCAGTTTGTCTTCCCTCGGGTCACATCACAAACACCTATTACCCCAGCGCTCACAGTTTTCACCGATGGCTCTGCCAATGGCACCGCCGCCTATGTAATTCAGGGCAGGGCCACTCCCCTTCCATCCCCTTTTACATCGGCTCAACTCGTTGAACTTTATGCAGTCTTACACATCTTTCAAACACTCCAAACCCAACTGTTTAATCTATACACTGATAGTGCCTACATCGCACAGTCCAAACCCCTCTTGGAAACAACACCTTTTATCAAACCCTCCACCAGCACTACTCAGTTATTCTCAACCTTACAAAGGCTTATCCACCAGCGCCACCTTCCTTTCTACATAGGACACCTCAGAGCACACTCGAACCTGCCTAGCCCACTTACCGAGGGCAATGCCCTAGCAGACGCAGCCACTCGCTCAGTTCATTTGGCCGTCCTCAGCCCACTCGAAGCAGCCACAAAAGCCCATGCTCAACACCATTTAAATGCAACCACCCTTCGTCACAAATATCACCTCTCTAGGGAACAGGCAAGATCCATAGTTAAGGCCTGCAAAAACTGTGTCACTGAATTGCCGGTCCCACACTTGGGAGTTAACCCCAGAGGACTAATCCCTAATGAACTGTGGCAAATGGATGTCACGCACTTACCAGAGTTTGGCAAGTTAAAATATGTGCATGTTAGCATAGATACCTTCAGTGGGTTCATTGTGGCCAGCCTCCATACTGGAGAAGCCTCAAAGGATGTTCAATCCCATCTACTATATTGTTTTTCCGTTTTAGGTCAGCCAAAAACCATCAAAACAGATAATGGGCCTGGCTATACGGGAAAAAACTTCCAAAACTTTTGCCTACAACTTAATATTAAACATGTTACAGGAATCCCCTATTAATCCTCAGGGACAGGGAATAATTGAGCGAGCACATCGCACCCTGAAAAATACCCTAGGGCACCTAAAAAATAGCACTCTCTCCTTAATGAAGCAGCGCCCTCGTGACCTCCTTCACCATGCGCTTTTCGTTCTTAATTTTCTATCAGTTGACACCAATGGGCGTTCCGCAGCCGATCGACATTGGCATTCGGAAACCTCTACAAATCAGGCCACTGTTATGTGGCGTGACCCCTTAACATCGAGATGGAACGGGCCTGACCCCGTAATAATTTGGGGACGAGGCTCTGCTTGCATATATGATCAAGAAAAGGAAGGCCCTCACTGGCTTCCAGAAAGACTGATAAAACATATCGATTCTCCACTATCGAAACTCACCTCTGAGACACCTTTCCCCCGTCCTTCTAATAATAATCTCTCCAGGGTGGAAGTCTCTCCCTGAGAAAAATGTTTTTCTTCTCTCTTTCAGCGCTTCAACAAATCCTGCTATAGCCTACCCGGAGGCAACCAACCAATACGCGACTGGAAGCCAGAAGAATTCCTACTCACAGGTTTACCTCATCACTAACACCTCATGAATTACTGGCTCTTACTAATTTGTCTTCTAGCCCTAGTGTGGGCAGCAATATTAGCACAAATCGCCCCAAAAGACTGGAATCTATTAGAGAGAATTTTGCTCGCCATAACATTTCTATGCGCTATAGGATGCATTACCCTGCTAGTTTTTCTCCCTTAATCAAGGGAATAGATAGCCTTTATTAGAATGGCTTTATTAATATTTCCCTCTAGACTTGTCATCTTATGCTTGCTCCTAAAATATACTTTTGGTGGCATGGATGACCCACAAGCCATCCAAAAACTGGTGAACAAAATCCATAATACTGCGTGCGATTGTAAAGAAACAATTAACAACACCCCCTTGATGGGAACATACTCATTGCAGCAAAGTTGTGGGGAGAAGGTAGCCTACCTATTACATGGTCACGTCTCCGAGGTAGGAAAAAATCAAAGATGGGTCTGTTTAAAGCTCCCTAATCTAGCATCCCCCATTAATGGGGTATTACCAAAGTGTGCTTGCACCCAAATATATTCCTCTCTTCATACCCAGTGCTATACGGCGTATTCACAGTGCATAAACGAAAGTAATAACAAAACTTACTATTTTACTAAATTATCTCGCACAGATTTAATGTTTAAGCCGCCTGAAGGAATAAGCAACTCTAAGCTCCAACTCAGTAACTGTGGCGGAAATGACGCCGCAATAGGGAAGGAGGTGTGCTGGTCACCTACACCCCCAATACAAATGTCAGGTGGAGGGGGACCCCAAGATCAAGCTAGAGAGCTCGTAGCTAAAAAACAATTACAAGCAATAATTGATCATTTATATCCTCAGCTCCATTATCACCCGCTAGCAAAAATAAAAATCCAAAATATAGATCTAGACCCCCAAACATATGATATTTTAACTGCCACTTGGAAATTACTCAATATGTCCAAACCAGAATTGGCTTTGCCTACGGATGGGAGGCCCCCTGCCCCTTGCCTTGCCACCACGCAATAATACCTATAGCAACTCTTCTAGTTCTTGCAGTATCTCCACACCTTTCCGAGTGCTGATTGAGTTCGAAAACAGCACTCTTTGCTTCTCCTCGCCATCCACTAATGATAGTAATGAGATAGATCTCGGCGTGCTCCCTATTGATTGTCAGGAAACAATCACTAGCTCTAATCCCCTCTGTCCCACTAACGGCACTGTATTCGTATGTGGCGGTAGCCTTGCTTATACTGCACTCCCACAAAATTGGACTGGATTATGTGTCCTAAGTATATTCCTTCCTAATATCGATATCATCAGAGGGGAGGAGCCAGTACCTATTCCCAGATTAGACCTTATTGCTGGCCGCCAAAAAAGGGCCGTGCAAATGCTCCCCCTCCTGGCTACGATGGGTATTCTTGGAGCTTTAGGTACGGGATCTGCTGGTATAGGGGTTTCTGTCACACAGTATACTAAATTATCCAAACAATTAATTGGGGAGGTGCAAGCTTTATCAAGTACCATTCAGGACGTTCAAGACCAGCTAGACTCTCTTGCCGAGGTAGTCCTACAAAATCGTAGAGGGCTAGATTTATTAACTGCAGAAAAGGGGGGAATATGTTTGGCTTTACAGGAACGCTGCTGCTTCTATACAAATAAATCCGGCATCGTCAGAGACAAAATTAAGAAGCTGCAGGAAGAATTGGAAAAAAGAAGACAAGAACTGGCTGAATCTCCTCTATGGAGCGCATTTAATGGACTACTGCCTTACCTCCTCCCTATATTAGGCCCTTTAATAACCCTACTCCTTATAATATCTATTGCACCTGCTGTTATAAGGAAAATACTCCAGCTTGTAAAGGATCAAGTTAATTCAGCCCTAGGGAGGCCCATTCAGGTGCATTACCAAAGGCTCCATCTCCAGGACCAGGGCGTAACCCTGGAAGGCCAAGAAAACATCTACCCTCTGTAAATCGCCCCCTCCTACGGGAATAGCCTACCACTCGAAAGTATGCTTCTAGCTTATGCTATGATTGGTACCGCTGGGTGCAAGGCAAAGCACTGCAAAGGAGGGCCAGAACAATCAAAGGCCGTTTTCGAGCTCCTTGAGAAATATGCCTCATTTGCATAGGGGTTCGCTCTGCAAAAATTCCCCTCCCCAGAAAAACAGAGCCACAAACAACTTGGGGAATGAGGCCTCTACTTCCCCCAGCAAAGGTTAATGCCAAAAGAATGCTTAATCAGCATCCTTCCTCCATCCCCTTTTTGAAAAACAAAGGGAGGAGATGTTGGGGACCAGAGGCTAACCTAAGATGGCGATTGAGCCAACATGGCCACCCCGGCTAATGCAATGGCATCTATATAGTACAACAAGGTTCTTCACGGAAATAGGTTCCCGCCGGGACCTTCCCGCCTGCGCGAACTCCCTCCTATCATAATGCTCCACATACCCTACTCCCTCCCCAAGTCGGTATATATACACCCGGCTTGCTTAATAAAATTTGCAGCTTGATCAGAATCCTGTCTTGCTGTCCTTCTTGCGTCTCTCTGTCCCATAGCCATTCTTCCCTCAGCAGGTGGCGGACCCCGTTGACTGTCCTGCGGGTCAGGACAACATTTCACTGATGACACTAGCTATGGATGTAAAAAGCAAAATGAGAGAATAATTGGTGAGATGTGATAAGCACTTAGGAAGTTGGGCTTCTCTAGAAGTCTCCCTATGGGCCAGAAACAAACATGTAGGCGTCTTCAGAGAAGACAAGGACACACAACACATGCACAGAAGCAACACAGCCCTGCTGTTTATACTACAGAAATGGCTCCAAGAAAGACGTCCCTAGCATAACAACCTTCACTCCTTGCTTGGCTCATTACCTCTGCTCTTCCCACTCAAGCTATTACCTCAGTGGTTCTCAACACTGACTGCACATGAGAATCACCAGAGAGGCGTTTAGAACTCACGTGTGCCTCAGCCCCACTTCTACATATTAGATTTAATTGGTTGGGATGGAGCTCAGCATGAGTAATTTTGAAAAACTACCTAGGTCTTTGCCATGTGCAGCCAGGGCTTAGAACAACTGTGCTAATGCATTGGAGTCAGTTTGTCTCTTTAGACAACAGAGGTCTGAGAGAAGAGGACCCATTTCACCAGGAAGGGAAAGAACGGGCACAAATCCCTGGAGTGAACACAAGAGTGGAGAGCTTTGACAAGCCAGAGGTCATGAAAAGCCACAGGGAACATTGGAAGTGAAACAAACCTCTAAACAAGTCCTCAATGAGTGAGAGCCTGAATCTAAGGAGCTTGGGTTGTCAACATAGAGGCCCAGAGGAGCCAGGCAAGAAGTGTAACAAAATGAAATGGTTCAACTTGGGACTGCAGCAAATAGATCCCACACCCTGTCTAAAGGAGACAGCAGAGATCAGCTCCAGGAAGTTCTTGCCAAGAAGGAATACAGACCCAGCAAGTGTTTCAAATCCCCAACAGATTTTAATCTTTGAGATCTGGCAACAAGAAATCAGAATTCCCAAAATCATAAGCTATTTTATATTTTTCTTAATACTCTAAATATTTTTAAATAACAATAATAAGTGGCCATAATAATAAAAATGAATCATTTTGGTGATATTATTATACTAAAAGCTTCAGAGGCTTTTCTATAAAAATAAGGACATAGTAATAAATGCACGATTTACTATTATTATGAACTAATACAATGTGACAAGGTTATATATTTCAATAATGTGTAAAACAAAATAAATTTCAAATATAACATTTAAAAATCAAATGGTAATGCCACAAGTATCTAATATTCTAAAGTTATTCATAAAATGAAATTCTAAAATAGACAAAGTATTAATTACCCTATCAAATAGTATTGATCTTTGTTGGGACATACATCACAAAGAAAAAAATCTTTTTTCATCTTGCATTGATATTGTTTGAATTGTTACGCATGCGTCCAAAGGATCTTTATATTGGATGTTAGGGTACATGTTGCTTCACATAAACTCATTTACATATATGCTTTGATTTCAATTTTGACATTAAAATTATTATTGCTTTTGATATTAATTTTCAATGAGTTTCTGATTTCATATCAGAGTATTCTACACAAAAATGTTCAGATCTTTCTCTTTGCATTTTTTCTGTTAAAGTATTTACAAAGAACAGTAGCCTATAGTATAATATTCAGACACTTTGAAAACACCAGCAAATATTATTGAGTGGGCAGTCAACCAAAAATTCAGATTTTCTAGCATTAATAGCACTACTCACATGTCAAAATTGCTAATTTAAAGACTCAGTTTGCTTATAAAACTTGTAATTTACTGAAACACCACTCACAGGATTTCTATAAATCATATAATACACATAAACTTATAAATATTAACATCTCTTTTATTTATGAGACCCACTAGTTGTGAAAAGCAGACAGGGCCATGAACACACATAATAGCCTGGCAACAACTACAAGGCAGACTGAGTGATTAGTTCATGACCACTTCTTTCCCATGTACTCCTGTCCCAACTTACAAAAACATCAAACTTAACCTTCAACTGCCTCTGTCACTTTTCCTGCTCTTATTTTGACTTGATTTCAGCAGACTCCTTCAAGATCAGCAATGCCTCTATGTTCACTGTTGAGCTTTAATTCTTTCAGGAGATTCAAAACACTTTTCCCCTGTTCCCAATTCCTAAGCTGATGGGGGAGGCTCAGAATTTGAAAAAACATATACAATTCCCAAGGGCTACAAGGAAGAGTTTCTACATGGAAGTACTAAGGCTAACCAATAACTGATTCGTGAATACCAGTAATAAATTAATTATAACACTGTTCAAATTTCTTCAACTGTGGTCACCATGCGCAAATAAATCACTTATTTCAAGTCCACATCTATGAGCTAAAACAGAGGTGGACAACACTACTCCAAGTCTCTCACCATACCAAAAGAATCCCCATGGAGGTATCTCAGAAGTAATGCAGGGAAACTAGGGTAAGGCAGGGAAAACCTATCCTGAGCGTCTTCACTTATATCGGTTTTTCAGCCTGTCTTCAGCATAAGACTTCCTGCTTTGAGGAAGAAAATAATAAAACTCTGAAAATATGGAACAATTTACATGGGAAGCACTCAGCACAGGGCAAGGAACATAGTAGACTCTTCACGTTTATTTAAGTAAAATCCTTCCAAAAGCAATATACTGGAGTTGTCCCCCTAATCCTGGAAATCCATTTACAGGGTCATTGATTTTCACTAGATGTTCAGCTTCTTGGGTTGGATCTGCTTCCTCTCCCTTTCCCCAACTCTACATACCAGTACATTGAGTTTCTTCCTTTTGAAATCTCATCCCATTGCTAATAAAGCTTGTGACTGGTCATGTGATGACATTATGACACTTCTGGCCATTCTACAGGACCCAAGTAGGCAGACATACAGTCTACAGAGCTGGGAAGAGGAAGGAAAGAGGGTGCCAATTTAGCTGCAGGAATCCTGGTGATTAATCGTGACATTAAAATTTGAGGAATAACCCAGAATGCACTAGTCATGAATTCACAGCCAAGAAACATGAGAATTCAGGTAATCCTCAGTTCACAGATAAACCTTTCTACACTGCTAGCCTTCTCCCTACCTCTGCCCATCTTTTTGTGATCCACTAATTTTACCTGCTTGTTTCCTTTTTACTATTTTTTCTCCCCAACTACTGTCATCTCCCTTTCTTCTCATCTTCTCCAATTGCTCCTCTGTCTACTTTTTCCATTTGACATAGACAAATAATAAGAACATAAACATTAAATTCAGTTGAAGGAGAATAAATGGAGAAAAGTAGAAACAAGTGAACTTTGAACCATTTCACAGTTGTGTGTTCTTGACATGCTTAACTTCTTTAAGCTTTATTTCCACCTTTGCAAAATGGGAATAATATATATAAAGCACATCTATATTCTTTCCCAAAAAGTACTCAATAAATAGTAACTATTATTATTTATTATCAGCACCAACATAATTCTCTGTTTTGTAGACCTTCTCTCTTGCCCCCCGTACCCGTGGTCCTGTGAATCCCCCTTCAGTTCCCATCATCTTGTATTCCCAAAAGATGGTGATTATGATTAAGGAGAAGGAAGGAGGAAGGAGAGTAATTTACAAGTCCTTTAATGCTCATGATGTGCCAAATCCTGTACTAGATGTTTAACATACATCATCTGATCTATCTTTCACAATAATGTTACTAGGTAAGTACTAGTATTGTCACCTTCATTTTGCATCTGTGAAATGGGAGTTGGGAGGGTTTAATTTAGTGGGCCAAAGTTCACACAGATAATAAGTGGTAGTTGCAGAATTTGAACCCAGACTCTGTTTTTGACCACTACAAAATTGTCTGTGCAAGCTATCTCTCCATGACCAAAGGCAAACACATCAGCAGTGACATACTTCATTTTACATTTAGAGAGAAGGGGTTTTTATATAAAGATGTGGGTAGAGATGATCACAAAGTAAAACTTTGTGTAAACTATGGAATGGCAGTGCAGAACTTTCCCATAAATTCCTGAACTTGTAGTTATGGATGGACTCAGGATTTATGTTCTAAGGGAATGAAGGAAAGTTCACAGTGCCTTTATGTTCCCCTCACCAAAGAGTGAGGTGTGTTGTTATAGATTGTTCAAGGCACGGACTATAGTCCCAAGAGGTGGAGCTTCAAAAAGGGTAGAAGTTCAAGTATACATGATCATGACCTCTCTTTAAATGTACTTTATTTCTACAGGCTAACAAAAGCAGAGGGGAGGTTGACTCAAAGAAGTGTAAGTAAATCCCCTACTTAATTTGGATGAAGAGAAAGCAAGAATAACCTCAAGTGCCTGGTTCTGAACAATGAACATGGTTGTACAGTAAAGGAAACTCAAGGAAAAACAAGGATAGTGCTTAAACTGGAGAAAATTGGAAAAGTTAATTCACAAAAAGATTGTGGGGTGCACCTCTTCCAGGACAAAATTCTTATAGTTTTAAGGAATCCCAGGGGAAGAGGTACTGTGGCATACTAACAGTACAGGGCCAAGAAATCCTTAGAATCATGCTAGGTCAAAAAAAGAGATCATGAATTATTCTTAGGGAACAGCCTGATTTAAATGTAGAGTACCAAGCTATAAGAGAGAATAAGAGCTGTATCCCCAGACACAACCCACACTTAACTCAGCAACTAAAGCCAAGGATGTAGGAGGTCAAAAGGGAGATGGAAAGAAAATCAGGAGGTTTTAAACAAAACCAAAAGGAAGAAGAAAACCTCAGGAAACCTGAGGATGAGAATGTCACTATAGCAGTCAATAAATTTTGTAAAAGGATAGGAGTTTAGACAGCACTTCTGGAGAAAAAAAAATATCTGTAATGGTGGTAAATTTCCCCCCAGATGCAAGAGCTACAGGTCATGGGTTCTGGAAAACTGTCGTAGTTTGATTACCACCAGCAAAGCTGGAACCAAGTCTTTGACTCTTGCTCTCTCTTGTTTACCTACTTCTGTATCTCCCTGAAAAATCTCTTTCATTATATATGACTCATATCAACAACATAAATCTAGAATACAATGTATGTTGAGTTCCAACTAATGCTTTGTCAAGGGAAATGTGACTGTACAAGGAAACTGCTGCTCCGATTCAGTTGCTGAAGCAGGAATATTTGATGCCGCAATTTTGCAAGCTCTATTTTTTGTTGGAACATTAGAGGCACTTGTGGGATTTGAAGTAAATACAATTTTTGAGATGTAATGGTGAAGCTGGAAACTTGAGTTTTAAGGGAGAGCACTCCAGGATACAGCTGCTATAAAAGAAACCCAGATTCCAAACAAGCAACCACCTACAGAGAATGAGCCAGCCAAGAGAAAACCAGAAATTGAGCTGTTTTTAATATATGTGGGAACTTTAGTTTTGCCTGTGGCAACAAAAAGAGAGGAGATTCATTTTACTATGGCTTTAGTTCCTCTGATGAAACAAAGGATTAACTTAATAAGGAAAATCACATTCTCAAATTGAGGTTTATTATGTCATAGCTTTAAACCTGGGTTAGAACCCTAGATCCATCATTTACTGGCATGTGATTTTGGCAAATTAATTAATGTCTGTGAGCCTCAAGTTTCTCACCTATAAAATGAGTTACATAATGATACCAACCATCTCAGAGTATTAATGTGAGAATTTAATTAGTGCCTACAAAGTGCACATAATAATTGTTCAATAATATTAGATGGTATTATTACTGTCATTTTGGCACTCAGTATCTGGTAAGCCAGACTGGAGAGTAAGTCAGGAGGAGGAGGAACATCTAGCACTGAGTGAGCTCCTACTACATGCCAGACACTGTACTGAGTGCTGTTGCATAAATTATTATATTTATTCCTCAACACAACCTTATGGAGTAGATACAGTTATCTCACAGATGAAAAAACTGAGGTTCAGAGAGACAGAACACATTACTAAGGTCAAGGTGGTGGTATAAGTAGTGGTTCTAGGATACTAAATCCAGACATTTTGATTCTAGGGTCTATGGCAAAGATTGAATAAAACATAGCTGAACAAAATTTAAATAGAAAATAGGGTGATTCTCAAGTAATGTTGTCCCTGGGGTTAATGCCAAAAGGCTTCTGGGACAATATTAGATGCCACAGATGCAGAAGCAGGAATTGTGTCAGTGGCTCCAAGAAAATAGAATCAGAACTCTGATATTTTCCTGACATCCACTTCTCATTCTACTCCCAAGGACAAGGAGTTTGTCTCTGGATGGACCACTCTCCTTGGATGTGCATTTTTCAAGGTGTTAAGGATCATGTGCATGAATGTATCTTCTTTCTTTTGATTCCCTTGATATCTTGAATCTAAAGAAGTAAGACAAGAATAGTCCTGCTGTGTCCTGGGGAAAAATCAGTCCACCTCTGTTTCATATTAGCCTCCTTCTCCCTTTTAAACCTATTCCATCCCACCTGGTGAGGAAAGGAAAGCCTGAAGATGGCTCCCTCCTGACAGCTTCTTGAGCTTCTTCTTCTTTTAGTCTTTATTTTGAAGTGCTTTAGCCCTTGTCATTGGATCAGAAAACTCTGAGAATCAAGGGTGCACTTACTGGGAAGGAAGTCAAATAGACCAGAGATTATCATCCTTGACTTCACATTAGAATTCACCATGTTAGGATTTAAATTTTCTGGTACCCAGGCCAGACACTCTATACCAATTGAGCCAATTTCTCTGGTGGTGAGGGAGAGGGGGACCTAGCAAAAACAGTTTTTAAAATCCCAGATAATCCCAATAGTTAACAAATGAAACAGACTTCAGGACTGCCCTTAGGATGGGGAAAAAGAAGTTCTCCACATGGATCGGACAGACTAAGTTCCACAGTAGGTTTGGGAGCCAGAGTTAGAACATAACTATGCTCTTTTGTGCCACCTTGTCATTTTATATACATAATAATAAAAATAATAATATGTTATATATATATATATATATATAGTCCCTTTAGGAATTTTGCATGGTTAAACTGGAAGAGTATTTCAAGGTTTTGGATCAAACACTAGCCCTATGTCACCCTCTTACTCCATAATGTTTTTCACAGATTGTAGAGGCCACATTTCCCCCTAATTAAAATAGTGCCCTTTTCCTTTCCCATTTTCCTCAGGTCATCAACAACACTTGAATTGAAAACTAGGTCCTAGCTAGTTATTATATGGTTCCCTGCAAACACCATAAGTGATAAAGAATCATAAGAAAAAACTTTCAAAGGAGGAAAAATATCTGTATCTCACAGAAACACAATAGGTCAGTCAAAACTTCTATAAGTATGGGTATCACAAAGCAGAAGCCATGATTCTATTTGTCCTATCGCTATGAAAAATAACAGATCACCTTCATCAAGGTAGAAAAACTGTATGATAATAAACTATATGCACACAGAGAGAGGCTAGACAGCACTATCAGAACGAAACAGCCATGGCCATATGACAGTGACTCTCAATTTAGTTTACATTAGAGTCTCTGGCTAGCCTTCTGAAGACCAATTAAACCAGAATCTTAAGAAGCATGAGCTTTACAGTACTTTTTTTTCAAAGGTGGAAAGGATGACTCCCCAAGTAATTCCAATGTTTAGCCAGTGTTACAAACCAGAGCTCTAAGAAGTAACGGTGTTTCAGGACCTTGGAGAGCTATACACCGCCTAGTCAATAGAAAGACCAAAAACGCAATAAATTCAAACAGTTGAGACACTAATTTTGAATGGTAACTTTCTACATAAAAGACAAATGAGTGGAATAAAGCAGAAAGAGGAAAAGCACAAAACATCAAGGTAAAACCCCATTACTGTTTAAAATAGTGCCCTTAAACAGAAGCGTTTTATAGAATCCAATAGTAAATGTTAACAAAAGAAGTGGACAAAGTTTGTACATAACAGTAATTTAAGTTAATTCTTTTGACAAAGGCACCCTTTGAGAGTCTATATACTCATTTCTACAAAAAACATGTATGCTTTTTGACTTTTTTCTAGAAATGCCATGCCCTTCTAGGTGTCAATTTTACCTTTTTATTATTATAAAGAAAAATATTTATGACAACTGTATTTTCCCTTTTATTCTAATATAATAAAAGCGATATGATAATAACTGGCATTTTTGTGGGACAAGATAAAGGCTAAACAGAACACATCTGCAGGACAATGATATCATTGGCAAAAATATAATATCAACTTGCAAATGCTAGATGAAAATAAAATAATGTAAAAGGTACGAAACATTTTCTGGTTCACTTCAAAACCAAGGTCAAGTTAATTCTTAGGATACAGTGTACTATAATTAAAGATGTGTTTAAGGAAGAGGTATCTCTTTACTATTCATCATCAGCTTTTCTACTTCCCAGTCAAATTATATCAACAAATTTTCATTTTGCAAAACACCTGTTGCCTTATTGCTATAGCTCACACAATGCAAAAAAGAACTGTTGCAATTACCTAGATAACTCATAATGGTCAGGCTGCTCACATAGCATTCTGTATCCTCCATTATTATTCTCCTCACAAAATAGGCAAATTATTTAACAACCAGATAAAGCAATTCATACTCAGGTAAAACCATAAAGGCACTATGCAAATACCTCAACCTTTTCTGTGACGTGTGGTATGTCAGTCAGTTAATCAGTGAAAGCACTTTTCATTAAGCAAAAGAGTCTGAGTTTAAAGATCTAAAGCAAAACAAAACTTTTTTGATCCAATCAATCATGAGAAAATAGAAAATGCCCGCTTTGTCTAACTTATCTATAACTGATTAGTTGCTGAAAGCCAAAAAACAGGAGAGAAATTTTTCTCTGTGAGGAAATCATTTTCATTTTTACTTTCTTTTAAAGGGAAGGTGTCTTCCAATGAATTATATATCTAAATGTATTTAAAAGGGAAATTTCAGGTGATATATATGTCACTAGAATAAAAATAAACAACAATAACCGTAGGACTGTTCAACACAGTGAATTCTAATGTACACTATGGACTATAGTTAACAGTACAATTATAATAATATTCTTTCATCATTTGTAACAAAAATACCACACTAATGTAAAATGTTTAAAAACAATAGGAGTTGGTAAACGGCAACTCCAGTTTTGGCATAATCTTTCTATAAACCTACAATCTCTCTTTAAAAAGGTGGCTATCTTTCAGGCATCTGCCTCATCTTTTCTATGCCTATTTTCCTTCTGATGATTTAAAATTTTTGGTTTAAAATTTAGAGTTCAGCCTGCTAGATTCAAACTATCACCCTGCCACTCCTGTGTCATCCAATGGGCTTAGCATCACAATTCTCATTCCAAAGAGAATGATGAACACACCTACTGGAATGGCTTCCTATGACTTTGAGAAGGAAAACCATGAGGGTATAATGTCAGAAATATTTAGAGTTGCCAACAGGTCCACTTCTGAGCTAAAGTTTTAAATATTTGACTAAATCCCAAAGAAATATGTATGAAAATTTTCCCCTGAGAAATCATTGCAATATCAAAAAAAAAATTTTGTGTAGGAAACGTATGTTTTTTCTGATTTCTTAGGTCTTTGGGATCTAAGGTGCAAGAGACCCTAAGTCTCAACTCTCCAACCCTGAATCCTGCTTGGGTGTCACATACAAAGCTTAAAGCTCAAAGAGGTTGCACAGCTACCTTGGCTGAATTTCTGTCTCGTAGACCCTTCTTTCTATTGTGGATAAAACCTGCTCATTCATTAGGAACTGGAGCAAGATCAATATAAATATTGGAAAGCTGAGCAAATCATTTTCCAAAGCATATATTTCTGAGATTGATTAGCCAGATGGGCACCTAGAGAATCCCAAATGTCACTAGCACACATTTAATTATAGATCCTTAATTCTGTTTGTTTTTCCAGAGTGCAATAAAGTATGTGTTACTAAAAAACATAACAGAGAAAATCTCCAGTGATTGTTAATAAAAATTAATGGGAGTAGGCAGGTAATTTAGAGTTAACAGACAGGATGCTTTACCTCAAATTTAAAATTTTGTTCTTTCTAAGTTTTTTATTGCTAAGACTAGCTAGGACTAAATGATAAAAGTGAAGGCTAACGTCAATCAAAATAGTTTGTACTGCCAAATACAATTTGTATTGCCAAATAAGATCCAATTGATTTTTTTCCACTAGAACTGATGAATTTTAGACAAAACTGACTTAAAATGAACTAATTATTCAAGATAGTATTATGTGTAACACTAAAATAGCAGATCAATCCAGAGGGAAAATAATAATCAGGTAGATTGTGTTCTCAGCCTATTGATTTTAACCTAGAATTGCAGTGTCTAAGAGACCCAGCCCTAGCTGTAACTGTTAAGCCCTCAGACCTTCCCACAAAGAGAAGCCCTGGGTTCACTATACAAGGCTGGACCTTGTCTACAATACTGCTAAGTAATTAGAATGTGCCCTCGACACATTGGATTCAGCTTCTTTGTCCCTGTTGGGGTGGGGTGGGGAGGAGGGTATTATTATACTATTATACTTGACTCCTCCATACTAAGCAGTAAGACTGAGTAGTGCTCTACAAAATGGGAGAACATACAAAGTCCAAATCCCCTCAGAATCCTTCCTTTCTGGTTACACTATAGGTGACCAGTGAATTTCCATGCCTTCCTGTTCTCAGGCCTGTCCTTCTCAAGGGGGATGCAAGATCCTAAATCTTTCTCAACTCTGATAAGCCTGTGCTTTGCTCTCATTACTTTATTGATTGCTTTTGATAATGCATCAAACAACGTGCAACTATAAGAAGCTTAAGTCCAGTGACAGATGAAACCCCAAATTACTGTTGCGCTTCAGCCTAGGAGATATAAAGGAGTAACTCGTGAAGAGACTCTCAACGCCCCTACTAGGTTAAAGGGGAGAGTGGATTCTAGTTGTTGAGTCCTTTTGGTCCTTCTAAAACCACACTTTCTTGGCTGTTATCATATATGAGGCCAATCCAGAGAATATGTTTCTGCTTAAGAAGCTCTATCTCCTACTCCAAGGGTAGTGTTTTCACTCCAGAATCACCTCTACAGCTTTTCAAATGCAAGAAGCTCACCCAACAACCAGGTGTGCCAAATCAGAAAGCTTGAGTTGGGATTCAAGCACCTGTAGTTTTTGAAAGCACCCAGGTGAGTTTCAGACAGGGCCAGGGTTGAGTGCCTCTCAATAAGATTGTGGTCGTTAGATGGTTACTGAGGACCAGCCTGAATCTGAATTTCTATGATATGCAAAAGTAATATTTCTGTCTCTCAGATCAGGAAAGAGAAAAAACATCCCACAGTCAACTCTGTTAGCCTCTCTAGGACCCCAACATTCTTAGGCAAAGATTTTTAGTACCAAACATGATGTCACGGTTTTAAATCTGCATTTTATTTTTCTCCTCATACCATTGATGAATGAAAAGTTGAGACCCTAGTGACTCTGCTCATTTCTGAAATGAATTGAAAGGCCTCAGAAAAACATCCCTGGCCAAGCCATCAATAATGTAAAAACATGTTTCCTGTGGATTCCAAAATAGACGTCTATTTTGATGGGAACATCCTGTGTGGCCTTTTGGGGCTGGTGGGGTGGTGTGGAGTGTGACTAATTCAGAGAGTTCCTCATCCCTTCAGAGCATTTGCTCTCCAAACTCGGTCACCAAATATTAACAAGAGCACGTCTGCCACCTAGTGTTCAATGCCAGCATAAAAATTCCATCGGCTTTCACAGAGAAGTAGCTCTCCTCCACAGCCAAGGTCAAATCAGTGATGTTTCGGTGTAATAGGAGAAGGTATTGTTTCTGGTTAAAACCTATAAAAACACAAATAAAACCCCTGCATTTCTTACTCACTCACTGGAGGCTATTAAAAAAAAAAAACAATCAAAAAGGCCATGATCCATCTGCTTGGCCCTCATTCTTATTAAATTGACTACAAAAATTTGACAACCCAAAATACAAGTTTGCAGAGTCAAACCCTTGCTCTAAGCAGCAATACATGGTTTTTACGTTTGTGTTTAAACCTGAGAATTTTTGCTGATCACTGGCTGAGGGTAGTCTGTCCAGTTTCAATAATTCAACTTCCAACAAGAGGATGAGAGTAGAGACTGCCATGTTTGGGTGCTGAAATTCATATTTCACAAAATGCAATTGACATCAAAATATTCCATCCCTACAAAATACCTCAGATTCACAGTTTGATCAACTAAACATCCCTCTCTCCCCAGGTGATGCTGACAAAGACACTGTCTTTCCTGAGTTTCCTCAACTGGAAAATAAGCCTGAATTTACTCACAAGGAGCTGTTAGCTACTACATGCAAGAGTAACAGATCTTGTCGAACCAAAGATGCAGACATACCTTACATTGTATAAATGCCCTTGCCCACAGCTGTGTCAGAGCCATGCCACAGCTAATGTGTCTAGAGGTGGATCACCAGGTAGTGGCTCTAGAGAAAAGGACGTATGAAGATATCATCACTTTCTCATTACTCCACCTCTATTATGCAACCTATCCTCTTTGCACTCTCAGAGGTAAAATAGCTCTGACCCATTGGGAATAAAGAAATGGCTAATAGCCACCATGAGAATCTACCCAACCATCACTGTGGAACATCTAACCCTGGCCCTTCCTTTAGTCAAAGGGAAGTAACTGCATCACTCAAGCATCTGTTATCTATCTACTAGGCACTGTGCTTTACCTACCTTATTACCAGTGAGATAGCATTAACTATCTGATACCAAAGCCAGTGCTCTTCCCAATTCCCTTCTAGATTGGAAGGATTCCTAATGTCCAAGGAATCCCAAGTTCCCATTTACCCTTGGTACCAGGAGCCAGGTATTACCTTGGCTCTAGGCTGTAGGGGGAAAAAGTCTTTGAGAACTCTAAACCAATATGTTTCAAGCATTAGACTCCTTCAGGTGTGTGTGTGTGTGTGTGTGTGTGTGTATGCATCATCTGGCATTGATACTTTCATGATCTAAACCCAGATGAATGAGAAGCTCTCTCGAAATGCTTTTATGAGAGGTGGGGTAAGATGGCTGCATAGGAAGGTGTGGAAGTAAGTTACTCTTCTAGAGCAGCTAGTAAATAGGCAGGAACTATCTGGAACAACTGTCTGGGGGACTCCATGACTGGACACACATCATACATGAGTCTGGAACCAGTGGAAGGGCCAAGATCACAGCACGGAACTGTAAGTAAAATCCCGAACTGTGAGGGTGGCGCCCTTCCCCATTGGCACAGCCGGCTGCCAAAGACACTTCCCAGTGGGAAAAAGAAGCAGATCTTCTAGGAACAAGAGAAGGCAGCTCAACCAAGCTCCAATTGCAGTCTCATTATTATTATTTTAACATTTTTATAGTGAAATATATATACAAAAGAAAAAGAAAAAGGAATAATTTTTAAAGTACATTTTGACAAGTAGTTACAGAAGAGATTTCAAAGTTTGGCCCAGGTTACCATTTCACAAATTCAGGTTTTTCATTATAACTACTCCAAAACACTGGAGGGTAAAAGAAATATCAATACTGTGATTCAGCAGTCATACTCATTTGTTAAATCCTATCTTCTCTGTTATAACTCCTCCTTCTTCTTTGATTCTTCTGCCACTCAATAGAGATCTTTGAGCTATGTCCATTCTAACTTTATCATATTTGAAGAGGGGTGTTGATAAATAAGATAGGCAGATGGAATTAGCTGATATTCTTGGAGAGGCTGGCACCTCTGGGTTTCAAGACTTATCTGGTCTACCTAGGTACTCTCCAGAAGTTATAGGTTTCAGGAAAGTAAACTTTGCATGAAACTTTTGTAGTGTCTCAGTTAGAGCCCTAGGTGTTCTTTAGAGTTAACAGGAATGCTGTTGGTTAGTGTTTGGCAAACCACAGCAATGAGCAATATCTAGCTGAAGGTTGCATTTAACAGTAGCCTCCACAATAACCTCTTGACTCTATCTGAATTCTTTTAGCCACTGATATCTTGTTTTGTTATAGCTCTTTTCCGCCTTTTGGTCCAGAAGCCATTGTCGATCCCACAGTGCCTGGGCCAGGTGACTTTCACCCCTGAATATTATGTAGGGAGGGAGTCAGAAGTGAGGGTAATGATTTTCCTTGCAGAGTTGGGCTTAGAGAGTGAAAGAGGCCACATCTAAGCTACAAAAGAGGCTTCCTGGACCCAACTCTTAGGCCTAATTACAAGTAGTCTTAGTTTCTCCACTCCAAAAATAAGTTTCTTAAGGGCAAGCTTCAAAACCAAGTGCTTGGCCTATTTTCTTGGGAGAAATAATGTGTGAGAGAGTATCAGGGGGTTCCCAGATGGGAAAGTTTAATAGTCCCATATTTTTTTCTCTAGTCTTCAAGGGGTTCTACAAATACATTTTTTTTTTCACATGGGCAGGCACCAGGAATCGAGCCCAGGTCTCTGGCATAGCAGGTGAGAACTCTGCCCGCTGAGCCACCATGGCCTGCCCTCTACCAATACTTTTATTTATTTTATTTTATTTTTTAAATACCAAAAAACATATAACAAATGCAAACATTCCTACTTTGATCATTCCATTCTACATATATTATCAGTAATTCACAATATTATCACATAGTTGCATATTCATCATCATGATCATTTCTTGGAACATTTGCATCTATTCAGAAAAAGAAATAAAACAAAAACAGAAAAAAAAATTTATACATACCATACCCCTTTCATTGATCACTAGCATTTTAAACTAAATTTATTTTAACATTTGTTCCCCCTATTATTTATTTTTATTCCATACATTCTACTCATCTGTTGACAAGGTAGATAAAAGGAGCATCAGACACAAGGTTTTCACAGTCACACAGTCACATTGTGAAAGCTATATCATTATTCAATCATGGTCAAGAAACTGGAACACAGCTCTACGCTTTCAGGCAGTTCCCTCCAGCCTCTCCATTACATCTTGGATAACAAGGTAATATCTATTTAATGGGTAAGAATAACCTCTCGACTCTGTTTGGAATCTCTCAGTCATTGACACTTTGTCTCATTTCACTCTTCCCCCTTTTGGTCAAGAAGGTTTTCTCAATCCCTTGATGCAGAGTCTCAGCTCCTTCTAGGATTTCTGTCCCACATTGCCAGGTAGGTCCACACCCCTGGGAGTCATGTCCCATGCAGACAGGGGGAGGATGGTGAGTTTGCTTGTTGTGTTGGCTGGAGAGAGAGGCCATATCTGAGCAACGAAAGAGGCTCTCTTTCTACCAATACTTTTTAATCATCGGTCCACAGAGTGTGGGACATATCTGAATATTACATTAAACTATACAGAATTACAAGGCCTCATTCCCGCTTTGGGCTTAATGTGTTTGGGTTGTTTAAATGTGCTATCCCGACAGGGTGATTTAGATTATGTGTTACAGAAAATTTAGTTCTAGACATAATAAACATGTCTGCATTTTGTCTCAAACAGTAGGTGAAACTCTAGAGGATATGCCATTTCTGATTTACCTTAGTTTCAACAGATCAGCTTCATTTTTGTCTCTAATTGAAGACTGATCTCTTTACTGGTTACTTTAACAGTTGTTGTACATAGCAATACTGACTTTGCTGCAGAACCCTGGCTCTGAGTTTCAGGTACATAGAGAAACCTGAAGTTCCAGGGGAAGTACCAGCTTATACACATTTAGCACAGCATCTCCAAATCTAGAAATACATTTACAACTCCAGAATAAGTGTGGCTACTGTAAGAGCAGACTCCAATTTTCTTGTAAGTATTTTCTAAAAGAGACCATCAATATTTGTTCTTTTGTTTCCGGCTTATTTTGAACAGAACTGTATCCCAAAGTTTCATTCACTTTGTTGTGTGCCTCATGACTCCATTCCTTTTTGTAGCCACACAATACTCCATCATATGATACCTCACAGTTTGCCTTTCTGCTTCTTAGTCATTGTACACTATGACCCCCTCCATCTACTGGCCATCATGGATAATGTCCCAAATAAACAAGCCATGTCTTATGTGCCCTTATGTCATTGTACAATCATCAGCACTCTCAATTTTAAACAATTTTCATTGATCCAAAGAGACAAAGAACCCACACAGCCTCACCAAATATCAAATCTATCTCACTCTATCTCTTGTTCCTCCCCCACCCCCAATTATTTACTCCTGGAATTGCTGTGGTACTGGTGATGTCTTCCTATTAAACGTAGACCATAGCATGAAGTATTGGTTCCCCCCAGTGCCCCTTTATTATTGACTCTTTGTACAAGATCAACCTTTGAAGTAGTTCATGCAAGAACTTATTTATAATTATAAAGTTAATCAGTGGGATACATGGCTCTATGCAACCCCTTTCTGTCATATTTACCTTCAATATGGCAATTTTACTTATAACCTCACTAATGAAATACCATCTCTTCTATCCATTCCCTTACATTTAAGTTCAACATCATTGGGTAACCATTCAACAATCTCTAGTTTCTGCGTACCTTCAGGTCCCCTATACTCTACATTGTAAGGCTATAACTTTACTGTTCCCAGAGTCAGAATAGCAAAATTATTCAGTATCTCTCCTCTTGTGAATGACATTTCTCTTAGCATTACATCCTCAAGTTTCATCCATATCATATGCTTCAGGACCTCCTTTCTTCTTATTGCTGCATAATATTCCATAGTATGTATATACCACATTGTTTATCCATTCATCTGTGGATGAGCACGTAGATTGTTTCCATTTTTTGACAATTGTTAATAGAGCCAGTATGAACACAATGAGCAAATGTCTGTTTGTGTCACTGCTTTCAGCAATTCTGGGTATATACCAAGTAGTGGTATTGCAGGGTCATAGAGCAACTCAATATTTTGTTTTCTGAGGAACCACCAAGCTGTCTTCCACTGAGGCTGTACCATTATTCATTCCCACTGGCAGTGAGCAAGTGGTCCAATTTCTCCACATCCTCTCCAACATTTATGGTTTTCTGTTCATTTAATAACAGCCATCTTTATACATGTGAGGTGATATCTCATTGTAGTCTTGATTTGCATTTCCCTTACAGCTAATGAAGATGAACATTTCTTCATGTGCTTTTTAGCCATTTGTATTTTCTCTTCAGAAAAAAGTACACTCATATCCTTTGTTCATTTTATAATTGAGTTGTTTGCCCTTTTGTCATTGAGTTACATCATTTCTTTATTTACACAGGATATCAAACCTTTATCTGGTATGTGGTGTCCAAATATTTTCTCCCATTGAGTTGGCTGTCTATTCACCTTTTTGACAAAGTCCTTTGAGTGCAGAAGCTTTTGATTTTAAGGAGTTCCCATGTATCTGTTTTTTTCTTCTGTTGCTTGTGCTTTTGGTGTACAGTTTAAGAAGCTACCTCCTATTACTTGGTCTTGAAGATATTTCCCTATATTTTCTTCTAGGAGTTTTGTGGTACTGGCTTTTACATTTTGGTCTTCGATCCATTTTGAATTCATTTTTGTATAGGGTGATATGTAGGATTCCTTGTTCATTCTTTTGGCTATTGTTATCCAGTTCTCCCATGCCCATTCATTGAGAAGACTATTCTGTCCCAATTCAGTGGATTTGAGTGCCTTGTCAAAGTTCAACTGACCAAAGATTTGGTGGTCTATCTTTGCACTCTTGGTTCAATTCCATTGGTCCAAACATCTATCTTTGTGCCAGCACCATGCTGTTTTGACCACTGTGGCTTTAGAATAAGCTTTAAAGTCAAGAAGTGTTAGTCCTTCCACTTCACTCTTCTTTTTTAGGATATCTTCTGCATTCAAGATCTCTTTTTTTCTTCCAAATAAATTTGATACCTAGCTTTTCCAAGTCTTCAAAATAGGTTGTTGGATTTTTTTGTTGGTATTGCATTGAATCAGTTTGGGTGGAATTGACATATTAACAATATCCAATCTTCCTGTCCATGAGCATGGAATGTCTTTCCACCTATTTAGGTCTTTTTAAAATTATTTTAGCAATATTTTATGGTTTTTTGTGCACAGGTCCTTAACATCCCTGGTTAAACTTGTTCCTAGATACTTGATTCTTTTAGTTGCCTTTATTTATCTATCTATCTATCTATCTATTTATTTATTTATTTATTTTGCATGGGCAGGCACCAGGAATCGAACTTGGGTCCCTGTAATGGCAAGTGAGAATTCTGCCACTGAGCCACCATTACACTGCCCTAGTTGTCATTTTGAATGGAACTTTTTCCTTAATGTCTCCTCAGTTTGGTCATTACAGCTGTGTAGAAACATTACTGATCTTTGCACATTAATCTTGTATACTGCCGCTTTGCTGAATTAGTTTATTAGCTCAAGTAGCTTTGTCATAGATTTCTCAGAGTTTTCTACTATAGGGTCATGTCATTTTCAAATAATGAAAGTTTTACTTCTTCCTTTCTATTTAGATGCCTAATCACTCTAGTTGGAACTTCTAGTGTGATGTTGAATAATAATAGTGACAATGGGCATCCTTTGACTTATTCCTGATCTTAGGTGGAGTGCCTTCAATCTCTCACTAAGTAAGATACTGGCTATGGGTTTTTCTCTATGCCGTTTATGATATTGAGGAAGTTTCCTTCAATTCCTATCTTTCAAAGTGTTTTTATCAGAAAAGGATGCTGAATTTTGTTGAAGGCTTTTTCAGCATCAATCGAGATGACCATGTGATTTTTCCCTTTCAATTTATGCTGTATTACATTGATTTTCTTGTGTTGAACCACCTTTGCATTCCTGGTATAAACCCCAGTTAGCTGTGATGTATAATTTTTTTAGTGTGGTGTTGGATTCGATTTACCCGTATTTTGTTGGGAATTTTTGCATCTATTTTCATGAAAGAGATTGGTCTGTAGTTTTCCTTTCTTGTAGCATCTTTCTGTGGTTTTGATATTACAGTGATGTTAACTTCATAAAATGAGTTAGGTAGTGTCTCTTTTTCCTCAATTCTTTGGAAGAATTTGAGCAGAATTGGTGTTAGTTCTTTTTGGAATGTGTGATGAAACTCCCCCTGTGAAGCCGTCTGGCCCTGGGCTATTCTTGTAGGAAGGCTTTCAATGACTAATTTAATCTCTTTACCTGTAATTGGTTTGTTGAGATCTTCTATTTCTTCTTCAGTCAGTGCAAATTGCTCATGTGTTTCTAGGAATTTGTCCATTTCATCTAAGTTGTCTAGTTTGTTGGTATATAGTTGTTCATGGTATCCTCTTACGATTTTTTAAATTTCTTCAGGACCCATGGTAATGAAACCCTTCTCATTTCTGATTTTGTTCATTTGCATCCTCTTTCTTCTTTTCTTTGTCAGCTTAGACAGGGGTTCATCGATTTTATTGATTTTTCTCAAAGAACCAATTTTTAGTTTTGTTGATTTTTTTAATTGTTTTTTTGTTGTCATTGTTCTCCAGTTCATTTATCTCTGCTTTAATCTTTGTTATTTCTCTTATTCTATGTACTTTGAGGTTAGTTTGTTGTTCTTTATCTAGTTCCTCCAGGTGAGCATTTAAGGGCCTGACTTTTGTTCATTCTTTTTTACTATAGGCATTTAGGACAATAAATTTCCCTCTCAGCATTGCCTTTGCAACATCCCATAAGTTCTGTACATTGTATTCTCATTTTCATTTGTCTCCAGATATTTGCCAATGTCTCTAGCAATTTTTTCTTTGATCCGCTGATTGTTTAAGAATGTGTTGTTTAATCTCTATATATTTTTATAGGTTCTAGTTCTTTGGTGGTTATTAATTTCCAACCTCAATCCATTGTGATCAGCGAAAGTGCTTTAGATAATTTCAATCTTATTAAATTTATAAAGACATGTTTTGTGTCCCTGAATATGATCTATCCTGGAGAACGTTCCATGAGCACTAGAGAAGAATGTATATCCTGGTGTTTTGGGGTATAACAACCTATATATGTCTGTTAGGTCTAGTTCATTTATCACATTGTTTAAGTTCCTTATTTCCTTGATCCTCTGTCTTACTGCCTTTACAGTAATAACATTAAAAGTTAATGGATTAAACTCCGTAATCAAAAGGCATCGGCTGGCAGAATGGATTGAAAAAGCAGACCCATGTGTACACCATCCACAAAAGACTCAGTTGAGACTGAAGGACAAAAAGAAATTGAAAGCAAAAGGTTGGAAAAAGTTGTTTCTTGCAAACAACAATCAGAAAAGAGTGTGGGTAGCTATATGAGATAAATTCAACTTCAAATGTAAAACAATTAAAAGAGACAAAGACAGAAACTATGTGTTAATAAAAGGAACAATTCAACAAGAAGCCGTAACAATCATAAACACTTAAGCACTGACCCACAGTGGCCCAATATACACGAGGCACACATGACAACACTGAAGGGAGAAGTAGACAACTCTACAGTAATAGTTGGAGAATTAAATACACAGCTCATCAACAGATAGAACATCTAGATAAAGGATCAATAAGGAAACAGAAATTTTGAATAATACAGTAAACGAATTAAACTTAACAGACATTTACAGAGTACTACACCCAACAACATCAGGATACAGACTGAAAGCTTCCCCTCTGAGATCAGGAAGAAGACAAGGATACCCACTGTAACAATTGTATTGAACATTGTACTGGAAGTTCTAGCTAGAGCAATTAAGAAAAAGAAATTAAAGGCATCCAGATTGAGAAAGATGAAGTAAAACTTTCAGTGTTTGCAGACGACATGATGCTATATGTCAAAAATCCCCAAAATTCTACAGCAAAGCTACTAGAGCTAGTAAGTGAGTACAATGAACTGGCAGGGTACAAGATCACACCCAAAAATCAGTAAGGTTTCTATACACTAGTAATGAACTTTCTGAGGAGGAAGTCATTTAAAAATTCCATTGATAATATCAACCAAAATAATCAAATATTTGGGAATAAATTTAACCAAAGCCACAAAAGACCTATACACAGAAAACTACAAGAGGTTGCTAAAAGAAAGTTTAAAAAGACCTAAATAAATGGAAGAACATACCATGAACATAGACTGAAAGACTAAAAATAGTTAAGGTATCAATTCTTCCCAAACTGATTTTATAGATTAATTGCAATACCAATTAAAATCCTTTCAACTGGAGGGAAAACTACCTAATTCATTCTATGAAGCCAACATCACCCTCATACCAAAACCAGGCAAAGATATTACAAAAAAAGAAAACTACAGACCAATCTCTCTAATGAATACAGATGCAAAAATCCTCAATAAAATTCTAGCAAATCGTATCCAACAACACATTAAAAGAATTATACATCATGACCAAGTAGGATTCATCCCAGGTATGCAAGGATGGTTCAACATAAGAAAATCAATTAATGTAATACACCATATCAACAAATCAAAGCAGAAAAATCACATGATCATCTCAATTGATGCAGAGAAGGCATTTGACAAGATTCAACATCCTTTCCTGCTGAAAACACTTCAAAAGATAGGAATACAAGGGAACTTCCTTAAAATGATAGAGGGAATATATGAAAAACCCACAGCTAATATCATCCTCAATGGGGAAAAATTGAAAACTTTCCCCCTAAGATCAGGAACAAGACAAGGATGTCCACTATCACCACTATTATTCAACATTGTGTTGGAAGTTCTAGCCAGAGCAATTAGGCAAGAAAAAGAAATACAAGGCATCAAAATTGGAAAGGAAGAAGTAAAACTATCACTGTTTGCAGACGATATGATACTATATGTAGAAAACCCAGAAAAATCCACAACAAAATTACTAGAGCTAATAAATGAGTACAGCAAAGTAGCAGGCTACAAGATCAACATTCAAAAATCTGTAGCTTTTCTATACACTAGTAATGAACAAGCTGAGGGGGAAATCAAGAAACGAATCCCATTTACAATCGCAACTAAAAGAATAAAATACCTAGGAATAAATTTAACCAAAGAGACAAAAAACCTATATAAAGAAAACTACAAAAAACTGCTAAAAGAAATCACAGAAGACCTAAATAGATGGAAGGGCATACCGTGTTCATGGATTGGAAGACTAAATATAATTAAGATGTCAATCCTACCTAAACTCATCTACAGATTCAATGCAATACCAATCAAAATCCCAACAACTTATTTTTCAGAATTAGAAAAACCAATAAGCAAATTTATCTGAAGGGCAGTTGCCCCGAATTGCTAAAAACATCTTGAGGAAAAAAAAACGAAGCTGGAGTCTAGGATGCCGGACTTTAAGGCATATTATGAAGCCACAGTGGTCAAAACAGCATGGTATTGGCATAAAGATAGATATATCGACCAATGAATCGAATAGAGTGCTCAGAATAGACCCTCTCATCTATGGACATTTGATCTTTGATAACAGTCAAGCCAACTCACCTGGGACAAACAGTCTCTTCAATAAATGGTGCCTAGAGAACTGGATATCCATAAGTAAAAGAATGAAAGAAGACCCGTATCTCACACCTTATACAAAAATTAACTCAAAATGGATCAAAGATCTAAACATTGGGTCTAGGACCATAAAACAGTTAGAGGAAAATGTAGGGAGATATCTTACGAATCTTACAACAGAGACCATGTTTCCAATCCAATTTTAAAATACATTTATTGAGAATCTTCTCTTGCTAAGCACTGTGCTTTGTGCTATTTTATACTTATTTCAACTCCCAGCATAACAACTGCAGACAGCTGGGCTTAAAGCAGACATTCAAGAAACATTTGCAGAAAAAAGAAAGAAAAAAATTAACACTCTCAAAGGATATGCGAGCCAAGCACTGTGAGATGTTTATACAGGCATTATTTGTTTTAATTTTTAAAAAAAAAAAAAAAACACCCTAGCAGGTAGGTGTTATTTTTCCAATTTTTCAGATGAGAAAGACTTAAACAATTGTTTAAAACCTTAAACAAACTACTTTATGGACCTTAAACCTAAAGCAAGAGCACTGAAGAAAGAAATAAATAAATGGGAGCTCCTCAAAATTAAACACTTTTGTGCATCAAAGAACTTCATCAAGAAAGTAGAAAGACAGCCTACACAATGGGAGACAATATTTGGAAACGACATATCAGATAAAGTCTATATCCAAATTTATAAAGAATTATTCAACTCAACAACAAAAAGACAGCCAACCCAATTACAAAATGGGAAAAAGACTTGAACAGACACCTACCAAAGAAAAAAACTATGCCAAGAGCACATGAAGAGATGCTCAATGTCTCTGGCCATTAGAGAAATGCAAATCAAAACCACAATGATATCATCTCACACCCACCAGAATGGCCATTATCAACAAAACAGAAAATGACAAGTGCTGGAAGGAGCGAGAAAGAGGCACACTTATCCACGTGTGGGAATTCAAAGGGTGCAACCACTTGAAGGCAGTTTGGCGGTTCCACAAAAAGCTGAATATAGAATTGCCATACAACCCACAATACCATTCTGGTATCTATTCAAAGAGTTAAGGGCAAACACAAAACGGACATTTGCACACCAGTGTTTATAGCAGCGTTATTTACAATTGCCAAGAGTTGGAAACAGCCAAAATCTCCATCAACAGAAGAGTGATAAACAAACTGTGGTATAAATACGGCAATATGGCAGCATTAAACAAATAAACTTATGAACCATGTAATAACATGAATGGACCTAGAGAATATTATGCTGAGTGAATCCAGCCAAAAACTAAAGGACAAATATTGTATGGTCCCACTGATGTGAACGGACATTCGAGAATAAACTTGAAATATGTCATTGGTAACAGAGTTCAGCAGGAGTTAGAAACAGGGTAAGACAATGGGTAATTGAAGCTGAAGGGATACAGACTGTGCAACAGGACTAGATACAAAAACTCAAAAATGGACAGCACAATAATACCTAATTGTAAAGTAATCATGTTAAAACACTGAATGAAGCTGCATCTGAGCTATAGGGTTTTTTTTGTTTTTGTTTGCTTGTTGGTTTGTTTGTTGTTGTTGTTTTTTACTATTATTACTACTTTTATTTCTTTTCTTTATATTGGCGTTTTATATCTTTTTCTGTTGTGTTGCTAGTTCCTCTAAACCGATGCAGATGTACTGAGAAACGATGATCATGCATCTATGTGATGATGTTAAGAATTGCTGAGTGCATATGTAGAACGGTATGATTTCTAAATGTTGTGTTAATTTCTTTTCTTTTTTTTTTTCCTTCCGTTAATAAAAAAATAAATAAATAAAAAATCCTTTCAACTGTCATTGGCTGTATACCATGTATAGACTTTATTTGTGTGAATATTTGTCAATAAAAATATTTAAACACATATAAACAGACACACACTCACAAAAAGAAAGTAAACTATCTTCTCAGAGGGGGAAAGAATGTAATTATAGATGTAAAAAATGGCAGTGATTTTATCTTAGTCTTAAACACTAACCTTAGTAAAACATCAGATTTTATGCCCCCTTAATGATTATACTATAGATCCAGTGACCTCATACTATTTGGAGTGTCTTTGTTCTAAAATTATATATAGCCTTATGCATTTCTGTTCCTTTCGTGGTGCACTAAACATCCAGCTGTGCATTATCAGAAAACTTCTGTTTGTAAGTCCCAATAAAAAAATATCCACTTTAAAGAAAATTAAAATAAATAAATTCCATCAACATACTTTCCAGAAATAGAAAAAACAGCAACTGAATTTATTTGGAAGGGCAAACCATTATATCCTAAATTAACTTTTCTACATACCTACCTCATCTTAACATCATCATACTTTCATACTTCTCTTGTAGTTTAAGATAGAATCCAAACTACTTAATATGGCTTTGAGGCTTTCCTCAATAGACCTTAACTTAACAGTTCAGCCTTTTCTACTGCTCCATTTAATGAATCTTCCTTTTAATCAGTTTCATGTATCTACTTCAGAGAAAAATGTCCTTGCTTATACTGCTTTATTCCAGTCTGGAATAGCCTTGTTAACCTTCTCTGCTTGTTCAGATGCTTCCCATATTTTTCTAGTCTCAGCTTTTCTGGTAGTACCTTCTTGTCCCATCATGTCCGCACTCAATGGTGACTCTGACCATGGAACTCCTCCAGCCTTTATTGTTGGTATCACTCATGGGAGGAATGCATGTGTGTGTATGTGTGCATGCATGTGTGTGCACGTGTGCACACATGTGTGTGTGTGTGTGTGTGTGTGTGTCTTCCCATTCCACTGAAACTCCTTTGGGAAGAGACCATGTTTCCAATCCAATTTTAAAATACATTTATTGAGAATCTTCTCTTGCTAAGCACTGTGCTTTGTGCTATTTTATACTTATTTCAACTCCCAGCATAACAACTGCAGACAGCTGGGCTTAAAGCAGACATTCAAGAAACATTTGCAGAAAAAAGAAAGAAAAAAATTAACACTCTCAAAGGATATGCTGAGCCTAGCACTGTGGTAGATGTTTATACAGGCATTATTTGTTTTAATTTTTAAAAAAAAAAAAAAAAACACCCTAGCAGGTAGGTGTTATTTTTCCAATTTTTCAGATGAGAAAGACTTAAACAATTGTTTAAAACCTTAAACAATCTTCTAAATATCATCTAAAATGTGGCCAAGTTGTTCTGTCTCCAAAATGTGTTTTTTTCTACTATGCTATAGAGTCGCTTTGTCTTTACCACAGTTAGATACTTCTCTGACTTATTCCCATACGTATGAAATGCAGAACACAAGCATTTAGACAAATTGGTACATGATCCCATGAAAGAAAATCCCTCTTTGGTGGAGACTGAGCCTAACAAACAAATGCCATTTTTTGAGGTGAATTTCTCCTTTTGTCGTAAGACTGTCCCATAAATCAGTTGGTGCACCTGAACCTAAGTGATAAATTAGACAATGCAATCTTGTTATGATAGAGCAGTTTGAACTTAGATAAAAAAATAATACTATGTTTGAATTTTTAAGAATGTGGCTGCATGAGAACTTCTTTCCTAAAAATCAACCCTCTGTATTTAACTACCATCCCATGAGAAATTTGGGGATCTAGAGAAAAGGCAAGGAAGGCCATGAGGTATCAATTAGCCAAATCCAGAATTGGGGCCATTTTACTGGACAAATAAATTTCTTTTGCAATAGATCAATGGCACAACAGTCAGTGGCTGACACGGACTGAATTCAGTCAGACTGAGGTTGGCTCTAGAATCTGGGCTCTTAAACTCCTACATTGCCCTTCACAGTATAGCACCCTACTTCTCCCTTGACTGTTAGCTTATCATCTGCCCAATAGGAACAAAAAAGTATATCAATGTGACACCATTTAAACTTAATCAGAAACTCAACAATTTCACTCTTCCTCCTCCTCAAAAAAAACAAAAACGAAACACCCAGAAAACCATTTTTTTTAGTGCCTAATTCTTCCCCAGGGATATAAATACACTTGGCAGTTTGTTCCTAAAGCACAACTTAGTGCTATGACGGGTAATGAAAACCCAGGAATGCCTGGACCACCACCACCAAGATCAGCCACCTGTGGTGCCTGTAGAGCTCTGACAATGTGTGTACACCATTATCTCAATAGCCGCTGTCCATCTCATGGTTACACGACAGGAGCAATATGTAATAATTGAAGTTCCTGTCTTCTAAGTTGAACAATATTTATAATAATGTATACAGAGGTTGATTTCAATGTCTGCAAACATTTCAGTTTGGCAAGCAAATTAAGGCCAAAAAATCAAAGACAATCTACATGGGTGACTAACCATTTTCTACAGTTTTAATTCACTGTACTCAGTGTTTTGTTCATATGGATTGAACTATTTCCTACTGGCCAACATGATGCATTTCTGCCAGGTGAAGTCCTTGAAAAAGCTTTAAAATGAGAGAGCCCCTTGAGCTCACATTTCCAAACCTGACTAATCATCAGAGCTTCCTGTCAGCTTTTCAAAAATTTAAACTTCTGGGCCTCACAAGGAGCAACTGATGATGATTCCAATGAGACCCAAGAATTTGTAATTTTTTAAATAGCCCAATGATTCTGCTCCAGACCACAGGAGTCCTTCTTTTTCTTTTTCTTTTTCTTTTTCTTTGTCCCTGCAGTGGCCTATGAAATAGGAACTTCTGCCAGGAATTTTACCCTAAGCATTAGGAGAGAAGTTTCTGCCAGTCATTTGATCTCTACCCCCTTGCTCCCACACAAGAGCAGAGGAATGATTTCCCCTGGTTGGGGAAGTTGGGGAGAGGTTACTGCCTGACCTCTGGGCCCTGGTTCTTGCTCTCTCCTGAGCACACCTGTTCACAAGCGGAGCGTCTTATCCAATCTGTTCCTGCTTCCATACTACAAGTATCCCTAGCATGGCTCAGACTGTGTCTTCTAGGCTTCTCTCTTGGCCCTTCCACTCTTGTTTATCTAAGCTTGAAGGACTATGAGCAAGCTGCTATCTTCCAATTTTCGGAGCAGGGAAGTATTGACTTTACAGACCATACTCTGGCCACAGGCAAATCTCAAGGTCAAGATGAGTATAGACAAAAGAAGATTCCTACATAAGTAACAAAGTAGATCCTTTATTTTAATGCCCACCTGATTCCTATATCTACATCTCAACTGGTTCCTCCAGAACTCCTAATTTAGTCCATCTGGCACAGAGCCAAAAAAACATCTAGGTAGCCCTACACTGCATTTCACTACTACTCAAGATGTGGCTACACAAGACTCCCCCAAAATAACAAAAATCTGGAGTTTAGAAACAAGCAAGAATTTTTTAAAGTGTGCCATTCTGATCTGTCTCTGCTAAACCTCACCTATGGCATTAGCAGGCTCAAACCAGGGTATGAAGAAAGGGAGGATGGTTAGAAATATTTTAAAAAGATAAAAGAATTGGGGTGGGGGGACAAAAAGAAAAACTTTCTCCCAGTTATTTCTCCCAGTGGAGCCAGATTGGCCAGCCTCTGGGTAGAGGGTTAATCCTCCTAATTCTTTCCCCTTTCCTCTTCCCCAGATCACATAAACACACACACACACACACACACACACACACTCCTTTTAAAGGCTTTGCCCATGGCTTGGTTACTTTAGCCAACAAAAACAAACGCACTGGGCATGTTATTTTGTCAAATATGGTTCCATGTGAATGTTATATGCAATTATTACATGAACGATCATAGTAGCTTTTCCAAAAAGATTGCTATAAAAATACTCCAAAGTGCTATTTCATATCAGCTTTCTTATCAAACTGTGTTACACTGCAGGCAGAAATATAGGTACTTTTGATGTCACTGCTTTTAAAAAGAATCCAGGTAATTTCAGGTAAAGATAAACATTCTTTATGGAATCAGGTACAATTCTGATAAGGAAGTAGATACAACCAAATCATCTTGGGTATGTTTTTATGAAGAGCTTCAGAATGTTGGAGCAGCAATAAGAGAGAAAGATAGAATGAACATTTATACCAGGAAGCAACTCTGATGCCAAAAGACAGAACTTACAATTTCCCAACATCACAGAGAAACTATCACCAAAGTTTAACATACACAAATCAACATGCAACATGCTTGACTTTGTCAACTTGAAATTGAATATAATTCACACAATGGTTGCTTTTCTATTTTCTTGTATATGGGAGAATGTTTTATGAAGAAAGTCAATATGTTAAGCATTTTGAAGAGGGCCTCTCTTAACTTAAAAAATAAAAAAGTGTTCAAATATTTTTTGGAATTATTTTGCAAAAAGTAATCATCAACAAAAAGATTGCAGTGTACCAGAGGTGGGGGTAGGGAATGGTAAATTAATAGTTAATGGGTAGAGTTTCTGTTTGGAGTAATGGAAAAGTTTTAATAATGGGTAGTGTGATGGTAGCACATTGTGAATAACTAACACCACTGAATTGCATACTTATAAGTCCATAAAATGGAAAATGTTATGTTATATCTACGTTACCACAATAAAAAATAATTTAAGCAGTAATCATTTAAGAAGCAAACACTTTTGGCTCATTACACATTGACATTTATATGCTATTCTTTAGTTGCAGAAGATAAAGAAAATTTATTCAACCTTATCCATCCTCATTTTCTCCCATGAACCTCCTACTGACCAGCAATTCTCATCTCTAAGGATAAATGACCCTGACAAAGAGGAAAATTAATTGACCTATGTGGAGAAGATCCTGGGCTGGTAAAAACTGTGCCCTGATTTGATTAAAATACAATCCTAACCTAAACTAAAACACAGTTTAGCAGTCCACATCATTCACCAGTTTATAAAGTGTCTATTTCTTGCAAACAATGCCACCATAATACACTTAGAAGGGTGGTTTCATGAACTTATCTACTCATAAAAGTAAGCTTTTTAAAAGGCTCTGAGTGCAAGCAGGCACTTGAAAAATATTAAAATGAAACATTTATATATTTTTTCTAAGTTACCTAATTTAAATAGCTATTTCCATCCAGCTCATCTAAATTAGTAATATGGAGCTATAGGGCTGAGTTCTGAAGAATTCACCTGATATGTACTCTATAAAATGCTTTTCAGTAATAAGATACATAATGGGGCTTTTATATACTTTACTTTGACTAAAAGTGACTACATATTCTCTACTATATATTATTTGAAAATAAGCTACTTCAGTGCATTATATATACACTCATAATATTTATCAAGGGTCACTAAGTATTTGATCCTGCCATTTTTTTGTATATCTCACATCAAAGGCATTGATGGGTAAGATAACATCCCATATAAATTATGAATTAATCAGATATTTAGAAATCATTCAATTTCACATAAGAGTGGGGGAAGAAAAATATATTAACTGGCAAATAAAATGCATTTTCTGTATAAGAATATTGATTTACTCATATGAATGAAATCTCACTAATTTACTTTACCAACAGAAATAGTTCATTTAGACCCCTTGGACCTATTTTTCAGTATAATTTCAAACATTCAAAAATTAAATTCTTCCACTAGGTTGTAAACATATTCCTCTCTTCCATCAAAAATTGATTCCTCTGTGTAATTGGCCCACTTTGGCACAAATAATTTATTGCTAGATGCTTTTAGAAGACAGCAAAAAAATATGCTTACCTCTTTGATATCCTTTTAATAAAAAATGGACTGGAATCCATAAGGAACACTTTGTCACAACTGAAGGGAGGGAAATTTGACTAACTTGTTATTTTCTTTTAAAAGTGTTGAGAAAGGGAGTCTTCTAAATAATTTCTGATGTTTGCTAGGTCTCTCTCCCCAGGAAGAAACTGAAGCTGAGTAAATGCGACCAAAAAAAATGTATCCTAGCCTTATGCTTTTTCTGTATGAGTCTTGTGAAAAAAGGATAGAAAGCAAAAACTGAAATGGTACAACTGCTCTGGAAGGCAGTTTGATGGTTCCTCGGGAAACTAAATATAGACATATCATATGATCCAGCAATCCTATTACAAGGTATATATTCAAAGGACCTGAGGACAAGGACACAAACAGACATTTGCATGCTAATGTTTATAGCAGCATTAATTATAATTGTCAAGAGATGAAACAGCCCAAATGGCCATCAATGGATGAGTGGCTAAACAAGCTGTGGTATATACATATGATGGAATATTATGCAGCTATAAGACAGAATAAAGTCATGAAGCATGTGACAATGTGGATGAGACTTGAGGACATTATGCTGAATGAAATTAGACAGAAACAAAAGGACAAATACTCTATGTTCTCACTAATATGAACTAACATTAATGAGTGAACTTGGAGAATTGACATTAAGAACACAGTTTAGGAAAGGAGAAAATGAGAAAAGTGGGGTAGGGTATGAGCAGTATTATTCTAGGAAAGCTACATAAAGAATGTGAGTTCTTTAAATCTCATCTATGTCATGTGCTTGGACAAACTTAGAAACTTTCATCTAGACCTTAGAGGCAAGCAGGGCCGGCCAACAAATACTTCTGTGGTGATCTAGAGGAGGAATGACGGAAGTCTCTAAACATAGATTTGACTTGCTTTGTCATAGTCAAGGATTTATTCCATCTGCAGGATTACCTGGTACACAGCACTTCCTAACTCATCTTGCCCTGAAACCTTTCCCTGAAATAATTTCTCCCTCCTGTGCTCTGTAGTCTTGGGCTGAGCTCTTTGAAACAGTGGGTTAACCCATGTATTTCCTTACTTCTAACCATTATTATCCATCTTCTGGCCTGAATTCTTCAGACCCTAAAGATGTTTTGTAGGTGATAAAAGAAATCTACCATTTCCTCTTACCTTCTGGAAATCCATGAGAATTCTAATTCCTTTTGTGACTGAATATCTCTTCCTGGGACCCTTGTTCTACAATTAAGCCCCCCAAATGACCATGGCAGTATAGGATCTGAGAGATTATCTTGTACAACCTTTCTTACTGCACCTGCCTCCCACTTTTTCATTCATTCAGTAACCACATTCACTAAGTCCCCAGCTGTGAGCCAAACACTGTTCTAACAAATGGGGATACAATCATGACAACCTCTGCATTCTCAGAGCTCACATTAATCAGGGAGCCCAACTACAAACACATATGGCTGCAAGTAGAAGTTGATGGAAAAAGAAGGAGGGAGACAAACCTGATCAGAAAAGGCTTCTTGGAAGGTACATGTCAGCAGCTGAGTCTTGAAGGATGGGCAAGAACTGGCTAGGTAACTGTCTTCAGACCTCTAGATGTCCAGTTCCTATTTGTGAGTGGAGGGATCCAAAAAGCATCCCCCAATTTGATGCCTCATCCTAGCTTTCCTTTCCAGGGAACTACTGCATTTCCTCAGCACACCTCCTACAATTAAAAAAAAAGCCCTTGTCTCACTTTATCTTGGGTCTTTTGGAAACAGCTCTTACAGTTCACATCATCTGAAAACAGCATTCTGACTCCACCACTAACAAGCAATAAAAGAATAAGGCAAGTCACACTACTTTTTTGAGTCCTATTTTCCTGACCCTTAAAAATAAGGTTATTCATATCTGTCTGTGTGTTTCTCACAGAGAGAACAGTAAATAAAATAACAGCCATTATTGTTACATTATAAAAGAAAAAGAGTCAGAATTCTCTAGTAAAGGAATTTCAGTTCAACCAGTCACCCCCAAAACACCTATCCTCTTCCCTGATGCCTGTCAGGACTCTGAAAAAGAACTTCACATATAAAAGGGACTTTTTTAGCCAGGGGGGCCCCTCAGCTTCTTTTGCAGAACCAAACATGGCAGCAAGATCCCCAGGCATGTCAACACTACACCCATCAGAAGTTAATAAACAGTCATACAGTCAAGATCTGTCCCTGCTTGATAATTCTCCCTTCCTGGCATGGTTTTTCCTTTAAAACCACAGTTCTCAGAAAGAGAGCTGTAGCCATTTTCTCTCTTTCCACTGACAGGTTTCACTGCTCCCTGCCTGTCTGCTTTCTCTCTGCTTTCTCCCTTCAATAAACCTGTTAAGCTTTTGGCTCACTGTCCTGCATAGATTTCTTAATGACTCTAAGCCTCACATTTGGTGCTGAAACCCTGAAACAGGTCAGACCGATGCTTAGCTTTCTGGCCCCACAGGGTGATGGGATTGCCTTGCAGTCGGCCCCATTCAGAGGTCAGACTGGGGTTTGGGTCTCTGGCCCCTCAGGGCAACAGGACAGCCTTTCAGTTGACTCTTCCCCGAACCACAGAGTTGTTCAGGTTTCCATGCTCTTGGCGGCTTAAGTCCACCAACTCAGACCATCTTGATGTGATGCTCACATCTATGGCACTCAAATGTCTGCAACTAATTCAGGCCTAGGTAAGTGATGTCTTTCTGCTCAGATCCTTCCCTCAAGAGTTTTGTTCAGTGTCTGGGTAACATGCTGGCCCACCTCGCCTAGAGTCTGAGCTCAGCCAAAACTCTCCAGCTCCAACAGCATTTTTTCCCACTGCAGCAGTCAAAAGTAGTTCAGGGGATGGTCTGAGTGAAAGACTGCATGCAATTTCCTGATTCCCAATAACAAACTGGGGATACCTGCTTTGTTGTGACTGGATCATGGATCGGGGTGATTAGTCTCACTTAGAGCTATTCCTTGGGTAGTCCATAGGCTGCTAAGGTAATCATAATCCTTGAAAGGAGCTGTGAAACATAAGTCTCCATGAGCAAACCTCCATAAGCCTCCTGCGAGCAAAGTTCCCTAGCACTTAGCAAACCCCACCTCTTTTTTTAATTGGAGTTTAGCAAACACCTTTTCTTCCTAGCATAATCATGGGTAATGCCCAGTCACCTCACAGTGACCCTAAAACTTCTATTCCCCCTAAATCTACTCCCCTCAGATGTTTACTCTGTAACCTCAATAAACTCCAATTAGAAGAGGAAATTAAAAAAAAAAAAACAAAAACCTATTTTTCTCTGCAATACAATTTGGCCGCATATCTTTTAGAAGAATAAAAGCACTGGCTAAAAAAATGACACCTTCAATTGGTCAATCCCACCAAACTTGATAATTTTATTCGGCACAACAGCAAATGGTCTGAAGCTCCCTACTTTCAAGCCTAACAAATTTATTGAAGTCTCAGCCTTCTCTGTGCCACTCTATTGCTTCACCTTCTTCATAGAACAAAAGCCTTCTAGCTTTCTGCCCCTCAGTAGACCTCCTTAATGCTGAGGAGTTCCTCATAACGAAAGAAGAAACTGAATAGCACAATTCAAAAATTTTAGTGTTGTAATTACTGCAAACAAAGGGGGACATTAGAAAGAAACTGCCCCTGGAATTTCCCTAAGGCAGCAGAAAACTGCCAAAGAGCTCCCTCTGAAGAAAGCAAAACCATTTCCAATGGTCCTGGTCACAACTTTTAATAAAATAGATCTAATAATTAGAAATAGTTAAAAGAAGAGCATAGGCATTCTCAAAATTCCATGGCCCTTATCTAAAACTTTTAAACTAAAAAGAACCTGATATCTTTCTGTCTGTGCAACCAAATAAGACTGACATCTTTCTCTCTGTACAACCGATTAAGAAATCTTCTAGATTTAGACTTAGGACAAATTAAATGAGTTCATACATTTCCCAGAACTTAATAGTCGATGTACTTTTAAAGTTCTTCATAATTTTAGGATATCATAAAAATAGAAGGAATTGAATGATGAATTTTTGAAATGAACAAATATAATTTTATTCTACTTAGGTATGTTCTCCTTAAATTTAAATAAGCTTACTAACGAATAAGCTGATCTTATAAGTACATTCTCAAAATTCCTCTTAAAGTAGCCTAATAGGTTGCATAATCTGAGCAATGTACCTGGTAATGTTGACACTTGAATATAATAAAAATAAGGATATAATAATACTTCAGATATATCCTATTTAAGAAATAAGTTAAGTTTAATAAGAAATATAAATGGATTTTTTTAATAACCTTGATAACTCGAATTTTAAAGAATCTGCCTTTTGTTACTTGGCTATTTGTTACCTCAGTATGTGTAAGAATCTGAATCGGTGGTGGATTTGTTAATTTCAATCAGAATATTTCTGTTAACAAATACTGTCATAAATAGAGAAAACCTAATTCTTGGCTTTAAAAATTTTATATACTAGTTGAAATATACTTGTACCAGGGCATAGTTTAAAACAGTCATAATGAAGGAATAAAAATGCTAGAAGAATTTAAAAAGCTGACAGATAAAGAATGACCTAAGAAGTCCTCATAAAGGTGACATGTGTAAGACCTTTAAATAAGAAAAGAGCACTTAAACAAATAGAATTCTGAACTAGTTTTTAGAAACTGTAACTTAATTTTGTGAATTAACACATTCCTGGCATTGCTTAGCAGTTGGGAATATTGTTGAGAAAAATTTGAGGTTTTATTCTGGATATAAATCCCTTAAATATCAAAAAGCAATTTATATTTCAAATGTGGGGCTTTCCTGACCTCTGAAGGTAATGCTGAATTGGACTGAGAGATTTTAGATATATTATAAAGTAATCATTTGTGTGCTCTGAGTATAAAGTATATAGATGCCTGGCTATGTTCTAAACCCAAACATGAATTTCTTCCCTTTCTCCATTATTTTATAATATCTCCGTCTCTTTCCCCTTCTGTCATGGGAAGGAAATATGCAGGTTCAAAAGCTTTGTATTGTATATTTAATAAAAGAAAGCTTTTGTAGTAAACTGAGTATTCATACAAAACTAAAGTTTAGTTTTCTCCCTGCTAAAATAACATGGACATCAGATGACTTGGTATCTGCTTTCTTATTCCTCAGATACACTGCACTAAGTATATGCCCTCATTACTGAACTTCACTTTGATACTTGTCTATCCCTCATAGTGCCCCCTACTTTTAAAGGGTTTATATGTCAAAAAAAACTGCTGTGGTCTTTTATGACCTGCATATAATGTAGAATAAAATAATAAAGTCCTTGATAGCTTTTTCTAAGTGACAAATGTACTAACTAAAAATAATAATAATAATAACATGGACATCAGAATAATATCCTTGTGTTTATGTTGGCATTATCCTTTATCTCAGAAGACAAGTCTTCTCACTGTTATGAGAAAAACTGTTACAAATAACTTGTTCTTTCACCTTATATAAATAAGGTGCTAAAATAACTTAACCTATTGCATAAGAAGTGTTTGGGAAGTATT
Organism: Tamandua tetradactyla; assembly: GCF_023851605.1. Classification (NCBI taxonomy): domain Eukaryota; kingdom Metazoa; phylum Chordata; class Mammalia; order Pilosa; family Myrmecophagidae; genus Tamandua; species Tamandua tetradactyla. The sequence continues at coordinate 39,344,677 of NC_135339.1, read as the reverse complement.
AACAATGGTTAAAGGGATTTTCTATCTTGTTGCTAGTTAAATTTGAATAAGTAAAATATTCATATATTTAGAGATTGTATAAATTCCTAAAACTTTAATATTGTTTTCACTGTCCATTTTATATCCTAATACTAATCTTATGATATTAAGCAATGATATGGTGTTGCTAGTCATGGTTTTAATTATTCTAAAAAGGCTGCAGATCATAGAAACTGCCAAGTTGTCAGTTGCACTATTTTGCTCTACTACTAAAAGTGTAAGTACTCAACTTTATTTTTTATCTAGGAAGGATATTTATTAAATAATAAAAAGATGATACAAGGATGCACTAAATAATGGTCCTAAAAAGCTGCGTGTTCGTAAGTGCAAAGTGTGTGGTTGCTGGGACTAGAAAAGTCCTCTGCTCAATCGGCCACACTGACATCTGCTCTATCAAGGAAGATGTGTTAAGGTTCAGATTTGTTGTATCTTGGCTAAGCTGTAGCCAACTTTAAAGGAAAGGTTAAACAAATAAATATGTTGTATTTTATCTGTTAAATAACACAACTCTGGTAAATGTATAAAAATGAAACAAAACTTCTGCTATGGTTTCCTAATACAAAACAACTGTCTAATATTTTTATTTCTGAAAGAAGCTTTATCTAAAAATGCTTATAAAGGGCAGGCCACAGTGGCTCAGCAGGCAGAGTTCCCCCCTGCCATGCTGGAGACCCAGGTTCAATTCCCAGTGCCTGCCCAAGCCAAAAAAAAAAATGCTTATAAAAATTAAAGCTCAGAATATAAGCATTAACTATTATCATTAAATTCTGAGGTACTTTTACTCTTTGTATAGCCCAGTAGTTCCCTGGAGCTTTAAGTGTCTGTGTAACACCTAAAACTCAGATTTGGTCCTCCAGCTCTGAAAATTAGCATGGGTCCACACAGCAACTAAAAGAGATCAAATGCCAGTTAAAGATGTGATGAAACTGATCTGGTTAAAACCTGGTAAATTGATACACAAGGTAAAAAAATAATATTGTCTGTATTTTAAAGCCTTAACTTTATGTGACATAAAAGAAAAATGTTTATTTTGTCCAAAATTTGCCCTATCTAATTTAATCTGTCTAGTGAGTTAAACAACCTAATTCAGCTTTATTTAATATGAAACCTAGAATAAGGGTCAAAATCTAAATGTTTTATACTCTGCATTTCAGAGTATTTGGGGCAGAATATGAAAAAGTGTCTATAAAGTCCCTTGAGGGACTGGGAAAGTAAGAACTATTAGGAATTCCCCAGGTGGACAAGTGTAACATTTTTCTTAAGAAAGAGGGACTCCCGATTTAATAAGCCAAGGCCTCAATTTTGAGGCTTACCCTTATGAAACTTATTTCTATAACAGTAAACTGAACCTACTTAGAATTAGTGCCTAAGAGCCATCTCCAGAAAATCTCTGCTGTTGCTCAAATGTGGTCTCCTTCTAAGTCAAACTCTGAGCCCTCCACCCCTACCCAATGTGGGACATAATTTCCAGGGGTGTAAGCCTGGCATTGGCAGCAGGAAACATAATTGGCCCTGGTACTATGAAACATAAGCTCCAAGGATGAGACTGGCCCTGACATGGATGAACTGACCAAAAGGGAGAAAAGAAACAGAGTTTCAATGGCTAAGAGATTTCAAATCTAGTCAAGAGGTCAATCTGGAGGTCATTCTCATGCAAGCTTCAGCCAGATATTGCAAACTGCCACAATACGGCAAAGCCCAGCCAACAGTGTTCCTAGAAACCCTAAAAAATTTCTAATGCTCTATAAAATTTTACTTAAGTCTGTTTTTCAGAAACTTGAAACCTTCAAATTATTCCAAGCTCTGAAACCCAAAGATGCTAGACTCTCCAGGAATAAAAATTAAGTTTCACCATTCATCCATTTGCCCCTTAATAACAATGCCCCTTTCTCAGACTTGAAGCAGTTAAAAAAGCCCTGGATGTCCGAACCACAACAGCCAGAGGAACCTGTGAAATATTAAATGAAACCTTCTTTTTTTACATCAATAATACAGGTCAAGTAGAACAAAATGTAGAAGTATTAAAATAAAATGTGGCCATAATAAATAATAACTTAGTAAATGCAGATACAGGCTCATCTTGGATAAAAAACTTTCTCTCAAATTTTCTTTCATTCTTCTCCACCTCTTTATGGGCTCTTCTACTCCCCCTCATTAGGCCCTTAATTATCTTCTTGTTAATTTTACTCCTAGCCTCCTGTCTCTTACAATGTCTATCTAAGTTTGTTCACAGGTCAATAGAAGCCATTACCAAACAGAAAAATTCTGAGAACATATTGTTGCTACAACAGAAATTTGAAAATGTACTCCTGTCACAGCAAAAACATCGTTATCAGCCAGTTCCAACAGAAGAAGCCCCTGAACCCAATTAAAAATGCCCCTGCTCAACTCAAAGCAATTTCCTCCCCCAACTATGCCCAAATTCAGCAGGAAGTAACCAAAAAAAGAACACAATGCCCCTACTACTTCTAAAAATTGCTTTAAGCTAAGCTAAAGCATTAACTCAAACCCAACCCCAGCTTCGTTCAATTTTAAAAGAAAAAGGCAGGAATGTCAGGACTCAGAAAAAGAACTTAACATATAAAAGGGACTTTTTTAGCCAAGGAGGCCCTCAGCTTCTTTTGCAGAGCCAGATTTGGCAGCAAGATCCCCAGGTATGCCAGCACCATGCCCAACAGAGAGTACCTCACCCATCAGAAGACGATAAACAGCTATGGGATCAAGATCTGTCTCTGCTTGATAACTCTCTCCTCCCAGCATGGTTTTTCCTTTAAAAGCACAGCTCTCAGAAAGAGATTTGGAGCCATTTCCTTTCTTTTTGCTGGCAGGTTTCACTGGCTCTCACCTGCCCTGCTTTCACCCTGCTTTCTCCCTTCAATAAACCTGTTAAACTTCGACTTGCTGTCCTACATGGATTTCTTAATGACTCTGTGCCTAACAATGCCCTTAATAATCATAACTGTGATTGTCATAAAAAAAAAAACCAAAATTTTTAATGATATACTTTGATATCTGTACATACCAGGTATCCTAGAAATATTTATTCAATCATTTAATCTTCAAAAAATTCTATGATAATATTATTACAACTACTACTACTATTATCTTATTTTCAAACGGGAATATGACGTAGGAGAGGTTAAGTAAGTTGCACAATATCACACAACCAGAAAATGATGGAAATGAGTAGTTTTGTCTCAATATATCATTTCTGACTTTATTTTTGTTCCCAACTATCCACTTCTAGACCCCTCCCTTCGTTATGTGCCTAGCATTATCTTCTGTGGCCTCACTAAAAGCCAGAAGTGGCCCAGTCATCTTTTCCTTGTTACCATCACCATAGAGCAGTCTTTTAGCAATCACTGAAATTTTCAAGCAGTTCCTTGAACAGGCAGTTATGCAGGATTACAGAATGTGACACTGCTCTACTCTATATTCAGCATCATGACTCATGACCTCTATTCCAGTCTCTAGATTGGGGTCACAAGAGAAGATAGAGAAAATATGATACAATCAGGACATATTGGGCCTTTTAGTCTGCCTGGGATGTTCTAGCTACTGATTATCACCATCAATGCTTGAGATAATGAGATACTCTCTCATTTTCTCAGTTAAAGAAAACAGGAGACATTCTTTCAAATAGACAGGAAATTGAGAGTCCTAGACAGTATAGGCCCAAGACACTCTCCAGTAGCCAGTTTTCAAAAGACTGTTGAACCTGTTATCATTTGGGACCACAACCTAGATATATGCTATGCAAAGCAGAGTTATGAAGAGTGGAGAATAGGTAAAAATGAATAAGACAAAGGAAGAAAGAAAGAACAAAAGAAACAAAGAGAAAAAGAGAGAAATTTAAATAAAGTAATGATGTCAGGAAACTACAAATTTCCTGAGAAGAGACAAACCATATGCCTGCTCAATGTCCCTGGTCTCCAATGGAGACCCCTACACCCCCACAGACACCTACCAGCTTATGCGCCCTTTGAAATGAGTTAGCTCAGCTGATGGACAACAAGATCACTAATTTTTACTGGTGCTGGTATGCAGACTCCCTAAACGATTGTTTTCTGAGCTCCAGAACTATCTTTCTCCACTATAGAAAAATACGGTTATTTTTTATTTTATGAACTTTAAGACATAGCTGTAAAAACTGTCCAAATAGAATAAACTAAAGGAAAAAAAACTGAACTGTAGGACAATATCAAGTGACCTAACATATGTGTAATTAATTGGATCCCTGAAGGAAAGACAAGAGGTTGGGATATTGAGAAAATAGTTGAAAAAATAACGACCAAAAATTTCCCCAAATTTTATGAAAACAAAAAAAACAAAGATCCATAGAACTCCACAATTACAAAGCAGAAGAAACTGGAAGAAAATCACACCAAAGCACATCATTACCAAATTGCTGTAGATGAGTGATAAGAAAAAATCATAAAATGAACTGATGAAAAAAATAGAGAATAACAGAGACAAGGACAACCACCTTTTCATCAGAAACAATGTAGTCCAGAATACAATGAAGCAATATTTTAAGGTATTGAAAAACAAAAACTATCAATCTGAAATTCTAGATATGGTGAAAATATTTTCAAACATAAAAGTGAAATAAATACTTTTAGAAATACAAAATCTGAGAGAATTCATAACCAACACACCTGCCCTATAAGAAAAGTTAAAACCCAACAGATGGAATTAAAATAATACCACATGGAAATCCCGATCTATACAAAGGATCAAAGAGCACCAGGAATGGGTAAATAAGTGGGCAATGTTAAGCCAACCCCCCCCCCATAACTTCAAGAGAACCCTTGTAAAACCAAACCTGCCCCAGCTCACATGGCAGTTGCATGAGGTCCTTGCATCCCCCTCTGGCAGCTGCATTCCTGCGATAGCTCCCCTTATCCAACATCCCCCACTCCAGGAGGTACAGTCCAGGTGGCCACGAGCTTGAAATAACTCCCCACTTAGCCTGCCAATTTCTCACTCCCAAGCTAGACAATGAAAATCCACCTCTCTTTCTCTGCTCCTAACAACCATCCTATGTAAGCTATATCCCTTTCCCTGCTCAATGCTGTTGCCATCTTAAGTGTCAGCCCACCAGCGCTTAGCCTCACAATAAAACTCCTTTAATCACGTTTTGGTCTCCTCTACTCCCTCCCAGTCAAGAAACCTATGATTTTGGTGCTGAAACCTGGGACAAGGAACAGAAATAAAACCTCTGTAAGAAGGGACAAAACGTACATATCTAATTTCAGCACCAACACCAGCAAATCATTTCAGCATAAGGAAAAACACTCTCCTGTTTTCTGGCACTCTCTTTCTAGGGGAGGGCTGACTTTGCTGGCTCTGGGACCCTAAAACTAACTGGACTAAAACTCTCAGAAAGGACACCCTCTTGATTGTTTCTAAGTCATCTAAGAGTGAGAGTTTGTCCTTACTCTATGACTATCATGGAAAACAGGAAGTCCTTAGTCTTGCTGCTGATTTAAGACCTAAGAAATTAATTTTCTATTGCAATCCCACTTGGTCACAGTACAAATTAGATAACATGTCAGTTTGGCCAGAAAACAAAACCCTTGACCCACAAATTCTTCTAAACCTTGACAATTACTGTCAGTATCTCAGCAAGTGGAGTGAAGTCCCATAGATCTAGGCCTTCTTTAGCATGAGCAGGTGCCTTTCCCTCTCTCCACCAAACTTGTTCCACCTATCAAATCCTTCTCCACTTCCCTCTCCTAGAACAATCTAGTTCCAAACCCAGCACTCCTTCTCCTCTCCCTCCTCCCTAAGCAGCCTCTCCAGGCTGAGCTGCAACTGCTACTGAAACACAACCAGAAAATAACACTCCTTCATCTCCTCCCTGTTCCCCATCTCCAGACTAAAATATAAATAGCCATGGAACAAGAATAACTGAATAAAATCTAATCAAATTTCAAGAACTAGAATGAAAGGTCTTTGAAAAGTATGAAAAAGTGTTTCTAAACTTAAGCTTAAAATAAATTGAACAACTGCAGTATATTTTCTGAATATAATAGAAAGTTTAACAGAATGAATTTTGTTATAATCATTGTTAATGACTAGCCCTGAACAGATTCAGAAAGCAGTTAAAAGTTGAAAGTAAGCAAATTGTGTTTGTTATAGACATCGTTGACTATAAGTTCTGAATGAATGCAGAGAATTCTAAAGAAGCAATTTATGAAAGTGAAGTTCATCTTTCATAATCAGTGCTGACCAAAATGTAATAATATTTTTATCATATATTTCAAAAAAGAAAGTTTTTGTGTTAAGCTGGGTATTTATATAATACTAAAGTTTAGTTTTCTCCCTGTTAAAATAATGTGAGTTGTTAGTTTGCTCTTTCTTTAAAGTTTTAAAAAGTTTTTCTTTATCATCTAAATACTCTTGTCTAAAAACCAAAGAGTTTACATCAAAATAATATCTGTGTTAATATCCTTAGCCTTCTCACCTTTATTTCAGAAGGTAAGTCATCTCACTGTTCAGGGAAAAACTGTTACAAATCATTTGTTCTTTCACCTTCCACAAATAACATGCTAAAATAGTTTAACCTATTGCATAAGAAGTGTTTAAGACATACTACAGTGGTTAAAGGAGATTTTCTATTCTGTTGTTGGTTAAATTTATATGGGTAAAATAGTATTATTCATATATTTTTAAACTATATAAAATTCCTAAAAATTTGACAATGTTCTCACTGTCCATGTTATATACTAATACTGATCTGTATGATATTCAGCAATGGTATGGTGTTATTAATCTTAGTTTTAATTATTCTTAAAAATCTACAGATCAATGAAAATAAATAAATTCAAAAAAAAAAGCTACGCATCATAGAAACAGCCAAATTATCAGTTGCATTGCTTTTCTCTCATACTGCTTTAAAAGTATATGTAGTTGGCTCCATCTGTAACAGGAAAAAACTTTAAAAGAAAAGCAGAACTAATATATATATATATAATATTTTGTCTGTTAATTAAAATAACTCTGATCAAAGTAAAACAGAACAAAAAGCTTTGCTATGGTTTGTTAATATAAGATAACTGTCTAATGTTCTTATTTCTGAAATTAGCCTCATTTAAAAATGCTTATAAAAATTAAACCTCAAATTGTAAGCTTTAACTGTTATCTTTAAATTTTAATATGCTTTACTTTTTGTACAGCCTTGTAGTTCCCTGACACTTTAAGTGTCTGCATGACACCTAAAACTCGGATTCAGTTCTCCAGCTCTGATATTCAGCATGGGTTCATACAGCAACTATTAAAAACTAAAAAAGATCAAACTCTGATTAAGATGTGATGAAACTGATCTGGTTAAAGCTGAAGTAAATCAATATACAAGGTAAAGAATAATGTTGTCTGTATTTCAAAGCTTTAACTTTTGTGTGAGATAAAAAAAAAAAGTTTACTTTGTCCAAAATTTAAGTTTTCAATAGCATACTATCTAATTTAATCTGTCTAGTCATTAATTTAAACAACCTAATTCAGTTTTATTTGATATAGAACATGGATTAAGGGATAAAATCTTAATATTCTGTACAAACTAATGTTATGCAATGATGCATGCCAGAATACTTTAGGCAGGAAATTTAAAAATATTTGCAAAGTCTCTTGAGGGACTGGGAAAAATAAAACTATTGAACTTCCCTATCTGAGAAATTTCTGATATTTTCTTACACAAGAGGGGCTCCCAGTTTAATAAGCCAACACCTCAATTTTGAGGCTTACCCTTATGAAACTTATTTCTGTAATAGCAAACTAAACCTAGTCATCTCCAGAAAATCTCTGCTGTTGCTCAAATGTCGTCTCTCTAAGCCAAACTCTAAACTTCCCCGCAGCATGGGACACGATTTCAGGGATTTAGCCGACTTTATTCACAGAGCTGTCCAAACAATAACAAATCAGGCTTTCAGCAACTTGTTATTCCTCGGGAACATCAGTACCAGTCATTGCCCTGCTGAAGTGTAGGGACAGCTCTATGTCCCCCAACAGCCAGAAGCAGATATAGAAAACAGACCTTTGCTCTTCAGCCTCTCAAAAAAACTAAAAAGAAAAAGCTGGAACCAACCACCCCATCCACCCATAACTTCCAGAAGGTCCTTTGCAAAACCAAACCTGCCCCAGCCCACACAACAGTCACATGAGTGTCCTTTAATCCCCCTGTGGCAACTGGAATCTGGTGATAGCGCCCCTTATCCAACATCCCCCCCTCCAGTCGTTATAGCCCAGCAGCTACAAGCTTGTGATAACTCCCCGCTTAGCCTGCCAATTTCTCACTCCCAAGCTAGACAATGAAAATCTACTTTCCTTTCTCTACCCCCGCCAACCATCCTATGTAAGCTGTACCTTTTCCCCTGCTCAGTGCTGTCACCATCTTAAGAATCAGGCCGCCTATGCAAAGCCTCACAATAAAGTTCCTTTAACCAAGTTCTGGTCTCCGCTCCTCCCTCCCAGTTGAGAAACCTATTAGGTATAATATGGAAAAGTTTCCTTGTTTTAAAATCCCCTATGTTTTAAAGAGATTGAGGAGTTCTGGGGAGATGGCAGAATAAGATAAGGTAGAGTTCACCCTTGCTCCTAAGAACAGCCACAGAAGGGAGAGGAAGACAACTGGGGTAGCAATTTCAGGGTGTAAGTGACTGAGGAGGGTCTTCTACAACACATAAGGAAGCTCTGGTTGCAAAAGCTGAAGAATTGAGGAGCAGAGAACTGGAGACCATCCAGCTGGTGCAAGCAGCCTGGAGCATCCCTTTCAAAATGGAGGCAGAGAGCCCTCAGGAGCGCATGGAGAGGGAGACAGGGAGGGAAGCCAAGCCAGTTCCTTGAATGAGCTACCCTCACGTGAGCCAACCCGCCCCGCAACCCGCGACTGCCCTCCACACCCCATGCACCTGAATCCCATTGCATGCCCTCCTTACTGCTCTGGGCCCCCAAGACCCCTTGCACCCCGCCACAAGGCCCTGCCCCACATCCCCACCCTGCTCACAAACCTACCCCAGCCCGACCCACCTCTCTAGCAGACGCAGTCTCGCCCCGCCCCTCTCAAGACTCGCACACCTGTGCGCAGCTCACCCTCCGCCACTCCCTCCCTGATCCCTACAAGTGGTCAATGGAATATCCAAGCTGTGGGCTCTCATCTTCTTACATGGGCCACACCGGCCCTGAGCCTAAAGAGTCGCACAACCATGCCTAGCACTCCCCCCACCCCAATCAGTGTATGGCCTGCCTAGATACACCCACGCACACACGTGCATCCACACCACACCCCCCAGCTTTGGGCAAGCGCTGACCTGCTAATCTGGGCCATACCTACCCCCAGCCCACACAGAAGCAACCCCAGCCCACTCTCCTGAGCTCTGCGAATGTGTACACCAGGGCACTGCCCCCTAGACTGCACACACCAGGGCCCTGCCCCACGGGCCCACACACGCTCACAGTGACAGACTCCCCACCCAGTACCAATGTATCCATGCACCGAACACTTGACCCCTGCACCCCAAACCATTGCCCCACCACCTAGCACAAACCATTGCCCAACACCTGGCAGGTGCTCACGTACGCATCTGTGTTAAATAGACACCCCTGCACATGTATACAGCCATGCCTCAACCCTCCAGCTCCCGCACACCCACACCAGGGCCCCACCCATCCAACATCACCTGCCCCTGATCCACATCCTGCAACCCCCATGACACATGCCCCACCCATACACACTCAAATATACTCATCCTGAGCCCCCGGACTCCTCCCCCTGTGCAAGGACACACCTGTGACTTACCCTCCCTGTGCCCCAACCTGTGTGCCACCTACCCCATACCCTGATACCCACGAGCTGCATCTTCATGCACCACGCAATCCTGCCTGTGCACCAACTCATGTGCATCATTCAGCACCCCATTCACCTACCACCACCCCCTACCTCTGTGTGCACCACACTGCACCCTTCTCCTGTGCCCCAAAGTCTGCCTCAGCTGCCACCCACCCCCATGATCCCTCCAACCCCCCCCCAAGTGTGCACCTCCACAACCCTGCACTCTGCACCCCAGGTTCACAGGCACCAGTGTAGTATCCCCAGCCTTTGCTTATACATACACTGTAACCCATCACCACACTGTTCTGCCCTGCATCCTGCTCCATATCCATCCCACAAATACAAAGCTTTAGACTACTGAAGGAAATCAACTTCCAAAGTAACCCTATCAAGATATTTACATGCCTCAAAGGCAAAAGAAGATCACTAAGCATGTAGACAGATATATCCCAGCCTAATGACCAAAATAAAACACCAGAGGAGACACAGAGTTTGGAACAACTAATCAAAGATATCCATATAACTCTACTAAATAAAATCAATGGGATGGCTAATGACATAAAAGAGATCAAGAAGAGAATAAGGAGGAATTTGAAAAAATAAATAGAAAAATAGTAGATACCACAGAGATTAAAGATGCTGTAGACGAAATGAAAAATATACTAGAGACACACAACAGCAGATCTGAAGAGGCAGAAGAAAGAATAAGCAAACTAGAGACAGGACAACTGATTTCAAACACACAAAAGAGCAAATGGCAAAAAAGATGGAAAAATTTGAATTGGATCTCAGGGAAATGATGGACAAAACAAAGCACATAAATATAAGAATCATCAGTGTCCCAGAAGGAGAAGGGAAGAGTAAAGGACTAGGAACATATTGAGGATATAATGGGGGAAAACTTCCCAACCCTTATGAAGGACATAAATATGCAAATCAAAGAACCCAACGAACTCCAAACACAATAAACCCAAATAGGCCTTCCCCAAGACATACCAATCAATCTCTCAAATATTGAAGAAAAGCAGAAAATCCTGAAAGCAGCAAGAGAAAACCAATCTATTACATACACGGTGTGCTGGTTTGAAAGGTAATATGCCCCCTAAGAAAAGCCATGTTTTAATAAATATCCCATTTCATAAAGGTAGAATAATCCCTATTCAATACTGTATATTTGAAACTGTAATGAGATCATCTTCCTGGTTGATGTGATTTAGTCAAGAATGGTTAAACTGGATTAAGGGATGGCATGTCTCCACCCATTTGGGTGAGTCTTGATTAGTTTCTGAAGTCCTATAAAAGAGGAAATATTTTGGAGAATGAGAGATTCAGAGAGAGAGCAGAGAATGCTGCAGCACCACAAAGCAGAGAGTCCACCAGCCAGTGACCTTTGGAGATGAAGAAGGAAAATGCCTCCTGGGGAGCTTCATGAAACCAGAAGCCAGGAGAGAAAACTAGCAGATGACGCCGTATTCGCCATGTGCCCTTCCAGCCGAGAGAGGAACCCTGACCGTGTTCACCTTGTGCCTTTCCAGATGAGAGAGAAACCCTGAACTTCATCAGCCTTCTTGAACCAAGGTATCTTTCCCTGGATGCCTTTGATTGGACATTTCTATAGAATTGTTTTAATTGGGACATTTTCTCAGCCTTAGAACTGTAAACTAGCAACTCATTAAATTCTGCCTTTTAAAAAGCCATTCCGTTTCTGGTATATTGCATTCTGGCAGCTAGCAAACTAGAACACATGGGAAACCACAAGACTGAGTTTGGACTACTCAACTGCCACTATGGAGGTGAGAAGGCACTGGTATGATATATTTAAGATCCCAAAAAAGAAAGACTTCCAGCCAAGAATTCTGAACCCAGCCAAATTGTCCTTCAAAACTGAAGGAGAGATTAAAATTTTCACAGACAAACAAATGCTGAAAGAATTTGTCAAAAAAGAGACCAGCCATACAAGAAATACTAAAGGGAGTTCTGTCAGTAAGACAGGAGGTATGGAGGAGGGCACAGAATTGAAGAGTATGAGTAATGGCAACTTAAAGGATAAAAAGAGAAAGAAGTAAAAGAATACACAGATCTGACAAATAAAATCCAAACGATAAGATGGTGGATTCAAGAAATACCTTTACAGTAATAACTTTGGACATTAATGGACTAAACTTACCAATGAAAAGATACAGATTGGCAGAATGGATTAAGAAACATAATCCAGCTATATGCTGCTTACAAGAGACTCATCTTAGACACAAGGATACAAATAGATTGAAAGTGAAAGGATGGAAAAAGATGTCCTACACAAGCTATAACCAAAAGAAAGCAAGAGTATCTAATATCAGACAATATATAGACAATAGTTTAAATGAAAAGACGTCATAAGAGACAAAGAAGGACACTATATATAAATAAAAGAAAATTCATCAAAAAGAAATAACAATCATAAATGTTTATGCTCCCAATCAAAAAGCTCCAAAGTACGAGACAAACATTTGCAAAACTGAACGGAGTGATTGACATTTCAACAACAATAGTAGTAGACTTTAACACACTACTCTCCTCTACAGATAGGACAACCAAACAGAAGATCAACAAGGAAAAAGAGAACTTAAACAATTTGATACGTGAATTCGATCTAACTGATATATATATAGGTTGTTACACTGCAAAACACCAGGATATACATTCTTCTCTAGTGCTCATGGGACATTCTCCAGGAGAGGTAATAACTGAGGCACAAAAAAGATCTATAAACTTTAAAACACTGAAATTATTCAAAGCACTATCTCTGATCACAATGGAGTGAAGCTGAACATCAATAACTAACAAAGACCCAGAACTTTCACAAATATATGGAGATTAAATAACACACTATTTTTAAAAAGTCAAAGAAGAAACTGCTGGAGAAATCAGTAGCTATCTGGAGAAAATGAAAATGAGAATACAATATATCAGAATTTATGGGATGTGGCAAAGCTGTGCTGAAACGGAAATTTATTGCCCTAAATGCCTATAGTAAAAAACAAGAAAGAACAAAAATTGAGGCCTTAATGGCTCACCTGGAGGTACTTGTGAAAGAAAAGCAAACTAACCACAAAGCAAGTAGTAGAAGAGAAATAACAAAACTTAAAGCACAGGTAAATGAATGGAATAACAAAGGAATAATAAAAAGAATCAATAAAATCAAAAGTTGGTTCCTTGAGAAAATCATCTGGCGGGCAGTGTGGTGGCTCTATGGAAGGCTAGAGTTGGGATTGCCCTATGATCCTGCCACCCATAGTTAAATGTATACTTGGAGATGCTGAGAGCATGGACACAAATGGACACTTGCACACTGATGTATGCTTTTGCAATGGATTAAAGTGGCCTAAGGGTACATCAACTGAGGAATGGAAAGGGGAACTATGATGCATATATACAATGGAACGTTGAGTGGCTACAAGAATTAATGAAGTTGCAGGGCATGAAACTAGGTGAATGAACTTTGAGGATGGTATGGTGAATGAAGTAAGCCAGAAATTAAAAGACAAATATTATAATGCCTCATTAACATGGACTAACTATAATGCAGAGAATTGAATTCAAGAGCATAGGTTATCAGGTAAAGGCCTATCGTAAAGGTTCCTAGATTACAAGCTCTTACAACAGTCAGAACTATTCCAGAGTTGCAACTGATATTTCTAAATTCTGAGACACTGAGCCCTTTATGTACGACCTGGTTGTTCCCTGGAACTTTGGGTATTGGTGTGACACCCAAGACTTGGATCTAGAGTTCTGCAGCCATGAAAGTCAGCATTATCCCATACAGCAACTGCTAAAAACACTGAAAAAATGATCAGACTTCAATTACAGATATGAATGAAATTGATGTGGGTAGGAAATGAAGACTATCAGTTAGGATCAAAAGAGAGGAAAATTAGATACGATAAATCAGAATAAATTCATGATGCATACAACAACATGGATGAACCTTGAGGATTTTATGTTGAGTGAAGTTAGCCAGAAACAAAAGGACAAATACTTTATGCTCTCACTAATATGAGCGAACATTAATGAGTGAACTTTGAGAGTTAAAGTTGAAAATGCATGTTATCAGGAGACTGAAAGAGGGTAGAGATTGGGCATTTGGTGCTGAAGGAGTACAGCTTGCTCAAAATAATGGATTATAAAATTCCAGAAATGGATAGTACAATATTATCTGATGGTAGCACAATATTGTAAGTACACAGAAGAAAGCTGACTGTGAGTATGGTTGAAAGAGGAAGGCTAGGGGCATGTATTACAACAGAAGTAAAGACAGAAGATAAAGACAGGACTGTATAACTTAGTGAAACCTAGAGTGGACAATAATGGTGATCAAATGTGCCAATATAAGAATGTATTTACAGGGGTACAAGGGTAGTTCAGTGACAGAATTCTTGCCTGCCATGCAGGAGACCCAGGTTCAATTCCTGGCCCATGTTCTTCCCAAACAAATAAGCAAGCAAAATAAACAAAGAAACAAAATAAAGCAAAAATTCAACAAATAGTGCTGCAGTAATGGGATACTCACATGGAAAAAGAATGAAATGTGACCCCACCATACAGCATACAAAAAAAAAAAAAGAATGTTTTTACATGAGGAAGAACAAATGAATGTCAACAGTGCAAGGTGATGTAAATGGGATGGTATATGGAAAAAATACAGTCAGTGTCAACTTAGGTCTACAATTAACAGTAATATTGTATATACTTCCATCAAGTGTAACAAAGGCAATCTACCAAATCAAAATGTCAATAAGAGGGGGATATAAGGGAGGGGCATGGAATTCTTTATGTTATTGTTGTTTCTCCTTTTTATTTTATTTTGTATTTTTTCTTCTTTTTTTCCCTCTGTACTGGTTTGAAACTATTATGTACCCCAGAAAAGTCATGTTTTCAATCTTGATTCAATATTGTTTGGGAGAAACTTCTGATTAGATTCTCTCCATGAAGATGTGGTGCACTCAACTGTGTGTGGCCATTTGATTAGATGGAGATGTGACTTCACCTATTCCAGGTGGGTCTTGATTAGTTTTTTGGAGCCATTTAAAGAGGAAACACTTTGGAGAGAGTTCAGAGCAGAACAAAGTAGACGCCTGGAAAACATATGCTCAAGCTGACAGAGACATGGATGTCTGGAGATGTTTGAAGCTCAACAGATGTCATCATGTGTCTTCCCATAAATTGTTAAGCAAGCCAGAACCTGGAGAGAGCCAAGGGAAGCCAAAAGATGAAAGCCAGTCCTGAAGAAGCAATGTGATGAAACCCCACAGAAACAGAGGCTGGAAGCAATGGAGCCTAGGAGCAAGGGCCAGCAGATACCAGCCACATGCCTTCCCAGCTGACAGAGGTGTTCCAGATGGCACCAGACTTTCTTGAGTGAAGGTAACCTCTTGTTGGTACCTTAGTTTGAACATTTCTCAGCACTAGAACTGCAAACTTGTAACTTACTAAATTCCCTTTTTAAAAGCCATTCCTGTTCCTGGTATATTGCATTCCAGCAGCTTAGTAGACTAATACACCCTCGTCTTCTTTCTTTGCAGAAGAAATGGAAATATTCTCATATAGATTGTGGTGGTGAATGCATAACTATGTGATTATATCAGGAACCATTGACTGATTATTTAGGATGGATGGCAAGATGTGTGACTAAAACTATTTAAAAATAAACAGAAAGATACAAGTGCTGGAGAAAATGTGGAGAAAGAAGTGTACCTATTCACTGTTGGTAGGGAAGTAGAATGGTGCAGCCCCTTTGGAGGGCACTGTGGTGGTTCCACAGGACGTTAAGTATAGGGTTGACATATGATCCTGCAACCCCATTATTAAGTATAGACTGAGAAGAACTGAAAAGCAGGTACATGAAGGGACATTTGCACACTGGTGTTTATGGTGTCAGTATTCATGCTTTGCAATAGATGAAACATCGACTGATGAACAGAAGGGCAAACTGTGGTGTATATGAACAATGGAATACTGAGCAGCTACAAGAAAGAATGAAGGTGTGAGGCATGCAACTGGATGAATGAACCTTGAAGACAGTATGTTGAATGAAATCAGCTAGGAACAAAAACACAGATATTATAATGCTTCACTAATATGGATTAATTACAATGTATAAACGCTGAGAATAGAATTCAAGAGCACAGGTTATTAGGGGAAGGCTTATTGTAAAGATTCCCAGATTGTAAGCTCTTACAGCGGTCACATCTATTCTGGAGTTGTAACTGTGATTTCTGAATTCTGAGATGTTGAGCTTTTTGTGTATAGCCGGGTCATTCCCTGGAACTTCAGGTATCTGTGTGACACCAGAGACTCATATCTAGAATTCCGCAGCTATGAAAGTCAGCATATCCCATACCACAACTGTTAAAAAGCTCAAATAGAGTCTAGGGGTCATTCTAGAAGTTATTCAAATTGATGGTGATGATGAATGCATAATTATATGATGATACTGTGAACCACTGAGTGCATGCTTTGGATGATTATATGGTATGTGACTATATTTCAATAAAATTGCATTAAAAAAAATACAGGGAATTCTCTGTACTTTGCATTTGCCTTGGATGGCCTTCCTAATAGGAGTATTGAACTCTGAAGGAGAGCACCAGCCAATGCAAAGCCAGTTTGCAGATGGTGGAAGATATTTTTTGCTTAGTCTGACTTAGTTTTATTAGAACACTAACACGCTAGAAAATATCTGTCTTATCACTAGCTGGACACAAACTCAAGAAACAGACATCTTAGGAAATAGATCCCAGAGTTAACATTTTAAAATATTAAAAATGTACAGCAAAAGATTTAAAGACAAAGAAACAGGAAATGATGGCCCATCCAAAAGAAGAGGATAAAAATCCAGAAAACTTCAACACAGTAACCCAGACAATGGATACATCAGACAGTCTTTTTAAAATGATCTTCAATATGGTCAAGGAGATGAAGGAAAATACAAAGAAACAACTAAATAATATCAGAAAATCAGTTAATGAACAATATGATTAGAACAGAGATAATGAAATACAGAATTTTAAAAAAAAAGAGAGAGAGAATTAACAAAACCAAAAGTTGGTTCTCTGAAAAGACCAGTAAAATTACAAACCATTATCTAGCCTGACAAAGAAACAGAGAAAGGGTACATAATCAAATTTACCAGTGGTATTATAAAGTGGAATGCTTTATTGTTTGAACTCTAGGGATTGATAGCAGCCAACTACTTACAGTTAAAATCAGAATATTTTGCATTTCTGCTTATGATATCCCATGATTTACTAATAATTTTTTCTGTACAATTTTTTTCATACCAAAAATGACTACAAATCTCCTTAAATGCAGTGGCAAAGATTTTTAATACCTCTTTGGTATCAAGAACAAAATCTCTACAAAATGAATGGACTAGGGATGAACTGAAATCCAAATACTTTGTATTATTATTTGGCACCAAGGCTGAAATCACTGGGGACCAAACCCAAAATATGTTCCTTCAGTTTGCTGAATTTACAGCCTCATTATATCTTACCAGGCAATTATATCACCAATCCCAAAGCAGCGAGACACCGACAATTTGACTGGAGATATATTGCAGGATTTAGAAGATTTGATGGACCCTAAGCCTCCAACCCTCATGAATCTCCCCAAACAAGTAAATCAGCCTTTCTTTCCTTGCTTTATGTGGCTGTTCTCCACCTGCTTAACACAGTAATTCCCTCAACTAAGGAAGTCACTTTGCAAAAGGAAAGTCAGTTCTTAATTTCCATCTCCAATCTTCCCTTCTCACTACTCCTCACAGTTTTCAGACTTACTAAATAGGGAAGGCTACAGTATATTCCAAGAGATGAAACCCAAGAGGAAAAGGCTCAATGCAGTACTTAGCTTAAATTTCAGGAGAGATACCCTATTACAGTGGTTAAGAACACAGTCTCTACCTACCATGCCAGAGACCCAGGTTCGATTCCTGGAGCCTGCCCATGCCAAAAAAAAAAGAGCACAGGCTATAGCACCAAACTGCCCAGATTCAAATATAAGTTGTGCTACTTGTGTGATCTTAGACCCTTTAGATATTTGTGCCAGAGTTTCCTTATCTGTAAAATTTGAATAATAATAGCCTTTCCCCTTTAGGATTTTTTTAACAATTAAAATGAATTAACATATATAATGTGCTTAGAAGAGATGGTACATAATAGGTGCTCTGTCAGTCTTGATTAACTGTTGTTGTATGCCACCCACCTAAAACTATCTTTTGGATACAATCCACTTGGACTCCAACTAACAATCATCCCTGTTAGTCTCAGCCTTTTCTGCCTCTTGGGTTCCATCCTGTTCTGTTTCACACCTTTGGATCATGGTGACTCTCAGCAGGTCATTCTGCACATCTGCTATGCTGAGCAGATGCATGTAGCTCAGGAAACAAAGACAATGGTGAAGCTGAATATGCAGCCACAATATTTGTCTTAGTTATACAGTAAGACCAAAACAATGATGCCTGGGTTATAGCTTCCCCTTCATATATATTTATTATTTACTGATGCCTTTCAGTGTGACAGACACTGTGCTTCCTACTTTACAGGCACTACTATCTTTTGTCCTTACAGCTGTGGACAAAACCAAGTCCCTGCCATCCGGGAACTTACAGCCTAGTGGTAGAGACAAAGTGCTGTGATAGGGAAGTACATCAGGGATAGTTGGGGGAAGGGATGTATAAACTACCCTCTCACATGCACACACTAACCTCTGCTAAATGCAGAGAAGAGGTTTATTCCTTTCATGATGACAACAAACAATGAATTTGATCACAAACTCAAACAGGTGTTTCTCCCCACCCAACCAACTTCTCATGGGCTATGCTTTTGCATTTCTCTCTCCCTCTCTCCTTTCCTCTCTCACTCTCAGAAGAGGAGGTGTGTGTCTATGTGGATGTGCGTGCGCACATGAGAACATGCGTCCCCTTCACATCTACCCTCACCTGCTTCAAAATTCTTGGGAGAATTGGGTTTTCTTCAAAATTCAGTGTCCACTATCTACCACCAGGTGCCACTGTGGGGAGAGGAGAAGGTAGAAGAAAGAGCCCCCAAAAAGGGGAGGGAAGAGGGAATAAGTAAAGCTAATAGATAAAAGCAAAGGGCCCCACTTCCGGAGAAGATGGCGGCTTAGTAAGACACGCGGCTCTTAGTTCCTCCTCCAGAACAGCTACTAGGGAAGTAGAAACGGTACAGAACAGCTCCCGGAGCCACGACAGAGACCAAGAAGACAGCATACCCCATTCTGGAACAGCTGACTGGCTGGGAGAACCCGCTGCGGTAAGATCACCGAGGGGCGCGCGCTTCCCCGGGCTGGGGCGGCAGGCAGCCGAAGTCCCTCCCTCGCTCCTTCCCGGGCTGGCTGGGAGAATTGGACAGGCGATCCCCTCAAGCCGCGGCGGCTGGCGCCCCTCCCCCATGTGCAGCCCCCCGGACCAGCTGGGAGAATTGGATCGGAGATCCCCCAAGCGGTGGAGACCGGTGACCGGGGTCCTTTCGAAACACGTGGCTTCCCGGTACAGCTGGGAACGGTGGATAGGCACTCCCCCAAGCCACGGCGGCCGGCACCACCCCCCACGCTTGGCGCCCCGGGCCGGCAGGGAAATTTGGACAGGCGCTCCCCCAAGCCACGGAGGCCGACACCTCCCCACCACGCTTGGTGCCCCGGGCCAGCTGGGAAATTTGGACAGGCGCTCCCCTGAGCCGCGGAGGCCAGCGACCCTCCCCACGTGCGGATTACCGGGCCAGCTGGGAGATTCAGATTGGCACTCCTCCAAGCTGCTTCGGCTGGCAACCCTCCCCTACAGCAAGAGTTTTCCAAAGTTAAAGGAGCCACAGCATCTTTTACTGGTGGGACCTGCAGACAGATGAGCGCCATGAGCACCACCTACTGGGCAGGACAAGAAAAACAGAGCCCAGAGATTTCACAGAAAAATCTTTCAACCTGCTGGGTCCGACATCCAGGGAAATCTGATTAAATGCCCAGAAGCCAGCAGAAGATAACAGATCACGCTCGGAAAATTGAAGATAAGGCCCAGTCAAAGGAACAAACCAATAGTTCAAATGAGATACAGGAGCTGAGACAACTAATGCTGAATATACGAACAGAAATGGAAAACCTCTTCAAAAACCAAATCGATAAACTGAGGGAGGACATGAAGAAGACATGGGCTGAACAAAAAGAAGAAGTAGAAAAACTGAAAAAACAAATCACAGAACTTATGGGAGTGAAGGACAAAGTAGAAAAGATGGAAAAAACAATGGATACCTACAATGCTAGATTTAAAGAGACAGAAGCTAAGAATTAGTGAATTGGAGGATGGAACATCTGAATTCCAAAAAGAAACAGAAACTATAGGGAAAAGAATGGAAAAATTTGAACAGGGGATCAGGGAACTGAATGACAATATGAAATGCACAAATATACGTGTTGTGGGTGTCCCAGAAGGAGAAGAGAAGGGAAAAGGAGGAGAAAAACTAATGGAAGAAATTATCACTAAAAATTTCCCAACTCTTATGAAAGACCTAAAATTACAGATCCAAGAAGTGCAGCGCACCCCAAAGAGAATAGACCCAAATAGGCATTCTCCAAGACACTTACTAGTTAAAATGTCAGAGGTCAAAGAGAAAGAGAGGATCTTGAAAGCAGCAACAGAAAAACAATCTGTCACATACAAGGGAAACCCAATGAGACTATGTGTCGATTTCTCAGCAGAAACCATGGAAGCTAGAAGACAGTGGGATGATATATTTAAATTACTAAAAGAGAAAAACTGCCAACCAAGACTTCTATATCCAGCAAACTTGTCCTTCAAAAATGAGGGAGAAATCAAAACATTTTCAGACAAAAAGTCACTGAGAGAATTTGTGACCAAGAGACCAGCTCTGCAAGAAATACTAAAAGGAGTACTAGAGTCAGATAGGAAAAGACAGAAGAGAGAGGTATGGAGAAGAGTGTAGAAAGAAGGAAAATCAGATATGATATATATAATACAAAAGGCAAAATGGTAGAGGAAAATATTATCCAAACAGTAATAACACTAAATGTGAATGGACTGAATTCCCCAATCAAAAGACAAAGACTGGCAGAATGGATTAAAAAAACAGGATCCTTCTATATGGTGTCTACAAGAAACACATCTTAGACCCAAAGATAAACATAGGTTGAAAGTGAAAGGTTGGGAAAAGATATTTCATGCAAATAACAACCAGAAAAGAGCAGGAGTGGCTACACTAATATTCAATAAATTAGACTTCAAATGTAAAACAGTTAAAAGAGACAAAGAAGGACACTATCTACTAATAAAAGGAACAATTAAACAAGAAGACATAACAATCATAAATATTTATGCACCGAACCAGAATGCCCCAAAATACGTGAGGAATACACTGCAAACACTGAAAATGGAAATAGACACATATACCATAATAGTTGGAGACTTCAATTCACCACTCTCATCAATGGACAGAACATCTAGACAGAGGACCAATAAAGAAATAGAGAATCTGAATATTACTATAAATGAACTAGACTTAACAGACATTTATAGGACATTACATCCCACAACAGCAGGATACACCTTTTTCTCAAGTGCTCATGGATCATTCTCAAAGATAGACCATATGCTGGGTCACAAAGCAAGTCTTAACAAATTTAAAAAGATTGAAATCATACACAACACTTTCTCGGATCATAAAGGAATGAAGTTGGAAATCAATAATAGGCGGAGTGCCAGAAAATTCACAAATACGTGGAGGCTCAACAACACACTCTTAAACAACGAGTGGGTCAAGGAAGAAATTGCAAGAGAAATTAGTAAATATCTTGAGGCGAATGAAAACGAAAACACAACATATCAAAACCTATGGGACGCAGCAAAGGCAGTGCTAAGAGGGAAATTTATTGCCCTAAATGCCTATATCAGAAAAGAAGAAAAGGCAAAAATTCAGGAATTAACTGTCCACTTGGAAGAACTGGAGAAAGAACAACAAACTAACCCCAAAGCAAGCAAAAGGAAAGAAATAACAAAGATTAGAGCAGAAATAAATGAAATTGAAAACAATAGAGAAAATCAATAAGACCAGAAGTTGGTTCTATGAGAAAATCAATAAGATCAATGGGCCCTTAGCAAGACTAACAAAAAGAAGAAGAGAGAGGATGCAAATAAATAAGATCAGAAATGGAAGAGGAGACATAACTACTGACCTCACAGAAATAAAGGAGGTAATAACAGGATACTATGAACAACTTTACGCTAATAAATACAACAATTTAGATGAAATGGACGGGTTCCTGGAAAGGCATGAACAACCAACTTTGACTCAAGAAGAAATAGATGACCTCAACAAACCAATCACAAGTAAAGAAATTGAAGCAGTCATTCAAAAGCTTCCTAAAAAGATAAGTCCAGGACCAGACGGCTTCACATGTGAATTCTACCAAACATTTCAGAAAGAATTAGTACCAACTCTCCTCAAACTCTTCAAAAAAATTGAAGTGGAGGGAAAGCTACCTAATTCATTCTATGAAGCCAACATCACCCTCATATCAAAACGAGGCAAAGATATTACAAAAAAAGAAAACTACAGACCAATCTCTCTAACGAATGTAGATGCAAAAATCCTCAATAAAATTCTAGCAAATCAAATCCAACAACACATTAAAAGAATTATACATCATGACCAAGTAGGATTCATCCCAGGTATGCAAGGATGGTTCAACATAAGAAAATCAATTAATGTAATACACCATATCAACAAATCAAAGCAGAAAAATCACACAATCATCTCAATTGATGCAGAGAAGGCATTTGACAAGATTCACCATCCTTTCCTGTTGAAAACACTTCAAAAGATAGGAATACAAGGGAACTTCCTTAAAATTATAGAGGGAATATATGAAAAACCCACAGCTAATATCATCCTCAATGGGGAAAAATTGAAAACTTTCCCCCTAAGATCAGGAACAAGACAAAGATGTCCATTATCACCACTATTATT
The DNA here is from genome assembly GCF_023851605.1 of Tamandua tetradactyla. NCBI lineage: Eukaryota > Metazoa > Chordata > Mammalia > Pilosa > Myrmecophagidae > Tamandua > Tamandua tetradactyla. The sequence goes on along the minus strand of NC_135339.1, from coordinate 39,321,778 downwards.
CAACATCGTGTTGGAGGTTCTAGCTAGAGCAATTAGACAAGAAAAAGAAATACAAGGCATCAAAATTGGAAAGGAAGAAGTAAAACTATCACTGTTTGCAGACGATATATTATATGTCAAAAACTCGGAAAAATCCACAACGAAACTACTAGAGCTAATAAATGAGTACAGCAAAGTAGCAGGTTACAAGATCAACACTCAAAAATCTGTAGCATTTCTATACACTAGCAATGAACAAGCTGAGGGGGAAATCAAGAAACGAATCCCATTTACAATTGCAACTAAAAGAATAAAATACCTAGGAATAAATTTAACTAAAGAGACAAAAACCTATACAAAGAAAACTACAAAAAACTGTTAAAAGAAATCACAGAAGACCTAAATAGATGGAAGGGCATACCGTGTTCATGGATCGGAAGACTAAATATAGTTAAAATGTCAATCCTACCTAAATTGATTTATAGATTCAATGCAATACCAATCTAAATCCCAACAACTTATTTTTCAGAAATAGAAAAACCAATAAGCAAATTTATCTGGAAGGGCAGGGTGCCCCGAATTGCTAAAAGTATCTTGAGGAAAAAAAAAACGAAGCTGGAGGTCTCACGCTGCCGGACTTGAAGGCATATTATGAAGCCACAGTGGTCAAAACAGCATGGTATTGGCATAAAGGTAGATATATCGACCAATGGAATTGAATAGAGTGCTCAGATATAGACCCTCTCATCTATGGACATTTGATCTTTGATAAGGCAGTCAAGCCAACTCACCTGGGACAGAACAGTCTCTTCAATAAATGGTGCCTAGAGAACTGGATATCCATATGCAAAAGAATGAAAGAGGACCCGTATCTCACACCCTATACAAAAGTTAACTCAAAATGGATCAAAGATCTAAATATTAGATCTAAGACCATAAAACAGTTAGAGGAAAATGTAGGGAGATATCTTATGAAACTTACAATTGGAGGCGGTTTTATGGACCTTAAACCTAAAGCAAGAGCACGGACGAAAGAAAGAAAGAAATGGGAGCTCCTCAAAATTAAACACTTTTGTGCATCAAAGAACTTCATCAAGAAACTAGAAAGACAGCCTACACAATGGGAGACAATATTTGGAAACGACATATCAGATAAAGGTCTAGTATCCAGAATTTATAAAGAGATTGTTCAACTCAACAACAAAAAGACAGCCAATCCAATTACAAAATGGGAAAAAGACTTGAACAGACACCTCTCAGAAGAGGAAATACAAATGGCCAAAAGGTACATGAAGAGATGCTCAATGTCCCTGGCCATTAGAGAAATGCAAATCAAAACCACAATGAGATATCATCTCACACCCACCAGAATGGCCATTATCAACAAAACAGAAAATGACAAGTGCTGGAGAGGATGCGGAGAAAGAGGCACACTTATCCACTGTTGATGGGAATGTCAAATGGTGCAACCACTGTGGAAGGCAGTTTGGCGGTTCCTCAAAAAACTGAATATAGAATTGCCATACAACCCAGCAATACCATTGCTAGGTATCTACTCAAAAGACTTAAGGGCAAAGACACAAACGGACATTTGCACACCAATGTTTATAGCAGCATTATTTACAATTGCAAAGAGATGGAAACAACCAAAATGTCCATCAACAGACGAGTGGCTAAACAAACTGTGGCGTATACATACGATGGAATATTATGCAGCTTTAAGACAGAATAAACTTATAAAGCATGTCATAACATGGATGGACCTAGATAACATTATGCTGAGTGAGTCTAGCCAAAAACTAAAGGACAAATACTGTATGGTCCCACTGATGTGAACCGACATTCGAGAATAAACTTGGAATATGTCATTGGTAACAGAGACCAGCAGGAGTTAGAAACAGGGTAAGATAATGGGTAATTGGAGCTGAAGGGATACAGACTGTGCAACAGGACTAGATACAAAAACTCAAAAATGGACAGCACAATAATACTTAATTGTAATGTAATTATGTTAAAACACTGAATGAAGCTGTATCTGAGCTATAGTTTTTGTTTGTTTGTTTGTTTTTCTTTTTTAATTATTATTATTTTTTTATTTTTTTCTCTATATTAACATTCTATATCTTTTTCTGTTGTTTTGCTAGTTCTTTTCCTAAATCGATGCAAATGTTCTAAGAAATGATGATCATGCATCTATGTGATGATGTTAAGAATTATTGATTGCATATGTAGAATGGAATGATTTCTAAATGTTGTGTTAATTTCTTTTTTTTCTTTAATTAATAAAAAAAAAAGCAAAGGGCCCCAGATCGTATATTGCCTCTCGCCCTCCGACTATCTTTACTTGTGAAAGTGTCCACATGCTTCTTTTCTCTGCATGTATACTTAATACATTTCTTACCTACTTGCCCTAAAAAAAATCAGTGTCGGAAAGTTTGGAAAACAATCATCCCCTGCTGAAAAAGGGGGTGAGGGAGAGAGAAAGGGTGGGGGGGAGAGAGAGAGAGAGAAAGGGGGGAAGGAGAGAGAGAAAGTGAGAAGGAAAGAGAGAGAGAGATATGAATGATACATGATGGTTCCAGGACCAAGGACAGCACCAGCACCCCCACTCCACCACAAGTTTAGTTTTGTTTGATCAGATTTCCTCAGTGTCATAGGTTAAGCCAGATCTTTCGACGCCATGCTATAAGAAAGTAAGAATAATAATAATAATAATAATAATAATACCCAACAATTATTGAACTTTTATGTATGTTATATACTGATTGTTCATTTAATAACCATAACAATCCTGTAAGTTAAGTAATATTATTATCCGCATTTTAAAATTAAGAAAAAAATTCAGGAGAAGGCCAAGTAGCTTGCCAAGCTCACATGGAGTCAGAGCCAGAATTTGAATCTAAATTAAGCATTTATTATTGTATAAAAACACATATTATAAATTATAAAATATTCCATTATTACTATTATTATTATCCTATTTAATGCCTTTAGTTACATAATTCTGTTTGCCATAATTATTTTCTGAATGATTTTTCTCTAATAAAGCACTGCTGTCTAGGAACATTATCTAAGTTACGTGCATGTCACCATATGAGCTTTACAGTATTTGTCCTGATTTAATTGACTCTCAGGATGTTGGGCTTCCATAAAGCCAGATAACATATGTAGTCTCCATCAAGGAATCGAATTGTGAGGCCAAGACAACAGACCACAATTAATCAATTCCTTCAACCTTAACCCGTCAGTGATGGAGAGCCACTGCTACCAATAGGTTGGAATGGAAGAGGGGAAATATATTTATGGGAAAACTACTATCTTTCAGGGACCTTGATAGGCAGTTTTGCAATATCTTTCAAATTTATGCCTCCTTTTTAAAACAAAGTTTCTTACACGTTTTTCAAATCTAAATGCATACTCATGAGAAAAATAAAACCAATAGAAAAAATTCAATTTTCCAGTACCTATAGAAAACCACTCTTTCGATTTTTCTGTTTTTTCCCTCAAGTCTTTTATTTATAAAGTCAATTTCACCAAGGCAGAGGGGAGAGGGCAAACAGGTCAGGCTGCTCCCCATGCCTACTTCAAACAGAGTTGCTAAGCATTTATCAGTTAAACATAATGGGACTCCAAATACACTTTCATTTGAAGAAAAGAGACCATGGCTAAAACCAAAGTTTTAAAATTTTATCTAGCAAGCATTTTAGATACATTTGTGGATATTTTCAAGTTGATTTCAATTATAAACCATACATATTTTGTAGCTGATTAAGTGATCTCACGGAAGAATTCTGTAATCTGAGAACTTCAGAACTTTAGTATCTACGTGCTAACTACATAATGACCACTAGGTGGCACTAGGTGATTTCTCTTTTCTCTTCAAGTAAGAAATTTTTGTTTTGCCCTTTCTGCCTATTTGGAACAGTGAAAAAAGGGGCAACTGGGCTTGAGAAAAATTTTGAAGATGATAGAAAGTTCTACAGCTGGACTGTGGTGATATTTCATAACTCTATACTTTACTAAGCATTAACTTTTACCTTAATAAAGCTATAAAAAGAAAAAACTAAAATAAACTTTACATTTATCTTGAGAATATTCATATATTTGTCTACATATTCCATAAAAAATTGTCTGCTTAGCTACAAGTTAAAACTTTAAATTCATAAAAGATGGCAGTGATGGTAACGCAACATGATGAATGTAATTAATACCACTGTATTGCATACTCAAAAGTGATTTAAATGGTAAATCTTAATGTCACACAATAAATTATGTTACCATAACAAATTTTTTAATTCACTTATATAATCTGGACATGCTTCCACCACTGTACTGTACTAATTTTACTCTTAATCTTCATCTTTTCAAAATTGCCTTCCAACACCAGAAAATCACCATAATGCTGCACTAATGAATTGATAATGAAGTGCATATGTAAATTTCTTTTCCTGGATTATGTAGTACTTGCCAATAAAAATGGTCTGATTTTTAGTTCTGATCTTTTAACATCTTCTTTACCATGCTCCATAAAGAACAAAAGCCCACAAAACCACTTCTTTAATGTGGATAATATTTTCAATATTTGGTCATAAATTTTTTTTTCTGAAATAATAGTGCATGGCATATCATATTCTCACTTTCCTGCCATACCTGGTCAGAGAAGTTAAAAATTTAAGAAGTAAGCAAATCTAGCATGGCACATTGGCCTCTTAAATCTAGGGTGAAATCCTTATAGCACTTATTAGCGCTCAAGTTACTTACCTTCTCTAGGCCTTTTCCTCATTTGTAAATTGGGAATTAAAAAATAAAAAGTGTCTTATAGTGATGTTGTGAGAATTAAATGGGTTCTACGTGGGTAACACAGAGAAAAAAAATGTTAATGAAGCTAACATGGCCAATAGGATTTGCTAAAGAATAGATATCAATTTATATCAGTGAAACTAAATCTCTGTTCTTCTATTTACAGATTCTGTTGAGAAAAGAAGGGAAAAAAAGACCGAACTATTAAAGCTTTGATCAGCACTGTTAAAGCTTATAACCTGAAGTAAATAGATAGCCTGTTGTTCTATAAGGTTATTAAAGATTCAGATATAATAAATATTAAAAATTCCTTTAGCTGAAGGAGGGACTGAAGGACAGTTTAAGATAAGGATCTTTAACATTCTGGATTAATCTGTTTGCACTGTTGCAATGTAACCCACTTAATCGTTCCAAAAACTTAGTATGTGGGGATAGAAAGTTCCAAGTAAAGGCAAGTGCAAATTCCAGAGGTGGGATCAAGGACTTGCAAGGGCAGTGCCAGCTTAGCCAGAGGGCAGTTAGAAAGGGGAAGAACAGTAGGAAATGAGATGAAAAAATTAGTTGCAGATTAGTGAATATAAGGTCCTGGAAGCCATATTTAGTATTTCAGATTTTATCTGTGAGATGGGAAACCATTGGAGGGTTTTGAAGAGACTGAAACAATTTGACTTGTGTCTTTAAATAATCATTCTAACTACTATGTGGACAAAGACTATAAAGTGACAAGAGGGGAGGCAATAGTAGACTATTGAAACAATCCAAGAAGGAAATAAGATAATGGTGGCTTAGACCAGGATGATAACAGTAGAAGTGGTAAGAAGTCAGATCCTGCATATATTTTGAAGGTAGACCCAACAAAATTTACTAGCGGTTAAGATTTGGGGTGTAAACAAAGAAAAGAGCCAAAGTATTACTCAAAGTTTTGTTGCATGAACAATTTGGAAAGGCTGCGTTAACATTAGGCTGGGGAACACCAGGTAGGAAGATTTGGAGACGGAATATCAAGAGCTCAATTTTGTATGTTTTAAACTTAAGATATCAGAGATATCTTCCAGAGCCAAATGGAAGTGTTGAGTTGGTAACTGGATACGTGACTCTGGATTTCAGGGGAGGGACTGGGAACACAGATATAAATTGCAGTTTCATCAGCTTGTAGATGGTGCTTAAAACTATGCAATGAGGAGATATGCCCCAGAGTAAGATTTCTCAACAGTGGCACTATTGACATTTTGAGCAGGATCATTCTTCATCGTCGGGGACTGTCCTGTGTCTTATCCCTGGCCTCTGGATGCCAGCAGCACCCCCACCCAGCCCAAGTTGTGACTAATGAAAATATCTCCAGATATTGCCAAATGCCCTAATAGAAACCAAATCCTGGCTTAGTAAGGAGAGACTTTATTTGAAAGAATTATAGCAAGGAGGGTGGAAAGGGATTATTGCAATAGTGAGAATGTTTTGACTATAAGATCTTCAATAAAGTTTGGGAAATAAGCATTTTGTTCCAACTGATTTGCAGGGACAAAACAGTTTAGATGATCATTTGTGAAGTGAAGAACGGGAATTTGGAGGTTCTGTCTCCTCTTGTCCTAGATAAACAAGAGGGAACATCCATGAGTCTTATCTAAATCTTATGGTGAAGGCTATGTCCAGAGTCACAGGGCTCAGGTCAAATACAATATTGTCAGCCCCAAAGAGAGGCAAATTCACCCCCAGTTAAGAACCACTGACCTATGGCAGTGCTTCTAAAACTTAAATGGAATCAGAAGTCACCCAACGATCTGGTCTAAATGCAGATTCTAATTTAGAAGGTTTGGAGAGGCAAGAGATCTGAGATTCTGCATTTCTGACAAGCTCCCAGGTGATGCCTCAGCTGTGGCTTGGCCCTAAAGCAGGAGTTCTCAAAAAGGTGGTACCATCTTCTAGGCCATTCTGGACATACGTGGGGTTTTGTTCTTTGTGTTTCGTTTTTGACTGTCACAACAATGGAGGAGTGCTACTGGCATTAGTGGGCGAGACACAGATGCTAAGTATCTTGCTATACAATGGACAGTCCCACATAATGAAGAATTGTCCTCCACTTGACACAACTTTCAACTACCTTGCCACACTAAACCCACTACACATACATCTTAGCAGCACATCAGTACATAATAATGCTTAAAAGTTTAAAGAATAGGAGAAGGATCAAAGGAAAAGGAGGAGTTATAACAGACAAGTTAGGATTTAACAAATGAGTGTGACTACCAAATCACTATACTAATACTTCCTTTTAATTTCAAATGTCTTGGAGCAGCTAGAAGGAAAAACCTGAAATTATGGAACTGTAACCCATACCAAACTTTGAAATCTGTTCTATAAGTACTTTTAAAATGTACTTCGAAATGTATTGCTTTTTGGTATATATATTTCATAATAAAAAGTGTTTAAAATGTTTATAGATGATACAAAAAGATTTAGAAGTTGCAGGGGAAAGTTTCTTTAGAATGTGAATATTATTTCAAAATTATTGAATAATTTACTCACTTCTCACATTGTGTCTTCTAAATATATTTCCAACTGAATGTTTAGTTGAAAACAGCTTGAGAAGTAGTGCTGTTATTGCAAAAGCAACAAAAGGGACTGCAAATATTTAACAGGAGATTTGAGAATCTGCTTTTTTTACAGGCTTCAAATATTAAGTTAGTAGAGATACTTGCAAATGAAGTAGTTTCAATAAACAAGGTATTTTAAATAAATTTCATATAATTACCCTCAGGTATTTTTTTTTAATTTTGGACATAATGTTAAGAAACTTACACTGTGAAAATTCCATATTGAAACTATTTATTTAGTCTATTCTTCAGTCTTATTCTAATACTCTCCCCAGAGGTCTACTGTGGTTCTCTACAGCCACTTGAATTACCATTCCTTACCCCCACACACCCATTCTTAATCTTTCTTCCATTTTTCTTGCCAATTTAAATATCTACCTATACTTCTGCTTTTTTTTTTCTGTACTATAAGGATTGGTATCTAATCTTTTTTCTGTTAAATCTAAATGCATTCACTTTAAGGAAGTACAGGTACATACTTCAGTATATCTTCCAATGAAGTCATGCTGGAGCATTCATATTATGAAATATATTTTATCATAAACTACTTTCAATTTACTTCTACTTTATATTAATTTGTTAATATAAATTAATTTTATGGATAACTATAAAGCTTGTAAGTTTTATAGATGTTTTGTAGTTTGTAGATGACTGCACATACCTTCTATCATTAACTACAACGCGATTGTGACTCTGCCTAGTTAGGCCAGATTCTTCCAGATTCCTGTGGAGGATTGCCCTCAATCAGAAACCACCTGGGTGGGGTCCCCAGGGCCAACCTCACTTCTGGTCAGCTGACTAAAATTCAGGAGATCCCACCAGTCCTTCATGGTCAACGATACACTAGCACAACTCACAGAACTGACTGAAAGTGCTATCCTTATTATTAGAGTTTTATTATAGCAAAAAAGACACAAATCAGAAAAAGCCAAAAGAAGAGACACATAGGGCAGGGCCAGGGAGGGTCTCTCCACATGGGGTTAGATGCATTTCACCCCCCAGCATGTGGATTCATATTATCAATCATGGAAACCCTTAGGTGTCCAGAGCTTCTCTTTGGGTTTCATCACATAGGCATGATTGCTGCCCAGGTGGTTGAAATCAATCTTCAGCACTGCTGAAGGTCAGGAAGCTGGGGCTGGTGTCATGTGGCTCAAAGCCCCAACTCTAAGTCTTGTTAGCAAAGGGTTGCTCTTGGTCTCATTATGAATAAAAAAGACACCCCTACCACAGAAAATTCCAACAAGTTAGTGGCTATCTCCCAGCAACCCAGACAAAGACCTACCAAGTTATTCATCATACTACCATCATATATTGATGGGATGGGCATGGGGGAAGACCTAATTACATGATCTGGAAGAATGGTGCAAGTGAAAGTACTTAGTGAATGTTTTGATACAGTTTAGAAAAACGTAAAGGTAATCCCAATATGCATGCACTGTCTTGGTGACCCCGGAAATCACCCTCGTGCCTACAGGGAAGACGGTCTAAGGTTTAGCTCTCATCACTGTCTCCTAGAGTGTGCTTGCCAAAGAAAGGAACTGTCAAGCCGGATTGGGGGAGCTAGGGTGCGTCTTGCCCATTAAATAGTCTCCCAAGTATCTGCTGATGGATTCACCTGCTTGTTCAATGATGCGACGAAATGAAGCCACACAAGCGGGAGTCCTTTTGGTCAGTGGCCAGTCTGTGCAGTTCCAGGAGTGACTGGCTCAATTCTATTTCCAAGTGTAAGGCACACACTTCATTGCATTCCACCCGCCCTCCCAGTGGTCACAGTGTCGTTTCTTGTTACCTTGATGATTTGGCCACCTCGTTGATGCTGCACCTCCATAAGCTTCTCAGCATGTTCCTTCTCCTCATGAGATCAGAGAAAATATTTCGCAAAGTTCTTCAAAGCCACATTGTCACAGTCAAAATAGCATGGCATAGAATGAAAGGCAGACTTAAGAGGGGTACAGCTCCGGGTCCAATAGGCGGTTGACCGGGGTCTCCCCATCCTGGTTGTCAGTCTGGAGCCCCAGGAGGGAACGAGGTTGCGTGAGCAGTGGCTGAAGAGAAGCAATGGCGCCTGCGCGCAGTGCTGGCGCGGAGGCGGGGGCGGGGGCGGGGGCGGGGGCGGGGGCGGGGTCTTGGGCGCCAGGCACGCTGGGAGGAGGCGGGGAGATGGAAAGGACTAGTTCCCAGCCCTCTGGTTGGGTCCGGGCTCTGCTCAAGCAGGTAACCGCGCGCCTCTCAATGAACGAAGCTTTAGTATACTGACTTTTTATTAAGGTATATTTTGCATATGGTAAAATTCACCCATTTTTGCAATTGTGTTATGAGTTTTAAAAAACTGTTTTAAAGAGGTATCTCACTGTGGTTTTAATTTGCCGTTGCTTAATGGTAAATTATGTTAAGCATCTTTTCTTACACTTGCTTTCAGTAAATCTTACTTGTTAAAGTTTCTGTTCAATCGTTTGAGCATTTTTAATTGGGTTGTTCGTAATTATTGAGATCTGTGAGAGAGTTCTTTTTTATATTCTGATAGAAGTCTTTTATCAGACATATGTTTTGTAAATATTTCTCGCAGTCTGACTTTTCATTCTCCCAAGTGTCTTTCACAGAGCAAGGCTTTATCATTTTGTTAAGGTGTATTTGCTGACCTTTTATTTAGCCGATGATCCCTTTGTGTTCTTAGGAAACATTAGCTAACTGGAGGCCACAAAGACTTTTTTGTTTTGTTTATTGGTTTAATGAAAAAGGCTTTTATGAAATTTGGTTTTTAAATCATATGTAAATACAGTAATCTCTGAAGGACTTGGCAAAGTTTTTTTTTTTTTCTGTTTCCAATCTTTTAAAGTACACTCTGATTTCCTTAGAATAAAGCTGATACTAAGCACACAAAAGTTCAGTAGAAAAGATATGGTTAAATTCAGTAACTTACACTGGTGAAGAGTGAAATGTAATAAGCAGGTGTCTTCAAAAGAAAACTGCTGTCAACTTGCATTCATTTAAATTAAGCATGTGATGTTTTCTGCAGTTGTGTAGAAATTCCTTTTGGACAATCTCCTTAATATAGTCATTGTAGTATCATTATTCATTCTTTTGAAATATAAAGTGTCAACTGAGCTAAGGTTACAGATATATTAAAAGTATTTATATTTAGAATTTGTAATCTCCAAAGAAATTTACAACCAAACATTGTAGTAGGTATTGATCAGTCTAGCATGCTTATTACTAATTGATCCCAGAGGTTTGATTAAAGGTAAGTTTCAGTGCCTTTATTCTTTCATTTTATTAAATTAGGAACTCAAAATTTACAGAACAAATAAACACAAGTCATGCAGCCCCCCAGGGATCAAGAGAGCTGTGTTGGAAGCACAGATACAAATCCGTACTGTGCTGGTTTGAAATTGTTATGTACCTCCAGAAAGCCATGTTCTTTTTCCTAATCAGTCTTGTGGGGGCAGACCTATTGTTTAGGGTGGGATCTTTTGATTAGGTTTTACCCATGGAAATATGACCCATCCAATTGTGGGTAGGATCTTATCATTTTCTTGGAGATGTGACCTACCCAATTGTGGGTAGGACCTTTTGATTAAGTGGTTTCCTTCGAGATGTGTCTCCAGTCATTCAAGGTGGGTCTTCACCCACTTACTAGAGTCCTTTGAGAGGGTGCCATTCTGGAAAATGCTCGAGAGCTGACACAGACTGAGACATTTAGAGATGCAGAAAGAAAACACCCCCAGGAAAGCTGTTTGAAACCAAAAGCCAAAGGACCTCAGACACCAGCCACATGTCTTCTCAGCTGACAGAGATTTTCTGGATGTGGTGCATCTCTCTTGAGTCAAGGTATCTTTCTCTGGGTGCCTTAGTTTGGAATTTTTATGGCCTTAGGAATGTAACATTGTAACTTAATAAAACCCCTGTATAAAAGCCAACCCATTTCTAGTATATTGCATTCCAGCAGCATTAGCAAGCTGTATTAGTTAGGGTTTTCTGGAGAAACAGAATCAACAGGGAACACTCACAAATATAAAATTTATAAAAGTGTCTCACATGACCATGGGAATGCAGAATCCAAAATCTGCAGGGCAGGCTGTGAAGCCGACGATTCCAATGAAGGGTCTGAATGAACTCCACAGGAAACGCTCACCAGCTGAAACAGGAAGAGCCTGTCTCTTCTGAATCCTCTTTAAAAGGCTTCCCGTGATTAGGTTAAGCCTCACTCATTGCAGAAGACACTCCACTTTGGCTGATTACAGATGGAATCAGTTGTGGATACAGCTGACGTGATCATGATCTAATTCTATAAGATGTCCTCATCACCACAGACAGGCCAGCACTTGCCCAACCAGCCAAACAGGTACCACAACTTGGCCAAGTTGACACATGAACCTGACCATGACACAAGCTAAAACACCTACTATGTGAACAAAATTGGATATCAAGTCTTCATCAATAGGTGCTGGTTCAGGTTGTCAAACACCTTCCAATATGAATCTCCAACCAGATAAAGAGCAGCAGAGATAGAAGAAAAGCCTCTAGAAATTCTGCCCCCTTTCTCCTCCTTTTTTTATTTAGAAACTTCAAGCTAGTAGCAGACAAAGGCAATATGAAAAGAAATCGATTTACTGATCACTAATGATAAATTTAGCTGTTTTCTAGACATGTATATATTTATATTTATTAAGTATGAAGTGTCTGTATATGTTTTAATTGCAGGAAGTCCTAGTTTTGACTATGCAGCTGAATCTGTAAATTAATGATTGTTCTATGACCTTTAAAAATTTTTGTCAAAACATTAAAGAACTCTCTTGCTATTTATCATTATAAAAAATTAATGAAATATTTATTTAGCACACTGAATTTAAAACATTAGAAACATTGAGAATTAAAATTTTAGTTCTTTTAAAAAATGTATCGAGTAGTTGGAACAGTGCTTGCCTTCTTCTCATCATATTACTTAAAATGTGGTGCTACCATCTTTTCTATGCCATGGCAAATTGTCATACTCCTTTCTAAGTCTGGGTCAGCTTCCAAAATTTAACCTGTGCTCTTTCAATGTCATGAAATATCTCGAAGACTTCCTATAATGTGAAGTTTTTGCCAGAATCACTTTCTTTGAAATATCTTCATCCTTTTCGCCACAATCACTTTTTTTATTTGTATCTGTAAGTTCACCTTCATTAAGTTCCTCTATAGCTAAGTCTCTGATACAGCAGCAGTGCCAACATTCCCACAGTAAGCTATATGTTCTACAACTCCATGTCCATTCTATTTGAATCCTGCAAAATATTTTTCAAAGTATTATCCTGAACTACTGTGCAAAGTGAGGACTGCTTGTAATCCTTGGAATTTGGAGGCAAATTTTACCACAGCATCCTTATCTGAACCAGTAGCTTCACCAAATAGCTTAACATTCATCAATTCATGCCAACTTCTGAAATGATAAAATCAGTCTTTACTGGCAGTAAAATGTCCTTTTTCAGTCTCCTTGTATTTAACATTCCTTTCAGCATAGCAACAAACTACAATAACATATCTCAGAGTAATTTGGGCAGTGAATAAAGAAGTATTTGCAAGGTCTGCTTGGGGAACTGGGGAGAAAGGAGGAAATATTCAGCTTCCCCATTTGGAGAATTTCTGATATTCTTGCAAGCAGTGGGGACAACCAAATCAATAGGCTGAGCCCTCTATCTTGGGGTTCACCCCTATGAAACTTATTCCTGCAAAGGATAAACTAAGCCTACTTAAAATTAGTCCTAAGAGTCACCCGCAAAAAATCTCTTTCATTGCTCAGATGTGGCCCCTTCTCTCTAAACCTATTCTGCAGGTGAATGCACTGCCCTCCTCCGCTGCCTTGCACATGACTCCCAGGGGTGCAAATCTCCCTGGCAATGTGGGAGAGAAATCTTGGTATGGACTAGGACCCAGCATCAAGAGATTGAGAAAAGCTTCTGGACCAAAAGGGGGAAGAGAGAAATGAGACTAAATAAAGTTTCAGTGGGAGAGATTTCAGTCAAAATGTTATCCTGGAGGTTATTCTTATACATTATATAGATATCCCTTTTTAGTTTATGGTGTATTGGAGTGGCTGGAGGGAAGTACCTGAAACTGTTGAGCTGTGTTCCAGTAGTCTTTCCTCTTGAAGACAATTGTATAAAGATATTATTTTACAATGTGATTGTGTGATTGTGAAAACCTTGTGTCTGATGTTCAAGGATTTTTGTTTTTTTACCCAGTGTAATGGAAAGATGGGTAAAAAAGTATGGATAAAAAAATAAATATATGATAGGGGAACAAAGGGTAAAATAATTTGTGTAGATGGAAATCCTAGTGGTCAATGAGAGGAAGGGGTAAGGGTTATGGTATGTATGAGTTTTTTACTTTTTTCTTTTTATTTCCTTTTTCTGAAGTGATGCAAATGTTCTCAAAAATTATCATGGTGATGAATATGCAACTATGTGATGATATTGTGAGCCACTGTTTGCACACCATGTATGGAGTGTATGTGTGTGAAGATCTATAAATAAAAATATTTTTTTAAAAAAGAAAATCATATTAAAATAAATCAAATACAATTTTTGAAAAAAAAACAATACCACACTGTGTGGGACACAGGAATATAGCTAAGGTAGAAATTAAAGGATAATTCATAGCACTATTAGAGAACAAGAAAGGTCTAAAATCAGTGACCTCTGTCTACACCTTTAAAAACTAGAAAAAATAGAAAATTAAATCAAAATTAAGTGAAGAAATGAAATAATAAAGATCAGAGCAGAAATCAATGAAATAGAAAACAGAAAAACAAGAAAGAAAACCAATGAAACCAATACTGGTTCTTTGAAAATATCAATAAAATTAATAAACTTCTAATCAGATTTATCAGGAAAAAAGAAAATACCCAGATTAGTAATATCAGAAAAAGAGAGGTGTCATGACTATAGATTCTACAGATATTAAAAGAAAAATAATTAGGATTGTGTTGAATCAATGCATCAGAACTGACATCTAACAAATATTGACTCTTCTAATTCATGAGCTTGGTATATTGCTCCATCTATTTTGATGCTTTTTGAGTTCTTTCATTAGTTTTTTGTATATTGATTTTTTTTGTTTTTGTTTTTTGTTTGTTTGTTTTTTGTATGCTGTATGGCGGGGGTCACATTTCATTCTTTTTTCCATGTGAGTATCCCATTATTGCAGCACCATTTGTTGAATTTTTGTTTATTTGTTTTTTGTTTGTTTGCTTGTTTGTTTTTCAGAAGTGCATGGGCCAGTAATCAAACCCAGGTCTCCCACATGGCACACAAGAATTCCACTGCTGAACTACCCTTGCACCTACTCTATATTGATTTTTTAAAATTAAATGTGAGTAGGTTATATAATCTATAAATTTCAGATTAGGATAGCAAATTTGGTTTTATAAAGTAGTTATTATTAAAAAGGTTGTTAGATCTCTTGAGTTTGAGAATCTGACCTAAAGAATTATTATGTAAAAGAGAAAAATGACCTTCCAGAGTACAGCAAAACTCAGTGATTGATAAAAGAATGATTCAGTAAAAGAGACAAAAAGGTAGGAGGTTGGAAAAAAATGAGGGGAATGAGATCTCAAGGAGGTCAAATGGAGGTAGGCATTTAAAATAAAGGGCATGATCAATTTACTGTGTCGAATGCTTTTATGTCATATAAGATGAGGACTAACAGTTGAGCTTCAGGTTTAATAATATGGAGGTCATCGACAATGAAAATTTCTGTTGATGAGGAAGGGGTATGAAAGCCTGACTGAAGTATAGGTTAACAGAAAATGGGAGGAGAAGTGGAGATAAACCCAAATATGTCACTAAAAAGGGAGCAAAGAAATGGCATGGTAGATGTAGGGGCATAAAAGATTTTTAAGTGGAGTATTATATATAAATATATATATGGAAGATCTTACACTATACTGATGTGAATGAAACAGTAGAGAGGGACAAATTAAAGTTGCAGAAGAGCAGAGAGACATTTGCACTACTGACTTTTTTTAAATGTAGTTTTATTGAGATATATTCATATACCATATAATCATCCAAAGAATAAAATCACTGGTTCACTGTATCGTCATATAGATGTGCATTCATCACCACCATCATCTTTGAACATTTTCATTACCCCACATACAATAAAAATAAAAATAGAGGTAAAAAAGAACACCTAAAACATCCCATATCCTGTAACCCCCCCCATTATTTATTTATTGTCTTTATTTTCTTACTCATCTGTGCATACACTGAATAAAGGAAGTGTCAGTCACAAGGTTTTCATAATCACACAGTCATACCATAAAAGCTATATAGCTATACAATCATCTTCTAGAATCAAGGCTACTGGGTTACAGTTCAATGGTTTCAGGCATTTCCCTCTAAGCAGAAAAGGGATATCTGTATAATACATAGGAATAACCTCCAGAATGACTTCTTGACTCTATTTGAAATCTCTCAGCCACTGAAAATTTATTTTGTTTCATTTCTCTTCCCTCTTTTGGTTAAGAAGTCTTTCTCAATACCATGATTCCAGGGCCAGGCTAATCCGTAGGAGTCCTTTCCCATGTTACCAGGGAGATTTAAACTCCTGAGAGGCATGTCACACATAGGAGGTAGGGCAATGAGTTTACCTCTAGAGTTGTCTTAGAGAGAGGGCCACATTTGAGCAAAAAAAGAGGTACCATGGGGCTGACTCTTAGGCATATTTATAAGTAGTTTTAGCTTCTCCTATGCAGGAATAAGTTTCATAATGGCAAGTTCCAAGATTGAAGGTTTGGCCTATTAAATTGTTAGTCCACAGAGCTTCTGAGAATATCAAGTCTTCCCCAGGTGGTGAAGTTTAATATTTCCATATTTTCCCCCAGTCCCTCAAAGGGACTCTGCAAATACTTTTTTATCCTCTGCCCAGATAACTCTGGGGTGTTATCAGTGCATCACACTAACCTTTACAAACCAACAAGATCTCACTCTCTAGTCAAGTTTCCATATAATTGCGGTTTTTAAATAGACTGACCATACGAGTTAATTAGACAGTGTACTACAGAAAGTATAAATTTTGCACCAAATAAACATCTCTTCCTTTGGTCTTACACAGAAGTTGAAGTTTTGAAATACAATCAGTAGGGTGGGCAATGGTGGCACAGTGGCAGAGTTCTCACTTGCCATGCCAGAGACTTCGCTTCCTGGTGCCTGCCCATGTTAAAAAAAAATAATACAATCAATATCATCTTTTACGCTTTAGTCTGATTTACCTTAGTCCTAAACAACCATATTCTAATTGAAGTCTGATCTCTTTTTCAGCTTTTTAAACTTTCATAGCTGCAGAACCCTACCTCTGAGTCTCAGGTGTCACACAGATACCTGAAGTTCCAGGGAACAAGGAGGTTGTATCAGCATCTCAGAATTTAGAAATAACAATTACATCTCAGGAACAGATGCGCCTGCTGTAAGAGCTTACAGTCTAGGAGACTTTACAACAAGCCTTCCCCTGATAATCTGTGCTTGTGAATCCAGCTCTCAGAGTTTGCACATTGTAGTTCATCCATACTAGTGAGGCTTTATAATACCTGTCTTTTAATTCCTGGCTTATTTCACTCAACATACTAGAGTCCTCACCGTTCATTCACCTCTTTGAATACCTCACAACATCCTTACTTTTTGCAACCACTCAGCATTCCATTGTATGTATACACCCTTCCTGTCATCACTCAGTATACCCTTAGGCTACCTCCATCCATTCCAAAGCATGAATACTGCCACCATAAACACCAGTGTGCAAATGTCCAATGCACATGAGGACATTTCCACTTTTTCCACAAAGAAAGAAGGGGGGGGAAAAAAGAATAAAAAATAAAAGTAGCAAAAAGTAAAAAGGAGAAGCACCACCACCACCAAGAATCTCATACCCCTCCCTAATACCCCCCTCTTACTGACATTTAGCTTTGGTATATTGCCTTTGTTACTTTTAATGGAAGCATATACAATGTTATTGTTAACTATAGATGCTAGATTGCATTGACCATATTTTTTTCTGTATACCATCCCATTTTCAACAGCTTGTACTGTTGACATTCATTTTTTCTGCATCATGTAAAAACTTTCTTATATTGACACATTTAATCATCATCAGTGTCCACTCTAGATTTTGCTAAGTTATACAGTCCCAGTCTTTATCTACTATCTTTCCTTCTGGTGTCATATATGCCCCTAACCTTCCTCTTTCAACCATACTCACAGTCAGCTTTCTTCAGTGTACTTTCAATATTGCGCTACCGTCAGATAGTATTGTATTATCCGTTTATGGATCTTTACAATGCATCCTATTAAACATTCTGTACTCCTTCAGCATCAAATGCCCAACCTCTACCCTCTTTCTAGCTCCTGATAGTAAGTATTCTCAACTTGAACTCTCAAAGTTCTCTCATTAATGTTAGTTTATATTAGTGAGACCAGGAAGTATTTGTCCTTTTGTTTCTGGCTCATTTCACTTAACATAATTTCCTCAAGTTTCATCCATGTTCTCGTATGCATCATGACTTTAATATATCATACCTTATTTTTCCTCTCTCTTATAACCAATACTGATATTTTTCAGTTCTATACTGTTCTCCAGACCTCTTTCTCCTGTCTTTTCCTGTCTGCCTGTAGTGCCCCATTTAGTACTTCTTGTAGAGCAGGTCTCCTGCTCAAAACTTCTCTCAGTATCTGTCTGAAAATATTGTAAACTCTCCCTCATTTTTTTTTTGTATGCTCTATGGTGGGGGTCACATTTCATTCTTTTTCAATGTGAGTATCCCATTATTGCAGCACCATTTGTAAATTTTTTTTTGAGGAGGGTAGTGCATGGGCTGGGAATCAAACCTGGGTCTCCCACATGGCAGGCAAGAATTCTACCACTGAACTACTCTTGCACCCCTCTCCTTCTTTTTTTTCTTTTTTTTGTCTTCTCTCCCTTACTTTTGAAGGACAGTTTTGCCAGATATAGAATTCTTGGTTAGCAATTTTTCTCTTTCAGTGTTAAATATATCATCCCACTGCCTTCTTGCCTACATAGTTTCTGCTGAGAAATCCATACATAGTCTTATCATGCTTCCCTTGTATGTGAGGAATCTCTTCACTTGCTGCTTTCAGAATTCTTTCTTTGCCTTTGACATCTGATAATCTCACTAGTAGATGTCTTGGAGTCAGTCTACGTAGATATATTCTGCAGGGTGTGCACTTTTTAGATCTGTAATTTTATGTCTTTCATAAGAGATGAGAAATTTTCAGTTATTTCCTCCATTATTCTTTCCACCTCTTTCCCTTCTTTCTCCTGGGACACTTATAACACATATGTTTATATGCTTCATGTTGTCATTTAATTCCCTGAGACCCTACTCATACTTTTCCCTATCTGTTCTTTTGTGTGTAGGATTTCAGATGTCCTGTCCTCTAGTTCACTAATCCTTTCTTTTACATCTTCAAATCTGCTGTTGTATGTCTGCATTGTGTTTTTCATGTCTTCTGTTGTGCCTTTCGTTCCCGTAAGTTCTGCCATTTATTTTTTCAAGCTTTTTTCCTTCTCCTTTATGGTCACCCAGTGTCTTCTGTATATCCTTCATCTCTTTTGCTGTATATTCCCTCTACTCATTGATTTGATTTTTGAATTGATTTTGTATGCTCATTTAACACCTTTAACTACTTGTTTCATCTTCTGTGTCTTGTTTAAAATGTTAATTTGTTCCTTTGACCAGGCCACTTCTTCGTTTTTCCTAGTATGAACTTATAATTTTTTGCTGGTGTCTGGGCACCTGATTTCCTTGAACAGTTTATTCTGGAAGTTATTTTCAGTCTTTTACCCAAGGTTTTCCTGTTGCTTGTCTTTGTTCTCAATCTGATCTTTGCCATTCTGTTCAATTTATTCTAGACCTCTAGCATAGCTTCTGTTTCACTGATCAGAATTCTTCAGCTCTTGTTCTTCTGGTTCTTTCCCTGTCTATATGGAACCTTTTTCTGAAGTGGATCTCCCCAGATATGACTGACCCCAAACAGATTTTCCAAGACAAGGCAGGCTGAGGTCTCAGGAGCAGAGTTTAATCAGTATCAGGTGTCCCTGAAGATGGGACCTAGCAGGTCGTCTGACTTTCCTGCTGAGCCTCTAGACTGGACTTTTCCTATCCTGCCCAGCAGGTGGCACTTTTTGTCCGCAGCTGCCCACCAGCATAAAGTCATGTGGATCCTTTAATTTTCAGCCTGCCAGGGCCATGGTTGAGACAGGTTGAGGTGGAAGGCAAACTTAAGGTGTTTTGTATTCCCAGCCCCTGGGGTCTGAATTCTCTGAAAGTAAGCCTCCACTTGAGCATTGTCTCACCCATCCCCCTTCTCTTGGGGGAAAATATGTCTTTTAGGGAATTATTTCTTTTTCTTGAGTTGTTACATTGTATTTCAGACCTATCTTAACTCTGCCCTTGCCTGGGTCAGTGCTGACAATTGAAAATGCCTGAGGCTTTCTCTAATGAGCTATTTAGAATACTTTTTAAAAGGAAAAAGAAAAAAGAGAGGGAAGAAAATTAAAACAAATTCTCTTTTGGAGCCAGTCCCCAACCCCCAAGGTTCACCAGTCAAAAGGTGGAGTTGGTTCCTGGCACTATGTGCCCCTTTTCTTGGGGTATGGCCGTTTTCTAGTATTCTGAACTGGGCTGACTGCTAAAGCTTCTGTTTTTGTTTTTTTCTTTCTCAGCCCTGTCTCCTCTTTGCTGGAAGAGGACTCATGGTTACTTTCATGCTTTCTCTGGGTTTATCTGTGCTCAGAGCTTGTATTCAGTAGTCCACATTTATTAATTAAAACTGCAGTTGAAGCTTGGTTGAGCTACCTTTCCTTGCTCTTAGAGAATGCTTCTTTTTCCCATGGGCAAGTGTTTCCAATGGCCTGCTGTGCCAGTGGGGGAGGGGTGCCGTCCTTCACAGTTTGCAGGCTTTACTTATAGTTCTCTGCTGAGATCTCAGCCCTCCACCCATTCCAGGCTAGTGTACAATGTGTGCCCAGTCACAGATGTCCCCCAAATAGTTGTTGGGGACAGTTCCTGACTATTTACTAGCCAATCTAGAGGACTAGCTAAATTCCAGACTTCCCTGCACTGTCATCTTGCTCCACCTCTCCCACTAGTGACTTTTATAGTAAAGAATGTATCAGATGAGAGGTTGAAATCACATTAAAATTGGTTACATTCATTCATTTTTATAGTAGGGAAGAAAGGGTTCAGGAGGTAGGTTGGTAGAATTGGTGATGGGGTGATGAGAAATTTCTTTTCTTAGTAAAAACGTTAAAAAACAAAAAAAAGGAAAATCATGGACTGAAAGCAGATAAGAGAAGAAGTAGAAACATACCAGCACATTTCAAGTTTTCGTTTGGGTCAAAATTATAAGTGCTGCCAATTGTAGTGTCAGGAAGGGTACTGAAAAAGGCATGTACAGGGCAGGCCACGGTGGCTCGGCAGGCAAGAATGCTCACCTGCCATGCCAGAGGACCCAGATTCGATTTCCGACGCCTGCCCATGTTAAAAAAAAACAAAAAAAAGGCATGTACAATGGCCATAATGCAATCAAGCACTGCATTATGCTCCAATCTCAGACCAACTCAGAACACCCAAAGTGAATCCTGTCATATTCCATGGTTTCATCAAGCAGCAATGTCAAAACCGGTCAGATAGTGTGAATATTTAATTATGCTGATCAAAATAGAGACAGTAGCCTCCCCTTCTATACATGGGACATGACTCCCAGGGGTGTGAACCTTCCTGGCAATGTGGGACAGAAATCCTAGAATGAGCTGAGAGTCAGCATCAAGGGATTGAGAAAACCTTCTCGACAAAAGGGAGAAGAGTGAAATGAGATAAAGTGTCAATGGCTGAGAGATTCCAAACAGAGTCAAGAGGTTATCCTGGAGGTTATTCTTACATATTAAATAGATATCACCTTTTAAGTTAAGGTGTAATGGAGAGGCTGAAGGGAGCTGCCTGAAAATGTAGAGCTGTGTTCCAGTAGCCATGTTTCTTGAAGATGATTGTATAATGATATAGCTTTCGCAGTGTGACTGTATGATTGTGAAAACCTTGTGTCTGGTGCTCCTTTTATCTACCTTTTTGACAGACGAGTAAAACATAAGGATTAAAAATGAATAACAGGGGGAACAAATGTTAAGATAAATTTAGTAGATTGAAATGCTAGTGAACAATGAAAGGGAGGGGTAAGAGATATGATATGTATGAATTTTTTTGTTTTTATTTCTTTTTCTGAATTGATACAAATGTTCTAAGAAATTATCATGATGATGAATATACAACTATGTGATGATATTGTGAATTACTGATTATGTATGTAGAATGGAATGATCATATGGTAAAAATATTTATGTTTAAAAAATGAAAAATTAATTAAAAAAAGAAAAAAAAAATAGAGGCAGCAGAACAAGCAGCAATTGCAAATTTAAAATCCCTTTTCTTGCTCCTTCTTTTGACTACATCCAGGTCTACTCAATCCTTACCCTAGATAGAACGATTGGATAGTCTCACAGTGTCTTTTTCAATATGTATTACTATGTTATAGTTTGGGAAATGGCTTGATACCCTAAGCCATTTAATCTTATTCCTTTATGAACTTTCTCACTGATAATTCAAATGTCAATTGACTTTCTTCTAAGTGTGTACAAACTGTTATACTTCTATGATAAAAATTATGGAAGAAACAAATGCATACTTTCTATTTATTTTTTCAAGGAACTGACAACTTTGGTTCATTTTTGTTTTAGGTGCATTGTCTATTTAATCCTAAAATACAATTTGAACTTGAATATGCTATTTGATTTGTCAATTTAGATACTTTTTTTTTGCATGGGCAGGCAGCAGGAAATGAACCGGGTCTCCAGCATGGCAGGCGAGAATTCTGCCTGCTGAGCCACCAAGGCAAGCCCAATTTAGATACTTTTAGTTAACCTAAATCAGAATTTTACATTTTTCATTATCATTTCTCTCTACTGCATTTTCCATTGTTGGTATTTAAAATATCAGGAAAGGTGAAAACTCTTAGAAAGAATGTCTGCTGACTTCATACTTTCCTTTTTCCATACATTTTTCCCAGAGGGAATACTGTGATGATTTTTACCCTCTTAATTTGATTTGAATATTTCTTTTAGGGAAAAATCACTCTTGGAAAATATCAAATAAGTAAATCTTCTTTTAAGAATGACAACATTAAGTCTAGCACTCGACTTAATTCATTCAAAAATTAAATTCAGTGGATTTGTCCCTGATTTCTAGTTTCTATATGTATGGTAATTCTGCCTAAATTCAAGTAATATGATTAATCAGCTATGTAGCTAGTTTTTATTTTTTTACCTTATGAGTCTTTTACTTGCATTATTAAAAGTTTTTTATTGTGAAACATAAAAAATTTTCACATAGCAGAAAAGTGATAAATTTCAAAGTCCAGTTTAACAAGTAATTATAGAGCAAATTTCAAAGTACCATATGTGTTACTGCTCCACAATTTCAGGTATTTCCTTCTAACTGTTCTAATACACTAGTGACTAACGAGAAATCTCAATATAATGATTCAATAGTCATAATCATTTGTTAAATCCTATCTCCTCTGTTACAACTCCACTTCTCATTAGATCCTACTCCCAATCTTCGGGAATATTTGGGCAATGACCATTCTAACTTTTTCATGTTGAAAAAGGGTGTCATCATTATGGGGTAGGGGGATGCAACTAGTTTATGTTCTTGGAGAGACTGGTTCTATGTAGCTGTTTTGTTTAATTCTTGCATTTTCTTTGTAGCTTTCATAGAGACCTCGCTTTTACAAAACAGCTCAAGTGGTTGACTCTGCATACGATAATCTTATATATTTTATACTAAACCATAAATAGCAGATAACATTAGAAACTTCCACATAACAGATATGCAAATAAGTTTATTTCTCCAAGTATAACAGTTTTTAAACTGTAGTAATCCTTCCAAAAGGTATTATACAATTTATTATATTTTCAAAAGCAGATATTGTAGGGAAGTGGTGGCTTCCCCCACCCCATATCTGAATAACTTTATGCCCAGAGATAATAGAAGTTCTGTCACCTCTGGTAAAAACTTCCAGAAATATTGTTATATCTGCCTCTTTCATTAAATAAAACAAAATAAAGCAAACTCCCATGAAGTAACTGCTCCTTCATTGTATCATCTATTCATAGTTTTTCAGTGATGTCAATTTTAGCACTTAGCTTTAGTCATACTCTCCATCCCAGTTCCTAAAGTAATTCTTGGTAATATCCACATAAAAATAAATGATTTTCCCAATACCCTGAACTTTCAACCCTGACCTCCTCACTTCCAATGATTTTGTTCTCCATCCCTCTTCAGTCATTTATTCTTTTATGGCCATACACTAGACATTACTAATTATTGTCCCCACCAACAAAATCTCCAACCATCCCACCCTGAGTACATCTTCTTATACTTTTAGTTCCCTGTTTCTACTACTTTTAGGGTCAAAAAAAATTTTCTTGACCCTACCAAGACCTCCACTGCATTGATCTTACTACTTCTGCATGTCATCAGTTTTCTTCTTACTCAATTTGGATTACAGGGTCCTTCATTATAACCAATTCCATACATGCAGCTGCCAACTCCCTAGTCTAAAGCAGTATAAGAAACAAGTCAAAATACATGTAGGAAAGGGTGATTTAAGAAGTACAATAGGGCACTCAGGAGGGAGAGCAGGTCTATTTCAAAGGAAGTACAGGGGGCATTCGAATTCGAATAGCGAGTAGAGGGGAGCATTCACATTCCTATTGCGAATTCCTAAGAAGGCTATAAGCAAGCAAAAGCCCTGGATAAGATGTAATGCTCAGAAAAAAAGGCTTAGAAAAAGTTGGAGAGAACCGTGCATTTTATATTTGCCTTGGGTTGATCTTTTATAAAGGAGGGCTGAAGTCTGAAGAAGAGTACCAACCAACCCAGAACCAATTTTGCAAAGCTGAAAATGTGTTTTTTGCATTGGTTTGTTAATTTTTGTTAGCTCCTGGCACTTAATCAAATCTCTGTCATAGAACTAGATGGAGAGAAACTTAAGGAACAGAGAGCTCAGTGACTAAACCCCAGAGTTAACACTTTATATTTTAAAATATAAAATATACTTTAAGTTTAAAGTATGAACTATAAAATATACAGTGTGAAATAAAAGATTACAAGACAAAGAAACAGGAAGTGAAGACCCATCCAAAGAAACAAGATAAAAATCCAGAGAACATCAACAAACAAGACCAGACTTCCAGGTCTATCACACAAAGGCTTTGAAAAATGATTCTCATTATGCTCAAGGAGTAAAAAGAAAACAAAGAGAAAGAACTAAAGAATATTCATAAAATGATGAATGAACAACATGAGAATAAACAAATTAAAGAAATAGAAGTTTTAAAAAGGAACCAAACAGAAATAATGGCGGTGAAGACCATAAACACCGAAATGAAAACTTCCCAGTGTTTGAATAGTAGAGTGTAGCTGACCAAAAAATCAGTGAATTTGAAAACAAGACCATTTGAGATGATTCATGCTGAGATGCAGAAAGAATGAAAACAAAAAGTGGACAGAGCCTAAGAAATCTGTGGGACACCATCAAGTGTCCCAATATATGCATTATGGGAGTCCCAGAAGAGAGAGAGAGTGGCAGAAGAAATCTTTCAAGAAATAATGGCAGAAAGCTTCCCAAATTGAACAAAAGACATAAATATACAAGTCCAAGAAGTCAAATGGACCCTAAACATGATAAACTCAAAGATAACCATGCCCAGACACATAATAATGTAACCGAGAAATTAGGATCTAAGGGATGATTTTGATTACTGAATCATATTCCTTTTTGCTTTCTGTGATAATGGAGTAGACAGAGGGGAATACCTGAACGCCCTCAACAGTGATTCAGCTGCCCTGATATCTGAAATGATTATAAAAGCTGTTATCTTGTGCTTTTGTGACTATAAGAGCTGTTATACCCTTTAACTGGTCATTCCCACCAACCCCACAGAAATAAAAAGGATCATAGAATATCTTATAAACAACTATATGCCAACAAATTAGATCATATAGATGATATGGAAAAATTCCTAGAAGCACACACTACCTAAATGACTTAAGAAGAAATAGAAGATCTAACCAAACCAATAACAGGTAAAGAGATTTATTCAATAATCAAAAATCAAAAACCTCCCAACAAACAGAAGCCAAGGACCAGACAGTTTCATTGGTGAATTTTACCAAACATTCCAAGAAGAATTATCACCAATACTGCTCAAGTGCTTCCCAAAAAATTGAAGTTTGGGGAGCACTTCCTTACTCATTCTATGAGGCTAACACTGATCAACCTAATACTAACGCCAGATAAAGATACCACAAGAAAGGAAAATTACAGAGTGATATCCCTTATGAAAATGGATGTAAAAATCCTCCACAAAATGCTGGTAAACCAAATGCAACACTGAAAGATTTATGCACAATGATAAAATGGGTTTTATCACAGGTATGTAAGGGTGGTTCTTTATAAGAAAATAAATTAATGTAATACACCACATTAATAGAATGAATGGCAAAAACATGTCAGTGGATACAGAAAAGACATTTGACAAAATACAGCACTTCTTTGATAAAAATTCTCAGAAAACTAGGAATAGTAGGTAACTTCCTCAACATGATAATGAGCATATATGAAAAAACCACAGCTAACATCCTACTTGATGGTGAAAGACAAAGTTTTTCTCTGAACATGAGGACCAAGACAAGGATGCTCACTGTCACCACTGTTACTGAAACTGTACTGGAAGTTCTAGCCATAGGAATTAGGAAAGAAAAAGAAATAAAAGGCATCCAAATTGGCAAAGTAGAAATAAAACTTTCTCTACTTGCAGATGACATGATCCTATATTTTTATAGGATTTAGAAAATCCTAAAAAATCTACAACAAACCTCTTAGAGGAAATAAATTTTGCAAAATGGTGGAGTACAAGATCAACTCACAAAGATCAGTAGTGTTCCTATACGCTGGTAATAAACAACCTGAAGAGGACATTAAAAAAATTCAATTTACAATAGAAAATAAAGAATCAAATATCTAGGAATAAATGTAACCAAGAATGTAAAGGGCATATATACAAAAAACTACAAAACATTACTAAAAGAAATCAAAGATACCTTAATAAATGGAAAGATATTCCCTGTCCATGGATTAGAAGACTAAATATCATTAAGATGTCAATTCTACCCAAAGCAATGTATAGATTCAATTCAATAACAATGAAAATTCCAATGGTGTTTTTTGCAGAAATAGAAAAGTCAATCACCAAATTTACATTAGAAGGGCAAGGGAGGCAGAAGAGCCAAAGCCACCTTGAAAAGAAGGAAATTGGAAGAACCACACTTTCTGATTTTAAAACTTATTACAAAGCTACAGTAATTAAAACAGCATGGCCCTAGCAGAAGGAAAGATATATAGACCAATGGAACTGAAAATTTATTAACAACCCTCATGTTTTTGGCCAACTGATTTTTGACAAGGGCACCAAGTCCACTCAGTGAATAAAAAATAATCTCTTCAACAAATGATGCTAGGAAAAGTAGACAGCCATATGCAAAAGAATAAGGGTGGATATTTCCTTTATAACATATGAAAAAACTAACTTGAAATGGATCAAAGAATTTAAGAACTTGAATGAAAGAATCAAAACTATAAAACCCCTAGAGGAAAATATAGGGAAGCATCTTCAGGACCTTGATTACTTAGGCTTTATGCCAAAGGCATGAACTAAAGAAAAAATAGACAAATGGGATATAATTAAAATTTTAAACTTTTGTGCATCAAAGGACTTCATTGTGAAAGTAAAAAGACAACCTACAAAATGGTAGGAAAAAAATGGGAAATCACATATCTGATAGGGTTAAATATCCAGAATATAGTAAAGAAGTTCTACAATCAACAGACAAAAAGACAAACCTACTTTAAAAATGGGCCAAGGACTTGAATGGGCATTTTTCTAAAGACAGTATAAAAATAGCTAATAATCACATGAAAGGATATTCAACATCATTAGCCATTAGGGAAACACAAATCAAAGCCACAGTCTGATACAACCTCACACTCACTAGAACGGCTACTCTTTAAAAAATGAAAAATAACAATGTTGGAGAGGATGGAGAAAAGTAGGAACACAAATTTATTGTTGGAGAAATGCAAAATGGCATAGGCCTGTGCAAAACTTGGCATTTCCTCAGAAAGTTAAGTGTAGAATTACCCATATGATCTGGCAATCCCACTTCTAAGCATAAAAACAAGAGATTTGAAAATAAGGACTCAATCTGATAGTTTCACAATGACTTTTATAGCATTATTAATATTTGCCAAAAGATAGAAACAATTCAAGTGTCCATCAGCTGATGAAGGATAAACAAAATGTGATATATACATAGAGTGGAGTATTGTTCAGCTGTAGAAAGGAATGAAACTCTTATGCATGCAAAAACATGCATTGTTCTTAAAGGCATCATGTTGAGTGAAAGAAACCAGATGTAGGAGGACAACTATTGTATTATCTCACTGACATGAAATTCAAGTCAGAGTTTTATTTGATATATAATGAAAGGGTTTTAAGCAGGGGAGAGAAATAATGTGATTTATATTTTTAAAAAGATTACTTTGACTTCTTTGTAAAGAATGGATTGTAAAGGGACAAGAATGAAAACATGGAGCCTAATTAGGAGGCTATTGTAGTAGTCCAGGCGAAAGATAGAAATGGTCTCAATGAAGAAGTGATGGAGATGGAGAGAAGTGGATAAACTCAGATATCTTTTGCAGGCACAATCAAGAAGACCTACTCATGAATTGATTGTAAGGGTGTGGGTTGGTGATAGTGAGGAAGGGATAAGAGAAATCAAGGAAGACTGCTAGATTTTCAGCTTGAGCAACCAACTGGGTGGATAATGGTACTATGTTCCAAGATTGGGATGTGGAGTAGATGTAGGAATGAAAAATTCAAAATGCCATTTTGAATATGTTAGGTTTGAAACGCCTATTAGACATTCACAGGGAGTTGCCCAAGTTTTCAGAATAGAGATTTATTGCATAACTCTCATTAAAATTTGTCCATAAATATTTCATATCTTTGACTCATATTTTTGTTTGTTTAAAAAAAAAAATTCAAGTCAGAAGTTAGAATATAGGTTACCAGGGACCAGGGTAGGGATAGGTAATGGTGACTTAATGCTTAATTGGTAGAGTTTCTGTTTGAGTTGATGGAAGTGTTTTGGTAATGGACAGTGGTGATGACAGCACAACACTGAGAAGATAATTAACTTCACTGAGTTATATATTTGAATGTGGTTTTAAGGGGGGAAGTTGTTGGTTGTGTTACTAAGTAAAATTTTTTAAAAAAGTCATAAGACTGTACAACACAGTGAACCCTAATGTGAACTATGGACTATAGTTAATAATATTAATTATAATATTGTTTCATCAATTGTAACAAAGGTACCACAGCAATTCAAAATGTTAGAAAACTGTGCAGGGGTGGGGAGAATATACGGTAATTCTATTTTCTTCATAATTTTTCTGTAAACTTACAACTTCTCTAATTAAAAAAAAAAAGTATCAGGTGAGTCTGTGCCCATTCCAAGGCACTTAAATTTTTCAAATTATTTTGACTTCATAATTAATGATTTTTAAAAGCCTCCCTAACTTCTTTTAGGGAAATATACAGATTTGGTTTTTAACATTTTGGGTCATCAGAACCAATTATACTAAGTTGTTTATGAACAAAGCATTTCTAGAAGTTACTAGAAGACAAGTACAATGTAATTAATAAGGAGCCACATGTTTTCTCCAGTTGTCAAAGTAGTCATTATTCACACAAAAGACCAATGGCACAAATAATTACATGACTCCCAAGACTTGTTGCAGGAGGTAAGAGTAAATCATCTTACCTAGCTGATGAACTTTTCTTCCAATTGAGATGGCTGGCTGTTATCTTGAGCCTTTGCTGGCTGTATTTTCTTATATTCTAAGCCTATTTATTTCTCTGCTATTAGAATGCTTTCTGGCTTTCAAATAGCTCTGGATGCTCTTTCCACTCAAAGTGGTTCACGTTCTACTTCACACTGTCACCCTCAGGAATTTTTTGTGAAACTTGCAACACAAAGTACAGTCCAACATCACAGATCCCATTCAGGTCTACTGAAGGTGAATGTGCATTTTAACAAACCCAAGTCATTATTTTATGCATTAATATTTGAAAAGCACTTGTTTATGTTACTTCCCTCCAGGTTTTAGAACCTATACTTAGCTATACTTTGAGTACTATGGTAGTGGGGTTCCCTGTAATTTTCAGCAGTAAGGCAGCTAGTGTTAATTTGGAACAGGGGAAGAAATAACTTCACATCTTATTGCTCCTCTTCACAATGCACATAGTAGCGTATTACATCCTTCTGAAGTTTTTGACACACAATTGCCAATGATGTAATGAAGCACACTCTTCTTCCTCTTGCACACTATTGACTGTCCTTGCTTTCACAACCCTGCTGGATATTGATAGGTATCAATCACAGCCCAAATAAAATTTTATTCCACATTTAAATACTTTTTCTCCATACAAGACAGTACATTTCTTTAGGAGATAAATCTCTTATTCAACTTTTTCAAATCTCCAAAGCCTAGTTTAGTACCTGCTAAGAACTGGTGTTTGATAGTGTCTGCCTCGCTCCTTTTAATTAGTGAATAAGAATAACTTGGTTACTAATAAAGTAACTGACTCACAACATTTCAAACACATGCAAAAATATCTTCCCTACATCTGCTGCTTTGAAATTATAGTATATATTTTCATAGTAAAATAATTTTTTTCTTCCTATAGTCCACTCTCTTTCTAGGCTGATGCAGAAGTCAAGGATACACTTAATGGCCATCTTGTAGCTCTTGCCTAGCCCCCTTCTTTTCTCATCTTACTTATGTGCAGGTGTTTTTGTTTCTACTCTTATTAGTGTTTAAGTGCTTGTCTCCATTTTTATTTGTGTACAGGTGGTTTGTATGTTTCTCTTTCAAACCACAGGCAGCTGAGGTAGACATTAAATTTTAGCCTGTCTCAGCTTTGCCAGGGCACAAAGGTTGCTCCTTGGCAGAGCCCTCTCTCCCTGGAGTGAACAAAAACTCAGCACTCAGGACAAGCAGTTCCTCATCTGTGGGCCAGAGAGCATGTGAGCTGCTACCCACTGATCTTCAACCTGGGCAGTTGGCCTCCTGGGGGGTTTGGAGGAGGTGCTGGCCAAGGTGGGATTTTCTTTTGGACCCTTAGTGCTGTATAAATAATAAAGTAGTCACTTGAAAGCCTCTATTGTGCCTGAAACTGGGTTCCCACAGTGTACAATATAGCAACTTTCTCTACAATTGACTCCAAAAGAACTCAGTTCATAATGATGGAAAAAATTAAATATTCCTAAAAAATAATTTACATACTTTATCCCTAATGATTCCTATAGTTTCTGGCACATAGGATGCACTCAAATATTTGCTGAATGAATAATTTTCATTCAAATGTTTCCTGAAGCATGTTACAATTAATGAAAAAAATAGCACCAATGCAAAACATTTTAATAGGTTGTCAAATATACAGTTATTAGAATTACCTAAATATCACTTAAGTTATAAAAAATCAGTATAGCACATTAGATGATTATATAAAATAAAAACACAAATCACACATTGACAATAACCCCTGCAATCCAAGAATACCCCCATCAATACAAATTACAAATACATTTAAAAAAGAAAAACTAGACATTAAACATTTAAACCAAGGCAACTGAGACTAGACTACATTAAGTACATTCATTCATCAAGTACAATAAATTTAGTATTGTTGCGTATAGTCACTAGTAACACAATTTTAGGTGCAATTTCACATGCTTTCATAAATCTTCCAGTACAGTTCCCATAGTAAAGTGTCTTTGTGCACACCATTGTCATTTATATGCAGGTGCATCATATGTCACACTTCAGAATATCTCACTTCATAGCTGAACTGTTAATATATATTGTTAAGTGAACACCAAGCCATATTTAACCCCAATGATGATAAAGTTTAAAAATTGAAAAAATATTGAAAGTATATACCAATATGTTTAATCACATAAGTAATACTTCCTCTTAATAGATGCTACCAAGATAAGGAATTTAAACATTAACTCCATAAAATGGAAGGTTTAAACTTTCCTAAAATACTAACAAGCATTTTAAGTAACAATAAAATCGTTCTGTAAGTCAAAAAGTAATTTCATATTCACTGCCAAATTTAAAATACCAGTGATTTGAAGATAAGACTGAAGTCTAAAATATTGGCATTAAGTTGTAAAATACATAGAAATGTGCAGTAATTTGCTAGTAAATATGTAATGGAATGTTTTTCACTGCAATGTTATGTTAAACACTACTCTGAGTGAACAATCTAAATAAAACGTACCTTTACTGAGAAAAGCGAAAAATTAAGGCCTCTGTATACCATCTATAATTACTACACAAACTCAAAAGTCAAATAGAGATTACAAGGCTGCAAAATATTATTCTTAACATTTCTAACATACTGTCAGTTGCTGCATCTTGACTTAATACTTATCTTAAGAGACCGAAATGCTAGTTATCTCTATTATTTTTAATGCATATTTTTGTATCTCTACTTTAATTAAGTCACCCCCCCCACACCAACTAGACAGAATGCTGGAAATGGTAAGGAATTTGTCTGATTGGTTCACAACTGTATATTCAGAGCCTAAAAATGGTGGGCACATGGTGAACATCCAATAAATAATTTTGAACAAATTAAGAAGCCTGGCCTCCAAAGGCAATCATATTTGTTTTATCACAGCATTAATATAGAATTGCTACCTCTTTAGATAACCAAATTGACAAAATTTTAAAAGAAATGGAGGTCTCCTAGACTATGAAAACAGAAAAAATTGGGGTTATAAATAAATCAAGCTTGTGAAAGGCACTGAATAAGATAGATAATTACAAAGTATTTTAAACCATTTTTAAAGCAAATCAAGTTTTAGGTAAGAAATACCAAACTGCTAAAAGAAAATGGTTCTAAAATTATGACACTTTAAAATAATGGACACTTTATGTAATTTCACAAATATAATTCTTTCATTGCTTTACCTTTTTCCTTCATCCTAGATCTTCTACAATATTCCAAATACTAGAAACAAATGGGTTTTTGGTTGCAAGAAACAATAAAATTGTAACTGAAACACCTCTAGAAATGAATTCAAATATTTTTCTTAAGTTATGTTATAAATCTGATATATAGCCTTTACATAGATATGAAACATCATTTGGAAATCATAGAATACTAAATTATACTCAATAAAAATTCAGAAAAAAGTTCTTACCCAGTTGAGTACAATTTAACAGCCAATTGTAGTGTATAGAGGCAAAAGTATAATCTTCCTTGACACATAAAACAAAGAATGAAGAGTTGAAAATACCCCAAGCTCCATATTAGAGCCATTTAATATACACATATTCATAACTGTTTCTTAGAAAACTATTTAGATAAAATAATGATCATTTTATCAATTTTTCATTCATTTGTATTTATGCAACTTCTATCTATAATAAAATATGAATTAATGTTAAATACTTTATTATAAAACTATTATACAATTTAAATTTTCATTAGAGAAATGTATTATTCATTATTAACAATTTCTCCAAGTCCCTTTTATAATCTCATTCCATTAAAAATACGCTAATATCATTTTGTTTCCTGGGTGGAGATAGGGAGGACTATCGTAATCCTGTTAACCAAACTATGTACTATATCCTTATTTTGCTTTTTCTTAAACAATTACATGTTCAAATATGCTTGGTGAGGACCAGCCCCAGTGGTCAAATTCAGCATAATCTTAAATTACTGGACTAGATAGCACAATAGTCACATGTAGACTACATAAATTGATACTAACTCTACTATATGTAAACTCACTTATAAAGTAACATAAAATGGGCCTTGGATACAGTGATGTAAAAATGTAAACAAAGAGAATTAAATGTTAATCCCTTCCCTGAAAAACAAAAGGACAAAATCTCTTCTTGTTTTTTTAAAACAAAACAAACATGATACACTGTATAAAAAGATAAGAGATTAATTTTATAAACCTATATTTCCAAATATGGATGAAGGAAATCTGGAACAGTTGATTCAGAATTTACTGGGCTAAATATGCAAAATATCTGAAAATACGTAAGTTTATTAAATTCATTGTACACAGGCTGATGCCATCCCATATAAAAAAAAAAAGTCTTTTTAAGTAAGACTCAAATAGTGTTAATTATCACAGCTTAAGATTTATTGAGCCATTTTCCAAACAACAACAACAAAAGTCCATAATGTAAGAAAAAAATGTAAAACTAAAAACTTGTAATTATATCTTGAAATTCATCCCCACAGAAAAAATCTACAGTCAATACCCATTTAGGTAGTAGAGAAAAACATGAACTCTCTATGGAAAATATTTACACTGACTAAATTAAAAATGTAAAGTAATCAAATTTGCTCTAACAAAATGCATATGAATTTTAAAGTTGTTCAGGTATAATAAATTTATTAAGCCTAGAATCCATAAAGCATATGTACTTCTTTCTATTTGGCTTCAGGTATTTGCAGAATACCCTCAGGGAGAGGTGGAAAGGTGAAATAAACAAAATTGCAATACTTTCTTCCACAATACAAAAAAAAAGTGTTTGGATTTTAAAGTTTAATTTGTCCTTATAGGAGAGAAAAGAAGAGGGGAAAAAAATCAAACAATTCACAACTTCAAAACATTTCCAGAAATATGGCAAAACTGTTCAACCATTTAGAAGTGTTATCAGTGACTCAAAATGCAAACAGTGAAAACATAAGCATCAACATATTTGCAAATTTAATTTCAAAGTTTTAAATGTTTTTAATGACAAACAACTTTTTTTTAAAGGTGGTAGATGAGAAACAGACAATACTTGAAAATCTAATTTTTCCAGGAAAAGTATAGCATTGCCCCCCACCAGCCCACATGGAATTCAATTATAATAAATTTCCCTGTTGTATATGACATAAAATTGTTTTAAATAAGAGCAAAATGGAAGCAAGCATTTAGCTATGCACCCAACTCTATAGAACTAATTAACAAATAGTATTTTAACACTTACCCTATTGGATGCTAATATTACCTTGCTTATTAGATTTCTGAGAACACTACTTGTAACTTATGTTTATACTATTACTTAACTAAATGAGGGCATGTTTTAAAAACCTGAAAATTTTTTAAAGGAAAAAATAAGGCAAAGCTTCAATCATCTTCTATCTTTTCGAAACTGCAATTAGAGAAAAAAAGTATTATACTGTTTAAAACAGTTTTCATAATGTATTAAACATATATTTCAATTTTCCCTTAAATGAAAGATTGCAGAAGAAAAATACTTCATTCTTTGCAAATAGCCTCTCTTCTAATCCTGGCAAGAATAATTACTGCCATTAATTTCAAGATTTTTGTTGTTGTTGTTCATTCCAATATCTTTTTCATGAAGTATGTATGCTTTTTTTTTTTTGAAATATATATAAATGGAACTTAAAGGGAAAGCCTGATTTTGGAATGCAGCAATTCTAAATCATTTCACTAAGAAGCACCTTTTTGATATGCTGGTCTAAACTTTTAATATAGAACCTAAACAGTACTTACTTCTGAAGTAGAATTTTCTCCAGTTTTATTAACTTCATACATAACAATACTGTAGACATCAACCTGTGTTTTCTAGATTTCTGTAAGATTTCTAATAATTAAATAGTTTAGATATGGCTCATTGTCAAGTTTGGGTAGACTGAGATTTCATGATAAATTGGCTACAGAAAGCTAACTAAATTCTTAATGACTGAATAATGGTTGGTATCTTGCTTGAATCAAATAGATGTTTAAGCCATGTACCACCACATTCCCTGCTTACTGCTTAACATTCCTAAGTTTCTTTATTCTTCATAGTTTTCTAATGAACAAATAATTAGTTTTCCTGAGTAAGATTATAAAAAAGTTAACCCTTCTACCAAAAGTATAAAGACAAATAAAATACAGACTCACAATACAAATTTTTTACATAGCATTACAAGTGCAGAGATAGTGACTGTTGCTCTTCATTATGATTGACCCACTCCTTAAAAAAGATTGCAGTAAAGGATTCAATTGTCTAAAATATTTCGCAGTACAGTAATTAAGTGCTTCAGCCCATACACATATCCTTCATCTTCTTTGTTGCTAGGGAACACATGAGCAAAATCTATCATTCGCACTTCTACTTCTGCAACCTCTTGGCAACCAGTGGGAAGGTGGTAGAAAACTTTTTCCAGTTTGGAAAATACGTTTCCATTTAAATGTTCCTGTGACATGCTCTTCCACCCATTGTCTTGCTCCATATTTTCAACTTTCA
The DNA here is from genome assembly GCF_023851605.1 of Tamandua tetradactyla. Lineage (NCBI taxonomy): Eukaryota > Metazoa > Chordata > Mammalia > Pilosa > Myrmecophagidae > Tamandua > Tamandua tetradactyla. The sequence goes on along the minus strand of NC_135339.1, from coordinate 39,285,885 downwards.
ATGAAGTCTGACTGTGATGCCTTTTAGAATACATTTTTCTATGACGAGCATACATTTTAGACAAGCTTTTACCTACTGAAGCCTCTATTTTTCCATTTGCTGTTGTACTTAACACATGAAAGTTATTGTTGTACTCCAGTACTTCTGTATCTAACAACTGTCCTTTGGACAAAAATTTTTCTGCCAAAGTTCTGTCATTCAATTTTGTAGTGGTTGGCTGAGATGAACCTTCATAAACAAATAGTAATGAACTTGCGTAAAAGTTAAGCTGCTTTTGGCTTTCAAACCACTTTAGAATTTTCTCAATCTTCTGAATACTGGCAGCAACAGCATCTTTTCTTAAGCAAAACCCGTTATGAAAAAACCTGGAGAATCCTATTAAAAAGAAAATTTTAGGATTATAATAAAATTATGAAATAACTATCATTTGGGAAGTAAACTCATTTTAGAGGCAATTCTTCAATTCCCCCCCTATCATATCTTTCAATTAATTGCACAGGTAAAATTGCAGTCAGGCACAGAAATCTGGACCTCCACTTAAATTTTGGTGTAGATGCTCTTACTGGAAAACATTTAGGTGGCACTTATGGAAAGTAAAATCTCCTATATAGACAAAAAAGAAATTATTACAGGTAGACTGGTAGTTTAGTTCTTCATATATATTCTCTTAGGGAATAAATATGATGCCTCCAAGATTTGTTTCATTTGCTCGTGTGAGTGATTTTGCAGAAAAGATTGTTTACTAAATTATATTCAAAAACTAATCTAAAACCTAGAGTCAAATTATAGCCATTTATAAAATGGTATCAACAAGCCATGATCAAAATGCCAAACTATAACTACTAATTTTTACTTGGTTCTAGTAAGATTGATTAAATTAGTCTTTTCCCAAAAGTTAAGCTCACTTTTGGGATTTAGAACTTCTCCAAGTTGACCATTTTATTAAAAATTGAGACTTTTAAATGTTTTACTTGTCAGGCTTCTTTTAAAATTATTCCAATTTTATTATGTTTAGGAATTCAGGGATATAAATATAATTTATTTCTGCTTTTTAAAAAGACCCTTCCCTCAACTATGAGACAGAAACTGATAAAAGTATATTCACATAAGACAACACTATTAATCTGAGAAACTATTTTAATAAACAGACAACCTGAATGTTATCTTGCTATTTATTAAGTATTCCAAGGCAAACACCAATTATTAAGATCACCGTTGTGGATATTTGTTTCTGTAAGTAAAAAAAAATTCTTCATATTCTTATACTGAGGCTCTTCCCCACCTAAGCCAGAGCTAAGACTAAACCTCTAATAGAATATTATTTCCAGAAAGCTTCCTTTTCTAGAATATCTTTAATTTTGTAGTATCTTGGCCACAAATATTTAGACATACAAGTTAACAAATATTTAAACCAACTTAATATCATTTGATTATCATTACATAGCTGTAAAAGTTCAAAATATATATAGCTCAAAGATAAATGGAAAATATCAATGAAAATATACTACATGCTACAATATAAACAATTTTAAGTCTCTTATGTAACATGCAGAATTATATACTATTATCTACAATCTTTACTGGAAAAACTACTTTAAAGACAACTGCAGGTTGCAGTAACTGGACTAGATGGCTGATTCACAGACACACATTAAGTTTTTTAAAAGTGTATTAATAAAAAAGATGAATAAAAAAGTTAAAGGGGGGTGGGCAATGGTGGCGCAGTGGCAGAGTTCGACCTGGGCTCAATTCCTGGAGCCTGCCCATGTAAATAAATAAGTAAATAAATAAATAAAATAAAAAAGTTAAAGGGGCATTCATGGACAAATCGTTTTGACATGTCATGAACCAAGAATTATGACAATTCTGTGAACCTAAAGTCCACTGACCAAAAAAATTTTTTCTTTACTGTGAGTGGAATCACTATGACAAAGGAGAATTAAAACGGAAATACCTAAAGATTTATTTTCATAACTGTCCAATAATAAGTTTTACAATATATTTTTTAATCCTTACCATCCTTTATTGTCTCTTTTGTTAAGCTTCTTCCATAGTGCTGGTTCTGTGTCTCATAACTATCAGAATGAACATGATAGACCTGTCAAAAAAAGCATTAAATATTATCACTTATGAATGCAGATATAAAACTCCTCAACAAAATACTAGTGAATCAAATTAAACAGCATATTAAAAGGATTATATACCATGACCTAGTGGGATTTATTCCATGAATGCAAGGGTAGTTCAACATAAGAAAATTAAGTAATATAATACACTCCATCACTAGAATGAAAGAAAAAAAACAACACGTGATCTCAATTGAAGCAGAGAAGGCATGTGACAAAATCCAGCACCTTTTCTTGATAAAAATAAAAAAAACACTCCGAAAACTAGGATGAGAAGTAATCTTCCTCAATGTATTAAAAAGCATGTGTGAAAAAGCCAGAGCTAACATACACAACAGTGAAAGACTGAACACTTTCCCTTAAATCAAGAATAAGACAAGGATGCCCATTTTTACCACTTCTTTCAAGTAGTATGAGAGCAATTGGGGGGGGGGGGGGGGGAAGAAAAGAAAAAAGGGGGGGGGGGGAGGGAGGGAAGAAAGAGGGGAGGAAGCAACAAAGAAAGGAATAAAGGAAAAATAAGGTATCCAAACTGGAAAGGAAGAAATAAAACTTTACCTAATCTCAGATGAACATTTCTATATACAGGAAATCTCGAAGAATCTACAAGAAAGCTATTAGAGCTAATAAATGAGTTCAGCAAAGTGGCAGGGTACAAATCAATGCACAAAAAATCAGTGGTATTTCTATACACCAGCAATGAACACTCTAAAAAGATAATCAAGAAAATGACTCCGTTCACAATGACAACTAAAAGAATCAATTATCTAGGAATAAATTTGGCCAAGGAGAGATATGTATTATAGAAAACTTCAAAACATTGTTAAACAAAGTAAAGATCTAAATGAATTGCAATAAATTCTGTGTTCATGAATTGGAACATTAAATATTGTTAAGATGTCAATACCACACAAAGCAATATACAGATTCAATGTAATTCCACTCAAAACTCAACAGCCTTCTTTGAATTGGAAATGGAAAAGTCAGTCATCAAATTCACAGGACAGGGCAAGAACCTCAAAGAGCCAGACAATTTTGAAAAAGAAGATAAAAGTTGGAAGATTCACACTTTCCAATTTCAAAACTTATTATAAAGCTACGGCAATCAAAACAGTACCATTATAAACTTGAAAGTGGTTAAAAGGGGAAATTTTGAGTTGCATATGTTCTACTAGAATAAAAAGTTAAAAAAACAAGCTCATGAGGGGAAAGAAAGGAACTATGGTAGTGGCACAAGGAAAGACCTACAGACCAATGGAATAGAATTGAGAATACAGAAATACACCCTTGCATTTTTAAAGAATAGTTTCTTCAACAAATAGTGCAGAGAGAACTGGATACACAAATGCAAAAGAATGAAATTCAATTGCTACCTCATATCACGTACAAAAATTAACTCAAAATGGATGAAACCTAAATATAGGAACTAAACCTTAAAAACCCCTAAAAGAAAACAGGGGACTGTCTTCAGGATCTGATATCAGGCAATGGAGTCTAAGACTTTACATCAAAAGCATGAACAACAAAAGAAAAACAGACAAACAGACCATCAAAATAAAAAACTTTTGTGCATCAAAGGAAATTATTAGAAAGTGAAAAGACACCATACAGATGGGAGAAAATATTTAGAACTCAGAAACTGTCTGATAATGGTTTAATAAAGAACTTTTACAACTCAACAACAAAAAGATAAATAACCCAAGGACCTGAATAGACATTTCATCAAGATATACAAATGGCCAATAAGCCACCAGGCAAATGCAAATCAAAACCACAATGAGACACCATTTCATACCTACCAGAATGGCCATTATTAAAAAAAAAACAAACAGAAAATAACAAGTGTTGGTAAGAATGCAGAGAAAAGGGAACCTTTCTGCATTGTTGTGGGATGTAAAATGATAACAGCTACTACAGAAAATAGTTTATAGTTCTTCAGAAAGTTATGTAAAGAATTACCAAATAACTTAATTACTGTCTATCCTTCACTACATTAAAAAAGTTCAAATACTTTCCATATTTTAGGCAGAAATCACACACAGCCTATTTAAGATAGATAATTCATCTTGAACAAAGTGGTTACTATGAATTGAAGAAGATACTTTATAAACACCAAAAGTTACATTATAGTATAAATGATTTTTATAAGGATAAATTATTTTTATAAGATAAAGCTCAGCATATCAAAACTTGTTATAAAAAACTCACATACGCTATACATAGAACTATGTTTAAAAAAGGATTTTCAAAATAGAAATTGTCATTGTTCTATTCTTCAGGATGTATTATTTGAGCCAAATTAAATTTCACATATGGACTACAGCTAAAGAGTTTCAGTGGAACTCTTTTGGTGATATTCCTTCTTCCTCTGTTTATGTCTACTTAGTTAGCTAAAGATGGAATAGAAAGAGATCTGAGAGTTTTTCCAGTCTCTACCTACTGCCCAGTCTTCATCGGTAGCAAAGACATTTGTAAATCAAAAGTTACACTTCCAGATACAAGCTTAAAGAACAGATGCCTCAGAGTGTAAGTCCCAGCAACAAAACACTAAAATCATCAAAATGTCCAGGTTTCAATAACAGATTACAAAACAGGAAGCAATGGCTGGGACAAAGGAGCTGAAAGTGTTAGAAACCTCCCCTGGGAGTCATGTTCATATAACGGGGGGCGGAGAGTGAATTCACCTGCTGAGGTGGCTTAGAGAGAGAGAGTGTAATAAGTCTTTGCTCTTAAGGCTTACTCTTACAAAACTTATTTCTGTAGCAAAGACGCTAAGCCAACCTATAGTTATGTCTAAAATTTACTTCCAGAAAACCTTTTTTGTTGCTCAGATGTAGCCTCTCTCTCTAAGCCCAACTCTGCAAGGAAAATCATTACTGTTCCCGCTGCATGAGACATGATATCCAGGGGTGAAAATCTCCCTGCAACATGGGACATGACTCCAGGGGATGAGCCTGGCCCTGGTACCGTGGGATTGACAATGCCTTCCTGCACAAAAGAGGGAAAATAAATGTAATAAAACAAGGTGTCAGATGCTAAGTGAGTTCAAATAGAGTTGGGAGGCTATTCTGGAGCCTACTCTCATGCAACTTTCAGCTAGATATTGCTAATTGCCATGGTTTATCAAACCCCAACCAACACCATTTCTGTTAACCCTAAAGAACGCCTAGGGGGTTCTATCTGAGATTCTCTAAAACTTTTACACACTAAGATTACTTTCCAGAAACCAACTTCCTAGGTCAGATAAGTCCTAAAACCCAGAGGGGCCACCCTCTCCAAAGACATGAACTAGTTCAATCCCCTTATCCCATATTGTTGACAGCCCTTTCTAATATGAAAAAGCTAGAAAGGGCATGGCCCAAATACCCCTAAAGACTGGGAGAAGGATCAAAGAAGAAGGGGGAGTTGTAACAGAGAAGACACACTCATAACAAATGAGTATGACTACTAAATAACTATACTGATATTTCTTTTAGTCTCTAGTGTCTTAGAGCAGCTAAAAGGAAAAACTTAAAATTATGGAACAGTAACCCATATCATACAAATCTGTTCTATAACTACTTGCTACAATATACTTTGAAATTTATTGTTTTTGTATATATGTTACATTTCACAATAAAAAATATTGAAAAAAGAAAAGAAAAAGAATGTCTGGTCATTTATATTCTGCCCTCTGCCAGTCATAACAGCCTTGTGCTTCAAAGATGCTTGCATACCTACACTTTGCTTTACATACTCAGCACTGAAATTTTTAAAAACATCTTGTGGGATAAACAGATTCAAATTATTACTTAATGAAAAATTGTTCAAGAGCATATAAGATTTTCCTTAAAAATGCAGGTGTTGCAAGTGTATGTAGTCTTTATATACCAAGAAAAAGATTTTAGAGCTTATACTTACTGATCATCTATTACATGAAAGACATTATATGAGGCACTGGATGAACTATGTTGAAATAATATACAGTCTTTCAAGGACTAATAAAAGCATAAACAAAAAAGAGATAGTGAAAAATAAATGCAATACACGAGTCTGGATGGGATCTAAGAATGGAAGAGAAAAGGCTAGAGACTAGATTGGGACATAAGAAAAAACTGGAAAAGAGAATGTAAGCTTTGTATCAACATAGAATTCCCTCAACTTTGTGACTGCACTTAAGGTGAATGTGCAGGGAGTATATTGTATGCAACCTTTTATCAAATATTTGGAAGACAGATGGAATAGACAGACTGGCAGATAAATAGATGTTAGGTGGATAGAATAATACAGCAAAGGTGGCAAAATGTTGGAATTAGTGGATCTAGATATCTGTGGGACTGAGGTATGTTTGAGTCTTTCTGTATGGGTTTTGTATTGTTTTTGTTACTGTCCTATAATTTTGAAATTATTTCAAAATAAAAAGTTACACTCCTACCTTGAAAACATCTTAGTATATAATGAGAAAGGCATCTACATTTTTTTAATGGAAAGGAAAGCTGGGAGACTTGCTTTAGCTCCCTTCCTGGATAAATACAGGGGCTTGCTTATTTTTCATGAATTTATATCAAAAGCAAACAAATTCAAACATCTTTAGCAAAATACATTTTATATTAAGACCAATTTATGGGAAAGAAAATTTGAAGAATTACTGATACTTACTATTATAAAGGAAAAAGAAATACAGAGTCTGATTTTTAGACAATGTAATAAAGAGAGAATCATCTTTTCCACTGTGATTAGGAAAGGTTACCTCTCTCCAAAGGGTATTTCCTTGTTAAAAATTTAAGTTTACAAAATGTATTGGGACATCTTAAAATTTAACCATCTAAAATCTTCTATTACATTAAGAAAAATTTTTAGGTGAATTTTTACATATTGTATTTCAGTTACTCTTGGTAAATAGATACAATAAATCCCTATAATTACATAGCACAGAGTCAATATAATACTGGAAAATTAAACAAATATGTATATAATAGTTAACCTGTGAGTATACTATTTCAAAAAAACCACTGAGTTCCAACCAAGTTGCTGATATACTTCTCTCAAATCTACATTCATATATAGTATACTCTAGTTTCCTTACATATATTCCTAACTTTTCACAAATATGCTCTGCTTCTTCTTGTTTTTTTTTTTTACCAGTTCATTTCAGAAACTTACCTTTTCCCTTCAACCCTTAACTTCCTTGTTCCCTCAGACAGTATTCTGTTTCTACCTTTATCTACTGTAACATTTATTTCAATAAATCTCACTAAATGATGAGTCTTAACACTCTATAGAATCTTGGTATCAAAGAAATATAGTATAATTGCTTAAAAATAAAGAATTCCTAAATCATCATAGAAACCACCAAGTTATTTTATCTGCCAAATCTCTTCTACTGCTGGTTAAACATGATAACAGAAATATATACAAAACTGATATACCTGGTCAACTGCACAGTCTACAGTGGTATGAAAGGTATTTTATTTAAAGGCTTGACTATCCATCTAGAGAGAACACTTAAAAATTTGGAATATCAATTTGAAAATCATCCAAGTTTATCTTTATTACCAGCCTACAAAGCCAATATGATAAAAAGCTCAATGAATTTATCACCTACTATAGAAATAAATGTTTTTAAATAGTAATCCTAACACTACTAGTAAACCTCAAGGTTTTTCTCCCAGTTCTAATATTCTAGAATTGTATAATTGAATCTATATTCACATTATCATTTTCATTTATTTTATACTTCAATTATATCTTCTCAGATAAGTAAACAATATATAATTATAAACTGGTTAAGTTCCATACGAAGGAAGCAATGAGAACAAAATAGGGAATCCAAATTGATCCAATGCAGTCCCTACCAAAACTCCAGCTGGCTTTTTTGCAAAAACTGACAAGATAGTATTTCAGAGCAGCCAGAAGTGAAAACTTAAAATTGTGGAATTGTAACCCATATACTCTGAAATCTATTCTATAATTAATTGTTGCAATATGCTTTCAAATTTATCGCTTTTTTGTATATATGTTATTTTTTTCCAAAAAAGAAAAAGAAATCAATTGTGATGATAAATGCACAGCTATATGATGATATTGTGAATCACTGACTGTACACTGTGGATGATTACATGGTATGTGAATATATAATAAATATCAATAAAAGAAAAATACAAAAAACTGACAAGGTGATCCTAAACTTCATGTGGAAATTCAAGGAGTCCACAATAGTAAAAATCTTTAAAAATGGTGAGCCACGGTGGCTCAGCAGGCAGAGTTCTTGCCTACTATGCCAGAGACCCGGGTTAAATTCCCAGTGCCTTGCCCATGCAAAAAAAAATCTTTAAAAAGAAAAGCAGAGATGGAGGATTCATAATTCCTGATTTCAAAACTTACTCCGAAATTATAGTACCAAGACAGCATGGTACTGTAATAAGGATAGACATAAAGAACAAAGGAATAGAACTGCTCTGGAATTGAGAGTTCAGAAATATTTTCACATTAACAGTCAACTGATTTTCAACAGGGGTGCCAAGAAAATTCCATGGGGGAAGAATAGTCTTTTTGGTAAATTGTACTAGGAAAACTGGGTATGCGCATGTAAAAGAATGAAGTTCAACCAACTTCCTCACATCATACATGAAAAAACTCAAAATGTATCATATATCCAAATGTAAGTGCTAAAACTATAAAACTTATAGAAGAAGTTAAAGAAGTAAATATTTGTGGCCTTGGGTTAATAAGCAATGGTTTCTTAGATATGACATCAAAAGCACAAGAAACAAAAGAAAAAAGCAAATAAAAGACTATCAAGAAAGTGAAAAGATAATCCAAAAATATGGAAGAAAATATTTGCATATCATATATATCTGATAAGGGACTTGTATCTGGAATATATAAAGAACTCTCACAACTGAATAATAAAGACAAATAACCCAATTTGAAAATGGGCAAATGATCTGAATAGACATTTCTCCGAAGTAGATAAATGGCCAATAAGCACATGAAAAGATGCTCAACATTATTAGCCATTAGTGAAATACAAATCAAAACCACAATGAGATACCACTTCACATTTATTAAGAAGGCTATTTTGACAAGTATGTGGAGAAACTGGACCCCTCATACATTGCTGCTAGAAATGTGAAATGGTGCAAGTGAGGTATGTATGTTAGTAGGAAATAAAGGGAGATACTGCCTGAGAGCTTTTATTTTTTCTGAAGCAGAAGGCAAAGTCGTCTGCTGAAAGTGAAAGGGGTAGAGGGAGGATGAGATATTTGAAAACAGTGGAGGTTCAAACAGTTGCCTAGTCACATTGCTCTGGGATGTTTAATTTCTTATTCTATTTTTATATTTTTCCAATGTCCTTTTTTCCTTTACTGTATATTCATATTTAATTATAGTTTTCTAAAATGAAATAACTACAAGAATACCTTTTCTTTTATTTATAATCAGAATATCAAAATCAAGTGTGCCATTATTACCATTAAATCAACAATTAATATATAATGCCTTCTATTAGCTCTCCTGCCTAAAACTCAGAAGGGAGACCCATATGATTTTGAAAACTACCTATTATGCTTAAATAGATAAGCAATCATTTGTTATACACAAATGATAACCTATCTTGAAGACACACCATTTTTTAGAAATTTTCATCCCACATAATTACTTCTTAGCTGTGGTATACTATCTGAAAAGACAGCCTCAATAACTCTTCCCATCTTTGTGCACATTCCCGTTTGCAATGTGACTTAACAATCCATCAGAAGTGGAGTCTTATTTCCTTGCGCTTTCCATCTAGGCTGACCCTGTGATATAAACTCATCTATAGAATTCCATGGAAGTGACAGAGACTTTCTAGCCTAGACATCAAGAAACCTTGCAGTTACACTCTCACCTTCTTGGAATATGGCTCTAGAACACAAGGAAGCTTGAGCTAGCCTTCCAAAGGCTGAGAAACTACATAGGAAGAGGTCCCAACAATGGTTAGAACCAACTCCCAGACATGAAAGTGAGATCATCTTAGACCATCTGGCCCCATTCAAGTCACCAAATGATTGCAGCCATTGAGGAACCCTAGACAACAACATAAGAGTGGCCCAGCTGAGCACAGGTCAAATTGCCAACCCACAGAATCTTAAGCAAAAAAAACCATTGTTATTTTAAACCACTTAGCTTTGGAGTGGTTTATTATACAGCAAAAGTCTGATACAATGAGTGCTATAGATTAATCATGCTCCCCCAACAAAAGCATGTTCAAGTCCTAACTACTGGTACTCTGGGTGTCAAATCATGTATAAATAGTACCTTTGAAGATCCTATTTGGATAAGGCCAAATTAAGTGGGGGTGAGCCTTAATCCAATATGGCTGAATTCTAAGTGGAGAAAATTTGAACAGGGTCAGCAGAAACCAGAATAAGCCAGAGTATAAAGGCAGATCACTACATGACAAAGCAGAGATGCAAGCCAAGGAACCCCAAGGATTTCAGAAAGATATCACCAGAAATCTATAGACCCGGTGATAAAACACAGCCTGGGAAGACTTTGATTTTGGACTTCTAGCCTCCAAAATCATGAGACCATAAATTCCTTTTGTTTAAGCCAACCAGTTTTGCAGTATATAGAATACCTGGTAAACCAAGACAATGACCTGATTTTCAATTTCCCTTTTCTATTTTAAAAAACAGAAAAACCACCGAAAACAGCCCTTTTCCTCATGGGAAAATCATAAATAATATCATGTTACTGTTAACTTTTTCTGCATCTAAACTTAAATCTTCTTTAAAATAAAATTAACAGAGCCAGAGTCTTAAGGTACAAATAGTCATTCATTTCTTCTTTAAGCACCTATTATGTGTGCTAGGACAATTGATGCTGTCATAGAGTTTATACACTAGGAAGTTGTGGCTAACCAAATGCCAAAATGTGTTAGTTTCTGATATATTATGATTATAAGGAAATCTGTAATTGTCTAGGGAATAAAATATAAAGAAATATGTGTATATTATACAATAATCACTCTTACCCTCATGCCAAGCACCAAAAACCCAATCTCTTCCATCAGTGGGTACTTGTTGACCTGTTGCTGAATCTTCTCAGATGAAGCAAAAGGATCATAGCTTTTTTGCCCTATCTTTACATCCATTATACAGGGCTTATTAAATTTATGAGTCACATCTTCCAGTTTTAGGTATAAATCTGTTATTAAAGAAAAACCTTAATTAGTAATAGGCAAACAATTTACCACTCAAATAACTGCCAGTGGAAACCAAAATGAGGAAATTCTAAAAACTGAGGAAGAAGTTAAAACAAATTTAGATTCAACAATTATTATTACTCCACTTAAAAAAAATGGCTGACCAACAAACATATTTATAACAGGGACAAATATCACTCTGGCAAGAGGTAGACTGATTATCATTCAATGTGAAGCAAAAGGTTTGAAACAGACATAAGGTTATTAAGGACATTAACAAGGCAATAAGATTTCAAAAGCTGTTACAGAAATATATTCTCTCTTTGAATATAATTTATGTCAATTCTATTTCTTAGTAAATTATTTTAATATTCTTCTTAAAAGTTTATTCTTCATTTAAAAGTAATAACAGGAATAAATTCTTCCCACAGAGTATACCACAGAAATATACAGTAAGAAAGGTAAAGCAATCCAAATGCTTTACACTAAATACATATTCTAGTCTTAACAGTTTCCAAGGAAAAACAAATAATCTTGCTTTTTAGAACACAGACATTCTCCAAAAGATCATGTGTAAACCACTCTGGCATCCTGGATGCATCTTTGCACGGAAAAGTGTTATACATGGAGATTCAAGTCTAGCATATAAAACCCTAGTATCATACACTGTAGCTAAACTACAAATCCTAGCTTGAAAATAAGGGTTCATATCCTGAGAAAAGGAAGAAATAAGGAAAGAAATTCTTTTTCCTTTCCTAGGTAAAAAAGTTTTCCTAGACAAAGTTCTGAATTAAATTGGGAATCATTTTTTTAGTTCTGAATGTAATATGAAGCATTTCTCCTAAAAACTTTCAACAAAGAAAAAGGTTAGAGAAGGTACACCTTTTCTCTTTAAAGAAAGAGAAGACTTACCACTGATAGCCTTCATTTTTCCTGGCTCCACCAAGATTAGTACACTGATTAAATTATAACAATGTGCTGAATCAGAAGTGAAACCAACCCTGTTAGGGCTTAAGAAAGTTATGAGTCACTTAGATAACAGATATAAATCTTCTTCCTCAAAAGATAGGAGATAAAGATAACAGATAAATTATATCTGTTAGTCAAAGGAAGATTGGGGGAAGGGATATGGCTGTATAGAATTAGGGGAGGTTAAACCCAAACGTTACAAAAATGGAAATGTAACCAAAGAGCACAGCATTAGCATACAAAAAAGGAGCTGAAGCCCTTCATAGTTTAAAGGCGCTCACAGACAGACATCTTCAACAGGATAAAAGAAAACGGTCTGGACACAGACCTAAAACAGCTGGCCGTGAAGGGTAATGGGACAAGTGGGAATATCCTGAATGAGGATCTGGAACCCACTTAAGCTTCTGGGCTTTAAAAGATAACCACAGGACAAGATGAGAAGATGGAAAAAGAAACACAGGATATTCCCTTTCAGATTCTCTCCTCTCACCTTCAACTACCTTGAGCAAAAGCAAACAGATGTATCTTCTCTCTGCAACTACATAAGTTTCAGTAATAAGGTATGTACTTCAAATATCAGAAAAGATGAAACAGATCCTAACCCCCATTCTCAAATTTATCATCATTGATTCCTTTAACTCAGGAGGATCCAAAAGTCTTACTGAGGTGATGCTATGTACAGGAGACTAAAGATAGTGAGTGAACTTAGCCAACTATTCAGCAATAACATCTTAGTGTATGGTTATTATTTTCTATTTGACAATTTGGCAGTGATTAAAAACATGTTTCTTTATGATATAATAGAGATGACAGAAGCTAGAGACTTTGAGAGTCTGAATATAAAACCCCTCATTACCTCCTCCTGTTGGGAAATAGAGTACCAATTCTATATATAGTATGAATACAATAAATGTTTGCTGAATTAATGTTTGCCTTCCCATTCCTACTTCCCAGTGGGACTTTGGACCTGACCTTCCTCACACTATAATAAACTGAGTCATTCCTATACTAAAGTTATTCCTCTAAGTAAACAGGCTTGAGTATCATGGGTTTTATTTGACATTTATTTCAACTGGCCAAATATATTTTCCTTTACCTTACTTTCAGGTTTTAAATATATTTTAGATGTTTGGAATTACCAAATGTCTGCTAGATTATTATTACTCTGGGAAATGAAACCTTAAATTAAAGGCTTGGTTTGGTGTTTTCTTTTAATTCTCCGGCCTCAATGCTTTTGTTATTTTTGGTGAAGTAAAAATACGGGTTTCTCACTTTTAACTTTCTCTGTAAGTTTCAAAAATAAACATCAAAACCTGCTTTAGACAATCAGAGCTTTTTTTTTCTTTATTAGATATATTGTGAGTTGACAGAATAATCACGCATAAATACAGGATTCTCATATACCACCCTATTAACACCTTGCATTCGTATAGAACATCTGTCACATGTGCATAGTTCTTAAGAAAGAACTCTATGTATCTAGCAGTTTACCATAAAAATGCTTACAAATGCTATAAATCAGAAAATAGGGGAATGATCTGATTTTTTACTACTTTTTTTTTTGCAGGGCATCATCACTAGCAATAAATCTGAACACTACATATACTCTGAAAAAAAATGCCATTTAGCAAATACTCTAGAATAGAGCTTAATTAAAGGTAGTTCAACCCTGAGATTAACAGGTTTCACAACCAGGAAGGAGAAGAGAACAAACTTGATTAAAGGAGCTTTATGGTGATGCTATGCACAGGCAGGCTGATGCTTAAGATGCAAGAGTCCTGAGCAGGGGAAAGAGTACAGCTTATATAGGATGGTTGGTAGGGGTAGGGGTAGGGGTAGGGGTAGACACTTTATGGTGTCTACTCAGCTCTAGAGCTATCTTCAGAGGGTCAGTTATTTTTTTTTGGGGGGGGGGTAGCCTAACAGAGATTCAATTACTTAAATGATCAAAGGTACTTCACTATAGAGCAGCTTCACATATAAAGCAATGCCACAGATTTAATAATACAGAACATCAATTCAGCTATGCCCCCTCTCTGGTTAAGAGAATAGTATTTTTCAATTTGTACATTACCATCCATTACTAGAATGTGAATTCAACCTAATGGGCTTTTTGAATGAAAGAGTAAATATCAGATTATTTCACATTTTAGTATTATTGTATGTTTTCATCCCAGCTTTACATGCCAGGAGTTGCAATGTGGAAAATATTTATTATATACCGTAAGCAAAAAATTTTAAAAACATTTGAATACATAAAATGCCCATGTATCTTTATGGTGTCTACTCAGCTCTAGAGCTATCCTCAGAGACACCGGAGCGGTCCTTTTGGAGCTACAACCATATACTATGGAACTCCAGACCCTTGGCCATAGTCACAGGAACAGAGATGAACATCTGATCCAAGCTTGGCCAGTCTTGCTAATCTGGAATTGAGACATAGAGATAACTGTTATTCTCAGTGGGTGTCTGGTGTTGTCAATGTAAATCCCTGGATGGAACTGGGGAATTGCAGAGCAGAAAGAAGACAGAGGAAGAAGAGAAGTAGTTAAGAAAATGAAGTGGACTTGGCAGAGAAAGATTCACCCGAGTTCTGACAGTTTTTAGTTGTTGGGTCTCGTCCTTCTTGGACCCAGCTGCCCAGCCCTTGGCTTTCACAAGATATCCTGTATCCTTATAATAAAATCTTCCTTTCTGTTTAGAGTTTAAAGTGATGGCTTTGGAAATGGAAAAAGTAGATGCAAATCCAAACCAGAAAAAAACCCTACCTTTAATAGAGTTTCTTTTTTAGAGTAAAGATAGCATTATCTTTAACATATATGATACTTATTGAACATTTATTAAATTTTACCAGTAGGTATACATAAATATTAAAGAAGCATGCCAATGCTAAATATTAAAATCTGTCAAATATGTTAGGTCCCTAACAGATCGAGGTTGATATTCAACGTTCAGTTTAAAACAATATAATTCTCTGGAGACTATCCTTTCTCTTCCTTATAAGACAAGTTTAATTTCATAATGAAAAAATAAACAGATGTAGTCACAACTCAATTAGGTGTTTGATACTGACTACTCCCCAACTTTCAGACTAATATCAAACTTCAGCCTGCAATTAAATATTAAAAAGAACCTCTACAGATTATATACTGATTTCATTTTTAATTAAAATAACATGCTACTACATATGGCATGGCTGCTAAACACACTTCATCATGATCACTAACTTCAAGCTGGCCTGGAAGGCTGCTTCACTATTACACTATATTCCCAAATCTATTTATTTTTCCATTCTCCAATACTATTATTTCCTATACTTCTTCCTTCATCCATATTCCCAGCTTACTTCTTCTACATATATTTTTAATTCTGCAGAAGAAAAGCTAACAGATTAGTTAACAATATAGATGATAAAGATTGCTGCTGTAAATATGAAAGCTGTTTTGTTTTTTATTTTATATTAATGGTAAAAATAGTAAAGGGAAAATATGTTCTAATATCTATAAAAAAACTGATGAGCTAGAATAAAATCATGCCTATAAATTAGATATTTTATGACTAATAAGACTGTAGCTTCACTCTATCTTCATTAGAAGTAATTAATACGATAAATATGTTCTATCTGAAATAATTTAGGTTCTCCCTGACCAAGGTCAAGTAAATAAACTAGACGTTAATACGATGTTTGGAAAATAATTATGATATAATTATTTGACAAAATGAAGCTCGCAAGTAAAAACCAAATTTTGAAGATTTAAAAAACAAAGTTGTTGATTCCTGGCCCATGCACATCCCAGAAAAGAAAATTCAACAAATACTGCTGTAATAACAGATACTCACGTGGAAAAAAACCACACAGCATACCAAAAAAAACAAAAACAAAAACCACAATGATTTTTACAAATACTGTCTATATATATAGATGTATATGTGTGTGTATAAATCATAAAGATATATAGTATAATAACTGGATTTATTTTTTTATTTCTAGAAAGCTCTGTTTAGGACAACTGATTCTTTACTGATTCTTAAGAACCCAGTGTATCACAAGTCCAGAGACTGGCCAGATCTATGAGAGATACTTTGTAAAGCTTGGATTTATATAATAAATAAAAGGACATTGTGCTAGTTTGAAAGGATGTATGGACCCTAGAAAAGCCATGTTTTAATCAAAATCCCATTTCGTAAAATGGCAGAATAACCCCTATTCAATCCTGTATGTTTGAAACTGTAATCAGATCATCTCCCTGGAGATGTGATTTAATCAAGAGTGGTTGTTAAGCTGAATTAGGTGATGACATGTCTCCACCCATTTGGGTGGGTCTTGAGAAGTTTCTGGACTCCTATAAAAGAGGAAACATTTTGGAGAATGAAGGAGCTTCAGAGCAAGCAGAGAATGCTGCAGCACCACAAAGCAGAGAGTCCACGAGTCAGTGACCTTTGGAGATGAAGAAAGAAAATGCCTCCTGGGGAGCTTCATGAAACAGGAAGGCAGGAGAAGCTAGCAGATGATGCTGTGTTCACCATGTACCTTTCCAGATCAGAGAAACTCTGACTGTGTTCGCCATGTGCCCTTCCACTTGAGAGAGAAACCCTGGACTTCATCGGCCTTCTTGAACCAAGGTATCTTTCCCTGGATGCCTTTGATTGGACATTTCTATAGACTTGCTTTAATTGGGACATTTTCTTGGCCTTAGAACTGTAAACTAGCAACTTATTAAATTCCCCTCTTTAAATGTCATTCTTTTTCTGGTATTTTGTATTCCAGCAGCTAGTAAACTAGAACAGACATTAACTTATAAAAATGTGGAGGTATCATTACAAGAAGTCACAGTAACAAAAATATAGCAAATTTTAAGAGGCTACAACCAATAATCTATTACTTATCTATTAATTTATTGAAAACATATATAGATTTTCTATAGTTCCTGAATTTTTTGAGGTAAAGATCATGAAAATAACTACCAGGAGTTCTATAATACAACATTCCAAACTGTTACAAGCACACTATTAGGCAAAATTCCTCAGTGGTGTTACTAAGGAGCTTGTCAGCATGCTCAAAATATTTATAAGCTTCATGCTGTGATGATGATAATATAGGATCACCAAAGGGTATTATAAATGAAAAAAGCTTTATTATTTTGCTAAATAAAAGCATAGTAAGGCAAAACACAGTATTCTACTAAAGTTTAACATTTTTTAATGATCTGGTAGCTGCAAATGTATAAGAGTTTCCCATCTTATATTTTGTTCACTGACAATCGAAAACATAAAACAGAAACATGATTCCATGAAGCTGCAAAATCAAAGGAAAACAATATGCCTGGTGTAACAGTTTTGTCCAACTTCTTGCAGAACTAAAAGGGTAGCAAAGGAACAGGAAATCCCCTGAGGTAACTATTAGTACTACTGGCACACTGTATCTTACGTAGTTTTTTTTAATTTCCTGATATTTTTCCCTGTTTTATATACATTCTTTTCCTCTTATTTCCCTTCCATTTCTCATCTTAGTAGCATCAATTATCTCGTTATATTCAAATAAGGGTATTAGAGTTTATAAAGCATTCCTAAAAATTATTGCAACTTCACAGGAAATCTATGTGATATTATTTTTCAATTTATGGAAGAAAAAGTAGAGGCTCAAAGAGGTTAATGAGCTGGGTAAGTTCATAAAACTTGTAAATAACAAAGGTAGAAGAACTTGAATCCTTGTCTTTTCTTCTTCCGTTTGTGTCCTTGCCCTCATGGCCTTTGAGTAGAGACAGCATATAGATGGGTCCCGTTCCCCAATCCATTCTGCCAGTCGAATACTTGTCTTTTGACTTTAAAGTTACAACTCTTTCTACATTAGCAGAGATGACTGTTTCAGTTTGCTAAAGCTGCCAGAATGCAATATACCAGATTGGATTGGCCTTTAAAGGGATTTTATGTAAGCTAGAAGTTACAATCTAAGACCATGAAAATGTCCTGATTAAGGCACCAACAAAGAGGATACCTTTACTCAAGAAAGGCTGCTGGCACCCAGGGTTTCTCTGTCACATGGGGAGGCACACTGCAATGTTTGCTGTCTTATATTCCCAGCAACTGATTTCAAATGGCTCTCTCAGCTCCTATCGGTCTTTCTGACCTCCGCTGGGGCTCTTTCTTTCTGCATCTCCAAACGTCTGTGTCTTGGTTTCATTTCTCTTCTCTCTGAATCTACTCTGAGTTCTCCCTGTGTTTTCTGCCTTTTATTCTCTTTATCGAGGACTCCAGTAAAAGGATAAAGGTCTACCTTGAATGGGTGGGGATCACATCTCCATGGAAACAATAATCAAAAAGTCCTACTCACCCTGGTGTGAATAATCAAAAGGTCCTACCCACCCTGGTGTGATTAAGTCCTGCACAACTGTTCTCTAAAACAGTAGTTATCTATCTCCGTTCATCTTCTCTCCCACCTAAGTGTGTGCCTTCACCCCATGGAAGATTTGATGGACAAGGACATGAGCCCCAGAACTATCTCTTCAGTTGTTTATAAAGACTGACAAAAATGATCACTTTAAGGTGGATAATGATGAAAATTAACACGTTATCTTTATGAACATTCAGTTTAGGGGCTGGTGCAAAGGATGAACTGCACATTGTTGAAGCAGAGGCAATGAATTTTGAAGGCAGTCCAATTAAAGTAACACTGTCAACTTTGAAAATGTCCATACAGCCAACGGTTTCCCTTGGAGGCTTTGAAATAACACCACCTGTGGTCTTACAGTTGAAGTGTGGTTGAGGACCTGTGCATATTAGTGGACAGCACCTGGGAGCTGTGGAGGAAGATGCAAAGTCAGATGATGAACAGGAGGATAATGTGAAACTCTTAAGTATATCTGGGAAGCAATCTGCCCCTAGAAGTAGTAGCAAGGTTCCACAGAAAAATGTAAAACTTGTTGCTGATGAAGATGAGGAGGAGGAGGATGAAGATGAAGATAATGATTTTGGTGATGAAGAAATGGAAAAAAAAGGCCCAGTGAAGAAATCTATATGAGATACTCCAGTGAAAAATGCACAGAAATCAAACCAGAAAAGAAAAGACTCAAAACCATCAAAACCAAGTCCAAAAGATCAAGAATCCTTCAGAAAAAAAGAAAAACTCCTAAAACACTGAAAAGACCTAGTTCTGTGTAAAAGACATTAAAGTAAAAATGCAAGCAAGTATAGAAAAAGGTAGTTGTCTTCCCAAAGTGGAAGCCAAATTCATCAATTATGTGAAGAACTGCTTCCAGATAACTGGCCAGGAGGCTATTCAAGATCCCTGGGAGTGGCGTAAATCTCTTTAAGAAAATAAACAGTTCGTTAAAGTTTTCTGTCTTACATCATTTCTGTTAACAGTTGATATCTGGCTGTCCTTTTTATAATACAGAGTGAAAACCTTCCCTACTATGTCTGATAAATGTTGTCCAGGTTCCTTTGCCAAGAATGTGTTGTCCAAAATATCTGTTTAGTTTTAAAGATGGAACCTCCCTCTTTGCTTGGCTTTAAACATGTATGGATTGTTATGATAAGACATAGTAGCAGCAGTGGTTAGACAAATGAGACATGAAAATGTCAGACAATGAAATGGTGGGGAGACAAAAAAATACACATGTAAAATGAACTCAGTATTTTAATAAAGTGAAAAATAGGTCCCACTCAACAATAGGTCTGCCCCAGAAGATTGGATTAAAAGAACATGGCTTTCATGTACTACGAAGATGACTGTATAATGATATAGCTTTCACAATGTGACTGTGTGATTGTGAAAACCTTGTGTCTGATGCTCCTTTTATCTCCCTTATCAACAGACAAGTAAAACATATGGAATAAAAATAAATCATAGGGGGAACAAATGTTAAAATAAATTTAGATTGAAATGCTAGTGATCAATGAAAGGGAGGGGTAAGGCGTATGGTATGTATGAATTTTTTTCTGTTGTCTTTTTATTTCCTTTTCTGAATTGGTGCAAATGTTCTAAGAAATGATCATGATGATGAATATGCAACTATGTGATGATGTTGTGAATTACTGATTATATATGTAGAACGGAATGATCATAAGTTAAGAATGTTTGTGTTTGTTGTTATATTTTTTAAAAAAATTAAAAATTAATAAAAAAAATAACATGGATTTTTTGGGGTTCATAATAGTCTCAAACCAGCACAATGACCTCAAGATTATTTAGTATTGAAAACCAAAGATTGTTGATGAAAGCAAGCTCTTGCTTTGATTTTTAAATCAGGTGCTAATATAATTATAAACTAAAAAATGTTAATTTTAATTAAAATATTTCCTCTCAATACAATTCTGTTTACTCTACTTTTCAAAGTAATACTCTTGTGTTTGCTCAGTTAATCTATCCCTTCCAAACAAACTTTATAAACTGAGCATTTAATTATCTAGATTTCTAATCCAACATCATCCTCAGCAACCTGTTAATCATATTATCATTTACAGTGTCACCTCATTGCACATTAAACAATAATCTATGGCAAAGTTAATTCAGATTTAGTTATCTTAATTTCTCCTTTCTTTTATCTCATAAATAGCATTCTTGAAAAGGACCACTTGGAGGGAAAAAAAAGGACATTACAATGGAACTCTCTCTTAAAAAAGCGCCTTTGCCAGAATGTGTCTAAGAGTATATGAAGTAAATGAAGACTAAAAGGGCAATTATAATGAGCTGCGAAATAATTTAGACAAGAGGTAATCTGAATCACAGACAATATGTTTGAGACTGAAAGACCTTTAAACACACACAAACACAAAAGTTAACAGAGCTTAGCTTACTTTTTTTCATATAATTTAATTACAGGAAAAATCCCAATATCCAAAGAACCCACCGATTTCCTTAACTGAAGATATAACCATAATTCCCTGCAAAGAAAACCTGGAATACACGTCAATGAATAGAAGGAAGACAAAGAACTGAGGAAAGGAACTAACTCAAACTGGAGCCCTCTTATTCTCAAAATGTGGTTTAAGGGCTCTCTTCATCAGAATAATTTATGGCTTTTATTTAGCAAGCACATCATTCAACTCCACCACAGATCTACACAATCAGAAGATCTGGGAGTTGAGCCCAGAAATTTGCATTTTAACAAGTTTATAGGTTATTCTTTTTTTTTTTTTTTTTTTTTTTTTAAAGGAAAGACAGAGAGAAGGAAGGAAGGATAGAAGGAAGGAAGGAAGGAAGAAAGGGAAACATTTTTAAACATTTTCTTGTTTTTTATTGTATTCTGTTTCTCCGTTTTTGTTACATGGGCTGGGGCCGGGAATCGAACCGAGGTCCTCCGGCATAGCAGGCAAGCACTTTGCCCGCTGAGCCACCGCGGCCCGCCCATAGGTTATTCTTAAACCCATTCAAGTTTGAAACATATTCTCTCTATTCACCTTAGTCAGTGGTTAGGTAGTCAAGCTACTTATTAATTAATTAATTAATTAATTAATTAATTAGTCTGCTCTGGCACAGGCTGTAAGTAGAAAATTCTGCTTTAAGTGAAATGCTCACTAACATAAAGAAAGAGAACTGCTGTACCCTAACTATGAAATTTAAATGTTTTTCCAAACACTGCAATTTCAGACCTGTAAGTAGGGGATGAAAGAAGGATAGAAGGTAGGGAGGAAGCCATATAGAAATATATTTTTCTTGATTTCTTACTCAAAATAGGAAAAGAAATTGCATAATAAACTAGGAAAAAATGAATATCTATAAATTAATATAGCATTAAGTACGAACATATATACTTGCAATGAACTATAACACATTGGTCATTTATGTGTGTATACCTTTTTAAGAAATTAGTTATAAGGAAAAGTATTAAGTTTTGTCTAACAAATTTAAAAAGGATTAGTGAGAAGAACACATGTATTCTGTGTTTTTATAAGCTGTCTTGATTTTACATAAAAGAAATTAAAAAGCCACCTGCCCTCATGAATTAAGACTAAAAGATTTTTAAGAAAAGATTACCATTTGGTGCAGTGGGAGGTGACCAAATGCCGTAATATTTTGGTAAATGTTGCCGTAGCTCTAGAAGAACGCTGTCACTACAATCAGCAGCATATACCTGAAACAAAGGTAAATATAACACTTGCAAGTTAGTTTCTTAAAATGATGGCATCATACAATGCTTACATGTTAAGTTTCTTATCATGCTTTATAAATGACTTTTTTATCTTACATAATAATGCTTTTAATATAATTTTTTAAAAAACCAAATGTTTAACTTAAATGCTAGTTCTCAAAAATAAATAATACAAGACATAAAAACAACTATTACAACAAAAAAAAACTTCCATGAAATGAAAAGAATGACACCGAGAAAACAACGCTCGACACCCACAAATGTGTAAGTAGACCTCGCATAGGTCATACTATCAATGTTTGCTTTATAAATGACTTTGAAATGCCCTGCACATTTCTCAAATAAAACACAGTATAGTTGAGTCATAATTTATGAGGGTATGAACTTCAGTTGGAAGTAAATTAGGAATAAACAGAAAAGAGCACTGGGAGTCTCCAATGAAAAACTATGTACTGTTTAGCGCACACCCTTCTGGTTTATCTATTTCTAACCTTTTAATGTCCTTGAATTATTTTACAACTCTGTCAGTTGTAGATAACTCACAGCAACACAAAATAATTCTTGTCCATAGACAAGAAAATATATTATGGCAAGTGAATATTCAACTGACTTCTGTCCACACTTCATGGGAAAAGGGAGGAATTCAGTATCCATGTGTTAGTTCATTCCAACCACCCTTTATTCCATATACCATATACATTTGAACTTCTTTGACTTCTCTGTTGAAACAGTTTTAAGATCTGCCCAGTCCCCTCAATAAATAAGTTAAGTAAAATCTTTAACAAGTATATATTTTATATCCGAATGGAAGGCATGATTTTATCTTTAAAAAGTGTACCAATTCAGTGAGTGGAAAAGTATTTGCAAAGTCCCCTTCGGGGAATGGTGAGAGTGGGGAGAAATTCAACTTCCCATGTTGAATTCTTGATATTCTCACAAGCAGTGTGGACAACCAAAGCTATAGGCTGAGCCCCCAGTCTTGGGGTTTGTTCACATGAAGCTTAACCCCACAAAGGATAGGTCAAGTTTACTTAAAATTTAGGCGTAAGAGTCACCCCCAAGAGAGCCTCTTTTGTTGCTCAGATGTGGCCCCTCTCTCCAGTCAACACAATAAGCAGACTCACCACCCTCCCCCTGTCTATGTGGGACATGACTCCCAGGGGTATGGACCTTCCTGGCAATGTGGGACAGAAATCCTGGAATGAGCTGAGACTCAGCATCAAGGGACTGAGAAAACCTTCTTGACCAAAAGGGGGAAGAGTGAAATGAGACAAAGTGTCAATGGCTGAGAGATTCCAAACAGAGTCGAAAGGTTATCCTGGAGGTTATTCTTACGTATTAAGTAGATATCACCTTGTTATTCAAGATGTAATGGAGAGGCTGGAGGGAACTGCCTGAAAATGTAGAGCTGTGTTCCAATAGCCATGTTTCTTGATGATGACTGAATAATGATATAGCTTTCACAATGTGACTGTGTATTGTGAAAACCTTGTGTCTGATGCTCCTTTTATCTACCTTGTCAACAGACGAGTAGAACATATGGAATAAAAATAAAGAATAGGGGGAACAAATGTTAACACAAATTTAGTTTGAAATGCTAGTGATCAATGAAAGCGAGGGGTAAGGGGTATGGTATGTATAATTTTTTTTTCTGTTTTCGTTTTCTTTTTCTGTTGTCTTTTTATTTCTTTTTCTGAATTGATGCAAATGTTCTAAGAAATGATGAATATGCAACTATGTGATGATATTGAGAATTACTCATTATATATGTAGAAAGGAATGATCATACGTTAATGTTTTTGTTTGTTGTTAATTTTTTTATTAATAAATAAATTTAAAAATTTTCTTTAAAAAGTGTATCATTTAACACAGTCTCAGCCTACTGTTCATTTAATATTTTGGTTTATAAATAACAATAATTATAGAAGATATTAGAAATTTCTCGATATCCTGAAGCCAGATTCTAAGTATTTTTCCTCAGGAGAGAAGAAAATATTTTTGTGTTAAGGAAGGTAGAAGGGCTAGAGGCACATATGAAACCAGAAGGAAAGATAAGATGATAAAGACTGAGATGGTATAATTTAGGAATGCCTGGAGTGTTCAATGATGTTGATTAAATGTACAAATTAAAAACGTTTTTGCATGAGGAAAAAAAAGATATTTCACTGTGACTTCTTCTTTGATCCATTTCTGGTTTAAGAGTGTTTCATTTAATAGCCATATTTGTGAGTTTTCCTTCTGTCACTGATCTCTAGCTTCATTCCTTTGTGATTGGAGAGGATACTTTGTATAATTTCAATTTTTAAAAATTTGTTTAGACTTGTTTGGTGACCTAGCACGTGGTCTATCCTGGAGGGTGATCCACATGCATTTGAGAATGTGTATTCTATTGCCTGTTGGAGTGTTCCGTATATATCTTTTAGGTCAAGTGTGTTAATACTTGTGTTCAAATCCCTACGTCCTTGTCGATCTTCTGTCTAGATATTCTGTTTTACCCATTATTAAAAGGGGTGTATTGAAGTGTCAAAATAAACCACAACAATTTGTAAGACATTTTATCCAATGAACTCTGCAAATATGGTTTACTTAATTATTAAAGATCATTAATGTTAAGTGCTATTAAGTGTTTTCAAAAGCTTAGTGTTAGAATTCTTACTATATAATATCAAACCATATTCATGTCAACTAGTTACATAAATATAATTCCAAATAACTCAATTGTGGTGAACACTCAACAAATAATCCATGTCCTACATTTTTTTCCCAGCTTCCCGTCGACCCTCCTTAAGATCATGTCTTCTCCATAAAGTTACCTTCCCTGGGTTCCAGCAGTCACTTCCTCTCCCTGCCCCTTAAGGAACAGGGTTGAACAGATTTATCTCTTGCAGATAAAGTCCCTTTATATTAAACTGAGTATACCATTTGTTTCTTACTAGGGCCTTAACTCACACAGAAGGCAATTTCCTTAATCTGTAAGTATGTACCCCAAATTTTAAAAGTTATGCTTTAATGGAAAATGTTAGAATCATTTCTCCTAATGAGGAAGATGCCCCTATTACATCTATTCAGTCCTGAAGAAGTCTTAGAAAGAAGTATACAGATTTGAAGGGGTCACACAAAAATACCAATCACAAAATATATAATTAATTGTCTATATAGAAAACCTCAAAGAACTTCAGTTAAATAAGAATTAATAAGAGTTCACCAAGATAGCTAGATGTAAAAGACTATGCAAAATCTATTTCATTCATATCTATTAGCAATAGTTGGAAAGCTATTTAAAATTCTATTTACAATGGAAACTAAAAATAAAATACCTAGAGTAAAGCCCACAAATTATGGACAAGACTTGAATAAATAAAATACGTTCCTCAAAAAAGAAGCAATATGCAACAATTAAAAGCACAGACTCTGGAGCCAGACTGCCTAAGTTAAAATCTTAGGGCCATCTTATTTACTATTTGAATGATCTTAGGCAAGTTATTAAAACTTATTATGTCTCAGTCTACACACTTACAAAATAAAATGAGGATAATAACATTACCTAACTCACAGATTATTGTCAGGATTCAATTAGAGAATATAGCTATAGAATGTACAATAGTATTTGGCAGACAGTATTAAGTGTTAAATAAAATAGAGATAATGAAGATATAGAGATAAATGTTCATAGAGAGGAAGATTCAATATAGGAAAAAGATCAACTCTTCAAATTAATCAAATTATAAATGGTATAAATAATGTCATAAAATACTTTTAATATACAAAGAGTCAATATATTTCAATAAAAAAAGAAAACCCAAGAGAAAAATTAGTGGGTATACACAGGAAATTCATAAAATATAAATAAGAACAAAAAAAATACTCTAGCTGTCAATAGCAATCAAGCAAACAAATGAGATGCTATTCTTTGTCTAAAAGATGTGGTGAAATATCAACTGCACTCCACTGTGATGATGTAAAGCTGTATGTAACCCAGAAAAATGGTCTTACATCTAATCCATTCCTGTGGTGTAAATCCACTGTAAGCAGGTCATTTTTATGATGTTAGTTTAATTAAGGTGTGTTCCACCTCAACCAGGATGTCTTAATTCTTTTACTGTATCCCTTAATCAGAAAATGAAATTCAGACAGAGAGAGAGAAAAAGCCATAAGAAGCAAGAAGCTGAAACAGAACCCAGAAGAAAAGTAAAATACCAGAAGAGATAGCCATGTGTCTTGTCAGGGGACAGAGGAACCAAGGATCACTGGCAGCCAGCCCTAGAGTGCCATAACCTTCACGGAGAAAAAATCACCTTGATGATGCCTTGTTTGGACATTTTCCCAGCCTCAAAACCATGAGTGAATAAATTCCCATTGTTTACGTCAAACCACTTCATGGTATTTGCTTGAGCAGCCTAGGAAACTAAAACAACCATATACTCTTACAGCCTGCTGATTAAAAAGCAAAGGGTAATAAACATTTTGTGCCAACATTTAAAATGTGAATGCTCTTTAATCCATCAATTAAATGCTTTAAATCTATCCAATAAAAATCTTCACGTGTACACAAAATTACCTATTGAATATTACTGTAACATTGTTTGTAATAGCAAAAATTCTGTAATCAAATTAATATTCATTTATATAACCAATCTACCCATTGAAATACTATATAGCTGCTAAAATAAATGAAACACAACTAAGTTCAATATATTACCAGTAGTTGGAAAACTATTTTTAAAATATTGCTTACAATGGAAACCAAAAATGAAATACCTAGAATAAAAATGCTCATTTTTCTTTTCTGATAGGAATTTTAATAACTGACTACTACCTTCAATTCAAAATTATGTAAGATTGATAATCCATAAATCTTAGTTTGCCAGAGCTGCTATGACAAATAGCACATAATGAATTGGTTTTAGTAACAAGTATTGTCTCATAATTTTGGAAACTGGACACTAGCAAGGCTATGCTTCCTTTAGAGTCAGTACCATTCTGGTAATGTGAATCCTTCATCTCATAGCAATGTTCCTGGGCTCCTTCTGTGGCTTTCTCCAACTTCTAGCTTCTTCCCATGTCTTGTTTTTGTGTCCAAATTTCCTCTCTTTTTAAGGCCTCCAGAAATATGGATTAAGACCTACCCTGATTCAATCTGGCTATATATTAACTAATCACATTCAAAAGGTTCTATTTATAAATAGGAACACAGATTAGGATTAAAAACATATCTTTTTGGGGGGATATGATTTGATCTTATCTATCATACCATATTACTATACATTTTTCCCCCTAAAAGATAATATCACAACTCTTTAAAAGAAAATTAAAACGTGCCCAAAAACAGTTCACTGCTTGTCTACAAATGGTCTCTCGGTTAAATGTTTTCAAACTGTGGATTACAATCCATTAACTGAAATCAGTTTAGTGATTCAGAATAAGGAGGTTTTAAAAAAAGAAATGGAGTAGAAAATACTAGAATGCATCACAATCAGTAAAGATATGCATTGTCTTTCATGAAGCTTTTGTTTCAGTTATACATTCACAGTTTACTAAGACATGTAAAATGTATTTCTTACTGTTGAATCACCACCAGAAAGCTTGCTGAAAAACACTGAATACAACAAAACAAATCTTACCTCACTTACCATATTATAGAAGTCCAGCTCTCTTGGGCCCCGTGGAGGTGGTTGTAACTGTTTCAAAACTGTGCCATCTGGATGTTGCAGTATGCCTATAGCACAAAAATCAGAAATTTTTAGTGGCTTAATAATGGCATATCTTGAGGGAGAGGAATACTAAGATGGCGGCTTAGTGAGGTGTAGAATTTAATTTGTCCTGCACAGCAGCTACCAAATAGCCAGGAACAGTACAGAATAACTGCTGGGCCACATCAGTGACCTGACACACAGTGTACACCAGTCTGGACAAGCTGGGCCAGCTGTGATACCACCCAGAACCACAAGTCCCCCAAGACAGAGGCTCACGCTACTCCCCCACAGGTTGTTTTCCAGAATGGAAAGCAAAGAGACCTTACTAACAGCAACGGGCTGAGCTCAACCAAGCTCCAATTGTGGAATTAACAAATTCTGACTACTAAAGAGATCCCCAACTCAGCTAAACCTCAAGTAAAAGCTGAGGTTGCTAGGTTTCGCCCAGGCATAGAGTGGGGCAGGTCTGATGGAAAAAGAAAAACAAACAAACAAAAAAACCCAGAGGTTTCTTCAGGTTGGACAGCATAAAATACTTGAAAGGGTCTGGGCCCTGAAGGAAAGTAGGGGGCACATAGGACCTGGAGATACATAGAACAACTTATCAACTTAAGCTCTTGACTGGCAAACCCGAGGAATGGGGGTCATGCTCTGAAAAGTTTTTTTTTTTTTTTCTTTTTTTGTGGCTGTGTTTCTATGGCTTGACTGCTCTTTGGATACAACTGCAAGACTTCTCAGGCTCCAACTGCCCCAGGCCAGGGAGGAATTAACCTTGTCTGAGAGACAAAGAGTCTGGTCAGATGAAAGGAAGTAATTCTCTGGAGGCTATGCCTTCCCCAGGAGAGGGGTGGGGCCAAACTTAGGTGGAATAACTCCCTCAAAGAATTCAGACCCCAGGCTCTGGAAAACTGAAGGTATTAAAGCCAGACACAACCTCTCCTCAATCTAAATAACGCCCCCAGCAGGGAGGGTTTGCTGAAGTTAAAGGTACCACAAAACACAGAGTCTAGATGCTTTATAGGAAAGCCTTTCAACTTGCTGGGTCTCACCCTCAGG
Source organism: Tamandua tetradactyla (assembly GCF_023851605.1). Taxonomy (NCBI): domain Eukaryota; kingdom Metazoa; phylum Chordata; class Mammalia; order Pilosa; family Myrmecophagidae; genus Tamandua; species Tamandua tetradactyla. The sequence continues at coordinate 39,256,784 of NC_135339.1, read as the reverse complement.
GAAAACTCATGCAGGTGACTCCTTCCTCCTGAGAGGAGGCCAGTCTGGACTGAAAAAAATCTGACTGGGGTCTATAATACCTAAGTAAACCCTCCTAAGGCAAAAAAAAAAAAAAAAAGGCACCATACAGGCAGAGCAAGAAACAAAATGAAAACAAGAACTGAAAAATTCTGATCTGGTAAACAAAACTTGTGCTGGAGGTCTAGAATAAGCTGAACTCAACATCAAAGAACAGACAGACAACACACTCATCCAGCAAGAAACTCCTAGGTAAAAAAGGGAAAACAATCTCCAGAATAAACTAATCAAGGAAATTAAGTGTCTAAATGCCAGCAAAAAATAATGAATTGTACCAGGAAAATTGAAGTTATGGCCCAGTCAAAGAAACAAACCAACAATTCAAATGAGATACAAGAGTTGAAACAATTAATTCAGTATGTTCAAACAGACATGGAAAATCTCATAAAAAATCAAATCAATGAATTGAGGGAGAGGATATAAAGAAGGCAGGGATTGAACAAAAAGAAGAAAGTGAAAGTCTGAAAAAACCAATCACAGTACTTATGGGAATGAAAGGCACAATAGAAGAGATAAAAAAAAAACCAATGGAAACCTACAATGTTAGGCTTTAAGAGGCAGAAAATAGGATTACTGAACTAGAGGACAGGACATCTGAAATCTGACAAGCAAAATAAAACATAGGGAAAAGAATGGAAAAATATGAGCAGACACTCAGGGAACTGAATGACAACAGGCAGTGAAGAAATCTACGTGTTGTGGGTATACCAGTAGGAGAAGAGAAGGGAAAAGGAGGAGAAAAATTAATGGAGGAAATTATCACTGAAAACTTCCCAACTCTTATGAAAGACTTAAAATTACAGATCCAAAAAGTGCAGCATACCCCAAACAGAATAGATCGAAATAGACGTACTCCAAGACACTTAATAATCAGAATGTCAGATGTCAAAGAGAAAGAGAATTTTGAAAGCAGCAAGAGAAAGGCAATCCATTACATACAAGGGAAGAAGCCCAATAAGACTGTAGATTTCTCAGCAGAAACCATAGAGTCGAGAAGACAGTGCTATGATATATTTAAGATACTAAAAGAAAAACTGCCAGACAAGAATTCTATATCCAGAAAAATTGTCCTTCAAAAATGAGGGAGGGCGGGCCGCGGTGGCTCAGCGGGCAAAGTGCTTGCCTGCTATGCCGGAGGACCTCGGTTCGATCCCCGGCCCCAGCCCATGTAACAAAATACGGAGAAACAGAATACAATAAAACAAGAAAATGTTTCCCTTTCTTCCTTCCTTCCTTCCTTCTATCCTTCCTTCCTTCTCTCTGTCTTTCCTTTAAAAAAAAAAAAAAAAAAAAAAAAATGAGGGAGAAATTAAAACATTTTCAGTCAAAAATATCACTGAGAGTATTTGTGACAAAGAGACAGGCTGCAAGAAATACTAAAGGGAGGACTAGAGACAGATAGGAAAAAACATGAGAGAGAGGTGTGGAGAAAAGTGGAGAAATGAAGACGACTAGTAAAGGTAAAAAGAAGAAAAATTGGTATGACATGTAAAATCCAAAAGACAAAATGGCAAAAGAAAGCAATGCCCTCACAATAATAACACTAAATGTTAAAGGATTAAATCCCCCAATCAAAAGACATAGACTGGGGCGGGCCACGGTGGCTCAGCAGGCAAGAATGCTTGCCTGCCATGCCAGAGGACCTGGGTTCGATTCCCAGTGCCTGCCCATGTAAAAAAAAAAAAAAGACACAGACTGACAGAATGGATTAAAAGCAGGACCCATCTATACACTGTTTACAGGAGATGCATTTTTAGACCCAAGGATAACATAGGTTGAAAGTGAAAGGTTGGGAAAGATATTTCATGCAACCAACAATCAGAAAAGCGCAGAAGTAGCTATACTAATATTCAACACATTAGACTTCAAATGTAAAATAATTAAAAGAGACAAAGACGGACACTATGTATTAATAAAAGGAACAACTCAACAAGAAGATAAAAGAATCATAAATAATTATGCACCAAGCCAAATTGCTGCAAAATACATGAGGAAAACACTGAAAAGAGAAATAGACACATCTATCATAATAGTTGGAGACTTCAATTCCCCACTCTCATCAATGGACAGAAAATCTAGACAGAGGATCAATAAAGAAACAGAGAATTTGAATAATACAATAAATGAACTAGACTTAACAGACATTTATAGAACATTACTCCCCACAACAGCAGGGTACACCTTTTTCTCATTCTCAAGAACAGACCTTATGTTGGATCACATAGCAAGTCTCAAAAAAGATTGAAATCATGCAAAATCACTTTCTCAGATCATCAAGGAATGAAATTGGAAATCAATAATAGGCAGAGGGCTAGAAACTTCACAAATATATGGAGGTTCAACAACAAACTCTTAAACAACCAGTTGGTCAAGGAGGAAATTAAAAGATAAGTCATTAAATATCTCAAAGGCAAATGAAAATGAAAACACAATATATCAAAACTTATGGGATGCAGCAAAGGCAGTGCTAACAGGGAAATTTATTGCCCTAAATGCCTATATCAAAAAAGAAGAAAAAGCAAAAATGGAGGAATTAACTGTCCACTTGGAAGAACTAGAGAAAGAATAGCAAACTAACCCCAAAGTAAGCAAAATGAAAGAAATAACGAAGATTAGAGTGGAAATAAATGAAATTAAGAACATGAAACAATCAAGAAAATCAACAAAGCCAGAAGCTGGTTCTATGAGAAAATCAGTAAGATTGATGGACCCTTAACAAGGTTGACAAAAAGAAGAGAGAGGATGCAAATAAATAAAATCAGAAATGGAAGGGGAGACATAACCACTGACCCCACAGAAATAAATGAGTTAAGAAGAGGATACTATGAACTAACTGTTTGCTAATAAATTAGACAATGTAGATAAAATGGACAACTTCCTAGAAAGGCATGAACAACCAACACTGACTCAAGAAGAAATAGACAACCTCAACAAACCAATCACAAGTAAAAAAAAATTGATTAGTCATTAAGAAGTTCCCCAAATTAAGGTGTAATGGAGAGGCTGGAGGGAACTGCCTGAAAATATAGAGCTGTGTTCCAGTAGCCATGTTTCTTGAAGATGACTGTATAATTATATAGCTTTCACAATGTGACTGTGTGACTATGAAAACCTTGTGCCTGAGGCTCCTTTTATCCACCTTATCGACAGACAAGTAAAACATATGGATTAAAAATAAATAAATAATAAGGGGAAGAAATGTTAAAGTAAATTTAGTAGACTGTAATGCTAGTGATCAATGAAAGGGTGGAGGAAGGGATATGGTATGTATAACTGAACACCATAAGTACATGGAACTTGAATATGGCATGAGATTACATAGGTTTGTCTAGAGGGATGTCCTGAAGCATCCCAGAGTGATTTGAATAGTGAATAAAAAAGTATTTACAAAGTTCCCTTGGGGGAATGGCGAGAAAGAGGGAAAATTCAACTTCCCCACTTGGAGAACTTCCGATATTCTTGCAAGCAGTAGGGACAACTAAACCAATATGCTGAGCCCTCAATCTTAGGGTTTGTTCCTATGAAACTTATCCCTGCAAAGGATAGACTAAGCCTACTTAAAAACAGGCCTAAGAGTCACCCCCAGAGAACCTCTTCTGTTGCTCAGATGTGGCTTATCTCTCTCAACCAATATGGCAAGCAAAGTCACCATCCTTCCCCTATGTGGGACATGACTCCCAGGGATGTAAATCTCCTTGGCAATGTGGGACAGAAATCCTAGAATGAGCTGGGACTCAGCATCAAGGGATTGAGAAAGGCGTCTCAACTGAAAGGAGGAAGAGAGAAATGAGACAAAATAAAGTGTCAGCGGCTGAGAGATTTCAAACAGAGTCAAGAAGTTATCCTGGAGGTTATTCTTACGCATTTTATAGATACCCCCTTTTTAGATTAAGGTGCATTAGACTAGAGGGAAGTACCTGAAACTGTAGAGCTGTGTTCCAGTAGCCATGTTTCTTGAAGATGATTCTATAATGATATAGATTTCGCAATGTAACTGTGTGATTGTGAAAACCTTGTGTCTGATGATCCTTTTATCTACAGTATGGACAGATGAGTAAAACATATGAATTAAAAATAAATAAATAATAAGGGGAACAAATGTTAAAATTAAAAAATATATATATTAGATAGATGGAAATACTAGTGGTCAATGAGAGGGAGGGGTAAGGGGTAAGGGATATGGTATGTATGAGTCTTCTTTTTTCTTTTTATGTCTTTTTCTGGAGTGATGCAAATAGTCTAAAAAATGATCAAGGTGATGAATATACAAGTATGTGATGATATTGTGAGCCACTGATTGTACACCAAGTATGGAATGTTCATATGTTAAGAATGTATGTGCTTGTATGTTGTTTTATCAATAAAAATTTTTAAAAATGCAGTAGGAACTGGCTATTTAAAGGAGCGTTTTGCTAAATCCCACATAGAAGCCTTTAAATTCAGTTCAAAATAATAAATATTTATACTCCAGCATCAGTAAAAAAAAAAAACAATAATAATAACAGCATGTCTTGCTTCATTGAATTGATTTATTCTTGAAGTTACATATAAATCACATCATAAATACAAGGATTTTCTTTTACTTATTTCAAACATTTTAACAGTCAACCAACATGTTTCAGTGCTTGTTACATGAGAGCACCAGAACACAAACTGTAAATAGCTTTATCATATTTTCTCCAAACACCATTCCTACTCCAAGCCCCTCAGGCTTTCGAATAAATAGAATTTACATGTAAATTTTTATAGAAATTCTTTAGTAGTAAATTTTTCCTAAAATGTTAATTTATAATTAAACAAGCAACAGGTTAAAACAGTACAAACTGAGTTGATTTTTATAAGAAGAAAAAAATACATGTCAACAGTGGTGACATGTGAATTACCTACTTGGTAATTTTTTTTTAAGTTTCAGTCATCTGCTATAAGAAAGTAACTAAGAAGATTCCCTGCACCAGAGAAGATACCTATGGTTGTAGAGGTGGTACAAGGGTGCCTAACCAAGGGGATAAGTAAGGACTAAAATGGGACACCAAGTCTGGAGCTCTGACAGGTGGCAGAGAGGGGTACCTTTTTATAATCTGCCTACTCAAAGACGTATTCTTTTTCTAAACTTAATGTTGATGTGCTAGCACTAGCCCTGTTTTTGTACCATGAAGACTCATTCCCAAGTTTATGTGTTAAAAAATTTTCACATATTGGGATTTCAGAAAACCATGAACAGAAAAGGATTTACACAACAGGGCTGAAATAAATCTACTTGAAAATTGATAAAATATGCCACTACAGTTTTTATTTTTATGTTTTTCCAGCAAGTGTCAGAAATTCTTAATCACAGCAAAGTACAGAATTTAATCAACATAAGCAGAAAGCCTCAACTTAAAATACAGTGATCTAACTTATTTAAAACCTAGATATAGAATAGAAGGAAGGTAAATATTAATTATATGGATAAGACTGGTTGGTAAGCTGTGTAAAGATTTTATAACTTCAATGAGTAGTCTAATATAACTAAAAATCACTGAAGAGAACTTCTCTTTTGAAGATTAGAATGTAGACACCGTCATTCCCATGATAATGACACTTTCTATGGGCCTAATGAAAAGTGGTATAAGTGAGGAAGTTTTGATGGCCTGAATTCCAGAGAAAATTTAGGGGCATTCTTAAATGAGAAGAGAACCACCATGGCATCTTCCATAGCTTGGGGACAAGTACCTGGTCAGGATAAAGGTGGGTTGCCATTAGATCAACATTTTGTTGGCAAGCAGAAATCCACCAAACTGTGAAAAACAGTCTGGGGAAGAAGGATGAATTACAGACTAAAATAGTCGCAAGCACAAAAACAGCCTGTTTTATTCAACAAGTCTCACACACTACTCACCACCTAACAACCCCACCAAATTTTCTGAGAAAGCAGCTATGGAGGTGAAGATAATAATCCCAGACATTCTCCTAGTGAGTAGAAGCCAGGATCTCAAAGTAAACCAACAGTATCTGAAATGGCAATCAAATCCCTCCTAGCTCAAACACTGTCAAGGATAAAAAGAAGAGGCACTTTCGAAGGCTGAGCCAATAACTTATAAACCAAATCTAATTTAAGACCATAGCCCAGCCCCAGCTTCAAGTAACTCTTAAGAGGAATAAGTTTTATCAGCTACTTACCCTAAACACTAACCCAAGGAAAGGGCTTGTATTCTATGGGAGGGAGCAAAACAAAACAATATTATACTTCAGTCCCCACTTTTCTTTAAATTACACAAAAATACGGATATAAGTCCTAATGAGGAATTTCAGGAAAGATACAGAAATTCTAAATCGAACCAGAAGAAATCCTGGAAGGAAAAAGATATAATGTCTGAAATTTTAAAATATTGATGGGATTTGGAAAAGATGAACAATACAGAAGAAAAAAGCAATAAACTTTAAGAAAGAACAACGGAAAATATCTAATTAAAACAGAGAAAAAATACTTAAACAACAAAAAGGAAAGACAGCATTAGAAACCTGTAGGATAATATCAAGCATTCTAACAAACATTTACTTGGAGTACCATAAGGTAAAAAGAAAATGTTCCGGTTGTCCAATTTTCACCTATAAAGATGGAAAGAGCATCACTCCCACCTAAAATCACAAAGAAGCCAGATAATCTAAAAATCCTGTTCTTTAAACCATCAGAGAGCTAAATTACAAAAAAACATGAAATCTAAGGAAAGGCTGCATCCCTAAGAAAATGAAGAATGGGAGTATAGCTCACCTGTGGCAGAGCATGGGAAGGATATAGGGCCACCTTACCCTTAAGAGTTGTAAGCAGACATAAATACTGTCTGCCGTAGTCTCTACTACCTTACACACGATATCCAAAATTTAATAAAAAATTGCAAGATATATGAAAATACAAGGGAAAAAACACACTGTCAGGGGAAAAAGCAATATTTAGGCTAGTTTCAGAGATGACACTGAGGTTAGGATTACCAGAGAATTAAATTCAATTTAATTGAATTTACTAATATGTTATTGAATATGATTAATATGTTAAAGACTGTAATAGAAAAGGTAGACAACACGCAGGGACAGATGGGGAATTTCAGCAGAGAGATAGAAATTTTAAGAGTCAAATGAAAATGTTAGAAATAAAAAACTAAAACAAAGAATGCTTTCTAAGGGCTCAACAGTAGATTCAAAATAGCCAAGGGAAGAATCAGCAAACTTGAAGATAGATCAACATACAATTTCCAAAGTGAAACACATAAGGCAAAAAAAAAAATCAGAAGGATCCAGGATCTATGGAAAAATATCAAAACAGTTTAAGATAACTATCATTTGAAACTCAGAAAAAAATGAAAGGGACTGAGGAAAAGAGATAATGGTTAAAATTTTCTAAAACTAATAAAAAATGTACAAGAACAGAGAACCTAAAATAGAAAAAATACACCTCGAAACACTTTAAATATAAAGACACAGCTGGGTTGAAAGTGAAAAAATAGGGGGAAAAAACATACTATGTAAATACTATTCCTAAGAAAACCTATATTAATATTGCATATATAAGACTACATTAACATCAACAAGGTATATATAAAGAAAAATATTTTGTAATGATAAGGAGGTTGATTCATTAAGAAAACAAAACAATACTGTCGTGGAAGGTTCATGTGTCAACTTGGCCAGGTGGTGGCATCCGTTTGTCTGGCTGGGCAAGTGCTGGCTTGTCTGTTGCTTTGAGGACATTTCATAGAATTAAATCATGATCACACCGGCTGCAATCACAGCTGATTACATTTGTAATCAGACAACGGGAGTGTCTTCTGCAATGAGTGATGTTTAATCTAATCACTGGAAGGCTTTTAAGGAGGATTCAGAAGAGACCCTCTCTCTTCCTGCTTTGGCCACCCAGCCTCTGCTGTGGAGTTCATCCAGACCCTTCATCAGAGTTGTCATCTTTACAGCTTGCCCTAGGGTTTTTGGACTCTACGTTCCCACGGTTACATAAGACACTTCTATAAATTTTATATCTACGGATATTTCCTGCTGATTCTGTTTCTCTAGAGAACCCCTAGCTAATACAAATCCTAAATATGCATGTACCTAATAACTAAACTTCAAAATATATGAAGTTCAATATGAAAAATGGATAGAACTAAAAAGGATAGACAAATCCACAATTATCCTTTCAATATTGGATAAAATAAGTAGACAGACAAGCAAAGATTCATAAAACTTGAAAATTACCAAGCCACTTGGTCCACTGACATTTATAGCAGGCTATATCCAACAGCGGAATATATTCTTTCATGTATAAATGGGAACCTTCACTGAGAATGACCACACACCAGGGCATAAAACAAGTCTAAAATCTAAAAGGATTGAAATCAAACAGAGAAATCCTCTAACCACAATAAGATATTTAGAAAAGTGCTATATAATTGGAAAGTAAACAACATACTTCCAATTAATTATGGACCAACAATCACAAGGGAAATTAGAAAGTATTTTTAAACTAAATGACAATGAAAATTCAACTTATGAAAATTTATGGAATGCCTCTATAATTACTATTGACTACCCTGAGGGAAACATAGTTCCAAATACTTGTATTAGAAAAGGAAATAAAAGTACCAACTTAAGAAGTTGGAATGAGAAGATCACATTAACACCAAATAAATGTAAAGATGGAAGCAAAAAAAAAAAAAATCAATGAATTTCTTGTAAATGAACAGAAAAATTAATCAAACAAAAGGTAGCTCCTCACTACAAATCCGACAGTCATTAAAACAATAATGGGCTAAAGATCTGAATAGGCATTTTTCCGGAGATCAAATACAGATGGCTCAAAAGCACGTGAAGGACTTCCGGAGAAGATGGCGGCTTAGTAAGACGCGCGGGTCTTAGTTCCTCCTCCAGAACAGCTACTAGAGAAGTAGAAACGATTCAGAACAGCTCCCGGGGCCACGACAGAGACAAAGAAGACAGCATACCCCATTCTGGAACGGCTGACAGGCTGGGAGAACCCGCTCCGGTGAGATCGCCGAGGGGCATGGGCTTCCCCGGGCCGGGGCGGCAGGCGGCCGGAGTTCCTCCCTCCCTCCTTCCCGGGCCAGCTGGGAGAATTGGATAGGCGGTCCCCTCAAGCCGCGGCGGCTGGCGCCCCCCTCAACGCGCACCCCCCCAGACCAGCTGGGAGAATTGGATCGGAGATCCCCAAGCCACGGAGAATGGCGACCGGGATCCCTTCCAAACACGTGGCTTCCCGGTCCAGCTGGGAACAGTGGATAGACATTTCCCCAAGCCGCGGCGGCTGGCGCCCGCCCGCCACGCTTGGCACCCCGGGCCGGCTGGAAAATTTGGACAGGCATTCCCCCAAGCCTAGGAGGCCGGCGACCCCACCCACAGCGAGAGTTTTCCAATGTTAAAGGACCCACAGTATCTTTTACTGGTGGGATCTGCAGACAGATGAGCACCACGAGCGCCACCTACTGGGCAGGATAAGAAAAACAGAGCCCAGAGATTTCACAGAAAAATCTTTCAACCTGAGGGGTCTTACACCCAGGGAAAACTGAAGACATGCCCAGACGCCAGCAGAAGATAACGGATCACGCTCTGAAAATTGAAAATATGGCCCAGTCAAGGGAACAAACGAGTAGTTCAAATGAGATACAGAAGCTGAGACAACTAATGCTGAATATATGAACAGAAATGGAAAACCTCTTCAAAAACCAAATCGATAAATTGAGGGAGGACATGAAGAAAACATGGGCTGAACAAAAAGAAGAAATAGAAAAACTGAAAAAACAAATCACAGAACTTATGGGAGTGAAGGACAAAGTAGAAAAGATGGAAAAAACAATGGATACCTACAATGGTAGATTTAAAGAGACAGAAGCTAGAATTAGTGAATTGGAGGATGGAACATCTGAATTCCAAAAAGAAACAGAAACTATAGGGAAAAGAATGGAAAAATTTGAACAGGGGATCAGGGAACTCAAGGACAATATGAAGTGCACAAATATACGTGTTGTGGGTGTACCAGAAGGAAAAGAGAAGGGAAAAGGAGGAGAAAAACTAATGGAAGAAATTATCACTGAAAATTTCCCAACTCTTATGAAAGACCTAAAATTACAGATCCAAGAAGTGCAGTGCACCCCAAAGAGATTAGACCCAAATAGGCGTTCTCCAAGACACTTACTAGTTAGAATGTCAGAGGTCAAAGAGAAAGAGAGGATCTAGAAAGCAGCAAGAGAAAAACAATCCATCACATACAAGGGAAACCCAATAAGACTATGTGTAGATTTCTCAGCAGAAACCATGGAAGCTAGAAGACAGTGGGATGATATATTTAAATTACTAAAAGAGAAAAACTGGCAACTATATCCAGCAAAATTGCCCTTCAAAAATGAGGGAGAAATTAAAACATTCTCAGACAAAAAGTCACTGAGAGAATTTGTGACCAAGAGACCAGCTCTGCAAGAAATACTAAAGGGAGCACTAGAGTTACATATGAAAAGACAGAAGAGAGAGGTATGGAGTGAAGTGTAGAAAGAAGGAAAATCAGATATGATATATATATAATACAAAAGGCAAAATGGTAGAGGAAAATATTATCCAAACAGTAATAACACTAAATGTTAATGGACTGAATTCCCCAATCAAAAGACATAGACTGGCAGAATGGATTAAAAAACAGGATCCTTCTATATGCTGTCTACAGGAAACACATCTTAGACCCAAAGATAAACATAGGCTGAAAGTGAAAGGTTGGGAAAAGATATTTCATGCAAATAACAACCAGAAAAGAGCAGGAGTAGCTATACTAATATCCAACAAATTAGACTTCAAATGTAAAACAGGTAAAAGAGACAAAGAAGGACACTATCTACTAATAAAAGGAACAATTAAACAAGAAGACATAACAATCACAAATATTTATGCACCGAACAAGAATGCCCCAAAATACGTAAGGAATACACTGCAAACACTGAAAAAGGAAATAGACACATCTACCATAATAGTTGGAGACTTCAATTCACCACTCTCATCAATGGACAGAACATCTAGACAGAGGATCAATAAAGAAATAGAGAATTTGAATATTATTATAAATGAACTATACTTAACAGACTTTTATAGGACATTACATGCCACAACAGCAGGATACACCTTTTTCTCAAGTGCTCATGGATCATTCTCAAAGATAGACCATATGCTGGGTCACAAAGCAAGTCTTAACAAATTTAAAAAGATTGAAATCATACACAACACTTTCTCGGATCATAAAGGAATGAAGTTGGAAATCAATAACAGACGTAGTGCCAGAAAATTCACAAATACGTGGAGGCTCAACAACACACTCTTAAACAACGAGTGGGTCAAAGAAGAAATTGCAAGAGAAATTAGTAAATACCTCGACGCGAATGAAAACGAAAACACAACATATCAAAGCCTATGGGACGCAGCAAAGGCAGTGCTAAGAGGGAAATTTATTGCCCTAAATGCCTGTATCAGAAAAGAAGAAAAGGCAAAAATGCAGGAATTAACTGTCCACTTGGAAGAACTGGAGAAAGAACAGCAAACTAACCACAAAGCAAGCAAAAAGAAAGAAATAACAAAGATTAGAGCAGAAATAAATGAAACTGAAAACATGAAAACAATAGAGAAAATCAATAAGACCAGAAGTTGGTTCTATGAGAAAATCAATAAGATTGATGGGCCCTTAGCAAGACTGACAAAAAGAAGAAGAGAGAGGATGCAAATAAATAAGATCAGAAATGGAAGAGGAGACATAACCACCGACCTCACAGAAATAAAGGAGGTAATAACAGGATACTATGAACAACTTTACGCTAATAAATACAACAATTTTGATGAAATGGACGGGTTCCTGGAAAGACATGAACGACCAACTTTGACTCAAGAAGAAATAGATGACCTCAACAAACCAATCACAAGTAAAGAAATTGAATCAGTCATTCAAAAGCTTCCTAAAAAGAAAAGTCCAGGACCAGACGGCTTCACATGTGAATTTTATCAAACACTCCAGAAAGAATTAGTACCAACTCTCCTCAAACTCTTCAAAAAAATCGAAGCGGAGGGAAAGCTACCTAATTCATTCTATGAAGCAAACATCACCATCATACCAAAACCAGGCAAAGATATTACAAAAAAAGAAAAAAGAAAAAAGAAAAAAAGAAAACTACAGGCCAACCTCTCTAATGAACACAGATGCAAAAATCCACAACAAAATTCTAGCAAATCGAATCCAACACCACATTAACAGAATTATAAATCATGACCAAGTAAGATTCATCCCAGGTATGCAAGGATGGTTCAACATAAGAAAATCAATTAATGTAATACAGCATATCAACAAATCAAAGCAGAAAAATCACATGATCATCTCAATTGATGCAGAGAAGGCATTTGACAAGATTCAACATCCTTTCCTGTTGAAAACACTTCAAAAGATAGGAATACAAGGGAACTTCCTTAAAATGATAAAGGGAGTATATGAAAAACCCACAGCTAACATCATCCTCAATGGGGAAAAATTGAAAACTTTCCCCCTAAGATCAGGAACAAGACAAGGATGTCCATTATCACCACTATTATTCAACATCGTGTTGGAGGTTCTAGCCAGAGCAATTAGACAAGAAAAAGATATACAAGGCATCAAAATTGGAAAGGAAGAAGTAAAACTATCACTGTTTGCAGACGATATGATAACTATACGTCGAAAACCCGGAAAAATCCACAACAAAACTACTAGAGCTAATAAATGAGTACAGCAAAGTAGCAGGTTACAAGATCAACATTCAAAAATCTGTAGCATTTCTATACACTAGTAATGAACAAGCTGAGGGGGAAATCAAGAAACGAATCCCATTTACAACTGCAACTAAAAGAATAAAATACCTAGGAATAAATTTAACTAAAGAGACAAAAAACCTATACAAAGAAAACTACAAAAAACTGTTAAAAGAAATCACAGAAGACCTAAATAGATGGAAGGGCATACCGTGTTCATGGATTGGAAGACTAAATATAGTTAAGATGTCAATCCTACCTAAATTGATTAACAGATTCAATGCAATACCAATCAAAATCCCAACAACTTATTTTTCAGAAATAGAAAAACCAATAAGCAAATTTATCTGGAAGGGCAGGGTGCCCCGAATTGCTAAAAGTATCTTGAGGAAAAAAAACGAAGCTGGAGGTCTCACGCTGCCGGACTTGAAGGCATACTATGAAGCCACAGTGGTCAAAACAGCATGGTATTGGCATAAAGATAGATATATCGAGTAATGGAATTGAATAGAGTGCTCAGATATAGACCCTCTCATCTATGGACATTTGATCTTTGATAAGGCAGTCAAGCCAACTCACCTGGGACAGAACAGTCTCTTCAATAAATGGTGCCTAGAGAACTGGATATCCATATGCAAAAGAAAGAGGACCCGTATCTCACACCCTATACAAAAGTTAACTCAAAATGGATCAAAGATCTAAATATTAGGTCTAAGACCATAAAACAGTTAGAGGAAAATGTAGGGAGATATCTTATGAAACTTACAATTGGAGGCGGTTTTATGGACCTTAAACCTAAAGCAAGAGCACTGAAGAAGGAAATAAATAAATGGGAGCTCCTCAAAATTAAACACTTTTGTGCATCAAAGAACTTCATCAAGAAAGTAGAAAGACAGCCTACACAATGGGAGACAATATTTGGAAACGACATATCAGATAAAGGTCTAGTATCCAAAATTTATAAAGAGATTGTTCAACTCAACAACAAAAAGACAGCCAACCCAATTACAAAATGGGAAAAAGACTTGAACAGACACCTCTCAGAAGAGGAAATACAAATGGCCAAAAGGCACATGAAGAGATGCTCAATGTCCCTGGCCATTAGAGAAATGCACATCAAAACCACAATGAGATATCATCTCACACCCACCAGAATGGCCATTATCAACAAAACAGTAAATGACAAGTGCTGGAGAGGATGCGGAGATAGAGGCACACTTATCCACTGTTGGTGGGAATGTCAAATGGTGCAACCACTGTGGAAGGCAGTTTGGCGGTTCCTCAAAAAACTGAATATAGAATTGCCATACGACCCAGCAATACCATTGCTAGGTATCTACTCAGAGGACTTAAGGGCAAAGACACAAACGGACATTTGCACACCAATGTTTATAGCAGCGTTATTTACAATTGCAAAGAGATGGAAACAGCCAAAATGTCCATCAATAGACGAGTGGCTAAACAAACTGTGGTATATACATACGATGGAATATTATGCAGCTTTAAGACAGAATAAACTTATAAAGCATGTAATAACATGGATGGACCTAGAGAACATTATGCTGAGTGAGTCTAGCCAAAAACTAAAGGACAAATACTGTATGGTCCCACTGATGTGAACCGACATTCGAGAATAAACTTGGAATATGTCATTGGTAACAGAGACCAACAGGACTTAGAAACAGGATAAGATAATGGGTAATCGGAGCTGAAGGGATACAGACTGTGCAACAGGACTAGATACAAAAACTCAAAAATGGACAGCACAATAATATCTAATTGTAAAGTAATCATGTTGAAACACTGAATGAAGCTGCATCTGAGCTATAGGTTTTTTTTTGTCTGTTTCTTTTTTTTTTACTATTATTATTATTTTTATTTTTTCTCTATATTAACATTCTATATCTTTTTCTATTGTTTTGCTAGTTCTTTTCCTAAATCGATGCAAATGTACTAAGAAATGATGATCATGCATCTATGTGATGATGTTAAGAATTACTGATTGCATATGTAGAATGGAATGATTTCTAAATGTTGTGTTAATTTCTTTTTTTCTTTAGTTAATAAAAAAAAAAAAAAGCACATGAAGAAGGGGTGCAAGGGTAGTTCAATGATAGAATTCTTGCCTGCCATGCAGGAGATCCAGGTTCAATTCCCAGCACATGCACGTCCCCAAAATAAGCAAAGAAAGAAAGAAAAAACCAACAAATAAACAAAAAATTCAACAAATGGTACTACAATAACAGGATACTCACATGGAAAAAGAATGAAATGTGACCCCCACCATACAGCATTCAAAAAAAAAAGCACATGAAAAGAAGCTCATTTTCATTAGCTATAAAAGAAATGCAGATCAAGTCTACAATGAAATACCACCTCACACCTATGAGATGGCTGCTATTAAACAAAGAGTTATGTTGGAAACTACAAATGTTCGAGAGGATGTGGAGAAATTGGGACACTTATCCACCGCTGGTGGGAATGTATAATGAAACAGCAACTATGGAAGACGGTTTGGCAGTTCCCTAGGAAACTAAATATCGAGTTTCCCTATAACCCAACAATAGCACTTCTCAGTATACACCCAGAAAAGCTGAAAGCAGTAACACAAACAGATTTGCACACCGATGTTCATAGCAGCATTTTCACAATCACCAAAAGATGGAAACAATCGAAGTGCCCATTCACAGAGGAATGTGGCGTATATATATATATATGGTAGTTAGATTCAGTAGTTAACTTGGCCAGGTGAAGGCACCTAGTTCTGATGCTACGGACATGAGCCAATGGTACATGAACCTCATCTGTTGCTCATTATATCTGCAGTCAGCTAGGAGGCATGCTGCTGCAATGAATGATGTTTGACTTAATTGGCTGGTGCTGAAATGAGAGAGCACAAGGTAGCACAGCCCAAGCAGCTCAGCATACCTCATCTTAGCACTCACAGCTCAGCCCAGGCCTTTGGAGATGCAGAAAGAAAGTACCCAGGTGAAAGTTGTTGGAACCCAGAGGCCTGGAGAGAAGTTCAAGCAAGATCACCCTGTGCCTTCCCATGTAAAGAATGAATCTCAGTTGAAAGTTAGCTGCCTTTCCTTTGAAGAACTAACAAAATAAACCCCCTTTTATTAAAAGCCAATCCATCTCTGATGTGTTGCATTCCGGCAGCTAGCAAACTAGAACAGGAATTATTAAACTTCACCACCGGGGAACCCCCTGATATTGTGTCAAACATTAGGGACACCCAAATCAATAGGCCAACCCCTTGATCTTGAGGCTTGCTCTTGTGAAGCTTATGTATGTAGCAGTGAAGCTTAGCCGTCCTATAGGTATGCCTAAGAGTTACTTCTAGAGGACCTCTTTTGCTGCTCAGGTGTAACCTCGCTCTCTCAAAGCCCAACTCTGCAAGTGAAATCACTACCCTCCCCACCTAGGTGGGACATGACATCCAGGGGTAATAGTCTCCCTGGAGGCATGGGAGATGACTCCCAGGGATGAGTCTGGCCCTGGCACTGTGGGATAAACAATGCCATCCTGACCAAAGGGGGTAAAAGAAATATAACAAATAAGATATCAGTGGCTGAGAGAGTTCAAATAGAGTGGAGAGGCTATGCTGGAGGTTGCTCTTACACAAACTTCAGCTAGACATTGCTACCTATCATAACTTGCCAAACCCCAACCAAAACCATTCCAGCCAATCCTAAAGAACACCTAGGGGGTAATATATAAGATTCTACAAAGGTTCCATGCACTAGGGTAACTTTTCAGAAAACTACAACCTCTAGATAGGTCCCTGGACCAAAAAAGTCCTGAAACCTAGAGGGGCCAGCCTTTCCAGAACATGAGTTGGTTTCATCTCCTTACCCCTTATTATTGACAGCCCCTTCCAACATGAATAAGCTAGAATGGGCATAGCCCAAGTACTCGTAAAGAGTGGGAGAAAGATCAAAGTTGATGGTGGAGTTATACAGAGAAGGTAGGGTTTAACAAATGAGTATAAGTGTTATAATATCATTATATTGATAATTCTTTTAGTCTCCAGTGTCTTAGAGCAGTTAGAAGTAAAAACCTAAAATTGTGGAATTATAACCCATTCTAAACTCTGAAATCTGCTCTACAAACTAATGGTTGCAATATATTAGGAAATTTATAGCTTTTTGCATATATGTTATTTTTCACACAAAAGAAAAAAATGATGATAAATACATATACATATGATAAATATATTAATATATATATATTCCTTCTAGCATCCAATCTTCTTGGAGCAGCTAGAAGGAAAAATCTGTGATGATGGCATGGTAGCTCATGACAAACTCTGGGATCTGTCCTGTAACTGCTTGTTGAAGAGTGCTTTGAAAACAATTGCTTTTTTCTTGCTCTACTTTGCATAGATGTTATATTATACAATAAAAAAGTTAAAGAAAAAGTTACCACCCATAATTGGGTGAGTCATGTCTCCATGGAAACAATAAAAAAGATCCCAACCACCCCTCCAAAAAAGATAAGAGAATTATGAACAGCTTCATGCCAAAAAAAAAACTAATTTAAATGAAATTAACAAATTCCTTTTAAGACACAAATTATCAAAACTGGCACAATACTATTCAACCATAAAAAAGGAATGAAGTTCTGATACATGCTGCAACACAGAGCATGTATCACCCCTCCAAAAAAGATAAGAGAATTATGAACAGCTTCATGCCAAAAAAAAAACTAATTTAAATGAAATTAACAAACTCCTTTTAAGACACAAATTATCAAAACTGGCACAATACTATTCAACCATAAAAAAGGAATGAAGTTCTGATACATGCTACAACACAGAGGAACCTTGAAAAATTATGTTAAGTGTTAAGTGAAAAAACCAGACACAAAACAATAAATATTGCATGATTTCACTTCACAGAAACTGCAACTCAGCATTTAGAAACTTTTTTAAGGCAGGGTTTTTCAACCTTAGAACTGCCAAAATTTTGAGCCCAATAATGATTTGTTGTGAGGCTGTCCTGAGCACTGTAGTTATGTTTAGCAGCACCCATGGCCTCTATCCACTCTATACCAGTTCCTTCTCACTAGCTGCAACAACAAAATGAGCATACCTAGTCCACACCTAGTCTTCAGATCTTAGTTTCTAAATACCATTTAGCCCTAAGGGAACCAGGGTTCTCTGAAGAAAACTGGTCCATTCCAGGGCTGGAACAGGAAAAGTACAAAATGAATATGGAGATCATTTTATTACAAAAACTGAGAAAATGCTTCAAAAGAAAAATCAGTAAACATCAAAAAGAGGCAGAACATTACTGCAAGGTGTTGAAAATAGATGCAAATTAATATTTTAAAATTTTAACTTATGTGTGAGACTAAAGCAAAAAATGTTTATTTGGTACAAAATTTATATTTTGACTAGTGCATTTCCTAATATAACTTATGCAGAGAGCTTAATTGAACACCATAACTACATGGAGTCTTGAGTAAGGCATGAGATTTTGTTGGTTTGTTCAGAGTGATGCCCCGATAAATCCCAGAGTGATTTGAACAGTGAATAAAAAAGCATTTGCAAAGTCCCCTTCAGGGAATGGTGAGAAAGGGGGAAAATTCAACTTCCCCAAGTTGAATTCTTGATATTCTCACAAGCAATGGGGACAACCAAAGCAACAGGCTGAGCCCCCAATCTTGGAGTTTGTTCATATGAGACTTAACCCCACAGAGGATAGGTCCAAGTCTACTTAAAATTAGGCCTAAGAGTCAGCCCCAAGAGAACCTCTTTTGTTGCTCAGATGCGGCCTCTCTCTCCAGCCAACAAAACAAGCAAACTCACTGCCCTCCCCCCTATCTACATGAGACATGACTCCCAGGGGTGTGAACCTTCCTGGCAATATGGGAAAGAAATCCTAGAATGAGCTGAGACTCAGCATTAAGGGATTGAGAAAACGTTCTCGACAAAAGGGAGAAGAGTGAAATGAGACAAAATAAAGTGTCAATGGCTGAGAGATTCAAAACAGAGTCAAGAGGTTATCCTGGAGGTTATTCTTATGCATTAAATAGATATCACCTTATTTAGTCAAGATGTAATGGAGAGGCTGGAGGGAACTGCCTGAAAATGTAGAGCTGTGTTCCAGTAGCCATGTTTCGTGAAGTGATTGTATAATGATATAGCTTTCGCAATGTGACTGTGTGATTGTGAAAACCTTGTGTCTGATGCTCCTTTTATCTACCTTTTTGACAGACAAGTAAAACATAAGGATTAAAAATAAATAACAGGGGGAACAAATGTTAAAAAAAAGAAGACAAAAAAAAGAGAGAGACAGAAGTCAGCTTGAAAAAACTCCCACTGCCCAAATCTGGGAGAACTTGAGCATCAAAATAAGCAGGAACAATAATGGATAATACTCATCCATTTAACTTTTTAAAAAGTGGTTAGTCCACCTTAAAAATGAATTAATGAATGAGACAAGAAAATTTCTTAAAGTAGGAATACCAACTAACAAATGTAACAGGAATGACAGAATATTAGCATTCTATAACCATCACAGTAATAAGTGAGTCAGTCAAATATTGTCAATAGATGCTAATACCATTGTATGAAAAATTTGATAACAAACAGAATATTTAAAAATCTCAAAGTATTCCTCTCAAATTAGTTAATTACAACAGACAAAATATTGATTTTACAGTGGAAACAACTGGAAGACACCATTTAGCCAGTGATCAAAATTACATTACCTATAATGAGCAAACTGACATCTTTTACCTTGTGATGTGATGTTTTGAGGATACAACAGAACTATTATAGTATTCTGACCAAAATGCACAATCTAAATCTAATAATCATGAGGAATCAGAAAAACCTAATTCAAAGCATGTTCTATAAATCTTAAGCCTACACTCTTAAAAATTTCATGGTTATTAAAGATAAGGAAAAAATGAAGAATGGCTCCAAATGATAAGCAACCAAAGACTTATGACAAGTAAATACAATGTGTGATTCTGGATACGGAAATGCTGCTATAGAAAATATTATTGTAACAATGGTTAAAAAAAAATGCTAAATTTTCTGAATTTGGTAATTGCACCATGCTTAAGTAATAAAATGTTTCTGGTTTTTAGGAGATACACACTTAAGTAATTAGAGAAAAGGGGTCATGATGTTTGCAATTTACCCTAGAATGAATCTGCAAAATCACAAAAATACTATCATATACAGAAAGTTAGAAAGACAAGGCAGGAAAATACTGACAGTAGGTAAATCTAGATGAATGGTGTGCCGGTTTGAAAGCCATGCTTTAATCTTTTTTTTTATTTTCCTTACATGGGCAGGCACCGGGAATCGAACCCGGGTCCTTGGGCATGGCAGGCAAGCATTCTTACCTGCTGAGCCACTGTGACCCGCTCCCATGCTTTAATCTTAATCCAATTTTATGGAGGTAGCCATTTCTTTTAAACCCTATTGCGCACTGTATGGTGGAGAACTGATTAGATTATCTCCACAGAGATGTGGCTCCACCCATTCCAGGTGGGTCTTGATTACTTCACTGGAATCTTTTAGAAGACAAACATTTTGGAGAAAACTTGAGAACAGTAAGATAGATAGCCATGAGAACTACCAGAGTCCACCAGCCAGTGACCTTTGGAAATGAAGACGGAATATGTCCCCAGAGGAGCTTAATCAAAGAAGCCTGGAAAGAAAGCTTGCAGATGTTGCCATGTTCTATATATACCTTTCTAGTTCAGAGTGAAACCTTGAACTTCATTGGCCTTTCCTGAGTGAAGGTAACCTCTTGTTGCTGCCAAAAAAATTTGGACATTTTTATAGATTTGCTTTAATTGGGACATTTTCATGGCCTTACAACTGCAAACTTGCAACTATTAAACTCCCCTTCTAAAAGCCATTCTGTTCTGGTATATCATATTCTGGCAGCTAACACACTAGAACAGATGTATACATTAGTTCATTGTACCACTGTACAATGTACAAAAGTGACCACCTGTAACTTTTCTGTTAAGTTTGAAATGTTTTCAAAATAAAAAAAGGTCTTTTAAAAGGCTGTATGATTTACAGCAGTACCTAATATCTAGGGGAAATTTAATGATCAGTGTGTAAGACCTCTACAATGAAAACTACAAATCACTGAGGGAAATTAAAGACTCCCCAAAATGGAGATATTTATGTCTAAGTATTGGAAGACAATGTAAAGAAATCAATTCCACCAAAGCAATCTGTGTGTCAATGCAATGCCAAACAAAATCTCATTAGGTTTTCTGGGGGAAATGATAGGTTGATTTAAAATCTATTTGGAAATTGTGCCGGTTCGAAAGGAAACATGTACCCTAGAAAAGCCATGTGTCAATCCTATACCATTTTGTAAAGGAAGCAGTTTCTTCTAATCCCTATTCAGCACCGCATGCTTGAAACTTTAATTAGATCATCTCCCTGGAGATGTGACTCAATCAAGAGTAGTTGCTAAACTGGATTAGGTAGACATGTGTCTCCACCCATTCTAGGTGGGTCTTGATTACTTTATTGGAATCCTATAAAAGGTGATTCAGAGAGAGCAGAGAAGAACAAAAGCCACGAGAAAGTCACAATAGAGAACACCTCAGAACCACGAAGCAGAGAGTCCACCAGCCAGCGACTTTTGGAGATGAAGAAAGAAAATGCCTCTTGGGGAGCTGGAGAGGAAGCTAGCAGATGATGTCATGTTTGCCATGTGCCCTTCCAGCTGAGAGAGAAATCCTCACCGTGTTCACCATGTGCCTTTGCACTTGAGAGAGAAACCCTTAACTTCATCGGCCTTCTTGAACCAAAGTATCTTTCCCTGGATGCCTTAAATTGGACATTTCTAGAGACTGGCTTTAGTTTAGACATTTTCATAGGCCTAAAAACTGAAACTTGCAACTTATTAAATTCCCCTCTTTAAAAGCCATTCCATTTTTGGTATATTGCATTCCGGCAGCTAGCAAACTAGAAAAGAAATGCAAAGGGCAGAAAAAGTCAAGACAATCTTGTAAAAGAAAGTGGGATGCTTACTCTAACATTCATCAAAACTTACAAAGCAACTTAATTAGAACAGTGAAATATTATTGCTAAGATAAATAAGTCAATGAAAACAAAACTACAAAAACAAATCCAGGAAATCAGGTGAATAAATTAGTGCATATACACACAACGGAGTATAATTCAACTATAAAACAGGATGAGGAAGAGCTCTATGAACTGAAAACATACTGATTTCTAGAATAGCTATTAAATTAAAAAAAAACAGTATATACAGTAAGCCCTCTTTATGTCAGGAAAAAAGGGAAATAAGAACATTTACATAGATTTGATTATTTTTGCAACAAGAAACTCAAAAAGGATAAATCAGAAAACCATGAAATTGGTTACCTATCAGTGATGCTGAAAAATGGGATGGAATAATAGATAAAGGAATAACACTTCCTATTATGTCTTTCTGGAGAGTTTTGACTTTTAGAAGCGTGTTAGTTATAAACATCGAAAAATATATAATTAAGTCAATAAAAATGGAAAGGAAGGGACTGAATTTAAAGAGAAACAAATGAATCCAACTGTATTTCAAATGGATAATGTTACCATAGGGAAGAGGGGAAAAATAAGTAACAAAAAAAGATATAATTTAAATATCTTTTGAACACAGTTTCCGACCAGATACCTTCAGCATTAGGGAAAAACCCATCTGGCGCTCTTTTGAAGGTGAGTTTTCTGCATTGCTATGGGTGTAGAAATTCTAACACTTCTTTTCATCTTATAGGATTGATCCAGAGATTAAATATATTGACTGATACTGCAAGAAGCCCGAGTTCCACACAGGGTGGAAGAAGGAAAATACAAATTTGGAATCAGGAAAGAACCTTCCACTGCTAGACTGAATTGGAGATACCGTTATGAAATCATGATTTCTAAAATTTTATAAATATATTTTTAGTTATATCCACTGAAAAGGCCTGTAAACAACCAGCATACCTAGCACCCAGATCACAGTTTCTTAAATACCATTTAAAAAGAACCAGGGGGTAGATCCAAGATAGCTGATTAGGGAGAGGCTAGGCTCACTTCTCTCCCAGAAAAATAACTAGGGGTCAGGCAGAAACTATTTACAATGACGGATCTGGGGCTCTTGAGATCGGGAGAAGTATACTACAAAACACAGGAAAGTGTGGGAAGAAGAGGGAGAAGCTGCACTGAGAGATCTGAGTAACCCCCTCAGCCACAATTCTTGGTATCCATCCTCCACTCTTGGGGCAGAAAGCTTCTGGTTCTCTGGTCTCTGGCCAGTGGGCAGCCCCAGATTGAAAGAGCAAGGCAAAAAAAAACAGGGCAGGGCGTGACCTAGAATTTATTTGCTGGGACCACCACCAGAGGTTTCAACCTGCCCACGTGGCCCAGTTAGGGTCATAGTCTGGTGATGAGAGTTAAAAATAGCCTGCCTTCTGAGGGCTGGGGGGAATAGGTTGCCTAAGACTGCCATCTGCTGGTAGGTAAGGAAAGTGCCCCATCAGGAATAGCTTTGGGCTCTTTCTGAAAGGTTGCTGGGGGAAGAGGGCCATACGCTGGGCAGGACAGAAAAGTCCTTGGGAAGCAGAATTAAAGGCTTTTACGCATCTGTGCTGGTTTGAAAAAGTTTATGTACCCTAGAAAAACATGTTTTAATCCTAATCAACCTTGCTGGAGCAACAGTTTCTTCTAATCCCTATTCAGTACTGTATGTTGAAACTTTAATTAGCTTATCTCCATGGAGATGTGACTCAATCAAGTAAATGGGTATTAAATTTGATTAGGTGGAGCTGTCTCCACCCATTCCAGGTGGGTCGTGATTGGTTTTCCTGGAATCCTTTAAAAGAAGCAATTTGGAAAAAACTGAAAAACAAGAGAGAAAGCCACAAGATTCTGAGAGAGCAGAGAATGCTGCAGAACCATGAGGGAGAGAGTCCACCAGACAGCAACTTTTTGGAGATGAAGAAAGAAAATGCCTCCCAGGGAGCTTCATGAAACAAGAGGCCTGGACAGAAAGCCAGCAGAAGTCATCATGTTTGCCATGTGCCCTTCCAGTTGAGAGAGAAACAGTGAACATCATCGGCCTTCCTGAACTAAGGTTTCTTTCCCTGGATGTCTTATATTGGACATTTCTATAGACTTGTTTTAATTGGGACATTTTCTTGGCCTTAGAATTGTAAACTAGCAACTTATTAAATTCCCCCTTTTAAAAGCCGTTCCATTTCTAGTATATTGCAATCTGGCAGCTAGCAAACTAGAATAGTATCTTTACCTGACTTCTCCCTAGGGCCCTGTGGAACTGGTGTGTGTCCCCTTTGTGGGTCCCTGCCGCATCTGTGGTTGGGTATAACTGACAAACCAAGCTTCAAAGAAGAGCATTAACACAAACCCAATCAACATCAAATGCTTTGACAAGACAGAGACTTCAACTTTCAGTGTAATTTTATCAAGATAATCCAATGCCTAGCAAAAAATAATAAGCTATATTAAGAAGCAGGAAGATATGACCCAAAGGAGCAAATCAAAAAGTCAGATGATACACAAAATCTAGAACTAATTAAAGATATTCAAACAAATCTCCTAAACAAATTCTATGAGATGGCTAAAGAGATAATGGATATTAAGAAGACAATGGGTAAGCATTAAGAATTTGAAGCCATGCAAAGAATAATAACAGATCTTATGGGAATGAAACACACAGTAGATGACATTAAAAGTACAACAGAAGCACACACAACAGATTTGAACAAGAAGAAAGGATCAGGGAACTAGAAGAAAGAACATCCAAATTTGAACAGACAAAAGAAGAGATAGAGGTAAGAATGGGAAAAACTGAGCAGGGTCTCTGGGAACTGAGTGACAATGTAAAGTACACATTCATGCCATAGGTGTCCCAGAAGGAGAACAGAAGGGAAAAGGGGAGAAGGAATATTTGAAGAAATAATGACCAAGAACTTCCCAACTCTTATGAAAGGCATTGATATCCAAGTCCAAGAAGCCAGCACATTTCAAACTGAATAACTCCAAACGGATCCACTGCAAGACACATAATAATCAGAATGTCAAATGCCAAAGACAGAGAGAGAATTCTAAAAGCAGCATGAGAAAAGCAATGCATTACATACAAGGAATGTCCAAGAAAACTAAGCACCAATTTCTCATTAGAAACCCTGAAGGGGAGAAGGCAGTGGTATGATATATTCAAGATATTGAAAGGGAAAATTTGTTAGCCTATAATTCTCTATCCAGCAAAAGTGTCCTTCAAAAACGAGAGAGAGTCCTTCAAAAAGATATTTACAGATAAGCAGAAGCTGAGAGATTTCATTAACAAGAGACCTGCTGTATAAGAAATATTAAAGGGACTCCTGCAAGCTGAAAGGAAAGGACAGGTGAGAGAGGCTTCAAGAAGAGTGTAGAAATGAAGATTATTACTAAGGGTAAATAAAAAGGTAAAAAGTGACAAAAATAAGATATGACATATAAAAACCAAAGAATAGAATGAAGTAAATACTGCCTTTACAGTAATAACACTGAATGCTAATGGATTAAACTCCCCAATCTAAAGACACATATTGACAGAATGGATAAAAAAAATATGAGCCATCTATATGCTATCTGTAAGAGCAGACTCAAGGACACAAAGAGGCTGAAAGTGAAAGGTTAGAAAAAGATAATCCATGCAAATAGTGTCCCCTCCCGCCACCCCCCCCCAAAAAAAAGCTGAGTTAGCTAATGTGCTGGTTTGAAACTGTTATGTACTCCAGAAAAGCCATGTTCTTTTTTCTAACCCAGTTTTATGGGGGCAGACCTATTGTTTAGGGTGGGACCTTTTGGTTAGGCTGTTTTGATGGAGATGTGAGGCACCCAATTGTGGGTAGGAATCTTTTTGATTAAGTTGTTTCCATGGAGATGTGACCCACTCAACTGTGGGTTGGACCTTTTGAATAGGTGGTTTCCATGGAACTATATCCCTGCCCATTCAAAGTGGGTCTTAATCTGCTTACTGGAGTCCTTTAAGAGGGAACCATTTTGGAAAAAGTTGAGAGCTGACAGAGACATCTGGAGATGCAGAAAGATAATGTACCCGTGAAACCATTTGAAATCAGAAGCCAGAAGAGAAAGCCAACAGATGTCACCGTATGCCTTTCGATGTGATTAGAGAAGCCCCAAATGTCATGTGTCTTTCTTGAGTCAAGGTATCTTTCTCTAGATGCCTTAGTTTGGACATTTTTATGACCTTAGAACTGTAAACATGTCACATAATAAATCCCCTTTATAAAAGCCAGCCCATTTCTGGTATATTGCATTTCAGCAGCAGTAGCATACTAGAACACTATACTAGTATCAGAGGAAAAAAAAGACATTAAGCCAAAGCTGTTATAAGAGACAAAGAAAATGTTGTTTGTTAATTTTTTTAATTAATAAAAAAGAGACAAAGAAAGACATTATGTTTACATATTCCACACAAACAGTAAAAAAAAAAAAAAAAAAAAAGCTGGGGCAGCTATACTAATATCAGACAAAATAGACTTTAAATGTAAAACAAACCAGGGCTCCTTGACAAAAGGATGATCCTAGAGTTGGGGAATGGAAGGTATGAGAGGAAATCTAAAATATCTTGTGACAAAAAGTTAGGAATTGTACCCACCAGCCAAATCTGGGACAATTTAAGCAGCAAAATAGGAATCCATGAGTCCAAACTGATACTATATAAATGCATACATATATAAGAGTAAAGGGAGAAATCTTCCTCATAATAGAATGCAGACAGATAAATGCAAGGGAGTGGTAGAATTGGGAAAACCACTAGCAACCATCAGAGTAAAGAATGCTTTAGGCAATAAATCATCAATGGATGCCTAGTCTATGGTGAGAAGTTTGATTAGAATCAGAATGCTCTGCATGAACCTAAAGCATGTCCCCACAGATGGCTTATTATTAGCAAAGGGAAAAATATTAACTATAGAGTAGAGAAACCAGTTGACACTTTGACTAGATGATCAAAATTAATACCACCAATAAGGGGTAGACAGACAATATGGGCTTCTAGATATGACACTCTTAAGACATACTTGTATAGTGTTTAGGGATGTACCATCTGAATTTCATTGTAAGGACCCATTAGAAAACTCAAAAAATACTTGAAAAAAAATAATAACTGCCCTGCACTCTTCAAAAATAACGTCATAAAAAAACAATGGCTGGGGAACAGATAAATTAAAGGAGACTAAGAGACATGTTGACTAAATGCAAGAAATTATCCTGGACTGGACTCTGGACTGGAGGAAAAAGAAATACGATAGAAGAAATTACTAGGATAACTGATGAAATTAGAATACGGACTAAAGATTAGATAAAAGTATTGAATCACTGCTAAATTTCCTATATTTGATAACTGTGCTGCGGTTAAAAACAGAATACCCTTGTTTTTTGAAAATACACGCTGAAGTATTACTCTGTAAAGTGGCATGATATAAATAGCCTACTTTCAAACGGTTCAGAAAAAAATGCAAATATAGATAATAAAACAAAAGGCAACTTTGTTGTAACTTTTCTGTAGATTAGAAAGTATTTAAAGTCAGTTTCAGAAGATATTTAATAAAAGTAAAGCAGTAACTCCACAACATCAGTTTAAATCCTTGTTTTCCTTGTAGATGATATCATTTCTCTATCCTAAATTGGATCCAGTTACAAACACAAATACCAGTTATAAACAACCATTTGTTTGAGACTTCAAAGATTTTTGAAAGAAACTAATGCTACCAGTTAATATTAAAACAGAAAAATAATTTTATTCTATCTTTGGAGAACTTTGGGAATTTAAAATTGATAGCAAGTACACATTTATGAAACTTTCCTACAGAAATGGCCACACAATGTAAAAATCATTTCCTACAGAAACAGCTGTACTCTGAATCATTTGAGAGTATGATATATTGTACAACTATATTTAATACTATTTATAATTGTAAAAATTAAAAATCTAATGCTAGAGAAATAGTTAAATGAATTATGATCCAATCCCACTATAGAATAAAAGTTTTTAGAAAGGATGAAGTATATCATAAGTAGAAATATGGATATAGTGACCACAGATTGTTTAAAAATGCTGATATATTCTACGAAAAATCGAAATTATTCTAATATGATTATGCATATGTCTAGAAACAAAGGCCTAAAAGGATCAAAACTGTTAACAGTGATTGCCTTTGGGAGAGCAGGGGGAAAGAGACTACTAGAGATTTGAATGTTTTTACTAAAAGATCATGCACGGCTTTTACAATTAAAAAAAAAACTTTTTATTCTTAGAACTAAGATTTAAATGTACTCTGATGAAATATGATTACAGTGAAGAATATAAAATATAGCTTTGATATCAGAACTACTAACACACACTTGTTACTTAGCTATAACAAAATTATTCTGTTCAAGTACTTTCTTTTCTATTGTGTTTCACGTTTTTAATTTTTAAAGTCAACAAAAATTAACAATTACTTTTTGGAAGTATAAGTTATCAATTCTAAATGGAAAAATCCTGGTTATGTAATGATAGTATCAAAACAAAACCCAAAAAAGAATATCTACACCATGTTTTTAACAAAGCTAATTCTGAGAATTATTTCAATTGCCAGATCACACCAAGATACAATCTAAACACTGTACTTTAAAACTATAAGTAGTTTATGATCATGGAGGAACATAATAAATTGTTGAACTTTGCATTACTGGTCATCTTGTTATTGTTTGCACATTTCATGAATAGTGAAGATTATCATCATTCACATATTCTTTTACTAACAGCATATGTAGGGATGTGTAAATACCTGAGAATTAAATTCAACAAATATTTACTAGGGTGCTAGTATAGTATGTTCACCACATTGTGTGCTGGTGACACAAAGACAATCCCTAGTCAAAAGAGTCTTGCAAAGTTGAAAAAAGTTTATTTTAAATTTGATGCAAAAATAAAGAAAATTAGGACTACTTCTAGAATCCAATTTAATTAGGCAATTTGGATGAAAATACAACTTTTTCAGCCACTATTTGCACTGTAGTTTAAATTACACTCAAGGTACATTTATAATTAGTCAGAAACAACTCTCTAAAAAGGATCACTTTTACATACTTTTGGTAGCCAGCAGTTAAAGTGACAATCATCATTGGGATTCTTTTTATTTACCTTGGATATTTTGTTTGTCTATTCTTCTTTGCACATAATTTAATCTCTAGGGACCCTTGGGGAAACAATTACTTTTTCAAGGCTCTAAAATATTACTAGGTACACTGCCATTACAATTCTTAATAAAGTCAAAAGACAGAATTAACAGTAACCCTATCATGACTCTGAAACCCTCATTACCAGAAGTGACACAAGAGAAAATGTCCCTGCTAAGTACCCTAAGAATGCTTTTTTAAAAAAATCTCATTGTACTGAAAGAACTGTCAAATCCCACTCTTTCAACACTTACTGAATGTAATTGAGCACCAATGTGTGCACAGGCTATGGAGATAAAATTATCTGGCCTTTCATTTCAAGGAACACAATCTAGTTGGGGAGAAAGGCCCACAGTTCACTTGACATCACTGATGCCTAACATTTAACAATAGGAAAGAAGTGTTAGAGATAAAGCTCCTCTTTGAGAAATAAACAGTGGATAACAATTTTTAAAGTACATTTATTGACATATATAAGACTTAGAAGGAAGATGGTGACATTCTTTGTATTTGACACCCTACGTTGGAAGAAGCCAAAATTATCCATGTAAACTTAGGTTTCTGTAATTCAGGTATAATTTTTACAACTGGCTTTTAAATTTAAAAAAAAATTAAATTTAAGGCATTATTTCAAGTGAATTCTTAATTTACAAATTTGCAGAAAGACTGAGAATCAACTGACAGAAATTTTTAATGTACCAAAATTGAACTGATCAGCTCAAAAAAGACACAAGAAACATCCCATGTGGTAATTGAGTCTGAACAATAAATACGAAGAGGGTTTGTTCTACTTCCCAGTCAATTTCAAGTACCTGTTTCTCTGGGACAAGTTTAACTATTAGTGAAATACTAAATCAAGCTATTCTGGTAAAGAAACAACTTCCCCACCCTTACCATGTAGCTCCACCTCCCCTTCTCAAAAGTATTCCCTATCTCTGTGAAGGGCACCACTACCAATTCTGTTTCTAAGCCATAAACAAACCTTAGGATTCATGCTGCATACATATCTTTCTTCTTCATCCCTCCTACCCACAAACCTAATACATCTAATTCTTGTCAATTTTGCCTTCCAAATTCCTCTCAATTTCTTGCATGACTACTCTACCAGTTTGGTCTAAGCTATAGACATTTCTCATAAGGACTACTAAAATTAATATCGTGTCCCTGCAAAACTGTGCCTCCTTCTTCCAATCCCCTTTCTCCCTTAATTCATTCTCCACATTCCATATAGAGTGATTGTTATAGAAACTGAAAGCGTTTTGTTGTTATTGTTTTGTTTTATTTCCACATTTTATTGATTTTGGAATAAAGAACAAAGATCCTTAGATCCACAAGATCCCACACAATCTGGCCCCATCTACCTCTTCAGTCTTTCATTGCGAGGCTCCCTACCCCCCCTTTTTTCTTCCTTTTCCTAACCATATAAGGTTTCCCATTGCCTTTAATCTCCCAACCTCCTCTAGCCTGGTTAAATCCTAGATTCTTCAGAACACAGTTTATTTCTTTCTAGAGGATATCTTCTCTCATTTCCCTGACCAGATCATTCTCCAACCCACCCTCTCCAATTTCCCACTTTGGCAGAATAATTACTTTCTCTTTGTATCACTTTGTAGCATAATCATAATTTTATATTTATTAATGTAATTCCTTGACTGTCTTTCTATCCCACTAGACTAAAAGTACATGATAACAAGTATTGTATCCATTTTGGAATTTGCTCATAATTGTTTCCACAATGCCTAGAACAGAACCCGGAAAATAACAGGCAGGCATCCAGTAAACATTTGTTGCAAGGCCATTCTGCATCACATTTTATTCTATGTGTCACAGTCCTTCCTCTCAATTCTTACAGGCCAGATCAATATAAAACTAATTCCTCATCACATTAAATAACAGTAATCTCAAAATACAATGGGTGAATGCTTACACTTTTAAATATCACCCCCCAAAATGGATATAGTTACAAATTTTCTATTATCTTAAGCATATTTGAGTCCAATGAAAGTAGTTCAACATCATGTAATTTGAAATACCTTGATTACCAGGACCATATTAAATCAGTTAAAACCTAAAATTTAAATAAGGACTCTTTGGACGTAAATATAAACAGTGTTTATCACTTGCATAATAACAAATCACTTAAGATAACCGCTTAAGAACTATAAAATTGACACTGTAAATATCTACTGTTTCATTAATTCCTGGGAAATTTGAGAAAAAAAGAAAATAATACATCTAAAATTTAAAGGCTTAATTCCCTAAATAGGAATCCGAGTTTTTATTAAACCAAGCAAAACCTATAAAAACTAGAGATACTCAAACTCATTATAACTGCCAAAGAACATTTCCATTACTAATGGAAGTTTCATATTTAACCACAAACACTGTTTCTTCATAAAATAACAGCACAGTTACAGATATTGACACTGAGTTAGAGTACCTCAGTCTCAACTTTTTCAACAATGCTTCATCCTCCTCCTCAAAAGTAATTAGGTCATTTCTTTACAGTTGTCAGTTCCCAAAGGAAAAAGAAACATAGAACAAACTGTTGCAAATACTTTCAATTACCTGGTTGTTCTTTCACTTTACTATCCTAAATGCTTTAAGAATAGGTATATAAAATCAAGACATCTCTTAGAAAAATCTTAGGACTAGACTCCCCTCTGCTTCCCCCACTCCCCACCTTCTCCCAATTCGAAATCCTATGGATAATATCTTTGTTAGAAGGAGTTCTAAAGCAGCCAGCTTTTAAAAGTTTTGGAGTTGAAAGTGGTCTTGGGGATTACTGATTCATTATTTTCTTATATTGGCGATGTGATCCTAAAAGGTCAAATGAGTTATCCAAGTTCACAAAGCTAAACAGTGGCAGAACTAGCATTTAAACCTGACTTTCTTACTCAGTCCAGTTCACTATTCAATTTCCCACAGTATATAACAAAAACTGTACTGCATACATAATGCATAATTAGTTTTACATTTGATATACAGTCAGTTTTTGGGGGGGGGACAGGCAATGTTGAGCTCTTAGGAAGCACACCACATACAGTGGCGGCTAAGGTAATTTTATATAGCTATGATCTGGTTTTAAAAAATCACTTACTGATAATATTGTGAGCCACTGATTGTACACCATACATGGAATGTTTGTATGTTAAGAATGTTCATGTTTGTCATGTTGTTTTGGTTTGATAATACAAAATAAATTTTTTTAAAAATTAAAAAAAAATCACTTACTAAATGATCCTTTTTAGTAAAAGCTAATTTCATACAGACATCTCCACTTAATACCCAATCTCTTCAATAAAAATTGCATGAAACTTCTATTTTTCCTGTGAATACACGAATGTTTACAGCATTTGTAAACCTGGGAAATTTTATTTTTCCCAAGACTAATTCTTCCTTGCTATCCAGCATATTTCTGATATCCCTAAAAATGAACTGGCTTTTCAGGTACAGGAGAAAATAAGTGACAACCCAATTCTTAATCTAGGTAAAACAATTTAAGAAAATAGCATACTATATACAGTTAATTTATTGCATTTCTTACTTTTTTTTGCCACTTCTTTGCTCAGAGGTTTGTTTCAGCAGGCTGAAATCAAAGGCTTAAACTGTACACATACATTCAAAACTAATATTTATCCATTTTCAAAAACCTTGTTTGAGTTGTTTCAGCAAGCACAATATTTAAAAACAAAAACAGTGCTCAGAGACAGGATCCTTGCTTTCATAATTCTACCACATAGTAGTAGTGTGATTTTAGGCTTGTCCCTTTATCAAGCTTGTCCTCAGACACCTCAATTGAAAACATCAGTATTATTCAACCTAAACCTGAATCTTCTTACTAGCATAAACCAAATTGCTTCTAGTGACCCTTCCAGGTCTAAGGTCTGAAATACTCACATACTCATTCACTAAGTTCCCCATGTAATTATGGTCCAAGGAAACTGTTGAGTAAGCCAGGTGAATTACAGTTATTAAAGTGAACTTTCACATTATCAAGAAAATAAACTGAGGTAGCCCCTATATCGTGCTTTAAAAGTTGTGAACTCACAAGCTATGATACATATAATCTTACAAAGGCGAGCCAGAATAACAACTGAATGTCTATTTCGTATACCTTTCTAGTACAACAGCAGAGTATATATCCTATCATAAATCCGAGGTTTTGCCTTACTGGAACCACACCTGCCAGAGAAATTGAGGAGACACACGAAAATATCTCAAGGGGCAGGATAAGCTGAGATAAGTCAAGACAAGCTTTCCAAGAAAAACAAAACAAAAAACCGTGTTTTTTTCTTCCCCTCCAGCTATGCAGCTGTACCCAGAAGAGAAGCACTAGATTAGCCCATCATCTGCATTTCATTCCTTTTCTTTTGCAATAGCTACTCGCCTATAATAAACAGATCTTGTGCTCACAGGAGAATTCACTTCCCCATCCAGTAAAAATGAAGTTCCTTATTTTCACCAAGAACGCCGGCTCCAATCAACAACCACCCTCCCTGGGGAGTGCAAGCGCTCCTCTCCCCGCTACCCCCGCTGCAAGCCTGACGCCCCACTTTCCAAGCCCCTTCAGCACTGTTCGCAAGGTTCCTGGGGAGGCCCGGGGGGTGTCCAGCCCCGCCGGAGAGCGTCAGGCTCCTTCGGCCGGCCAGGGGGCTCGCGGAGGCGGAAAGGGAGCGACGAGTCCCGCACCACCCCCACTTACCCACTTTGTCCTTCCCGTACATGTGCCCGGCCACCTGATGCGAGAGGGGCACGCAGCCGTTCAGGAACCTAAGCTTGCCGCCAGCCGATTGCAGGGTGCCCTCGGAGGCGGCCTCGCTCGCCGGCGGGGTCCTCATTTCTGGGGAGCCCGGCGCCTCAAGCCGGAGGGGGGATGGCGGCTCCGTTGCCATAACGGAGAGCTGAAACGGTGGCGGTGGCTAGAACAGGAAAAAAAAAAAAAAAGGGAGAAGGGTGGCAGTGCCTTGAGAGCGCGGGGTCGCTCAGGCTCCGCGGCGGGGAGGCCCGGGGGTTCCCGCCGCTGGTGCCGGCTGAGGCCCGGGGAGGGGGCCCATGGCGCCGCGAAGGCTTAGGCACTCCCCTGCCCAATTCTCAGCGGAGCGCGGTTCCTGGCTCCCGCTCCTCCACAGCTGCGGCCGCCGACCCCAGCGCTGCGGTGGAGATGGAACCGAGCCGAGGAGCAGCGGCGGCAGTACTGCCCCGCGCTCCCCCGGGCCCTGACGGTGACGGCAGCCCCACCTCCCGCGCCCCCGCCCCCTCCCGCCGTCCTCCAGTCCCCTCAGCAGCCGCGCGCGCGTCAGCGCCGCCTGTACAGCGGCTGCAGCCGCGAGCTTCCGACTGCGCGACCCGCGGCCGCCGGTGCAACTGAGCATGCTCAGAGGCCGTCCGAAAGGACACCCCCCCCCCCCCCCAACCCACGGCGGGGCGAGCGCGTTCGCAGTCCTTCGCACCCCAACCTGAGCGTTGATGTTAGGATGCCACCGGTGCTATTGTGCTTCTGTTCATTCTATGTGCATTCCAGCGCTTCCCGTGGGCCAGCTCAAAGACGGCAGGGGCTTCCAATTTTGAGGAGCCGTCATTTACTAGGAGAGTTGGCACTAGCAAGGCCAAGGATGACTTGGGAGGCCACCCCTTTTCAATCAACTTTCTCCAACTCCCAACACACAAAAGTACAATAGAAGTAAAAGCTGACAACTTGTTAGAAGACGCACCTTCAGAACACCCTTCACATTTACCCTTAGCCTTCTTCCCTAGATTGCTGTCACTCTTTAAAAAAGAATTTTGGAACCCCACGCTGATTTGAGCATGTAGCAGATAGAGAATCCTTTATTTTTTTCAGTGAATACATTTTTTTGAAGAAATGAGCAAGTTTTTCCTCTCTCGCACCCAATACTTAGCGCAGGTTCCAAGATACTGAAGAGTTGACTAACCAGGCCAAAGGCAAGAAAAGACGGAGTGTTAAATTCGGAGATAGGAGGTTTGGAGTGGGACGCTACCATTGATTCCTGTGTGCCTGCTACAAGCACCTTATAGAAAACTAGACCTGGCCTTGCAGTTACCGGACTGTGCAAGAATATGTTAGGTAAAATCGTAGATATCTGATTATGGCAAGTGTCCTACTAACACCTGTCCTCTGCCCCCAGAAATGCACACACCTGGAAGGGACATAAAACTTGGGCTGGATTCTCCATTCCCCTGGCCCTGCCCGTTTGCTCGCTGGCCCCGCCCCTCATTTGCGCAAACTCGGTTACTAAGCTCTGGAGGCCTTTTCACTCTCTCTCCTACCGCTGTCAAAATCCGGACTCCAGACTTCCCGAAAGCTCTGTACAGAGACTCCACGCATGCGCAGCATCAACTAGGGGGTTAATACACACGTGCTTAAGGTCCGCCGCGGCGCCTGCGCAGTAGCAGGCCTGGTGTCCGTACCCTTAGTACGCCTCTCGCACCTTGACTGCGTTTGTCCTCTCCGACCCCGTTTGTGTTCAGTATCCTGTCCACACGCCTTGCAAGCAACGACGCAATGAGTCTGACCTCCAATTCCAGCATACGAGGTGAAGTGGGGCGGGGGGGGGGAGGGGGCGGGAGAGGCTGGTGGCCTGCGCACAGGTTGCAGTGTACTCAGCACCTCTCCGGTTTGTTAACCCGTGCGTCCGCCGGTCCTGTGACCTTGAGATGCTGAAGGGCAAGGGCTTGGCCAGCCTGCGGGCTCCGGGCGGATGGAGAAAGGGGGCGAGATGAGGGTATGGATTGCCGGTGTAACGGGCGCAAGTGTCTAAAGGGCTATGCAAGCGTGTTTCCTTCACCAGCCAAACTCTGAAACCTAATAACGCTGTTGCTAGCTTTCCCTGTTCTCTCCTAAGAAGCCTCTGTTCTTAAATCACAGAGCCTGTAAAAAAGAAGAGTGGGGGAGGGAACACACATGCCCTCCCCCTCACGTTTTAATCAATGTAGAGTCAGAACATCAATTTCCTACAATCCTGAAGTGATGCATGACGAATCACATTTTAGTATTGTACTTTTTTTTTAAAGGAAAGAAACCCAATGCTAGATTTCCAATTTCTCATTTTTTTAATTTTACCTCTGGCATCTGGCTCTTAGCGGCTGTAATCCAGGAGAGAGGATTGAAACCGGAGCTTATTGAGCCTTCAGCTGCTTCCCTTGTGCTAGTAGTACCTAGCGTTTGAAAACAACACTTCTTAGAAGATCTAATTAAAATTAAGACACTATAGGTGTAGTTAAGAGTGAAGTTTGTCTTTATAACGATATTTGTCTATTGTATAATTGTTAGTGTAATACTGTACACCAGCTACGTGGTATGTGTGATCTCTCTGCCCAGGTACAAAACACCACACTCCACGATTTGGTTACCCGTAACAAAAATTCAGAAAGGATAAAAAGTCCAGAAGTTAAGTAGAACTAGCCCGTTGATTCACTCAGTAAATATTGGGCATCTAGAATGCCAAGTACTGTGAAAGGCCCCTACGACCTCCAGTCCTCCTTTTGTAAAAGTGGTTGATTCTGTAAATTGGAGAATTCTAAATTGCCAAATTTTACCCACAGGATAAGGCTGGATAATCCATGACATTTTGAAATTAGAATGTAGTACATATGTAGGTGATGATTTGCAATAATTATTTCCAAGGATACTCATGATTTCCTTTAAACAGAGGCACCTTGGTGTATATATAATAGAGTGATTTTTATTTGTGTTTTTGTTAAATAAAAAGAAAACTATATTTTCTGGGGATAAGACTGTTATGTAAAATAAAATGTCCATGTGACTTATGCCACTGATACTTCTAATTTTAGTA
This sequence comes from Tamandua tetradactyla, assembly GCF_023851605.1. Lineage (NCBI taxonomy): Eukaryota > Metazoa > Chordata > Mammalia > Pilosa > Myrmecophagidae > Tamandua > Tamandua tetradactyla. The sequence goes on along the minus strand of NC_135339.1, from coordinate 39,219,869 downwards.
GCACGCTATTGGTGAAAGAGGAGAAACCCTAGGACTTATTACTATCAGCAGGGTAATCTTTCCTGACATCAAGACAAATAGGGTTTTTTTGTTTTTGTTTTTTATTAGTTTTCCATTAGTTTGCCATTTTTTTCTAAGGGATAGAAAATTGCTTGGTGAAGCAGTTATTAGTTTAAACTTGAAATACTCAACTTTGTTATGAGGATAACTACTTTCATTTTACCTAAAAACATAAAGGTTGTCTTGACAACTATGGAAAGAAGCCCAAGGCCTTTGTAATTCTCTTTTACCAGCACCCTCCTTCTCAAATACAGTGGTATAATAAGCAGAGAATTTCTTGGGGATATGCCTTGTAATGTTTAAATCTCATAAAATTTGGTTTTACTTTGTTTTTAAACCAATACTTCTTAACTTAAATCTTTTAGTTTGCGGCAGTGAATATAGGATGATCATGTCTCTTCTCAGCTAAATGTGTTAATAATTATAAAAGCCTTCGAATGATGCCTGACAATGGTAAACATTACATAAGTATTTGTAAATAGAAAATAAAAGTATGCATGTTTGTGTTCTTGTTACTTCTCTGCCCAGTGTGCTCGAAGATCAATTCCTAAGACACTAGGATATCTGAGAGAAAAAAAATCTGCCTCAAACTGCAGTAACTCTGATATTTTATAGAATCAAAAGATGGGCAAGTTTTAGGATAATGAGCACAGTGGTGCAAGATGACAAGGTTAGAGATGATCTAGTTATTGAGCATGTGCAGATTGATTGCATACTTAATCACCGATGTATGTAAAAAAAAATGGTGCCCTTAGTATGATGATGGGTATGATTTTTAGTACTACTGTGGTAGTTTGCAATATCTGACTGAAACTTGCTCCAGGACAACCTCTTGACTCTATTTAAAATCTTTCAGGTGCTGAAACTTTATTTTGTTGTATTTCTTTTCCTTCTTTTGGGCAACCAGTCCCATGATGCCAGGGCTGGGCTCATCCCCTGGGAGTTGCATTCCACATAGAGGGAAAGGTAGTAAGTTTATATTCAGTTTGGCTTAGAGAGACCACATCTAAGCAAAGAAGTTCTCTGGGGGTGACTCAGGCATTAATTATAAGGAGTCTTAGCTTTGCTGTTACAGAAACATTTCATAAGAGCAAGTCTCAAGATCAGGGGCTTGGCTTATTAAATTCAGAGCCCTGAATTGCTTATGAGAATAATAGAATTCCCCAGGTGGGGAAATTTAATAGTCCCACGTTTTTTCCTCTAGTCCCTCAAGGGTGTTTGCAAATACTTTTTCACTTTCTGCTCAAAATATTCAGAGATACATCAGGGTATCACATTAACCTACATAGACTATTAAGATCTCATTTCCTATTCCAGGTTTCATGTCAAATAAAGCTGAATTAGATTGTTTAAATAAACTGACCAGTTATGAGTTAATGTGCTACAAAAAAATTTAAATTTTGGACAAAATAAACATCTCTTCCTTTGGTCTCACATAGAAATTAAAGTCTTAAAATACAATCAATATCCTTTACCCTTTATTCTGATTTACTTTCTTCCTACCCAGATTAGCTTCGTTAGTAGCTCTAATTGAAGTCCAATCTTTTTTCCAGCTTTTTAACAGTGGCTGTTTGGTGTAATGCTGATTGCACTGGAGAACTCTAACTCTGATTTTCAGTGTCACACAGATACCCAAAGTTTCAGGGAAATAACAGGTTATGCACAAAGAGCAAAACGTCTCAGAATTTAGAATAACAGTTAAACTCAGGAATAAGTGTGATTGCTATAAGAGCTTACAATGTAGGCCCTAATTTTCTTAGAAGAGTTTTCTAAATTAAGCTATCTTCAGAAATAAAAATATTTGACAATTGACTTACATTGGGGTCATTAACCACAAACCATAGAAGAGGTTTTTGTCCTTCTCACTTTTATACATTTACCAGGGTTATGTCAATTAACAGGTAGAACATAATTTATGTGTTTGACTTGCTTCTCTTTCAAAGTCATTTTTTGTCAAAGATGAAGCATTAGAGCAAAGTAGTGTAACTGACAAATAAATTTGGCTGGTTCCTTGATTTGTAACCTTTGTCTAAGAATAGTTAAAATCATGACTAACAACATCATACTGTTGTGTAACATTATGCAGATCAATATCAGGATACAATGTGAATAGTGAAAACATTGTAAAGTCTTTAGGAATTTTATATAGTCTCTAAATATATGAATAGCATTTCACCAATACAGATTTAACTAACAGAAGGATAGAAGAATCCTTTTCATTGTTGTACTGCTTCCCAAACACTTGTTATGCAATAAACTGGTTGTTTTTTACGAGGTGAAAGAACAAATCTTTTGTAATAGTTTTCCTTTAAAAGTGAGACAGGGCTTCTGAAACAAAGGATGATAACTCAATATAAACATCAATGAGGATATTATTCTCATGTGACACAGAATCTTTGTCTTATAGACAGAATACATAGATGGTTAAGAAAAACTTTTTATAACCTTTCATTACGAGCAGACCATTGTGAGGCATGCAACTAGGTGAATGAACCTTAAGGACAGTACGTTGAATGAAATGTCTGAAACAAAAGGCAAATATTTTCATGCCTCACTCATATGGTCCAACTGTAATATACAAACAATTGAAATTGAGAGCATGGGTTATCAGGTTGGGGCCTATTGAAAAGAGTCCTAGATTATAAACTCTTAGAGCAGCCGCATCTGTTCTGGAGTTGTAAGTGTTATTTCTAAATTTTGAGATACTGAGCTGTTTGTTTATAACCTGGTCATTCCCTGAAACTACAGGTATTTATGTGACACCTGAGACTCAGAGTTTAGAGTTCTGAAGCTGTGAAACTCAGCATCACTCCATACAGCAACTGTTAAAAAGTTGAAAAAGTGATCTGTCTTCGACGAGAGATATGAATGAAGCTTATCTAGATAAGACTAAGAATATAAGATAAAGGATAATATGGTCCATATTTTGAAATTTCAATTTCTGTGTGAGGTCAAAGGGAGAGAAGTTTATTTTGGTGCAAAATTTATATTTGCACCAAATGTAAATTTGGTTAGCACATTTTCTAATTTAACTTGTATGGTCAGTTTATTCAAATACCATAATTACATAGAATTTTGAATAGGGCATGAGATTTTATTGGTTGGCACAGGTTAGTCTGATGCTCCGATGTATCCCAGAGTAATTTGGCAGAGAATAAAAAAGTATGCAAAGTATTTGCAAAGTCCTTTTAAGGAACTGGGGAGAAAGGAGGAAATATTAAACGTCTCCATCTGGGGAATTCCTGATATTCTTGCAAGCAGTGGGGATGGCCAAATCAATAGGTTGAGCCCTCCATCTTGGTGTTTGCCCCTATGAAACTTATTCCAGCAAAGGAGGAGCTAAGCCTATTTATAATTATGCCTGAGAGTCACCCCCCACCCCCCAGAGAACCTCTTTTATTGCTAATATGTGGCCTCTCTCTCTCTAAACCAACTCAACAGGTGAACTCACTGCCCTTCCCCCTATGTGCGGCATGACTCCCAGGGGTATGTATTTTCCTGGCAACATGGGACAGAACTCCCAGGATGATCCAGGACCCAGCATCTGGGACCTTCTTGACCAAAAGGGGAGAGAGAGAAATGAGACAAAATTAAGTTTCAGTGGCTAAGAGATTTCAGAGTTGAGAGGTTATCCTGGAGGTTATTCTTAATGCATTATATAGATATCCCTTTTTAGTTTATGATGTATTGAACTGGCTAGAGGGAAGTATCTGAAACTGTTGAACTGTATTCCAATAGCTTTGATTCTTGAAGAGGATTGTATAACTATATAGCTTTTTCATTGTGACCATATGATTGTGAAAACCTTTTGTCTGATGCTCCTTTTATCCAGGGTATGAATAGATGAATTAAAAAATAAAGATAAAAACAAATAAATAATGGAGGGGGATTAGGGGTGAAAAAAAATGGAGAGATTGAAATACTGGTGGTCAATAAGAGGGAGGGATAAGGGGTAGGGGATGAAGGAGGTTTTTTTTTTTTTTTTCTTTTTTCTTTTTATTTCTTTTTCTGGAGTGATGCACATGTTCTAAAAATGATCATGGTGATGAATACTATGTGAGGATATTGTGAGCGATTGATTGTATACTTTGAATGAAGTGTGTGTGAAGGTATCTCAATACAAATATTTAAGAAAAAGAACAGAACAGCAATCTTCATTATTTTAACCAAAAGAAAAGATAAACTCCAGTTTTTTAATGCAGTCTAGCACAAAAAAACTCTTGCAAAATATTATAAATGAATCTATCAAATTTTGGTCAATATTTACTATGACAAACAGTTCCTTTCACAAACCTACAATTTTCTATCCATTCAGATCTTGTCTTACGTATTACATTAGCCATTTTACTTTAGGACAGATATTAGACAAGCTTATCAAATTTTGGTCAGCATTGACTATAGTAAACAAAAGTCACTTTCACAAACCTTCCACAACTTTCCATCTCACTCAGGCTGTGCCTACTCATTCTTGAGGATAAAACTCCACATTTTTCTTTAGTAAAGGTCATGTTATATATTTTACATACCTGTATACTTTAAGTTACCAAAGAGATCTTTAATACTATCTTTAAACATATTTCAAAACATGATTATTTTTAAAAGTTTGGCAAAAATAATAACTTAATTTCTTTAAACAGAAACTTACATATTTTTCTCCCATAATAAAGATCTAATAGACATAATTATAGCTTATTCTATCTGTAAACTTGTATAAATATAGGGAGAACATACCTAAGTAGAATAAAATTGTAATTGTTTGATTCACAAACTCATTAGAAAATCAAGACTAGTACTAGGCTTTGTCACTGCCTTTTTTTCCGGATGTATTTGTTTTTATATTTCTTCTGTTGGAGGTTAAAAAAACCTCTCTGTTTTTATTATATCCCGGAATTATGAACAACTTCAAAAGCATATTGACTACCAAGCCTAGAAAATAGAGCACAATTGCCTAATTTATCCCAAGCGTAAATCCAGGAAAACTTTTCCACAGCTCTCAAGGACATTGTCGTATACTTACTGAAATTCAGCAATTAGATCTTAGTCGATTACATCTGTCTCAAGGCTATTTATATTTTAATAGTGATTTGTTTACAATTGTTATCATTACGAAGGTATTTTTGGAAAAAAGAATTTTAATTGGGCAATTCTTTCAGAACAGTTATGGCTTATTCCACAGCATGTCTTCTGTGCCTCCCATTTCTAAACTCTGTGCCCAGTAGAAGGAATTCTAAACCAAGCCCACAGCTCCCCCATCTTTCTATACCCCACTCTTCCCTATTACTGCCTGTTCTAGTTTGCTAGCTGCCGAAATACAATATACTAGAAACAGAATGGCTTTGAAAAAGGGGAATTTAATGAGTTGTTAGTTTTATAGCCGAGAAAATGTCCCAATTAAAACAAGTCTATAGAAATGTCCAATCAAAGGCATCCATCCAGGGAAAGATACCTTGGTTCAGGAAGGCCAATGAAGTTCAGGGTTTCTTTCTCAAGTGAGAAGGCACATGGTGAACACAGTCAGGGCTTCTGTGTCAGCTAGAAAGGCACATGGAGAGCACGGTGTCATCTGCTAGCTTTCTCTCCTGGCTTCCTGTTTCATTAAGCTCCCCGGGAGGTGTCTTCCTTCATCTCCAAAGGTCGCTGGCTCGTGGACTCTCTGCTTTGCGGTACTGCAGCATTCTCTACTCTCTCTGAATCTCCTTCATTCTCCAAAATGTTTCCCCTTTTATAGGACTCAAGAAACTTCCCAAGACCCACCCAAATGGGTGGAGGCATGTCGTCACCTAATTCAGTTTAACAACCACTCTTGACTAAATTACATCATCCAGGGAGATGATCTGATAGTTTCAAACATACAGTATTGAATAGGAATTATTCTACCTTTATGAAATGGGATTTCGATTAAAAAGTGGTTTTTCTAGGGTCTATACATCCTTTCAAACTGGTACACTGTCTTAGCTGGTTCATTCATATTCAGCTAAGGTTTAAGAGGCCATGAGGGCAGGGATTGGTGAGACAGAAGGAATGACCCCTGGTCTGTTGAACTTGGATTTAAAGGTTTTAAATGAAGGAGGCGGAATTTAAGACCCCTAAGGTGGCCTTAGTGTTGCTAAGAATTCCTATACACTTATTTTAATTGTTTCCGATTATTAGATCTATTTCACTTAAGGCTATGACCCATACAATTGAAAAAGTCTTTGCCATTTCCCAGAGCAGTCCTCTTTTGCCTTCAGGAAATTTATGCAAAGCAGGCAGGGATTTCTTTCTAGTGTCCAGGTATATTTACCCTAATTACAAATGCTAATGCCTTGAACCCTGTACCTAGAGCTCTTTAAGAATTTTTGTCAATTTGCTGTTATCATCTGAAGGTGTAAAAATATACATTAAAAAGCAGACAGACACAAGTAGAGAGTTAGTCACACACAAAAGAAACAAATGCAGAAATATACTCCTTTTTTTAATAAAAGAAAAATTTACAAACTGTCTTTACTTTTTGCTTTGCAAAAGACATCAAAGATCATAAAAAGACAAACTATAGACTGGAAGAACTTATTTACAAATCACATTTCTCACAAAGAACTTGTATCCAGAATATATAAAGAACTCTCAAAGTTCAACAATATAAAAACAAACGACTTAGTTGAAAAATGGGTAAAGATTTTAACAGACATTTCATTAATGATATACAGTTGGCAAATAAGTATATGAAGAGATGTGTAACATCTTTAGTCATTAGGGAAATATAAACTAAAACCATGATGAGATACCATTAAACTAATCTATTAGAATGGCTAGGGAAAAAAAACTGACAAAACTGAGTGCTGGGCGGGCCGCGGTGGCTCAGCGGGCAAGAGTGCTTGCCTGCCATGCCGGAGGACCCCGGTTCGATTCCCGGCCCTAGCCCATGTAAAAAAACAAACAAACAAACAAAATATAATAAAACAAGAAAATGTTTAAAGATGTTTCCCTTTCTTCCTCCCTTCCTTCCTTCTATCCTTCCTTCCTTCTCTGTCTTTCCTTCCCTTCCTCCCTCTCTCTTTAAAAAAAAAAAAGAAAAAAAAAAAAACTGAGTGCTGGTGAGAAAGGGGAGCAACATTGCCAATGGACAGGCACTTTGGAAAACAGTCTGTAAGTATCTTATAAATTAAACATACGTTTACAATATGACCTAATAATCCCATTCTTAGATAGTTACCCAAGAGAAATAAAAACTTGTGTTCACACACACAAACTTATAGATGAATGTTTATAACAGTTTTATTCATAATTACCTAAGTTGGCCCTCCTGTGTTTATGCCCATTTGCAACCTACTTTGCCATGACACATAACCAACACTGATTACTTCTTCAAGTTTCAGTTTTTCTCTTAGGACTCTTCCCCTTTCTCTGCCCCAAACTTTGCCCATACTAAGGATAAGATTATACTGTGGGAGCTACTGGAGCCCCAGCCGTTCCTTGAAGATGTGCTGTTTTCTGCTAGTTCCCATTCAGTCATGAACCTCCATGAGTCTTCTCAACATTTTCCTTAATCCCTAACAAATCTTCAGTTCTGGCAAGTAAAGGCAGCACAGTCTTCTCACTGCCTGCTGTTCTACCCTTTTCTGGTCTCTACTTTACACCTCTGTTCCTTACTTCCCCACTCTACCTAATGCTGTCTCTACTTCCTAGGTCATCTCCATCTTCCTGGACATTTGCTGTTCCTGGATCACAGTCTTCCCTCTCAGACATAGGTACTACCCTGGATGACCTTCAGTGATGATCCTCTCGTTTCCCACACCCCAAGATTTTTATTTCACAGACCTTCATACTCTGTCTGTCCTGGCTTGTACAAATTGTACTTTCTGGGATCTGAACCCAAACACATTAATCCCACACATTGCTCCTCCCTTCTATTATCTCCCTCAGTTGGTGGTACAACCACCCTGGCTAGAAACTTGCGTACAGTTCTAGGCTAACAAATTCGTAAATGCTGGTAGGAAATTATAAACTACCAGCATTGGCTGAAAAAGAATAAGCAGTGTCACTGGTTGATGCCAAAGGAAGAAATTGGTACAGTGCTCAGATTTCTACTCCCCTCCCATCAAAAGTTTCTGGATCAGGCAGATTTATAGGTGTTGTTTTTCAGACTTCCAAAAAGCAGATAACTCATAGGGCTATTCAAATTGTTCTAGAGCTGCCTAACTATTTTTAGCAATCTAGTGTAACCCAGTTCCCAAATCTTAGAAAAGATGGGAAATACATTACAGAGCAGTCACACTTCATTTATAGATGCCAGTATCTTAAACATCTTAACAAATGCAATCATGCAGTATTGAAAGAAACTTAAGACATCGCATCCAGCTAAGATGGTAAGCATATAAGGATAACACACTATTAGGAAAAATATTAATATATGTAATTAGGTCAAAAAAGAACTATCATCTTGAAAGATCTAAAATGATATAAAATCCAGCATCCATTTATATTAGAAACTGAATAGGAAGTAAAAACTTTTTAAAATTTTTTCTATTTAATCCATTAATCTTCCGTATGGAATATTCATTGATAAAGACTTAGTTTTATAACAATTTGGAAATGTCATTACAGTGCTTGAATTGTTATCACTTCCATCCATTTGGGGTACCTGAATGTTGATGTGACTTGAGTGTTTATAGATTTCCCACATTCATGATACTTAAGAGTGTTTGTCTCTGTGTGAACTATCTGAATTATAGCCACAGTCTTTCTGACACATCAACATATAAAATTTTCTTCATGGTACAACTCAAGGATACCAAATCAGGTTTATGTTAACCCTGCTTTGAAACATCTGAGACATTGAAATAGCTTTACATTAGTGAGATTTCTCTTACAAGTGGCAGAAAACTCTGCACAGAGCTACTTAAGGAAAAGAAAAAAGAATTTATTGATTCATATTACTTAAAAATGTAGTTTTCTCCATCTGTAGGATTCGTTCTCAGTCTTCAGTGTATCAGGCTAACAAACAAATTCAGCAGAAGAATTGTTGCTTCTTGGCAGGATTTGCCTGGTCATAGGGTTCATTTGAATCAGATGAACTCAGGTCACCTGAACCCATCATTGCAGCTAGATGGAAGGAATAGGGTAATGGGCCAGTTGAAGAAGGGGTAGAGCCCCATCTAAACCACATGAATCATTGAGTAGAGAAAGAGTAGTCTCCCCTGCTCCACACACACAAAGGGTCAGTATTACAATGAAAAGGGCATAAAGAATGCTGTGAGCCCAAAAGAACCAAGGTCCAGCACAGATTTCTCTCCGAGGTAAGCATACTCTTGATGATTAAGATGGGAGGAAGTCCTAAAGGCTTTCCCCCACTTGCTACACTTGGAACAGTCCACTGTGTCTTCTCTTGATGCTGACTTAATGTTGATTTAACAGCAAAAACTTTTCCACCCTCACTACACACGTAGGGTTTCTCCCCAGTGTGGACTCTCTGATGCAACTTAATACTGATTTAACAGCAAAAGCTTTTCCACATTCATTACACTCAAAGGGTTTCTCCCCAGTGTGGGCTCTATGATGTATACCTAACTCAGAACTACTGAGAAAGCCATTTCTACACTCCTTGCAGTGATAGGGTCTATCCCCACTATGCATTCTCTGATGCCTGATGAGATTTTCACTGTTATTAAAGACTTTGCTACACTTCTCACATTGATAGGGCTTCTCTCTGGTGTAGATTCGCTTATGCCAAATTAATGAAAAACTGCCATTAAAGGCTTTTCCACTCATTATGATCAAAGGCTTTTTCCCCAGTGTGAATTCTCTGATATCTAACATAGTAACAAAAATAGCTGAAGTATGTCCCACACTCCTCACATCTGAAGGGTTTCCTTGCACAGTAGATTCTCTCATCCTTTCCTCTAATATTTTTCACTGTGGGGATTTCCTGGCACTTCTCTAGTTCACTCTTTTGGAGTTCACGTGATATCTTTATGTCTCTTTCTTCAGAAATTCCCTGTGTTGATGTGAATTCGTTATAAATGTTGGTCTCAGCGTCTTTATAGATGCCTTTGATCCTCTCTGCCGATGGCTCTTCCTGTGCCTACAGACCCCAACACAAGTCCCCTCCCTCCAGAAGTGGGACCAGGGCACATTTGCAAGCTGGGTATCCCAGGGAAGTCAGGTTCCCATAATTCATCAGCATCACTGCCCTGTGCAGAGCCCTCTGTGTGGGAGCAAGGCCAGCCCACTCTGTCCAGGTGAAGTACGCAGCCATGGCCTCGAATGTCACCACCTCCTAAAACAAAGGTTCCTGCTGCCCCAGAGCCAACCCCCTGGTTCAGACCCAGATTATAGAATAACGGGGACAGTAGGAGGGCTTAGAGATGGTCCTGGTGCTGGGCTGTCAGGGACCTGGCTGCCATTTCCTGGGCTCCCTCTTAGGGAAGGGCAGGGGTGGACAAAGGCTGTGGATTCTCTGCATGATGCACTCAAATGACCAATTCCTGAGACAGCGGGGTTTCCCAGAAATATACTTTTGAGAGGGACAAATAAAGGATTGATATGCATTATTTCATCTCATCCCCTTTCTGCTCTCTTTTGTGGAGCAGCTGGAACTGTAATATAGTGTCCTTTTCTGTGGAACCATTTTCAGGCCATTTCTTTCCTTATTCTAAATCATATTGAGGCCAGAAATCAACTATTTTTGTTGGTTTTTTTTTTCCATAGACTCATAATTAAAATCTTTGCAGTTTTTCAAAATACAGTCCAAAGGTCTATATTCAGGAATGCTATTATAATTAGAATTTCCCATTTTAAAGATTTTGCGCTGTCAGCAACTAGCTAGGAACACTTGAACAATACAAATGTAGTACCGCACCAACTAACAAATTTAAATAGACACAACATTTACTATATATTTAAGTAACACACACCAATTAATAACTAGACCAAACACACCAATTAACAATTAAATAGGCATTGAATACTTACTGTACCTAAGTAACACACCAGTCAACAGTTAAACAGGCATCATACACTTACTTTCATTTAATACCAATTAATTGTTGGAATACTTATTTTCTGGGCTTCTGCTCAACAAACTCAGATCAGGGCCTTGAACTCCATACAGAATGGTACCCAAAAAACTAAAAAGGTGTCGAGTTCAGAGCGGAGCAAAGGGGGGATCATTCTGGAAGCAGGACCCAGGCCTCAAACCCAGGTCCATGGGACTTGAACCACCATACTGACTTAATGATCCACTTTTACATTGATAACCCACTTACCCAGTCTGATGTCTAGACTTAGAATTGGAAAACTGTTTCTAGGAGATGGCGCCTAGAGTCTTAAGAGCTGACAGAGTAGAGAAAAACCCAGTTGCCAGGCCTCTAACTAAAAGAGTCTAGCAGCCATAGAAGGCTCAGTTACCACATTTAACTGTCTCGCCAGGGTTCCAAATTTTGGGGAGTCAAACTCCTTGCTTAGGAAATCTTTGCCCCTCTGGGGTCATCAAATGGATACCAATTAAAAGCGGGGCTCTCTGCCTGATGTGTTCAAATGACCAATACTTGAGACACCAGAGTTTCAAAAAGAGAAAGAACTTATTGCTAGGTGCGAAGGATGGCCTATTAGCCTAAAAATCTGTCTCCCCAAACTGCAATAATTCTCATAGTTTTATAGTATCAAAAAATGAGCAGGTTTTAGGATAATGAGCCCAATGGCTTAAGATGACATGGTTAGAGATGATCTCATTATTGAGCATGTACAGATTGATTACACGCTTAGTCACAGAATGTATGTAAGAAAATGGTGGTCTTAATATGATAATGGGTTTGATTTTTAGTACATATGATGAGGTACGGGTCACTTATATGTTAAAGTCGAAGCTGCTGCATGTGTCAGGCAGGCCAATTTTGGTTAGTTCCACCTCTATCAAGATAGCTTTGGAATTGGGGTGAGTGAGTTCTCGGTAGACTCAAGGCCCTTCATTAGTAAACATTAAAGGCTGTCCTGAGTGATCACAAGACTCTGCAGTTGACCAGATAAAGGGATACAAGTGATGATCAGTCACAAGGTTTTTATAATCACAGGAGCATAAGATATAGGCTATATAGTAATGCGATTATTACCCAAGTTCAAGGCAGCTGGTTACAGTTCAGAGATTTCAGGTATTTCCCTCAGTCTACTTTAATATACTAGAAAGTAAAAAGGAATAGCTATATAAAGATTCGGTAATCATAATCATCCCCTAAATTCTAGCTTCTTGGTTACAATTCTAACTTTAGAAGAAATATAGTATGCAAGCTATAAATAAAAAATAATGGGGATCAACACCATGACTTGAATCCAGAGAGAGACAGTGATTCAGGCAGTGAGAATGAGTGATTGAAAATTGAAACTGGTTATCCAAAGATTCCAGTCAGTGAGCTGGTTCTTGATAACCAGTTTGATTGAGGATACCATTAGTTTATTAACATTTCTGACCTTAATTGTTAAGGCCTTCACTGCCATGGACTCCTTCATGTTGCATAGGTGACATTCAGGAATCTAACTAAATGTCCTACTCTTTGACACCTTTAGGACTCATTGAATTTGCACTCATCCTTAGCTCACTCTCTTCTGCTTCCTTAAGCACTTGTCTTGATAATGTTATCTCTTACTCCTAAATCTTCAGTCAGCCACTCAAGGATTTTTCTTCTCTTCAGCCTTAAGTCTTTCATATTCACCTTCACCTTAAAAAAGAAAAGAAACAAACCAAATATTTTGACTTAACTTCCCCTCAAATCACCTTTTTTCCTTTTCTTTACCCTCAAGATGCAAAATAGGGGTTTGTCAAACTGGATGCTTTTTATCCATCCAAACCTAATACTACAATGTCATGTAGCCAAAACTACTTTTCATAAGTTCTTACTCTCTGACTTTTATATACTGTATAATCTATTGAAAGTAATTCATAATTTTCAAGTTCATTTAACTTCAACATATGGAAATATAGTTTGAGTTCTTTAAATTCATGGGATCATTTAAGGTGACCATTTAAGAGTTCTGTTTTGTCTGAGAAGGAAAGTGGAGTTCATACTAAGAATAAAAAAGGTAACTCCTCTAAGTTATAAAAAATAAATAATGGGGAGAATTGGGTACTGTAGATAAAACATCAGTGGCCATGAGTTCATATTTGTTGGAGCTGGGCACTGGGAAATGGAGGGTCACCATACTATGCTCTATAATTTGTGTATATCTGAGATGTTCCATAATAAAGACTTTTAAAAAAAATCTCAGAGAAATTATTTAAATTCCACGCTTTTATACAATATGTTAAGACTAAGAGTACTGAAAGTCATTTGGTATAAGAATAATTTGACAGTATGATGGACAGCTTGAATTATAAATTAATAATCCGTTCATTTCTTTTTACTCACCTAACATTGAGTACCATCTATAAGCCAGGTTTGAGAGAAATATATTACCAGGCTCAGGGAAGACCTCAGGGAAGGTGAAGGTGAGATTTAAACATAGCTCTCCTCCCCGTCTCCTGAGATAAAAGGAACATTCTGATTCTATGACAGTTGACAGTTGTCAGAAAGCAGTTTTTGGCAGAAAAGGAGCTAAAGGAAAAGAAGCTGGGTGAGATTTCTAAGTAAAAGCAAAACAGTCCCCAGAGTAAAGAAAAGCCTAGGAATGGATATTAAACAAGTTAGGAAGACGTTTCTGTTTTTTCAATCTCTCAATAATGTTAAGAGCGAAATCCAAAGATTATACATTAGTAAACCAACAGAAGAGTTAGAGTTATTTAGACGTTACCTTTCTATTTTATTTTCTTTATATTAATGGTGTTTGTATAGATAGAAAAACATTATTAAGCAAGGTTCATTACGGTGGTATTTTTATCTATACCATTAACTGTATCTTGAGAGATATCTGTAGAACAGGAAAGGGAAGTAAACCAGAAGAAACACAAATAATGTTCAGGTATTTCTGTACCCAATTCTAAAACGATGTCTGAAAGGTAACAATTGAAATGATATATCTTGACAAATTGGGTCTTGGTAAAGTCCCTTGTTGTCTGTGAGACTAACTAAAGACAAAATCCAATTTCAGTAGTCATATATCCTATTCAGTTGAACTGTTACTTGGGTTTTATTATTTTTATTTCTTTTGCTGTCTTCTAGGTTTCAATCTTTATCCTAATCATTGACTTTTTTTTTTTTAACATTTTTTGTTGTGAAATATATATACAAAAAAGCAATAAATTTCAAAATACATTTTAACAAGTAGTTATAGAACAAATTTCACAGTATGGTATGGCTTACAGTTCCACGGTTCCAGATATTTCCTTCTAGCTGCTCTAAGACACTGGAGACTAAAAAGAAATATAATGACTCAGTAGTCTTACTCATTAGTTTAATCTTATCTTTTCTGTTACACCAACTCCTTCCCTGTTGATCCTTCTTCCAATCTTTGGGAATATTAGGGCATTGGCTATTCTAACTTCTTCATGTTGAAGAGGAATATCAACATTAAGAGATGCAAACGGTTGATGCTCTTGGTGAGACTAGTAACTCTGGATTTCATGGCTTATTTGGCCTAGGAACCATCTGGAGATTTTAGGTTTCTGAAAAATAAACTTAGTGAGTGAAACTTCTTTAGAGTCTCAGATAGAGTCCTGGGTTACCTCTGGGTTTACAGGAGTTCTGTTGGTTGGTGCTTGGCAAACAGTGGCAATTAGCAGTATCTAACTGAGACTTACATAAGAGTAACCTCAAGAATAGCCTCTCTACTGTGTTTGAAATCTCTTAGCCACTGATACCTTATTTTGTTACGTTTCTTTTTCCCTTCTTGGTCAGGAAGGCATTGTTGATCCCATAGTGCCAGGGCCAGGCTTATCCCTGAGAATCATGTCCCACTTTGCCAGGCAAATTCACACCCCTGGTGTCATGTCCCATGTAGGGGGAAGAGTAGTACTAATTGTTGACTTTTTAGTTCATCATTTTTGTCTCTCTCTCTAGTTTCCTTTTCTTTCTTTTCCTTGGTTTTACCAGTGGCATTCATAGTTTTTTGTTGTTGTTGTTGTTTGCTGATTCAGGCTGCAATAATGAAATGATAAAACAGCAACATTTATCTTACTTCTGGGAACTCTTAGATTTGTCCTTAATGAAATTAGAGAATTAGTGCTTGGGGAAAGAAAGAAAAAGAAATAGAAATTATTTTCTTAAGACCTGATCTAGCTTGGTGATTCTAAAAAAACTCAGTTGGAATAAATACAGAGCTATTTTCTAGCACACATAAGGTAGTTTGCATGTGAAAGGGTCAGAGGTTACCCTTTCTGTAGGCAGGAGTCACAGAATACATGTTTGTTTTCCCATAGGGCAGCCACACCTGGGTAATATCTAGGGTCAGCTCCCATTTTTTTAGATGATGCCTTTGCTGTTGTCTCTTTTCCATATTGATTAATGTCATTTCTTCCACGCTCAAAAAATCAGGTTTAAAAAAAGGAGTCATGATATAAACGTTTGATAATACGAGAATAGAAACTAGAAGAAAGTTTTAATGGCTGGAAGAGATTCTTTTGACCTATCATGGTTTTCAGGCAGAAATCCTGTAGGATTCTTTTTTTGTATCAGGAGACAAACAAATACTAGCTGAACGTGGTTGGTCTTTGGATCTCGTAGTGGAGCTTTTTGCCCTATGTAGGCACCATAAGAACAAGTGTGCTAGAGAATACCTCATAATATAACTAAGATCAACCGGCATTCAGGGACTTGTGTTACTTTAGTTTTGAGACGCTTTTTCCCTTTTAAGCTTATACTAAAGAACATATAAAATATTGAGCATATACTGAGCAAAGCAATATTTTAACCCATTTTGCAATAAGGATATTGGCTATGTAGAGTCACTTTCCTAAGGAGAATATTGTTATACTTCCTGGTGTAAGGAATATTTTCTGAAAAAAGGAATGTCCATGGTAAATAATACATCAGAAGGGAATATCATGAATCAAAAAATCATAAACATACAGCTCTGCCTGGAATCACCACAGGACAAAATCTTACAATACCTGTAGTTAACTCCCTCAAAGGAGTCAAAGGTCTAAAGCTGTCAGATGACTTATTAACTTAAGTTGTTTTCTCAGTCATGCAGCACCTGGGAAGAGCATAACATTAATGTTTATCTTAAGAGATTGCTGTGTGAAGGAGTAAAAATGTTGTGGGAAGGAAAACGAACTAAATTACTTTGTAGAAAAAAAAATATTTCTGTGGTTGAAAATAGTGTCCAAAGAAAATGCTAATCAGAAACATTTGATAAAAACTAAATTATTGAATAATCTAGAAGAGAAGGCCAAGATGAAAGGAGCTATTATGAGATTAGTTGTCTCTTTCCATTAGAGTTTTATAGGATTGAGCTCTAGTTTTATGTAAAGCACTGTTAGGTATTATGATTGATCATATTAGTAAAATAAGAAATTTGACTCAGTAGTGCAAATTAGCCATACGGTTGATTGTTCATTAAGCTTATGTTTATGGTTGGCCTTGGAATGTGTTTTTTGTACTTACCTCTCTAGGGATAAGATAGATAGTCTGGGAACTTATTTCAAACACTGTGAAGATCTGCCTCAGGAAATGCTGGGAAGCAGTCCAGTGTGTTTATTCTGACCCCTGTTCAACTTCTTCCTGCAGCCCACTCCATGCTGGGAATAGACAACTCTCCTCAGAGGCTGAGGCTAACCAGACTATGCCGAACTTTCTTCTCTCCAACATTCCCTGGAGCTGGGGTAGTTAGTTGTTAAATGCTTGGGTTTCTAAGGGCTCCTTGAAAACCTACAAGAAAAGTTTGTAGTCAAGCAAATAATTGCCCATAATAATGTCATTATATTTTAAATGAAGTTTATAGAGAATTTAGATCATCATCTGCTGGTGAATAATAGAAATTTAGAATTTATTAAATGAGAATTATGGCTATAATTTTGTTAATCTTGTTATGAAATTAGTACATTCTTATTTTTGTTTTAATAAGAAAGGCAGTTTTAAATTAAAAAACTTTTGAATGATTGCTTGTGGTTATAGTTATGCAGTAGTTACTATTGAATTTTGGTAAATCAAATCATTCTAAAATCACTAAGGGGTGTTGCTATTTACATGAACTCTGATGAGTCTTTTTTTTTTTAACATAATCACATTTTTTGTTGTTGTTGTCTTGTTTATTGTCTAAATATTTTACCTTTCAGATTTTTTTAAGCAATAGGCACCTGCAAGCTCATGTGCTGCATTAAATTTATTTATGAACACTTTTAAAAAGACTACTATGCCCTGTTTTTTCTTTTCTATCTATAAAATAATTTTTGTTTCCCTCTTCTCTCATAATTCAGCTTTCATCACTCAATAGAAAATACAGAGTTGCCTCAGTAAGGGCTGGGGAAAATCTTGACAAAGGACTTTTATACCAATGTGTTCTGATGTTTTTATTAACATAAAAACCTTTTTGTGTTGGGACACTTAATACTCAAATACTGGGATTTCCTGAACATTCATGTTAGATTATTAGTATATATTTTGGTTTTGATAATTCCTGTTCTCTTTTTTCACTCTAGTTGAATGGATTGCAGCAGTTACAATTGCTGCTGGAACAGCTGCAATTGGTTATCTAGCCTACAAAAGATTTTATGTTAAAGATCATCGCAACAAAGCTATGGTAAACCTTCACATCCAGAAAGACAACCCGAAGGTAGTACATGCTTTTGACATGGAGGATTTGGGAGATAAAGCTGTGTACTGTCGTTGTTGGAGGTCCAAAAAGGTGAGGAAAACAGCTCCTTTACTTTGTGTCATATTTAACGTAATGTTTCTTTTTTTTTAATGTCTCCCTACATATATGTATTTCTACATCTATAAATACACAAACACAGAGACAAATATGTGATATCATAGGGAATTTTGTTCACAACATGTTTCTGTTTTGTTTTGTTTTGTTTTTTGGGTTCATAGGCCAATAACATTTCTTTTTAAATTATTTTTTCAAACCTGTATTGCTAGGTATTGTCAAGATATCCCCCTTTCTTTGTTTTTAATGAAAACTGTTCTTTGTTTTCCAGTGCTCTCCTGGTATATACTTACTAAAATATATAACCACCGTGTCATGAAATTATATCATATCCTCATAGGGTTCAGGTCAAAGAAGAGAAAAAAATCCCTGTATTTCCTCTTAGAATTTCTTGATCTTAGCCTCTACTACCAGAAAAGGGAATATGCAGCCCAAATACAAAGAGAAGCAAAAGTAGAAAATTCTTTCTTTGAACTTTTAAGGTCCTAGATTCTAGGACAAGTTTTAGAAATTTCAAAAGAAACTTTAAAAAATTTTCTTGAAATTTCCTTGTGTGGTAAATAAATATATTCTTTATATCCTAAGCCATCTTTGAGCTGCAGCCTCTGTAGTTAAATATCTAAGAACATTGAATGAAAAAAATCTTACTTCCTTTTGTGAGAACTGCATTTCATCAAGTTCTATTTGAAAATGTTATCTTTCATACCTGCAGCTTTTAGGCAATGATGATAGCTGGTGATCTAAAGATGTAAAATGCTGTCCTAAGGTCATCTTGAAAGACTTCATACACTGAATGACTTCAGAATATCTGGTGTATTTGAGAAATATGGTAAAAACACTGCATGTACTGCCACTATTAGAAATCAGGTACAGTGTATTTCACTAAAGAGAACACTAAAAGGCCTAAGAAAATAGGCAATAAAAATGATAAATGAATTTCTGAAAGCCCCTTTTTTATTTGGGAGCTCTTCCCACAATGGAGAGCCATTACCTCACAGATATGGAAGAAGCTATATGCTAACTACTGGAAAGTATATTCTACTACCCTCCCCACCTTTTCTCCATATGATTGGTTTGTACAGTAGATATATAGTGCTTATATTTTGTCATTGTGATCAGAAACTGCTTGATGAACCAATGAAACATGCCCATTATAACAACTCGTACCTTAAAAGCACTGTTCATTTGGAATGTGAGATTATTAGTGGTAAGTACTACTGGGGTTATTAGAAAATACTCATGCAGTAATATTCAGAAGTCTAAACCTTGTTTGTTTTTAAAAAGCTGGTCTATAAAAGCTCCGATCTTTTGTTGCTTTATAAAACATAAAAACATAGGAAGTACTGTTTCTAGAAATCATGAAATTTTTTTTTCTTTTAGCATTTCAAACTAAATTTATTTTAACATTTTTCCCCCTATTATTTATTTTTATTCCATATGTTCTACTCAGCTGTTGATAAGGTAGATAAAAGGAGCATCAGACACAAGGTTTTCACAATCACACAGTCACATTGTGCAAGCTATATCATTATTCAATCATCATCAAGAAACATGGCTACTGGAACACAGCTCTACATTTTCAGGCAGTTCCCTCCAGCCTCTCCATTACATCTTGGTTAACAAGGTGATATCTACTTAATGCATAAGAATAACCTCCAGGATAACCAGAAATCATGAAATTTTTGAGTCAGAGTTTAATAGCCTTTAGTCAGTGATCTTAAATAAAAGTTCATTTAGCATCTACTATATATGCATGTATAATAAAAGTTAATAAAATAGCATGTGTCATAGATGTGTATGCTAGATGTTTTACTCACAAGTAAACTAAAGGAACATAAAAGGGAGAGCTTGGGCAGGCCACGGTGGCTCAGCAGGCAAGAATGCTCGCCTCCCATGCCAGAGCACCCGGGTTTGATTCCTGGTGCCTGCCCATGTAAAAAAAAAAAAGGGGGGGGGAGAGCTTATACTGTGGGCAAGAAGTTTCTGGAAAGGCATAGTGATATACATAGAAGTTCGGTTGTCCTGGAAAGATAGGTAGCATTTGAATAAGCTAGCAAATATTGGGGATTCTTTCTCAAACTCTGCTGAAGGATACACAGGTGGTTTAGTGGTAGAATGTTCACCTTTCATGCTGGAGACTCAGGTTTGATTCCTGGACCATGCACCACCCCCCCCCAAAAAAAAAGAGAGAAAATCTGCTGGAAAGGTCTTACATGTATAAAGGTGAGATTCCTGCAAAATCTATTCTGGTCTTTGTATCACCACCTCTACCCTGCTCTCCTCAATAAATCCAAATTGAAGAGGGTCTTGAATGTCAGGAACAAGTTTGTTCCTCTAGATATAGGGGAGCTCCTTGGCAGGGGTCTCAGACATAAAAGTTCTGATACTTATACTAGGGTGCTGGTTATGGGAATGGGGGAAAAAAAGCAGTTATTCAAACATTGAGCGAAGGATCAGCCAAATCAGTGAAGACTGATTTGGGTGGAAAACTAGTAGGAAGAAGCCTGAAATTCGTTGAAGGATCTAAGTGTGGAGTTTTAGAAGAGGAATGGTGTCATTAACAGAACTGAGGAATTCAGGGTGAAAAGCTGATTTTTCAGGTCAGTGATAGAAGGTCATTTCAGAGTGAATTTGAGGTGCAATTGAATGGAAATGTGCAGCAGACAATCTTGAAATATGGGACTAAAGCTGAAACATCACAGTTGGAGACAGAAATCAGGAAAACTGATGAGTCAAGTGTAGGAATGCAAGAGATCTTGGATACAGATAGAAATCAAGGACTAAGTATGAAATCTCGGAAAATTGTCTGCATTTTGAAAAGAAAAAAGCCAATAAAAGAGATGGAATGGGCAAGAGGGGTTAGAAGAAAACTAAGAATAGCCTGGCTTTACAGTGGTAAAAGGAAAAGTTTCAAAGAAGACTTGGTGGTGAACCTGGGCCTGTGCAAAGATGACCAGATGGCTAAACAATTATTGTAAGACTGTTGGAATAAGCAGTTAGAGGTAATTGACATTCTGATGTCATTT
Source organism: Tamandua tetradactyla (assembly GCF_023851605.1). Taxonomy (NCBI): domain Eukaryota; kingdom Metazoa; phylum Chordata; class Mammalia; order Pilosa; family Myrmecophagidae; genus Tamandua; species Tamandua tetradactyla. Next base: position 39,199,011 of record NC_135339.1, on the reverse strand, counting down.
CAACAGAATAATTAGAATAGAAGCTGTGTCCAAGTGGGTTGTGATGAGAATTACTAATAAAATAAATGTTAGGAGACTGAGTATACAGCAAAATTTCAATAAATGGGCCAGTGAATGGAAAAAAAAAAGAAAGAAAGTAATTGCTTGAGTGAATTCTAAAGCTTGGTTTTGTAAGGCCAGTAAAGGATGTTTACTTTGGTTGGGTTTACTCAGAGGGTAAGGGATCCAGTAAAGCCAGTATGGACTAAGATCACAAGTAATGCAGAAAGAATGACAAATCACAGACCCGTGGTTTAAATGTTTATTGGACTTGATAATTCAACAAAACATTCCAAGATTATTCTTTAGTCCTTCAGTTTGTATTTAGAGTTTCCAGATGGTTAGACTGGAGATTGCCAGTTCCCATAGGCAAATATCAAGAGAAGGAATACCAGACCAGACATTTTATTTTCAATTTTCTCCAAATTTCTTTTGCTTTGAGCATTTTTTTTTTTTTTTGGCTTACTGTTTGTTCATACGTTTAGTAATCCTCTTTGCATCTAGTATTTATCAGTTCTGAATTTCCACTGAATTTCAGGTACTTGTTATTCCTACAATTACAATTAATTAATTAAGAGCCTACTTCCTTATATCTGACACCTTTGGAAACTCCTACATTCCTGAGGTTATCACACAAGTGCCAGGTCACACACTTTAATGCCAGTTCACAGAAGGCTTGTAATTAATACCTTTAATTCACTGGCTGTATTGTGTGTATATTAAATCTTTCCTACATGCATACAAATTGATTTTATTTTATATAACAAATATAAATGCATTTTTGCCACTTTCAAAGACAGCATTGTATGTGATATGAACTTTGAATTCTAATTTATTCTTAAGGTACAGTCACTAGTAACTTGTCTTGTGTCTAATATTTTTGAGCAGGCTTCCCTAACCTAATAAATCAGAAGCTTTTAGCAATGTGCAAAAATTACTTTTTTTTAATTAAAAAATTTGCAAACACCTGTAGCCACCAAGCAACAACTTCCCCTACCCCCTTGCCCCATCCCCTGATAACCTCAAATCTATTTTCTGTCTCTATGAATTTGCTTAACCTATATATTTCAAATAAATGAAATTATACAGTATTTGTCCTTATATGCCTTGCCCATTTTATTCTGCATGTTTTCAAGTTTATCCTTGTAGCATATCACAGAACTTCATTCCTTCTTATGGCCGATTATTATATTGTGTGTATATTCCACATTTTTATCCATTCATCTGTTGATGGACACTTGGATTTCCACCTTTTGGCAATTGTGAAATAATGCTGCTAGGGACATTGGTGTGCAAGTACCTGAGTCTCTGTTTTCAGTGTGTTTGGGTATATATTTAGGGGTGGGATTGGGAGGTCATATGGTAGTTGTATATTTAAGTTTTTGAGGAACCGCCATGCTGCCTTCCACAGCAGCTGTAACAGTTTACATTCCTACTAGTAATGTATAAGGATTCCGATTTCTCTGGATCCTCCCCAAAACTTGTAATTTTTTCTGTTTTTTTTTTTTTCTTTTTAGTAATAGCCATCCTTGTGGGTGTTAGTAGTAATATGTCTTTTAACTTTTCATTTTGAAATACTGTCGGACTTACAGGACAATTAAAAAAATCATGCAAACCCCATACTGAGAACTCTGGCATACCCCTATCACTCCAGATACCCAGATACATCAGTTTAACATTTTACATTTGTCATTTCATTCCTTTGTCCATCTATGCGTCTGTCTTCCTGTCTACATACCGATCTATATTCTGAACACTTGACTGAAGGTGTATATGTCGTGCTTCTTGAGTACTTAATACTGTTTTAGAACTCTGGCCTATTTTATAGATTTTCCAAAAGTGCTAACCATATTTGAAGTGAGGATAGAGAGGAAATAATTAAAGGGAAAGATAGTATTTGAGAGAGTGGTATATTGGAAGAAGGTGGAAGGAAATGGTAGTAAGAACATAGATGTAAATATTAACCTTTAAAAAGAAGAAATCTTAATTTTGAAACAAGAAGATGAGAGAACTTTGATGTAATCTGGAAGAGTATGCAGCAGTCTTGCTAGATTGCTATCTCCTCACCCATTCACCCTGGGTCGTTTATGTCAGTTGCTGAGTTGTTTAGTGGCTGCCTAAGAGGCAGAAGAATATGATTAGAAAAAACAGAGGAATCAATCTAGGAAATAAGAGCAAAATCTTCCAGTTAGCATCAGTAGTCCAACTGAAATTGAAATGAAATGCAACTGGACATATATGTAGAATTTTCTTTTATTTACAACTTTGGGATTTGAGCTTCTATCTTTTGAGTGAACTTATTTTTGTTTTGGAGTATGTGCTTTTGTGCACACATGCATGGACAGCTGAGTTATAGAAGGTCCCCATCCTGTTAATGAGTTGAAAGTGGGTTGCACCAAGTCCCTATATTCCTAGAAATAATATTCTGAACAATGATTGCATTCCTTGGCCAATCCACATAAGGATAGTCTTATATAATCTTAATTTCCTTTTATAAATTTTTCTATTATATCTACTGTCTTACATTTTGTTAAATACGTAAGCATGATACAAAATATATTGTTTTCTGAGGTAATCTTCAATATCTCATTTAGCTGCCTTTCTCTACCAAAGTAATCATGCTTCTCATAGCAGTTTATGGTATGGCCCCAGTCCACTTCCCTGGGAAATATGATCAGAACTCTATTAAAAATACAGAATTACAAAACTAAAGCTAAATTTTAAAAAATGGTTACAGGGAAATAGGTGTATCAAGGAGGATTTATTTGATTTCTATCTTGAATCACCCTAAACACAGAAATATCATAACTTGATGTGTGAAGTCATTAAATAGAAACAAGTCTATTTAATTGAAGATCTTGATAGTGTTGCTATCTTTGCAGGTGGAGAGCAAGGATTTCTAGTGTTTTTCCTCCTAAATCTTTATTCCAACCACTCTTCTCAACTCTCTCTTCCCCAGTTTTTAGGATATTTGGGATTTGTTGTTTTCTTATTTGGTTAACAAACGTAATAGGATATTTTCCAGAAATACAGGAAATTCGGCCAATTTGATTCACAAACCTTCTCCATAATTTGTTAAGAAACAAACACTGATGTCTTAGAACAAATTTTAAAATCAACTATGAGCCAATGTTACTTAGTCAATGCTTTTAGTTTTAAGGATTGATACTACATGAACTGAATTAAATATACACATTGGGGTTTTTTTGTAATTTCAGTTCTTTGCTTTACATTTCTAAAAAGTTCATAATTTTAAGTGTGAGAGGTTAGTGATCGTCTCGTGTTTCATCACATTCGTATTTAATACAAAGTTATTATACTTTATAAGTTGTTTGAAAGTATATATTCACCAATTTCTTTCTTGTGCATCGAGGTTAGAAATAAAACAAGCCATTTATGGAAAAACATGAATATTGTTATGTAAATTACTCATTCACTCATTCACTTATACGTTATTGAGAACCATGAATTTTTATAAATATATTCCATTAATATGTGAAATGTATTTAAGATATTGCTAATTCTAAGTTGAAATTACCCATTTTGGCCCTTGGTTGAAAAAAAGTTTTTACTCTTTTCATTAACTTAAAATGAGAAATCACTAAAGAATAAATATTGTGAGAAAACCTAATCTTCACTTGAAGTTTGAGAGATGATGCTGACTGAAATCAATATCTAGAGTGAAGTGATACAAAAGAGTATTACTAAAGGATATATTTGTCTCAGAATCAGATTATTTTTAATACCTAGATTACATTTTGAAGACATAAAAGTTCCATATAATTTAAAATTAAAAAGTTTATTAACAAATAACCAGGATCTCTGCTTACTTCTTTTTTTCTTTTTTCTTTATTTATTGAACATACCAACATAAAAACACAAGCATTCTTACCATATGATGATTCTGCTTACTACTTATTAAAGAAATATTTATTTTTTATTTGTATATTTTTAAGAACATAGGAAAACAAGCTACCCAGTTTTTAAGCAGAATCAGATTAGTATAAAAAGTATATTCTCATTTTAGATGTATGACTTTGGTTTTTAATACTTGAGGCTTTTTATTTAAAAATACTTCATTTTTTAGAAACACTTTATAAACTGTGTGGATTAAACTGTACAGTGAAATGTTTTGTGTGTGCTATTTATAGAAGTGGAGCCTTTTACAATGTAAACTTTTCATTATAAAATCATCTGTTTGTTTATCAAACATATGCCACTTTGAAATGCTATTCTTTGCTGTGGGATACATTTTGGTTTTTTTTTTTATAGCTTCTTTCCTCATCCATGCCAAGAAAAAAACTGAAAACTTGGGTTCATGTTGTTGCTGCAAGGATTTGTTTTTAATATGAATGTACTGTATGCTACATCTTACTAACCTAAAAGAAGAAATAATATAAGCTTTACATACATCAATATTTCCATAGCCATCTACCCCAGGATGGAATTGATACCAGAAATGTAGGATATACTGAATTTTATAGAGACAGTAAAATTATTTGAATCTGGATTTCTTTAGCATCAATCAGATATTTTACAATTATTTTTGTGGTAAGATATACCATAATTGTGGTAAGATATACATAAAATCACTTTAACCATTTTGGTGGACAATTCTTTGACAGTAGTATATTGACAATACTGTGTAAGTCTCATCAGTATCTATTTCTATTGTGATCATCCCAAACCTAACCTCATACTTAGTTAATATTTATACCCAGCCCCCCTCCCCCACCACTGGTAATCACTATTTTGCTTTCTTTCCCTATGAAATTTGCTTATTCTAAGTATTTCATATGAGATATCATGCACTAACCCCTTTTTTACTATGCCATTCATCTAGACTGCGTTCCTGAAGTTTTGATTTATTCATTTCCACTCACCTGCCACCACTAAATGAAAGAAAAAAAATCAATTGAGCAAATAAGCAAGTAAAGCACTACTATGAGAGTGTTTTCTTTCCTGCTTAAAGGGCATCCCATCCCTCCACTCCACCACACTGGAAACTTGACAAGCATCCTAGATACTATTCTTTTCCCCATTCCTGCACCCAACTAGCCATTATACTTCTATCACATTACTTGATTCTTCTCTTCTAGGTCTTCACTAAATCCTAATTTAAGATCCTATAAACTAATTCCTACATTGTGGCAGTAGCTTCTTAACTGGTCTCTCAGGCGTTTGTGTCCCCTCTGCTCTAATCCGTATTCCACACCACTGCATGAGCAATTTTCCAAAACTATAAAGATCATCATTATAGTCCTTTGACTAAATTCTGTGACTTCCTATTTTCCAAAGAATTTCATAGTCCTTTTAAAACCTTGAACATGCTTATTGTTATGTCTCTATTTACCGTTCCAACCTCCTTGTATTAGTTAGGGTTCTCTAGATAAACAGAATCAACAGGGAACACTTGCAAATATAAAATTTATAAAAATGTCTCACGTGACCGCAGGAATGCTGAGTCCAAATCCACAGGTGGGCTGTGAAGCCGACAACTCCGATGGAGGGTCTGGATGAACTCCGCAGGAGAAGCTCACCAGCCGAAGCAGGAATAGGGCCTGTCTCCTCTGAATCCTCCTTAAAAGGCTTCCTGTGATTAGATTTAGCATCACTAATTGTAGAAGACACTCCCCTTTAGCTGATTACAAATGGAATCAGCTGTGGATGCAGCTGACGTGATCATGACCTAATCCTATGAAATGTCCTCATTGCAACAGACAGGCCAGTACTTGCCCAATCAGATAAACAGCTAACACAACTTGGCCGAGTTGACACATGTCCCTAACCATAACACTCCTTCACTTATTCATTCATTAATTCACAAATACATTTTGAGCGTTACCCTATGCAGGTGCTGATCTAGGTTCTAGGGATGTGAAAGTGAAGAAAAGCTACGTTCTTGACGTGGTTGGGCGTACATTTTAGTCTAGAAGAGAGATGGTAAATAAATTTACAATATTACTAGGGTGTTGATAGATGTTAGAGGGCAAGCTTAAAGCAAGATAATTTCTAAGTAATAAGTGGTGCTTATTTTCTATTTTTTTTTAAACTAAGATGGTGGTGAAAGGTTTCTATGGAGTGATGATACTTGAACTGAAATTGGAATGAACTAAGGGGAGAGAGGCTTGTGAATGTAGAAGAAAGACCTAACAACTCTTTTCCTAATTTAAACAACTATTTTTGTCACCACTATTTGATATTTGATACTTCATTTTGTTAATATATTATGAGAATATTTGCTTCTGGTCTTTTAGATAGGATATTATCTCTAGTTACAAAAAAATAAATAAATAAAACCTCATATTCAACCTTAAATACACATACTCATGTGACTAGAATCTAGAACAAGAAATGATCAATAGTAGTTCCGTGCACCAAGATTAACCTTATCCTGACATATTAAACCATGGATTAGCTTTGCACATTGTTGAAATTCATATGAGTAGAATCATAAAACATTTGCTCTTTCATGCTGTCTTTTTTCAGTAAACATAAAGTTTGTGTGATTCATCCCTTACTGGGTGCAATTTTAGTGTGTTCAATCTTATTGCTATATAGAGTAATATATATATGATTTTTAAAAACTTTTTTATTTTGAAATACTTTCAAACTTACACAACAGATACAAAAATAATATAAACCCCATTCAGACTACTCCAGCAAGCCCCTACCCTCCCATTACCCAGGTCCACCAATTGTAACATTTTGCCACATTTGTCATATCATTCAATCTATCCATGAATTGATCCATCTATCTGTCTATTTTTATCAGTCCATTTTCTGAACACTTGGTATTCATCATTCTCCTTGAACATTTAATACTTACATGTACATTTCTATGAAAAAGGATATTCACTTTTGTATCCACCTTCAGTGCAGTTAACAAATTCAAGAAATTTAACATTGATATAGAGCTTACAGTCTATATTCTAATTTTGTCATGCCCCGGTAAGGTCTCTTTGAGTCTTCCCTCGTCCCTTGTCAGATCTTGTCTAAGAATTATGTATTACCTTTGCCATTGTCTTTTTAGTAGATCTTGTTTTTTATTGTGAGAATATACATACAACATAAGCTTTCCCGTCTCAGTCACTTCCTAGCACACCACTGAGTGGAATTAATCAGTTCACTCTGTTGAGGTACCCTTACCACCTTCCAGTACTAAAACTTGATTCCATCTCCCCAAACAGAAACCCTATACCCATTTTGTGTTAATTCTCCATTCTCCCTGGTCCCCACCCCTGGCAGCCTATACTCTAATTTTTGTGTCTGTGAGCTTGCATATCCTCACATATTTTCTTTGTAGTTACCATGGGACTTAAATTTAACATCATGAATCTATAACAATCTTGTTTGCTCTGATGCCAACTTTACTTCAGTAGTATACACAGACACTATTCCTCTCCCCTCTATCCCTCCACCTTTATGTAGCTCTTGTCACAGATTACATATTTGTACGTTATGAGTCCAAAACTCCTGATTCTCATTGTATTTTATGCATTTGCCTTTTAGATCCTGTAGGAAGTAAAAAGTGGAGTTACAAATCAAAAATACAATAATACTGGCATTTATATTTACCCCTGTCATTACCATTACTGGAGTTATCTGTTTTTTCCTGTGACTTCAGTCTGTTGTCTGTTTTCTTCCTTTCAGCTTGCAACATTCTCTGTCGCATCACTTGTAGGCCTGGTCTAGTGGTAATGCAATCCTTCAACTCTCTTTTTAAGCAGTTTTATTAAGGTATATTCACATATCATACAATCCATCCAAGGGTACAATCAGTGGTTTACAGTATCGTTACATATTTGGGTATTCATCACCACGTTCAGTTTTAGAAAATTTCCATTACTAAAAAAAAAAATCCCATACCCCATTCCCCTTAGTATTGGTATGCTACATTTATTACTGTTGATGAAAGAATATTAAAATATTACTGTTGGCTCTGGTTCATAGTTTGCAATAGGTACAGTTTTTACCATATTCCATTCTATTACTCCTTGTGCTAGTGACGTACATTTGTTCTAGTTTATGAAAGATCATTTTTATATTTGTACTATTAATCACCGTCATCATCAACCATAGGGTTCACTATTATACAGTCCCATGTTTTATCCTCTAGCTTTCCTTCCAGAGTGGCATACTCAACTCTGAACCTATCCTTTCAACCAGTCACACACACAATTCAGTCCTGTTAATTATACTCACCATATAGTGCTACCATCAACTCTATTCATTTCTAAACATTTAAATACAACCTAGTTTAAAAATTCTGCATACATTAAGCCTCTGCTCCCCATTATGTACCCTCATTCTATTTCCTGGTAACATATAATAGATTTTAACTTTGTATATTTACTTATTATCATTAGCTTGTATTATGAGATCATACAATACTAGTTCTTTTGTATCTGACTTATTTCACTCAACATAGCGTCTTCAAGTTTCATCCATGTTGTGAATACTTGAGGACTTCATTCCTTCTTAATGCTGAAATAATATTCCATCATAAGTATATATCACATTTTATTTATTCATTCATCAATTGATGGACATAAGTTGTTTCCTTCTTTTGGCAATTATCAATAGTGTCACTATGAACATTTAGTATGTAGGTATCTGTTTGAACTGCTTTCATTTCTTCTGGGTATATACATATAATGGGATTGCTAGATTATATCGCATTTCTATACTTGTTTCCTGAGGAACCACCAAACTGCCTTCCAAAGTGGCTGCACCATTCTTCATTCCCACAAACAGTGACTAAGTGTTCCTATTAGTCCATATGCTCTCCAACACTTGTAGTTTTCTGGGGTTTTTTTTTGGTAATGGCCATTCTGATAGATATGAAATGATATCTCATTGTGATTTTGGTCTGCATTTCCCTGAGAGCTAGTGATGTTGAACATCTTTTCATGTGTTGTTTTTTTAGCTGTTTGTACTTCCTCTCTGGAAAAATGTCTGTTCAAGTCTTTTGACCATCTTTTAATTCATTTGTTTGTCCTTTTATTGTTGAGCTGTAGGATTTCTTTATATGTTCTGGTATTAAACCCTTATCAAATATGTGGCTTCCAAATACTTTCTTCCATTGATTAGGCTGCCTTTTCACCTTTTTGACAAACTCCTTTGATGCACAAAAAGTATTCAGTTTTGAGGAGGTCCCATTTATCTATTTTTTCTTTTGTTACTCATGCTTTGGGTTTGAAGTCTAAGAAACCATTGTCTCATACAAGATCCTGAAGATGCTTCCCTACATTTTCTTCTAAGAGTTTTTTAATCCTGTCTCTTGTAGTTAGATCTTTGATCCACTTTGAGTTCTTTTTTTTTTTTTTTGGCTTTTAAAAAGGGAAATTTAGTAAGTTGCTAGTTTATAGTTCTTAGGCTGAGAAAATATCCCAATTAAAACTAGTCTATAGAAATGTCCAATCAAAGGTATCCATCCAGGAAAAGGTATCTTGGTTCAAGAAGGCATATAAAGTTCGTGGATTCTCTCTAAGTGGAAAACACAGTCAGAGTCTCTCTCTCATCTGGAAGGGCACTTGGCAAACACAGTGTCATCTGCTAGCTTCTACTCCTGGCTTCCTGTTTCATATTTCATGAAGCTTCCCGAGAGGCATTTTCCTTTTTCATCTCCAAAGGTCACTGTCTCATGGACTCTGCTTCTTGTGTCTGTGTTGTTCTGCTCTGCTTTCTCTGAATTTCTCATTCTGCAAAATGTTTCCTCTTCTATAGGACTTCAGAAACTAATCAAGACCCACCCAGATGGGTGGAGACACATTTCCCCCAATCCATTTTAGCAACCACACTTGATTGGATTACATCTCCAGGGAGATGATCTAATTACAGATTCAAACAGACAGTATGGAATAAGGATTAGTCTGCCTTTACAAAATGGGATTTAGATTAAAACATGGCATTTTCTAGGGGACATACGTTCTTTCAAATCAGCACACCCTGTATTCTGGATTACCTTAATCTTCTTTTTTTTTAACTTTTTTTATTAATTAAAAAAATTAACATACTAAACATTAAGATATTCCATTCTACATATACAATCAGTAATTCTTAATATCATCACATAGTTGCATATTCATCATTTCTTAGAACATTTACATTGATTTAGAAAAAGAAATAAAAGACAACAGAAAAAAAATAAAATGATAACAGAGGAAAAAAAAGATTATACATACCATACCCCTTACCCCTCGCTTTCATTTACCACTAGCATTTCAAACTAAATTTATTTTAACATTTGTTCCCCCTATTATTTATTTTTATTCCATATGTTCTACTCTTCTGTTGATATAGTAGCTAAAAGGAGCATCAGACACAAGGTTTTCACATTCACAGAGTCTCATTGTGAAAGCTATATCATTGTTCAATCATCATCAAGAAACATGGCTACTGGAACACAGCTCTGCATTTTCAGGCAGTTCCCTCCAGCCTCTCCGCTACATCTTGAACAACAAGGTGATATCTACTTAATGCATAAGAATAACCTCCAGGATAACCTCTCGACGCTGTTTGGAATCTCTCAGCCATTGACACTTAGTCTCATTTCACTCTTCCCCCTTTGGTCGAGAAGGTTCTCTCAATCCCTTGATGTTAATTCTCAGGTCATTCTATAGTTTTTCTCAGCCCCTTGATGCTGAGTCTCAGCTCATTCCAGGATCTCTGTCCCACGTTGCCAGGAAGGTCCACACCCCTGGGAGTCATGTCCCAGGCAGAGAGGGGGAGGGTGTTGAGAATGCATGTCATGTTGGCTGGAGAGAGAGGCCACATCTGAGCAACAAAAGAGGCTGTCTTGGGGGTGACTCTTAGGCCTAAATTTTAAGTAGACTTGACCTACCCTTTGCGGGGTTAAGTTTCATATGAACAAACCCCAAGACTGGGGACTCAGCCTATAGCTTTGGTTGTCCACACTGCTTGTGAGAATATCAAGAATTCAACTTGGGGAAATTGAATTTCTCCCCACTCTCACCATTCCCCGAAGGGGGCTTGCAAATACTTTTCCAGTCACTGATCAAATCACTCTGGGATTCATCGGGGCATCACTCTGGACAAACCAACAAAATCTCATGTCCTACCTGAGATTCCAAGTACTTATGACATTCACTCAAACTATCTACATGAGTTATATTAGGAAATGCTCTAGTCAAAATATAAATTTTGTAACAAATAAACATTTTTTGCTTTAGTCTCACCCATAAGGTGACATTTTAAAGTATAAATTATCATCTGTTTTCAGCACCCTGCAATAATGACATTCCTTTGTTCTTCCTCATGCAAAAACATTTTTAAAATTTATACATTGTACATTTCACTATTATTATACACTCTAGGCATTCCTAGATTATACCATCTCGATCTTTACCATTTATCTTTCTTTCTGATTTCATTTATGTCCCCAGCCCTCCTCCCTCTATCATTCTCACATGCAGCTTCATTCAGTGTTTTAACATAATTACATTACAGTTAGGTAGTATTGTGCTGTCCATTTCTGACTTTTTATATTCAGTCCTGTTGCACGATCTGTATCCCTTCAGCTCCAATAACCCAATATCTCACCCTATTTCTCTCTCCTGATGGTATCTGTTACCAAGGAAATATTCCAAGTTTATTCACTAATGTCAGTTCATATCAGTGAGACCATACAGTATTTGTCCTTTTGTTTCTGGCTAATCACACTCAGCATAATGTCCTTAAGGTCCATTCATGTTGTTACATACTTCATAACTTTATTCTGTCTTACAGCTGCATGATATTTCATCTTATGTAAATGTCACAGTTGTTTAGCCAACTGTCTGTTGATGGACATTTTGGCTGTTTCCATCTCTTGGTAATTGTTAATAATGCTGCTATAAACATGTAAATGTCCATTTGTGTCCTTGGCCTCATGACCTTTGAGTAGAGACAGTGTATACATGGGTCCTGTTTTTTAAAACCATTCTGCCAGACTATGTCTTTTGATTGGAGAGTTTAATCCATTAACATTCAGTGTTATTACTGCATGGGTAGTACTTTCTTCTACTATTTTGCCTTCTGGATTTTATATGTCATATCTAATTTTCCTTCTTTTTACCTTTACTCATAGTCTTCCTTTCTACACTCTTCTCCACACCTCTCTCTTCTGTCTTTGTATCTGTCTCTAGTGTTCCCTTTAGTATTTCTTGCAGAGCTGGTCTCTTGGTCACAAATTCTCTCAGTGATTTTTTGTCTGAAAATGTTTTAATTTCCTCCTCATTTTTGAAGGACAATTTTGCTGGATATAGAATTCTTGGTTGGCAGTTTTTCTCTTTTAATAATTTAAATATATCATCCCACTGTCTTCTTGCCTCCATGGTTTCTGCTGAGAAATCTACACAGTCTTATTGGGCTTCCCTTGTATGTGATGGATTGCTTTTCTCTTGCTACTTTCAAGATTCTCTTCTTTCTCTTTGACCTCTTGACATTCTGATTATTAAATGTCTTGGAGTATGTCTATTTGGATCTATTCTCTTTGGGGTACGCTGCACTTCTTAGATCTGTAATTTTAAGTCTTTCAGAAGAGTTGGGAAATTTTCAGTGATAATTTCCTCCATGAGTTTTTTTCCTCCTTTTCCCTTCTCTTCTCCTTCTGGGACACCCACAACATGTATATTCATGCACTTCATACTGTCTTTCAATTCCCTGAGTCCCTGCTCATATTTTTCCTTTTTTTTTTTTCCCTATAGTTTCTGTTTCTTGTTGGATTTCAGATGTTCCATCCTTCAGTTTTGAAATCCTATGTTCTGTCTCTCGAAATCTACCATTGTAGGTTTCCATTGTCTTTTTCATCTCTTCTACTGTGTCTTTCATTCCCATAAGTTCTGTGATTTGTTTTTTCAGACTTTCAGTTTCTTCTTTTTGTTCCTTCCTTGCCTTTTTTATATCCTCCCTCAATTCATTGATTTGGTTTTTGATGAGGTTTTCCATGTCTGTTGTACATTCTGAATTAATTGTTTCAGCTCCTGTATGTCATTTGAATTGTTGGTTTGTTCCTTTGACTGGGCCATATCTTCAATTTTCCTAGTGTGATTTGTTATTTTTTGCTGGCGTCTAGGCATTTAATTACCTTAATTAGTTTATTCTGGAGATTGCTTTCACTTCTTTTATCTAGGGTTTTCTTGCTGTATGAATTTGTTGTCTATCTGTTCTTTGACATTCCGTTCAGCTTTATTTGGACCTTTAGCTTAAGTTTTGTTTAACAGAGGAAAATTTTTCAGTTCTTGTTTTCTTGTTTCTTGCCCTGCTTGTGTGGTGCCTTTCCCCCACACACACTTAGGAGGGTCTACTTAGATATTATAGACCCCAGCCAGATTTTCCCAGACCAAACTGGCCTCCTATCAGGAGGAAAGAGTCACCTGCATCAGTTTTCCCTGAGGGTGAGACCCAGCAGGCTGAAAGACTTTCCTGTGAAGTCTCTGGACTCTGTTTTTCTTATCTTGCCCTCTGTGTGGCACTTGTCTGACTGCAGGTCCCACCAGCATAAGATGATGTGGTACCTTTCACTTTGGCAGACTCTCCCTGCTGGGGGCGTGGTGGAGACAGAGGAGAGGTTGTAGGCTAGTTTTAATGGCTTCAAATTACCAAGCCCTGGTGTCTGAATTCCTTGATGGAGGGATTCCACCTGAGTTGGGCTTCTCCCCTCCCCTGGGGTAGGCACAGGCTCCAGACAAGCCCCCAAAAGAGCTCACTTCTGCTTATGCCTGGGGCAGCTGCAGCCTGAAAAGTCCTGCTGCTGTATCCAGAGGCAGTCAAGCCTTTGTAGATACACAGCCACAAAAACCTCTGTTTCCTTCTTTTTTTCCCCCCTTTTTCTGTCACTCTTGCCCCCTTGGCACTGGGGCAAAAATGAGCAACCTCCACTTTGATCAGGTTCACCTAAGCTTGGGTCCTATTTTTAGTAGTCAGAATTTGTTAATTAGTTCCACAATTGGCGTTTGATTGTGCCCAGTCCCTGCTGCTGGTAAAGTCCTTTCCTTTCCCCTCTGGGAAGCGGCCTGTGAGGGAGGGCACTGGCCACCGCAGCTTTGGGAACTCACGGTTCTGGGGGGTGCTCGCAGCCAGTCCAGCTGGTCCAGACTGGGGTACACTGTGGTCACTGACGTGGCCCCAGGAGCTTTTCTGTACTGTTTCTGGTTATTTAGTAGTTGTTCTGGAAGACGAGCTAAAACGCGTATGTTGTTAAGCCGCCATCTTGACCCGGAAGTCCCGGTTAATTTTTTTATTAGGGGTCCACTTTCATTCTTTTGGATATGGATATCCAGTTCTCCCAGCACCATTTGTTGAAGAGACTGTTCTGTCCCAGTTGAGTAAACTTGGCTGTCTTGTCAAATCAGTTGGCAGGCCTATTTCTGAACTCTCAGTTTGGTTCCATTGATCAATATGTCTGTCTTTATGCCAGTACCATACTGTTTTGTTTTTTTTTTTCTTTTCTTTTCTTTTTGCATGGGCAGGCACTAGGAATTGAACTCAGGTCTCCAACATGACAGGTGAGAATTCTGCCTGCTGAGCTACCATGGTCTGCCCAGTACCATGCTGTTTTGATCACTGAAGCTTTGTAATATACTCTAAAGTCAGCCAGTGTGAGTCCCGTAACTTTCATTTATCTAGGAATGTCCTAATCTCTCCTTCATTTTTGAAAGTTTTACAAGGTATATAATTCTTGAAAAGTTTTGCAAGATAAAGAATATTTTTGCCTTCAGTCTTCAAATATGTGATCCTATTGCCTTCTTGCCACCATGCATCTTTGCATTCAGCAGTTTAATTGTAATATACCAAGACATGCGTCTCTCAGTTTATCCTGTTTGGAGTTCACTGAACGTCTTGGGTATGTATAATCATGTCTTTCATTAAATTGAGAATTTTCAGCCATTATTTCTTTGAATAGTCTCTATGTTTCATTCTTTCTTCTTCTCCTGAGACTCCCATAATGCATATATTGGTGTACTTGATGGTGTCTCACAAGTTCCTCAGTCTTGTTCACATGTCTTTATTCTTTCTTCCTCTGAACTTCAGACTAGATGATTTCCATTGTCTTATCTTAAAGTTTCTCTGGTTCTTTCTTCTGCCTGCTGTATCTGTCCTTACCCCATTATTGGACTCCTTTATATTCTGGACTGTTAAGAAGGATTTTCTTACTAGTTTTTACTGGTTGTTCAAAGCTACTACAGGAGGATGGAGCCCTGGAGCATCTCAGTGGGCCATCTTCATCAGCCCAGGGGTCAACCATTTTATTTTAATCTTAGAGTAAAGACTTAAGATTATCAAAATTTAGGATTATATACCATCATTGTCAGTCTCCTAAACAGTGAAAATCAATAATCTAGGTGTATTGAAGACATCAGGGATAAAACAGATGCTAGCTAACATTTAACATGAAACAAAAGATATAAATGCAGAAAGAAGGAAGATAACGTATTGAACATTGGGCTTTCTAAGTATAGAATCCTAAGAAGCCACTTGAAAACATTGCTGAATTCTTAACTGTTATTAACAGTAGGGAGGATAAACTTGCAAAAAGCATTGATATATATATATATATATATATACATATAGCAAGATTGATCAGATATGGAAACATACCTTATTATAGCAACCATAAAAATATATAAAATAAGGCACATCTTCAGGCCTGAAGAAGAAAGTGCCAAGAGATGTGCCCCTCCCCCCCCCCCCCCAGGCACTTCTTCCAGTCAGCATGGTGTGCAGAGACATCGGACTCTGAAGGAGATCCAAAAGCTTCAGAAGAGCACAAATCTATTGATAAGGAAGCTGCCCTTCAGCCTCCTGGTAAGAGAAATATGTGCTAAATTCTCTCGCAGTGTGGACTTTAACTGGCAAACCCAGGCCCAAGCTGGCCGTACAAGAGGCAGCAGAAACTTTTCTAGTTCATCTCTTCGAGGACGCCTACCTGCTCTCTTTACATGCTGGCCGTGTCATCCTTTTCCTGAAGGATGTACAAGTGGCCAGAAGGATCCAAGGCATTGAAGCTGGACTTGGCTGAGCTCCTACAGCCAGCGTCTCTTGGCAAAAAATTAAGAGATGACCACTCAGTTGCATGGAAGTGTGCAGCATGTTTAGTATGCAAATCTCCATCTACCAGATTAATCTCATCTTTATGGAAATCAAGTTATTGAATGGACTGTGCCTGTCAACAAAGTTATAGCTTTTCAAAAACTTAATTGGCCTTGAAATACAAAATATTTTGAGGTTTAATGTTGTATTCCTTCCACTAAATGCCTGTCAGTGTTATTCAGAAATTCTAACCTGTGGAATTTAACATTTTATTCTTACTTTTAAATCAAGATGTATAATTATACTTCGGAATTTTTTGTAACTGTGGAAAGATAACAAATAATTTTTAATTAAAAAATTTTAAACAGGTTATTAAAGTATACACAGATTATACTTTTTTATTATGTGCTAACATTAAGTTCTATATTTATATATTACCTTTGCAAATTTAAATGAGAAAAGTGAGGGATGTTTGTGCCTCCAGTGGAGTGAATATGAACAGAAAAAACTTTGCCTTATTGCAACTGGAAGTAGTTTAAAAGATTTCCAGAGAAATGAGAAATGCCACCTAAAGATTTTAGATTTTGTCTTTGCTAAAAATGATTAGTGATAGGGGACTACTACTTATAATGTGTCAGTTAGCTGAATTCAGATACAAATACTGTTGTTGACTAAACAAATTTTAACCCTTTAGAGAAACCTAGTATTGTTCCACCTTAACTCATAGTTATGCAAATGTTAAAATAAAGCATATCTGTCCATGGAATACATCTATTAAAAAAAGCGGGAAATTTCAAACCACATCACAACAATTAGTTGTAGAATAGATTGCAGAGTTTAGTATGGTTACAATTCCACAATTTTAGGTTTTTACTTTTAGCTGCTCTAAAATACTACAGACTAAAGGAAATATCAGTATAATGATTTAGCATTCATCCTCATTTGTTAAACCTTATCTTCTTTGTATAACTCCACTATCACTTTGATCTTTCTCCCACTTTTTAGGGGTGTTTGGGCTATGCCCATTCTAACTTTTTCATGTTGGAATGGGCTGTTTATAATATGGGATGAGGGGATGGAAATAGTTGATGTTCTAAAGATCCTAGCTCCTCTGCCTTTCAGGACTTATCTGGTCCAGGGACCCATCTGGAGGTTGTAGGTTTCTGGAAAGTTACCTTAGTATGTGGAACTTTTGTAGAATCTTATATAAAACCTTAGGTGTTCTTTAGGATTGGCAGGAATGGCTTGGGTTGGGGTTTGTGAGCTGTGATAGGTAGCAATGTCTGACTGAAGCTTGTGTAAGAGTGACCTCCAGAGTAGCCTCTCAGCTGTTTGAACTCTCAGCCACTGATACCTTATTTGTTACCCTTCTTTTCCCCCTTTTGGTCAGGATGACATTGTTGATCCCATAGTGCCAAGGCTAGGCTCATCCCTGGGAGTCATCTCCCACTCCATCAGGGAGATGTTTACCCCTTAATGTCATGTCCTCCTTAGCAAGGAAGGCAATGATGTCAGTTGCAGAGTTGGGCTTGGAGAGAGTGAGGCCACATCTGACCAACAAAAGAGGTCCTCCGGATAGTACCTTTTAGGCATACCTATTGTAGGCTAAGCTTCTCCGCTATATACATAAACTTCACAAGAGCAAGCTTCAAGATCAAGGGCTTGGCCTATTGATGTAGGTGTCCCTGATGTTTAACACAGTATTGGGTTTCCCTGGTGGTAAAGTTGAATAGTTTCATATTTTTTCTCCCATCCCTCCAGGGACTTTGCCAATACTTTTTGATTATCTGCTTAATATACTCTGGGATGTATCCAGGCATTACACTGCAGGGTTAAAAGCCTTCATTCTTATCGTGGGCACCATGTATTTGGGTTGTTTAACTGATCTGTCCAGACAGATTGAGTTACATAATGTGCCTCAAAAAATTTAGGTTCTAGCAAAATATCTTTCTTCCTTTGGTCTCAAAGAGTAGATGAGGTTCTAAAATGTAGACAATGTCTTCCTTACCCCTGTATTCTGAATTGCCTTATTCCCGACCTGATCAGCTTCATTTTTATCTCTAAATACCAGGTTATACCTATATAGAACAGCCTCTCAAAATCCAGAAATGACAACTACTGCTTGGGACTAAATGTGAGTGCTATAAGTACTTACAATCTAGGCCCCTGTTTTCTTATAAGTATTTTCTAAGTGAGACCATACAATATTTGCTCTTTTGTTTCTGGCTTATTTTGCTTCACCATATGTCCCACAGGTTCATTCACAATTTTGCATGCCTCACAACTTTGTTCCTTTTTCGTAGCAGCACAGTATTCAAGCATATGTATACACCATCGTTTGCAAATTTACTTCTCACTCAGTGCATCCTTCAGCCACCCCCATTCTCTGGACATCATGTATAACGTCCAAAGTCAACAGTCCATCAATACTCTCAATTTTAGATAATTTCATTGTTCCCAAGAGGATAACCAATAAACACACCTTCATCAAATGGAAAATCCAAACCTCCCCTTAACTCTTGTCCCTCTCCTCCCACCCCCCAGTTATTTAGCCCTGGTATTGCTGTGGTTCTGTTGATTGTTTCCTGTTAAACATAGTCCATGCAAATAGCAGTTTCCCTCCTATACCCCGAAATTATGCACTCTTTGTACAAGATTCATACCTTTGTAGTGATTCATACAAGAACTTATTTATATTTGTAGTGTTAATCAGTGGGACACATAGGTCTCTACAACCTCTTTCAATCATGTTCACCTTCAATATGGTAAGTTACTTATAGACCCACTAGATAACCACCTTCACTTCTATCCCCTTACATTTAATTTCAACCCCATTAGCTAACTATTCACCCATCTCTAGCTTCTGTATATCTCTAAGTCCCCTCTATTCGGTATTAATAAGCCTCTGATTTTACCTTTACCATGGTCATAAAATTGGAATCATACTACGGTATCTGTCCTTTTGTTTGTGCCTTATTTCACTCAGCATTATGTCCTCAAGGCTCATCCGTTTGTCATGTGCTTTGGGACATCATTTCGTTTTACTGCTGCATAATATTCCATCGTGTATATATACCACATTTTGTTAATCCACTCATCTGTTGATGGACATTTGGATTGTTTCCACCTTTTGGCCATTGTGAATAATGCTACTATGAACATCAGTGTGCAAGTGTCTGTTTGTGTCACTGCTTTCAGCTTTTCTGGATATATACTGAGTAGTGGTATTGCCAGGTCATAGGGCAACTCTATATTTAGTTTTCTGATGAACTGTCAGACTCTTACATAGCAGCTATACCATTATACATTCCCACCAGCAGTGGATAAGTGTCCAATTTCTCCACATCCTCTCCAACATTTGTAGTTTCCTGTTTAATAGCAACCATTCTTTTGGATGTGAGGTGGTATCTCATTGTAGTCTTGATCTGCATTTCCCTTATATCTAATGAGAATGAGCATCTCTTCATGTGCTTTTGAGCCATCTGTATTTTCTCTTCAGAAAAATGCCTATTCATATCTTTAGGCCATTTTATAATTGGGTTGTTTGTTCTTTTGTTGTTGAGTTATCTGATTTCTTTATGTATATAGGATATTAAATCTTTATCTGATGTGTGATTTCCAAATATTTTCTCCCATTGAGTTGGTTGACTCTTCACCTTTTTGACAGTCTTTTGAAGTACAAAAGCATTTGATTTTGAGAAGTTCCCATTTATTTTTTGTTGTTGTTGTTGCTTGTGCTTTGGGTGTAAAGTTTAGGAAGCTACCTCCTATTGCTAGGTCTTGAAAATGTTTTCCTACCTTTTCTTCTAGAAGCTTTGTGGTACTTGTTATTATATTTAGGTGTTTGATCTACTTTGAGTTAATTTTTGTATAGGGTGTAAGATAAGGGTCCTCTTTCATTCTTCTGTCTATTGAGATCCAGTTCTCCCATGCCCGTTTATTGAAAAGACCATTTTGTCCCAGTTCAGTGAATTTGGGGACCTTGTCAAAGATCAGTTGAACATAGATTTAGTGGTCTATTTCTGCACTCTCAGTTCAGTTCCATTGGTTAGTATTTCTCTGTCCTTGTGTTTTGACCACTGTGACTTTATAAGAAGTTTTAAAATCAGGAAGTGTTAATCTTCCTACTTTGTTCTTCTTTTTTAGGATGCTTTTAGCTATTCAGGGTCTCTTTCCCTTCCAGATGAATTTGGTAACTACCTTTTCCGACTCTTCAACGTAGGTTGTTGGAATTACGATTGGCAGTGTGTTGAATCTGTAGATCAATTTAAGTAGAATTGACATCTTAACTACATTTAACACTCCTATCCTTTCAACCTATTTAGATCTTTGATTTCTTATGTTGTTTTCTGTGTACAAGGCCTTTTCATCCCTAGTTAAGTGCATTCCTAGATACTTGATTCTCTTTTTTTTTTTTTTGTATACTCTACGGTGGGAGTCATATTTCACTCTTTTTCCATGTGACTATCCTGTTATTGCAGCACCATTTCTTGAATTTTTTTGGTTGGGGGCGGGGGTGTAGTTCATGGGCCGGAAATCTAACCCAGGTTTTCCCACATGGCTGGAAAGAATTCTACTACTGAACTATCCTTGCACCTCAAATACTTGATTCTTGTAGTTTCCATTTTCACCTTTGGTTTTGTTTTGTTTTGTTTTTGGCATGGGCAGGCACTAGGAATCGAGCCCAGGTCCCCAGCATAGCAGGTGAGAACTTGGCCTGCTGAGCTACCATGGCCACCCTAGTTTCCTAGTTTCTTTTTTTTTTTTTTTTAATTTTTCTTAATAAAACCTTTCAACATACAATGTGAACATTCTTTTTTTATCACATAGCTGTATATTCATCATCATGATCATTTCTTAGAACATTTGCATCAATTCAGAAAAAGAAAACAGAAAAAAAAATTCATACATGCCATACCCCTAACCCCTCCCTTTCCCTAATTTCCATTTTGAATGGAATTTTTTCCTTAATTGACTCCTCAGTTAGGTCATTGCTTGTGTATAGAAACAATACTGATTTTTGCACATTAATTTTATATCCCACCACCTTCCTAAATTTGTTTATTAGCTCAAGTAACTTTGTTGTAGATTTCTCAGGATTTTCCGAATATAGTATCATGTCATCTGCAAATAAATTTTACTTCTTCCTTTCCAATTTGGATACCTTTTATTTGTTTGTCCTGCCTGATTGCTCTAGCTAAAACCCCAAGTATGATGTTGAATTATAGTCGTGACAGAAAGCATCCTTGTCTCATTCCCAATCTTAGGGAGAAAGCTTTCAATCTGTCTCCATGGAGTATGACACTGGCTATGGGTTTGTCATATGTGCCCTTTATCATACTGAGGAAGTTACCTTTGATTCCTACCTTTTGACTTGTTTTTATTAGAAAAGGATATTGAATTTTGTGGAATGCTTTTTCAGCATCATTCAAGATGATCATGTGATTTTCCCTGTCATTTTATTAATGTGCTTTGTTACATTAATTGATTTTCTTGTGTTGAACCATCCTTGCATTCCTGGTATAAACCCCACTTGGTCATGGTGTATAGTTCTTTTAATCTGTTGTTGGATTCAGTTTGCTAGTATTTTTGTTGAGAATTTTTACATCTATGTTCATTAGAGGATTGGCTTGTAGTTTTCCTTTCTTATAGCATCTTTACCCAGTTTTGGTATTAAAGTAATGTTAGCTTCATAAAATGAGTTAGGTTGTGTTCATTTTTCCTCAATTTTTTTGAAAAGTTTGAGCAGGATTGGTGTTTGTTCTTTTTGGAATATTTGAAAAAATTCCCTTGTGAAGTCTTATGGCCCGGGCTTTTCTTTATAGGAAGATTTTTGATGACTGATTGAATCTCTTTATTTGTGATTGTTTTTTTGAGATCTTCTGTCTTCTCTTATGATTTCTTTTATTCCTTCAGGGTCTGTGGTAACAATCTTCCTCTCATTTCTGATTTTGTTTATTTGCATCCTCTCTATTTTCTTTGTCAACCTTGCTAGTGGGCAATCGATTTTATTGATTTTCTCAATGAACCAACATTTGATTTTACTAATTCTGTTGTTCTTTTGTTCTCCCATTCATTTAACTCTGCATTAATCTTTGTTATTTCTCCTATTTGCTTGGGATAGTTCGCTGTTCTTTCTCTAGTTCTTCAAGGTGAGCAGTTGAGTCCTCAATTTTTACTCTTTCTTGTTTTTAAATATAGGCATTTAGGACAATAAATTTCCATCTCAGCACAGCCTTTGCCACATCCCATAAGTTCTGATATATTGTGTTCTTTTTTCATTTGTCTCCAGATAGCTACTGATTTCTCTAGTAATTTCTTCTTTGACCCACTGTTTAAGTCTGTTATTTAATCTCCATATATTTGTGAAATTTCTCATTCTTTAGTGGTTTTTTTATTTCCAACTTCATCCCATTGTGATCAGAGAAAGCGCTTTGAATAATTTCAGTGTTTTTAAATTTATAAAGACCTGTTTTGTGCCCTAGCATACTCTCTATCCTGGAGAATATTCTGTGAGCACTAGAAAAGAATGTATATCCTGGTGTTTTTCCATGTGACAACCTATTTGTGTCTGTTAGATTTAATTCATCTATCAAATTAAGTTCTCTTTTCCTTGTTGATTCTCTGTCTTGTTGTTCTGTCTATAGAGGAGAGAAATGTATTGAAGTGTCTCACTATTATTGTTGAAACATTTATCTCTTCTTTCAGTTTTGCCAATGTTTGTCTCATGTACTTTGGAGCTCCTTGATTGGGAGCATAAACATTTATGATTATTTCTTCTTGGTGTATTGTCCCTTTTATTAATATATAGTATCCTTCCTTGTCTCTTAGGGTGTCTACATTTAAAGTCTATTTTGTCTGATATTAGTATAGCTACTCCTGCTTTCTTTTGGTTACAACTCTCATGGAACATCTTTTTCCATCCTTTCACTTTCAGTCTATTTGTATCCTTGTGTCTAAGATGAATCTCTTGTAAGCAGCATATAGCTATATTTCTTAATCCATTCTGCCAATCTGTATCTTCTAATTGTTAAGTTTAATCCACTAACCTCCAAAGTTATTACTGTAAAGGCATTTCTTGAGTCCATCTTCTCATCCTTTGGATTTTATTTGTCAAATCTATATATTTTTTGCCCTTTTTCTCTTTTAAGTTACCCATACTGGTACTCTTCAATTCTTTGTCCTCCAGACCTCCCTCTCCTTTCTTTTCTTTTTTTTTAGTCAGCTGAATTCCTTTTAGTTTTTCTTATAGGGCTGGTCTCTTATTGACAAATTCTCTCAGCATTTGCTTGTCTATGAAAATTTTAATCATTCCCTCAGATTTGAAGGACAGTTTGACTGGGTACAGAATTCTTAGCTGGAAATCTTTCTCTTTGGGGATCTTAAATTTGTCATACTACTGCCTTGTTGCCTCTATAGTTCCAATTGAGTAATCCGAACTCAGTCTTATGTGTTTCCCTCATACGTGATAGATTGTTTTTCTCTTGCCACTTTCAGGATTTTCTGCTTCTCCTCAACATTTGACAGAATGATTAGTATGTATCTTATAGTAGGCCTATTTGGATATATTCCATTTGGAGTTCATTGGACTTCTTTGGTTTGCATATCTATATCTTTTATAAGGGTTGCAAAGTTTTCCCCCATTATATCCTCAACTAACCTTCCAGTCCCTTTACTCTTCTCCTCTCCTTCTTGGACACTGATGATTCTTATATTTATGCATTTTGTTTTATCCATCATTTCCCTGAGATCCAATTCAAATTTTTCCATCTTTTTTGCCCTGTGCCCTTCTGTGTGTTTGAAATCAGTTGTCCTAGTTCACCTTTTCTTTCTTCTGCTTCTTCAAATCTGCTGTTGTGTTTCTCTAGTGTATATTTTATTTGTCTACAGCATCTTCAATCTCTGTGCTTTCTGCTATTTTTTAATTTATTCCTTCAAATTCCTTTTAATGCTCTTCTAGTGTCTTCTTGATCTCTTTTGTGTCTTTAGCCAACCGACTGATTTTATTTAGTAGAGTTATTTGCACATCTTTGATTAGTTGTTACAGAATCTGTGTCTCCTCCAGTGTTTTAATTTGGTCATTAGTCTGGGCTATATCTGATTGCATCTTGATATGCTTAATGATCTTTTGTTGCCTTCATGGCATGTAAATGTCTTGATAGTGTTGCTTAGGAAGTTGATTTCCTTCAGTAGTCTCAGGGTTTGTATTTGTGCAACAGGTATAGACCAGGATGTAGGCCGTGGGCTAGGGCATAACTGTGTTGACAGTTTGTAGCTCAGGCATAGGTCCGGGACTCTACACCAATGCCTGTGAATGTGGGGTGCGGGGCTCAGGGTTATCGAGGTACAGTGCAGGGGCTGTGGGGGCAGAGTACATCTCAGGCAGGCCTTGGAGCACAGGAGCAGGGTGCCCTGTGGGAGACACTGAGGTTGGGTGTGGCATTAGGCGGATGGGGTTGCTGTGCAGATGCAAGGGGGCTGGTACATAGATAGGATGTGAGTGGGTGCATGGATCATGAGGCTCATGGATATAGGGTGTAAGATACAGGGCACAGATGTCAGGGTACAGGGAGGGCAAGGTGCAGGTATGTCCTTGCAAAGGGAAAAGGATCCAGAGAGGCCAGGATGCCAGTGCCTGAGAGTGCAAGGGTGGGTCACCAGTCATGGGGGTTGAGGAATGTGGATTGGGGTGGGTGATGTTGTGTGGGCAGGGCCCTGGCACAGATGTGGGGGGTGGGGTGCAGTGATGCACACATGTGCATGGCAGGGACTATGTAGCACAGATGCACAGGTGAGCACCTGCCAGGTGTGGGAGCAGGGTGCTTGTGCCAGGAGTGAGTAAAGTGTGTGCACGTGGGCATGGCAGGGGTCACGAGGTCAGTGCAGGGATGCTTGGGTGCTGGGTGGGGGGAGATGTGTCTGTGCATGTGTGCGGGTCTGGGGGACAGGGCCCTGGTGTGCCTGGTTCAGGGCGGGGCCCTGGTGTGCACGTGCACAGAGCTCAGGGGCAGTGGGACAGAGTTGTGCCTGTGTGGCCTGGTGGTGCTGGGTGTGGCTCGGATACACAGGTCAGCGCTTGCCCAGAACTGGAGAGGGTATGGTGGGGGTGTGAGCGTGCATGTGTCTGGGCGGACTAGACACTGATGTACATGTGTGCAGAGCTCAGGGGTGGTGGGGCAGAGTAGCACGACTGTATGAGTACTGGGCGTGGGTTGCAGGAGGATCAAGGAGAGATTGTGCTCTTACATGGGGAGGTGGGTCGGGCTGGGGTAGGATGTGTGTGGCGGGCATGCATGAGGGTTGGAGTGGGCGGAGCAGGGGTACTAGAAGCACAGGGTGCGGGTGGGGGGCTGGTGATGATCTTTAGGTGCGTGAGGTGTTGGGGGACTCACCGCACATTAGTGTTGCCTGTTCAAGGAACATGGCTTGGTTTGCTTCCTGTCATCTCTCTGTCCATGCTCTCTTCATGGCTCCAGGCCTCCATTTGGAAAGGGGCGTGTTAGACTGTTTGCACTAGCTGATCGGTCTCCAGTTCTCTGCATCTCAATTCTTCAGCTTTTGCAACCAGGGCCTCCCTGTGTGGTATAGAAGACCGTCCCAGGTCACACCCTGGAATCATTGTCCCAGTCGTTTTTCTGTCACCTCTCTAGCTATTCCTTGGAGCAGGGGTGAACTTCACCTATCCTATTCTGCCATCTTCCTGGAACTCCAATACGGTATGTATTTTTAAACACAGAATGAAACCAAAGCAGAAAATCTTTCAGGACCTGTCTTCTTTGGAACACACTGAGAAACAGTATGTTAGAAATTTGGTTAAATCCTTTTGGACACCAAAATGTCAGTTATATCTAAAATCAGAAAAGGAATGGGAACTTGTACTTATTACATCCTTACAAAAGAAATCTCAGTAAAGGACATTTAAAGGAAAATACTGGCAAGTTTATATGAAAATGAAAAAATTAGGGGGCGGATTTGGCTGCAAAGATGATCAATAAAGGGATAATTTGCAAATTGATTTTAAAAGACTCCTGCAAATGAATAAGCGGTAATCTAGGGAAAAAATGATATATAACTAGCATATATACAAGGAAAAGTTTTCAACGTTCATAATCAGATAACACAATGGAAATATGATTTTTAATTTCTGTATTATCCACAAGTTGATATCTTCCTCCTAATTGGTATATTTACTCTGCATACTCACTTTATAAGAGTCTATAAGATGGTTAGAAAAATCTTTGTATTGAGTTACCACATTACATGTGTGAATTAAGTATTGCCCTCACTGCCAAGCATAGCAACTGATTTTGCTGGTAGACATTTCACATTCTTTCTCTTTTTCCTAGTTCCCACTCTGTGATGGTTCTCACACAAAGCACAATGAGGAGACTGGAGACAACGTGGGACCTCTGATCATTAAGAAAAAAGAAACTTAAATGAACAGTTTTGATGCTGCAAACTAACTTGTCATAATGTTACCTGATTGTTTAATTAGAATGAATACCACTTCTGTGTGATTTGCATCTCCTAGATTCTAGATGTGTGATATATTGCAAACTACAGCTTTCACATTCATGGTTTGCCTTACTTGTTGAAACATCGTGGTGCACATTTGTTTAAACAGAAAAAAAAAAAGGAAAAAGGAAAAACCAACCTCATGGCCTGTGGGTTATTTCAGTCTTGTAAGGAACCATTTCTTTAAATTTAAAATAGTGGTATTAGAATATAGTTGTATGTTGACATTAACAAATTATTCTCAAAATCATGTATATAGAGATTGTACTTGTAATTTTCAAAGAAAAATTATCACCTCTTCATGTTACTTAACTAACCTAGCAAGTAAATTGGTTGTGATTAAACTACATTAATTTCTTAATACAATCTAGGAAAAATCTTACGACCTTGATTTTTCTTCTTGACAATAATGTCACTGAGAAAATGTGGCTTCCGGGTTTTCACAGTTTTCAATCAAAATGTACTATGAATAGCATTCTATTTAATTTCGAGTTGACCAGATCAATAATGAAGGGGTGGTAACTTCTTTGTATGCATTAGTCCACTAAAGGAACCGATAGTGGAAATTTAGAACAAAGTGATATTAGATTTAAAGTCATTGTGAAGGCTCTCTTAATATATAATGTTCTGAAGTTCTAGCCCAAGGAACAGCAAGCACTTAAACTGCGACATTGAAAGAATTGGGGGAGGACATAACGTCACGTCTTCTGAATGCAAAACCACACATCCATGGCATAAATGGTGGTCACAAATCTAAATCTTAGGTGTTGAGAGACTTTTTTCTCATTTTGGCTAATCCAGCACATAGCTAGTACTAATAGAGAAACTATTTTGAAGAGAAAATTAAGAATTACATATTCTTCTAAGTTGTATGCTCTTTTTCTTAAAAGCAAGAATTTGAAGATGTGTTTATATAATATTCTTCAAAGATTGAGACTAGAAATCTTCCATCCATTACTATTTCAGAAAAAAGAAAATATCAAAACTAAAAACAATTAGAAATAATCAATGAATTAAAACAGGAGTTAGGACGGGCCATGGTGGCTCAGTGGCAGAGTTCTTGCCTGCCATGCCGGAGACCTGGATTGGTTTCCCGGTGCCTGCCCATTCCAAAAAAAAAAAAAAGAGAGAGAGAGAAAACAGGAGTTAAGTGTATTTTTTTGGGTTTGATACGTTAGTAGGAAAAAATGACAGTTCATACATGATATATATTTAAGTAAAACAAATTATTTGAGATTGGTAAAAGTACTCAAACAGGTAAATATGCCCATTATTTCCTTTAATATAATTGAATTCTCAGTCATAGTCAATCACAAGTTTCCTATTGCCAAAGTCCAGTTACATTGAAACTCTCAAGAATCCATGAAAGTAGATATTTAACATTCCTGTTATATAGAATCACTAATATTTTAAAAATATAAAGTTGTATATTATGTATTTGTGTAAGATAACGTTAATAGCAAAATTGTATACACTAGTTTCAAGAAGCCTTTGTGACTTATATTTGAACATGACTTTAAGGTACATCATCAGCTCCAAATCTAAAGTTCTACAAATCCTGATTCTCCCTATCAGGTTGTTAGAGCAAATCTTCTCCATGCTCCCCCCACCACCCTCTTTTTTTTTTTTTTTTTTTTAAGAATTATGAATTACTCCGCAAAAGAACATCATGTTTTTAAAGGTAGTTAAAAAAAAAAAAAAGAAAAACCCTTCCATAAACTACTTTCCAAGTTTCTGACAAAGGAACATTCTTTAACTTGACAAAATTAACTTCTTAATTTTGAATTTGAAATTATATTGCTAATCATATTTTTGTAGTTATTGAAAGAAAAAAAACAATTTCAGTTCTCAAAACCGTATTTTTCAAAGATAAAGGATTGTATGTGTTTGTGTGCATGCATGTGTATGGTGAAATTAAAAACGGTCCCCTTACTATGAAATTCAGATCTACTTTAGCACTTTTTTTATTAGAGAAGTTGTAGGTTTACAAAAAAAAAAAATCATACATAAAATACAGAGTTCCCATACACCACTTTATTATTAATACCTTTCGTTAGGGTGGTACATTTGTTACAATTCATGAAAGAACATTTTAATAATGGAACTGTCAGCTGTAGTCTATCATTTACCATACAGACTTTAGCATTTTGATAGCCCAAAATAATTAGATATATGTATTTTCAGGGTCATGTTAAAATTCTGTCATAAGCTTTTGATTTAGAATTCCTTCCGGATGTTAAAACCTTTTCATGTTACTTAGTTAACCTAAAAAGTAAAACGAATGTGATTAGATTAAAGTGAATTTTTTTCACACAAAATGATTTTTTTCTAATTACCCTAAAGATTCTAATTACTTTATCGCTTAAATGAGATATCTCTGCTAAAGTCTGCCAAATAAGTTCTTTTTTATCAGATGGGTAGCTATCCCCATCCCACCCCACCCCACCATTGCCTCCATCGCTGCCATAAATCTTTTTTCTCTTTATCATTTTAAGGAAGATTTGGTGCTGGGTTGAGAAGTTATTCATGTTGTAAAGAAACTTGTTCTGCAGTGATTGAAGTGACATTCATTTGTTTACACAACAGACATTTAGTAATCATCTTCCGATGGGCCATTGAAAATGAAACCTTTTGGGGAATTAGAAGCTCATAATTTAGGTTAAACAATTTAGTTTATGATTTGGGATTAATTTTCTTGGCAAATCTTAACAATTACAGTCATATATACCAAAGATATTTCACTTACAGAGTAAGGTAGGATTATTTGATTTTATATTAGTTTTGTGGGTATGTATTTTAAGATAAAACACTAAGTTTCCTTAGCAATATGTTTAGTGCTTGGGTGTCTATAAGCATGTATTCCTGTACTAGGTATCAGAACCTATGCTTTCTTTCCCTGTTTCTAACACTAACTGACCTCAGGCAAAGCCATTCACCCTTTAGCCTTTTAAATTAAATTGATTGTGCTAAATGACATTTTAAGCAATTGTTCCAAAATTCTAGGCTCAGCCTAAATTATTCAGTAGTCCACAAATAAAAAAAAAGGGCTGTTATGAATTCTAAGTTTTACTATAAGGGTATTCCAGCCTCTGTGATATTAAAGCTTCCTTTTTTTATTATTATAGGCTGTTGATTAGATATTAGCTTTTAATATCCATATTTGGCCAAATAAAAGTTGGCAGCCCTATCTTGGTTCCGCTTTTTTTTTTTTTAACTGTTCACTGGGAACCCCTAAACCAAGTTCCTTCCTAAAGTTCCTAGGCTTATTTTATTTAGGTTTTAAAATAGCATTTTTGTTTATTTTGATACTTAATGTCCATATTTGAAATTTTTCTTATGTGATTTATTAGCTTAATGCTCAGTCTTCATGGAAAGTCATTATTGTAAAAAGAAAGTTTTTTACTTCCATTCACTTTACGATCGTGGGTCTAAGAGTAAGGCCATCCATCCCAACTCCCTTACAACTTTTTTTTTTCTTCTATTTTTTGGCACATGCAGGCTCCAGGAATCGAACCTGGGTCTCCCACATGGTGAACAAGTTTCTACCACTGAGTGACTCCTGCACTGCCCTCTCCCTTGTAATTTTTAAATGATCAAATAAAAATCCAAAAACCTAAGTGAAGAACTACTTCATAAACAAAGGAATTGCATATATTAACTGTTTGAAGTTGCCAGGAATTATGCCAAAAAGGAAAGACTGGAAATAAGCTCCTAATCAGTTTATCAGAAAGAGATGAAATTAAGATTATAAATTGGACGTAATTAATTTATCTGTATGGTGGCACCCGTTGGTCTCTGAAAAAAAAAAGGCATTTTAACTTCAAACGTGCAGCAAAAGTATGTGAAGCTTACAACGTTGTCAGCTCAGCCATGTGTAAATTAGATTTCCTTTACTTTTACTAATACCTAAATCTCTGAAGATAGTCTATCTTTTGCTAGTTCTTCCAGCTTGTCTCTTCTCAGTTCTTGAAGTTAGTTTCTGTCAAGTTCTTCAAGTGCTACTTCAAAAGTTGTTTTCATTTGTAAGCATGCAGAGTTGTATAGATATTTAGGTTTGTTACTTTTTTTTTTTTTTTAGTTTTGAGCATTACCCACCTGCCCCACATGCTTAATTGCTGAGGGATAAATTATTTTTTGTTGGTAATACAGACATAACATTTTGGCTCATCTAACTCAATATGTAAGATAAATAAGAGATGCTGTATCTTATGGCTTGATCATCACTGTTCAATTTATTTCAAAATCTCTGAAATATGAAAGAGTTCCATTGACATATCGCCTCCTCTGTGCAGTAGTCCTTTTTTCTTTATCCTAACACAAGCTCCCTCTCATTCCAGACAAGCCCTCACCTTCCAAACTTGCAGTCCTGTCGTTTTCACGGGTTCATTTTTTATATCTCTCCACCTCCTCATCCCTTCCAACAAAGAACATTTTGATCATCACTTAAGCAACCTCTTTCTCTCCTTACTATTTCTCTTATGATCCACAGTGAAGGTTCTTATAGCACAGAAGCTAAAAAATAGTGACTAGTGACTTTCCCTTGCTAATTACTGCTTCTGTCCTAACCCTGGACGCCACCTAGTGGAGAGACTCTGATGAGGAAATGATTAAACCATGAACTTACATTTCTCAGTTTCCCCATGCCATCAGAGCATGTATACTTGAATTAAGTCCCTAAACCTGAAGTACCTTGGTGCCCGCAAAAGTTTGATCACTTGCAGCAGAGTTCTGTGACTTAGAGTCTTTTAGTATCTGGTTGACAAATTGTAATGTTCCAGGACTCACTGAGAAAAAAAAGTAGTGTTTCAAATTTTGTTCATAACAGTATCACCAGTGCCTAGAACAGTTACAGTTACCTAGCAAGTTCTTAATAGATATTTTAAGTTAGTAAATATGATACTTGAATATAATTTTAAAGGAACAAAAAGGCAATTGCCTTTAGTCAATATTTTTGCCTTGTTTGGCCCCCAAACCCTGATATATATATATTTTTTCAAATCTCTTCCTCCCCTACATCCCACATTCTAGACTTCTGAGCATGCCTATTATGAAATTTTGCTAAATAGCTGTCTTATCCTGACAACATTAGGTTTAATTTAGTTTACATAATCAATTTTTATTTACCTAAACCAAAAAACCACTAAGCAAAAATTACTTCTATCCAGATCAGCTGGTTTTTAAAAAGTATGTGTGTAGGGCATCATAAATGGGGAAAAGTATGGTGATCTTGACATTTCAATTCTGCAGGCACTACTCTGGGATAAAGAGGAAGAACTGGCATTAAAAAAAAATATTTTTTTAAAGCTTCTGTGTTTATCAGCCTAAAAGGCCTATAAATTGCACTTATTTCCTCCTTGAGAGCAGTGTGGACTGATGGGCAATCATGGACTTCTAACTCAGACATAAGTTCAAATCCCTGCTCTGCCACTAATTAGCTAAGACCCTGAAGAAATCATTCTCTCCTGGATTTTTTTTCTCAATACATGTAAAATAGAGACTGTACCTTTACTGAAAGAGTTAAAGATAATAATGAATTTAAGCATCTATATCTGACCAATAATAGGGATTAACGTGGCTTCCTTACCCCTAAAACGTGGCTTCCTTACCCCTAAACTCATGTCCCCTGACAAAAAGGAATAGAGAGATTGAGAGTTTTCTACATAAATAATTTAGAGGAATGATTAAACATTGGCAAACTTATTTTAACATTCCCAAGAATTTTCTAAAAAATTCCCCTATTTTGGGTGGTGCAAGGGTAGTTCAGTGGTAGAATTCTCACCTGCCATGCAGGGGACCTGGGTTTAATTCCCGGCCCATGTATTTCCCAAACAAGCAAACAAATGAAAAGCCAAACAAAAATTCAGCAAATGGTGCTGCATTAAGGGGATGCTCACATGGAAAAAGAATGAAATGTGACCCCTGCCATACAGCATGCAAAAAAAGGAAAAAAAAGTTCCCCTATTTTTCTGTATGAGAAAAAGTTCAATATTTAAAATTAGAGGGTGTTTTTATAAATAATTACTATTTGCTACATACCAAGTAACAAGACTGAAACAATCCCTACCCTTGAGGAGTTTATCAGTTCCCCCTCCCGCCTCCAGAAGGAGGGGAAGATTAGTGTAACAGACAAATAATCGACAATGTGTTTGGAAGTATGAGGTAGGGGAGGTAAGTACAAGGGGCACAACCCCAGACCTAGAAGTCTGGGCAATAAATTAAGACCAACAATCTTTGTATGGGAAGACGGGAAGGCAAGTTTCAAGACTCATAGACTTGGCCCTTGTTGGTTCACCACTTTTTATTTCTTCAGTGCACCTTCCTGTGGGATTATATCACTAATACTATTTTCTTCTTCCTGGCTTTTAACATACAGGATGAAATCCAGTTGTCATCCCTAACTTATCAGAAGAAGGCAGGACAAAGTCTATTAAACCCAAGTTGAAGAGGCAGGTTCTTATTATCTTAACCAAAATTTTAGAGGTCTTACATTCAACCATTCAACCATGATCACTTAGCCAGACCTAAAGTTAAGTCAACATTGGCTAGGTATTGTCATCATTACCTAATGAAGAACTTCCTAACCTAGATGGGAATGTTTCGTGATCTCAGTACCAATAGTGATGTTTTAAATTATGCTGTAACCATAGCATACTTTTGAAGAGGAAGGCTAAGTGGGTGTTTATAACAAAACATTCTCAGTATTTGCTGCCTATTAATGAGCACCTGGAAACTCCCTAGCAAATTAAAAGAGCTAAGGCACTTCCTCTCCCGCTTAATAACTATGTAAACTTGTACAGGTTACTTAACCTCTCTGAGCCCCTATAAATCAGGGCCTAACTCTAGCGGCACTATTTCATGGGCCTATCATGAAAATTAGAAACATATGAAGCACTTTACACCACCCAACACCTAAGTGTGCTCAATTATTCATTATTCTGCATTATTGTTCAGCTGTTTAACTGCATGTCAGATTGCTACAGGAATCAGCACTGCTGCATAGTCATGACCACTTCAATTCAAAGCCGTTTTCTTGATCACAGTAAGTTTGGTGAGGACTGCAGTCAATTAACTGTAGTTGGTTATAGAGTCTAAGATCACTTTGGTTGTTAAAACTGCTGTTTGATCAACATTGTCTAAAGACCCAGAAGTACGAACTGGAGAAATTCAGAAGCAACACAAAGGTGAAGGGATTTGGAAAGTTGAACTGAGAAAAGTAACCCAAGCCCTCCTGCAGTTTCTCTTACCCTTTTTACCTTTGTCCTCCATGTCTGCTCCTTAGAATGAAACCCTATGGCGAAATGCAAAGTTGTAGAGAGTACCGTCCATTCACTACCATGTCCGCCAGGGGGCATCCTGGCCACCCCTTTCCATCTCAAGGTAATAGGTATAGTGGCTCAAAGTCTCTTTTTAGTAAGTTTCTCATTAACATTTAATCAAGATTAGATAAACTACAGTACTATTGACTAAAGGGAGTGTACCACTTGATTTCAAAAAAGCACTTTCAACCAGCTTCCTTTTTATCAGTGTCCCCAGGGGGAGAATAGGTAGGGGGAGAATGTAAACCCTGAGGGCACCATCAAACCCTGAGGACACCATCAACTCTGACAGTAGGCCAGTCAAAACAAACAAATCTCAGACTGTTCTTTTAATGCACACTTGCTGGGTAAGATCTCTAAGAGGCTCCACGTTCAATATCAGATACTATTCCTAACCTCATGTTGCCTTCAAATACATCTTAAACTAGACTGTGTTTAAAGTAGTACACTTTCCAAGTGAAGCACGTTTCTCTAACATTCATTTTCTCATTTTTCTCAGAGTAATGATATGTTTTGCTGCTTGGTAAGGATTCCATATATCCATAATTCTTTCATAGGGTAAAATCAAAAGTCTACTATCTCTATCTCTTTATATTTATTGGTATTTATATGCATGGTAAATATTTTTTATGTAAGTATCAACGGCAAATTAAAAAGTCACTTTACAGATACAAAGTTGTAAGTTTGAAATATGCAATTACAAAGGGAGTAAACATGCCTTTGGGAATTCTAATTTGTATTGGAAGGCCAATTGAACAAGCAGGAATTAAAAGGAAAAAGAGCACTTTAGGTTTCAATAGATGGAAAAAACTACATGGAGAAAATCAACCACGAGTTGGGTCTTAAATCCCACAATAATGAAAAACCTGTCATAGCTGTCAGTTCAGCTGTAGGAGCACAAATAAATAGCCTCACCCTCAAAAATGTTTGCGCATGGATTCAAATCCATGGAAGAAGAGTTCAGTAAGAAATTGAATTTCATAGCAACCTTCTTCCTATGCTAATACCATCACATTTTCTTAATATCCATTTACAATTGGGCAACTAGTTTAATCCAGATGAATTCATTAGAACCTGCCTACTAAGAAATACTATCTTATGTCTGTATAGGATTATACAAAGATTATACAATGCTTTCTCATACATCTCAGCATCACAGCAACCCTGTAAAGTACATAGTGTTTCTTGGTCCTCATTTTATAGATGGCCTGAAAATTTAGGTATCTGGCAAAGGTCACACCATTAGTAAGAGGAACAGGAGTCAAATTCCTATATGCTGATTCCAAGTCCCACCTGCTATCTGTGGCAACAGATCACCTCTTCCCAACCATGTAATATAGCTAATTTTCTTTTCTATAGCTTCTTCTATTTCCACACTTCTTTTGAGGTTTCTTCCCTGTATTTTTCCTCAGGTCTATTAAATTCTCCCATTTATTTATTCCTTTATTTGTTGCATATATCTTAACCCTCAGCCTGATCTCCTTTTCAAGAATCTGAATAATGTCTACTTAGCTTTTCTTATTCTCCTCATCCTTGTTCTATTCTGATTTAACAGACAACAGGCCATTTGGCATGGATTATGTCTGTTGGTTGGCCTCTCCTGTGCTAATCAGAGACGTTGAAACATGTAATGATCCATACATGCTCCCTGGGACTTCGATTCGAGACGTAGTCCACAGCTTCACATCATCTAAAAATATCACATTATAACTGGATATATGACTTGAGTTTTTCTTTCAGAATTCACTTGTCACAATGTCACCGTACCTTCATATGCCCAGGTCCACATATAAAAATCTGCCCCACGTTATACTCTGCTGATTTAGTATAGTAGGTCTTTCACCAAGTCATAGTGTCTCCTTGGCATTACTGCTTAATGCTATTTCCTGTAAAACCCAGTCCTCAGATCTCATCATTCCTTCAGATGTTTCTTCATACATAAGCCATAAATCTTACATCCTATTCCTTTTTTAGCAGTCTGTCTAAAATTTAGGCAAAATGGGATTTTACATAAATATTTTACCTCCATAATCCTTGAGAACCAACTGACTCTGAAACTAATGCTAGCAACAGATAACCTTTGCACAGATTTCTAGAATCTCATTTACCCCACCCACCCACTCACCCACACCGAGACACTGCGGACCTCCCTTTTCTCATACCCGTGACCTTAGGAGAATGAACATATACCAAAAGTTTCAGATGTCCCTTTGACCTATCCACCTCCTTTCCTACTTTTTCCTATTCCATCCTTTATTTATTGCAGGAAGAAGATACACTTTTCTTTCTACTACCTTTTTAACACCGTTTGAGATAGACCAAGAGAAGTATTCACTTGATCCTCCAACACCCACTGATACAAAGGCTGAAAACTGGTGGACAAGAGAACCACAGACAAATGTTGTTTGTCCCTTTAAGCTGATATTGAAAACACAAAAATCAGGAGATTTTATATAATAAGATGGATTTTCAGCTTCTCTTGAAAAACATGGTAACAGTGGGACTGACTGCATTCTCAGAACTGAGGCAAAGCTGTCTTTTCTAGTTAGGGCATTACTCTCACTTTTACCAGTTTGTATTTTTTTTTAACTTTTTTTATTAATTAAAAAAATTAACAAACAAAACATTAAGAGATCATTCCATTCTACATATACAATCGGTAATTCTTAATATCATCACATAGTTGCATATTCATCATTTCTTAGAACATTTGCATCAATTTAGAAAAAGAAATAAAAAGACAACAGAAAAAGAAATAAAATGATAACAGAGAAAAAAAAGATTATACATACCATACCCCTTACCCCTCGCTTTCATTTACCACTAGCGTTTCAAACTAAATTTATTTTAACATTTGTTCCCCCTATTATTTATTTTTATTCCATGTGTTCTACTCTTCTGCTGATATAGTAGCTAAAAGGAGCATCAGACACAAGGTTTTCACATTCGCAGAGTCTCATTGTGAAAGCTATATCATTGTTCAATCATCATCAAGAAACATGGCTACTGGAACACAGCTCTACATTTTCAGGCAGTTCCCTCCAGCCTCTCCACTACATCTTGAACAACAAGGTGATATCTACTTAATGCATAAGAATAACCTCCAGGATAACCTCTCAACTCTGTTTGGAATCTCTCAGCCTTTGACACTTAGTCTCATTTCATTCTTCCCCCTTTGGTCGAGAAGGTTCTCTCAATCCCTTGATGTTAATTCTCAGCTCATTCTAGGGTTTTTTCTCAGTCCCTTGATGCTGAGTCTCAGCTCATTCCAGGATCTCTGTCCCACGTTGCCAGGAAGGTCCACACCCCTGGGAGTCATGTCCCACGCAGAGAGGGGGACGGTGGTGAGACTGCTCGTTGTGTTGGCTGGAGAGAGAGGCCACATCTGAGCAACAAAAGAGGCTCTCTTGGGGGTAACTCTTAGGCCTAAATTTTAAGTAGACTTGACCTACCCTTTGTGGGGTTAAGTTTCATGTGAACAAACCCCAAGCCTGGGGGCTCAGCCTATAGCTTTGATTGTCCACACTGCTTGTGAGAATATCAAGAATTCAACTTGGGGAAGTTGAATTTCTCCCCACTCTCACCATTCCCCGAAGGGGGCTTGCAAATAATTTTCCAGTCACTGATCAAATCACTCTGGGATTCATCGGGGCATCACTCTGGACAAACCAACAAAATCTCATATGCTACCTGAGATTCCAAGTACTTATGACATTCACTCAAACTATCTACAATGAGTTATATTAGGAAATGCTCTAGTCAAAATATAAATTTTGTAACAAATAAACATTTTTTGCTTTAGTCTCACACATAAGGTGAAATTTTAAAGTATTAATTATCATCTATTTTCAACACCCTGCAATAATGACATTCCTTTGTTCTTCCTCAGGCAAAAACATTTGTTAAATTTGTACATTGTACATTTCACTATTATTATACACTCTAGCCATTCCTAGATTATACCATCTTGATCTTTACTATCTATCTTTCTTTCTGATTTCATTTATGTCCCCAGTCCTCCTCCTCCTATCATTCTCACATGCAGGTTCATTCAGTGTTTTAACATAATTACATTACTGTTAGGTAGTATTGTGCTGTCCATATCTGAGATTTTATATTCAGTCCTGTTGCACAATCTGTATCCCTTCAGCTCCGATCACCCAATATCTCACCCTATTTCTATCTCCTGATGGTCTCTGTTACCAAGGAAATATTCTAAGTTTATTCACTAATGTCAGTTCATGTCAGTGAGACCATACGGTATTTGTCCTTTTGTTTCTGGCTAATCACACTCAGCATAATGTCCTTAAGGTCCATTCATGTTGTTACATACTTCATAACTTTATTCTGTCTTACAGCTGCATAATATTCCATGTTATGTAAATGTCACAGTTTGTTTAGTCAACTGTCTGTTGATGGACATTTTGGCTGTTTCCACCTCTTGGTAATTGTTAATAATGCTGCTATAAACATGTAAATGTCCATTTGTGTCCTTGGCCTCATGACCTTTGAGTAGAGACAGTGTATACATGGGTCCTGTTTTTTAAAACCATTCTGCCAGACTATGTCTTTTGATTGGAGAGTTTAATCCATTAACATTCAGTGTTATTACTGTATGGGTAGTACTTTCTTCTACTATTTTGCCTTCTGGATTTTATATGTCATATCTAATTTTCCTTCCTTTTACCTTTACTCATAGTCTTCCTTTATACACTCTTCTCCACACCTCTCTCTTCTGTCTTCGTATCTGTCTCTAGTGTTCCCTTTAGTATTTCTTGCAGAGCCGGTCTCTTGGTCACAAATTCTCTCAGTGATTTTTTGTCTGAAAATGTTTTAATTTCCTCCTCATTTTTGAAGGACAATTTTGCTGGATATAGAATTCTTGGTTGGCAGTTTTTCTCTTTTAATAATTTAAATATATCATCCCATTGTCTTCTTGCCTCCATGGTTTCTGCTGAGAAATCTACACATAGTCTTATTGGGCTTCCCTTGTATGTGATGGATTGCTTTTCTCTTGCTACTTTCAAGATTCTCTTCTTTCTCTTTGACCTCTGACATTCTGATTATTAAATGTCTTGGAGTATGTCTATTTGGATCTATTCTCTTTGGGGTACGCTGCACTTCTTGGATCTGTAATTTTAAGTCTTTCAGAAGAGTTGGGAAATTTTCAGTGATAATTCCTACATTATTTTTTTCTCCTCCTTTTCCATTCTCTTCTCCTTCTGGGACACCCACAACATGTATATTCATGCACTTCATATTGTCTTTCAATTCCCTGAGTCCCTGCTCATATTTTTCCATTTTTTTTCCTATAGTTTCTGTGTCTTGTTGGATTTCAGATGTTCTGTCCTCCGGTTCATTAATCCTATGTTCTGCCTCTCGAAATCTACCATTGTAGGTTTCCATTGTCTTTTTCATCTCTTCTACTGTGTCTTTCATTCCCATAAGTTCTGTGATTTGTTTTTTCAGACTTTCAGTTTCTTCTTTTTGTTCCTTCCTTGCCTTTTTTATATCCTCCCTCAATTCATTGATTTGGTTTTTGATGAGGTTTTCCATGTCTGTTCGTACATTCTGAATTAATTGTTTCAGCTCCTGTATGTCATTTGAATTGTTGGTTTGTTCCTTTGACTGGACCATATCTTCAATTTCCTTAGTGTGATTTGTTATTTTTTGCTGGCGTCTAGGCATTTGATTACCTTAATTAGTTTATTCTGGAGATTGCTTTCACTTCTTTTATCTAGGGTTTTCTTGCTGGATGAATTTTTTGTCTATCTGTTCTTTGACATTCTGTTCAGCTTTATCTGAACCTTTAGCTTAGGTTTTGTTTAACAAAGGAGAATTTTTCAGTTCTTGTTTTCTTGCCCTGCTTGTGTGGTACCTGCCCCCCCCCCCCACAGACTTAGGAGGGTCTGCTTAGATATTATAGACCCAAGCCAGATTTTCCCAGACCAAACTGGCCTCCTATCAGGAGGAAAGAGTCACCTGCGTCGGTTTTCCCTGAGCATGAGACCCAGCAGGTTGAAAGACTTTCCTGTGAAGTCTCTGGACTCTGTTTTTCTTATCCTGCCCAGTATGTGGCGCTTGTCTGACTGCAGGTCCCACCAGCATAAGATGATGCGGTACCTTTAACTTTGGCTGGGGGTTTGTTGGAGACAGAGGAGAGGTTGTAGGCTGGTTTTAATGGCTTCAAATTACCAAGCCCTGGTGTCTGAATTCCTTGATGGAGGGTGTGGTAGTTAGATTCAGTTGTCAACTTGGCCAGGTGAAAGCACCTAGTTCTGTTGCTGTGGACATGAGCCAATTGTAGGTGAATCTCATTTGTTGCTAATTACATCCGCAGTCGGCTAGGAGGCGTGTCTGCTGCAATGAGTGACGTTTAACTTAATTGGCTTGTGCTTAAATGAGAGATTGCAACGTAGCACTGCTAGCAGCTCAGCATTCCTCATCTCAGCACTTGCAGCTCAGCCCAGGCCTTTGGAGAAGTCACCCCGGGGAAAGTTGTTGGAACCCAGGGGCCTGGAGAGAAGACCAGCAGAGACCATCCTGTGCCTTCCACGTAAGAAAAGAGCCTCAGTGGAAAGTTAGCTGCCTTTCCTCTGAAGAAACAACAAAATAAATCCCCTTTTATTAAAAGCCAATCCGTCTCTGGTGTGTTGCATTCTGGCAGCTAGCAAACCAGAACAGAGTTGGTACCGGAGAGTGGGGTGCTGCTGCGGTTTGCAAATGCCAGATCTGTTGGAACTGTGTTTTGGATGGCTAAGGGGAAGACTTTGGAGGAACTGTGAAGAGATTGATGGAGAAGTCCTGGAGGGCTTGAAGAGACTGTTGGTGTAGATGGAACCACCGCCAATCTTGACAAAGGAGGACACAAAAGGGAGAGATTGGAGTTTGCAGAGTGAGAACCGTGGAAGTTCAGGTCTGAAGCCAAGAAACCTCGGCCAGGAGAGTGGACCCACCTGTATGTGTGGAGAGGGTGAGTTTACCCGGAAGGGCAAGGATGAGTCTCCCCTCTCATTGCAGTGGAATAGTTGTGCAGCCTCGGGCCTTGGAAAAGGCGTAGCACGCTCCTTGGGGGACTGGGAGAGCCTGGCTGCCACCATGTGGAGGGGTTGAGCGTGCGCCCCAGAAATGGCAGAGAGCCCAGGGGTGGCCCTGATGCCTGGAGAGAGTGGAGCCCAGAGGTGGTCTCCTCGATGTTCCCCGAGGTTGATTTGGAAAGAGGCCGGCCACTGCATAGGCCCTTGGAAGGGGTGGGACTGCCGCTTTCTACAGCCGAAGGATAAATAACTTTCAGACTTGGAAATCCAATGGTGTTTGCCTGCAGATCTTCCTTCCAATTTCTCCCTATGGAAATATCCTGTGAATATCCTCCTTTGCATCTTGGCACTAGACAACTTATTTTGAGATTCACAGGTCCACAGC
Organism: Tamandua tetradactyla; assembly: GCF_023851605.1. Taxonomy (NCBI): domain Eukaryota; kingdom Metazoa; phylum Chordata; class Mammalia; order Pilosa; family Myrmecophagidae; genus Tamandua; species Tamandua tetradactyla. The sequence goes on along the minus strand of NC_135339.1, from coordinate 39,157,684 downwards.
CAGAAGAGAATATTTTGTACCTGTTTAAGGTGATGTGAGTAGTTGCCAAGTTGACAAGGGGTGGACATGTGGTAGTTAGATTCAGTTGTCAACTTGGCCAGGTGAAAGCACCTAGTTCTGTTGCTGTGGACATGAGCCAATGGTAGGTGAATCTCATCTGTTGCTAATTACATCTGCAGTTGGCTAGGAGGCGTGTCTGCTGCAATGAGTGACGTTTACCTTAATTGGCTTGTGCTTAAATGAGAGAACGCAATGTAGCACAGCCTAGCAGCTTGGCATTACTCATCTCAGCACTTGCAGCTCAGCCCGGGCCCTTGGAGATGGAGAAAGAAATCACCCCGGGGAAAGTTGTTGGAACCCAGGGGCCTGGAGAGAAGACCAGCAGAGACCATCCTGGGCCTTCCACGTAAGAAAGAACCTCAGTGGAAAGTTAGCTGCCTTTCCTCTGAAGAACCAACAAAATAAATCCCCTTTTATTAAAAGCCAATCCGTCTCTGGTGTGTTGCATTCCAGCAGCTAGCAAACTAGAACAGAGGGATTCCACCTGGGTGGGCCTTCACCCCTCCCCTGGGGAAGACACAGGCTCCAGATAAGCCCCCAAAAGAACTCACTTCTGCCTATGCCTAGGGCAGTTGCAGCCTGAAAAGTCCTGCTGCTGTATCCAGAGGCAGTCAATTCTTTGTAGATACACAGCCACAAAAACCTGTTTCCTTCTTTTTTTTTTCCCCCCTTTTTCTGTCAGTCCTGCCTCCTTGGTGCCAGGGCAAAAATGAGCAACCTCCGCTTTGATCGGGTTCACCTAAGCTGGGGGCCTATTTTTAGTAGTCAGAATTTGTTAATTAGTTCCACAATTGGCGTTTGATTGTGCCCAGTCCCTGCTGCTGGTAAAGTCCTTTCCTTTCCCCTCTGGGAAGCGGCTTGTGGGGGAGGGGCGCTGGCCGCCGCAGCTTTGGGAACTCACGGTTTTGGGGGGTGCTTGCAGCCGGTCCAGCTGGTCCAGACTGGGGTACGCTGTGTGTCTGGTCACTGACGTGGCCCCAGGAGCTGTTCTGTACTGTTTCTGGTTATTTAGCAGTTGTTCTGGAGGACGAACTAAAACGCGCACGTTGTTAAGCTGCCATCTTGACCCGGAAGTTGACCAGTTTGTATTTTAAATAAACTTATTTCAGATAAGAAATGAGTCACTTTAAACAAAAATACAAGGGAAATAACTGTACAGTTATTTGGAAATGTTGCTTGGAAATAGTTACTTGGAAATGACCTAAAGAATGAAGATGATACTTGGCTGATGGTTGAAGTCATAGAGCCTCCACCTGGGCCCCTAGGTTCCCTACCACTGCCCACCCTCTACCCCACATGTATTTGCGTTCTCCAGAGATTAAGAGTTTTATTGTAGGGATTGGTTTACATGATGTGGGGGGACTTGCAAATCCAGATTCCATAGGACAGGCTGCGAGTCAGAAACTCATACAGATTTAAGATGAATAGCCGAGCAGAAGCTGGCTGGCTGAAGTAGAGAAGGAAATTCTTTCTGATTACTGAAATCATCAGTTCTCCCTTTAAGGCCTTCTGCTGACTGGATGAGATTTCTCCCTTTGCTAAAGGCAAGCTCCTTTGTTGATTGTAGATGTAATCAATCATAGATATTATCAACTGGCTAATGATTTCAGTGTTTGCTTGAGAAGCAATTGCACAGCAGAACATAGTCGGGATGACACTCAAACTTAACCTTCACACCACCTCCAACCTCCAGTAATCCTCATTAAATTATACATATAATTTTGGCATATCTGTAAGATCTACATTGTGTATTATACTCTTCATAAGGTGCCGTCTTTGTAATTTTTTCCAGAATTTAATCTTATCTGATATTAATATTGCAACCTTTAATTTCTTTTTGTTTGTATGTTTCTACAAAGTCTTTGTGCATCCTTTTATTTTCAAACTTTATAAATTTTTATTCAGTGCTCTACATACAGAATATACACTGTAGAAAGTTCTTTGCTTTATAATTCAATTGGAGTCTTTTTTTTAAGAATAGGTATATTTTAGCATTATCTATAGGTATGACAATTAGATGAGACTTAGTTCTACCATTTTTATATTTTCTTATTTTTAACTGCAATATTGTAATAGTTATGTTTTGTGCTTATTTTGTGTGTGTTTCTTTTGCTATTTTGAGAAATTTGTCTTTTTGTTTCAATGGTTGCCTTTATTGTGAAATAGACTTAAATCTTCTATTTAGATAGCATCTAGCTACTGCTTACTAAAAATGATGACATGGGAATATTTGTACTTCTTTCTCTTCTCTTTTCTCTCTGCCACCAGGCTAAATGGACAGCTGACAGAAGCAAGTTTCAAGTAGGAGGAACAGCCAGTAGAAAAGTCTGGTATACACTATGCTTTGCTCATTTACCTGAGTCTTAGTTTCCTAGGGCTGCCATAACAAAGTACCCCATAACAAAGTACCCCAATCAACAGAAATTATTCTCACATTTCTGGAGGCCAGAAGTCTAACCTCCAAAGTCTCTAGGGAGGTCTTTGCTCTTCCCTGATTCTGGTGGTTGCCAGCCATCCTTGGCAATCCTTGCCTTGTAGCTGCATCACTCCAGTTTCTGTTTGTTTTCACATGGCCACCTTCTCTCTATATGTATCTATACATCTCTGCGTCTCCTCTTCTTATAAGGACAGCAGTCATATTGGAATTAGGGTCCACTCTTCTCAATACACCGGCATTTTAACTCGTTCCATCAGCGAAGACCTTATTGCCCAGATCCCTTGTTATGGAAGGGTTTATTAGCAGGAGACTGATATCTGATTTACGTATAATAGCATAACCCAGGCCTCTGTGTGGAGAGTAAACTATGGAGACACACCAATGCAGAAGCAAGTAAACCATTTGAAAAGCTATTATAATAATATAGGTGAGAGAGATGATGGTGGCTTCATCTAGGATGCAGCAGTAGAGAAGTTCAGATTCGGGATATATTTTTAAGGTAGAATAGACCAGATTTGGTGATGGATTGGATGTAGTGCATGAGAGAGAAAGAATTACCTGAACATTTAGTGAAATATTTTCCAGAATATAGGAAGATGGAAATACTGTTATTAATCCCCAAATTAGCAACCCCAGATAATCAAACCTTTTATTAAACTACAATAATAATTGAAATGGTGTGATAATGGAACATGATTTTTAAAATCAATGAAAAATCTATTAGAAAATTCCAGGAGAAAAATCTATGAAAATTCTATGAGAGTTCAGGAAGAAAAGATAGGACAAGATTTTTTTTTCTTTTTTTTTATTAATTTTAAAATTTAAAAAATATATAACAACAAACTCAAACATTCTTTTTTTGTTTAACTTTTTTTTTTCACATGGGCAGGCACTGGGAATTGAACCCAAGTCCTCTGGTATGGTAGGCAAGTGTCCTTGCCTGCTGAGCCACCGTGGCCTGCCCTTGTTTAACTTTTGATCATTCCACTCTACATATATAATCAGTAATTCACAATATCATCACATAGTTGCATATTCATCATCATGATCAGTTCTTAGAACATTTACATCAATTCAGAAAAAAATAAAAAGACAACAGAAAAAATCCGTACATACCATACCCCCTACCCTCCTTTCATTGATCACTAGCATTTCAATCTACTAAATTTATTTTAACATTTATTCCCCCATAATTTATTTTTATTCCATATGTTTTACTTGTCTGTCGATAAGGTAGATAAAGGGAGCATCAGACACAAGATTTTCATAATCACACAGTCACATTATGAAAGCTTTATCATTATACAATCATCCTCAAGAAACATGGCTACTGGAACACAGCTCTACATTTTCAGGCAGTTCCCTCCAGCCTCTCCATTACATCTTGACTAACAAGGTGATATCTATTTAATGCGTAAGAATAACCTCCAGGATATTCCTCTCAACTCTGTTTGGAATCTCTCAGCCATTGGCACTTTATTTTGTCTTATTTCACTCTTTCCCCTTTTGGATGAGAAGGTGCTCTAGTTTGCTAGCTGCCAGAATGCAATATACCAGAAACGGAATGGCTTTTAAAAAAGAGGGAATTTAGGGTGGGCCACGATGACTCAGCAGGCAAGGACGCTTGCCTGCCATGCCAGAGGACCCGGGTTTGATTCCCGGTGCCTGCCCATGTTAAAAAAAAAAAGAAAAAAAAGGCAGGCTTGCCTGCATCTAAAAAAAAGGGGGAATTTAATAAGTTGCTAGTTTACAGTTCTAAGGCCAAGAAAATGTCCCAATTACAACAAGTCTATAGAAATGTTCAATCAAAGGCATCCAGGGAAAGATACCTTGGTTCAAGAAAGCCGATGAAGTTCAGGGTTTCTCTCTCAAGTGAGAAGGCACATGGTGAACACAGAGTTTCTCTCTCATCTGGAAGGGCACATGGTGAGCACAGCGTCATCTGCTAGCTTTCTCTCCTGGCTTCCTGTTTCATGAAGCTCCCCAGGAGGCGTTTTCCTTCTTCATCTCCAAAGGTCGCTGGCTAGTGGACTGTGTACTTCTTGTGGCTATGTCATTCTTCTCTGGCTCTCTTTGAATCTCCTTTTCGTTCTCCAAAATATTTCCTCTTTTAATAAGACTCCAGAAATTTATCAAGACCCACCCAAATGGGTGGAGACATGTCATCACCTACTCCAGCTTAACAACCACTCTTGATTAAATCACACCTCCAGGGACATGATCTAATTACCGATTCAATCATACAGTATTGAAGAGGGATTATTCTGTCATTATGAAATGGGATTTTGATTAAAACATGGCCTTTCAAGGACCTCTGGACCCGAGACCCTTTTTTAGGGTCCACCCTCTGGGCCCTAAAAAAGACATGTTTTTCCCATATACAAAATACATTCTTTCCATAACAATATCAGATAACCTTAAACCATTTCAGTAACATTACAAATACAATACAAGGTTAGAAACAGTACAGAGCCATGGTGGCTCAGCAGGCGAGAATGCTTGCCTGCTATGCCAGAGGACCCAGGTTCAATTCCCGGTGCCTGCCCATGTTAAAAAAAAAAAAAGAAAAGAAAAGAAACAGTACAAACTGCTATCAAAGTTAGTTACAGGCATGGTCTGTTCTAAGGCAAAGTTATCCTCTGGCTCTGGACCTATGAAAACTCAAAACAAGTTATTTGCTGCCAACATACAAAGGAGGAATAGTCATGGGATATATATACACATTTCCATAGGGAGGAAAGAACACAGGGGTCACAGAACCCAAGCACCTTTGAAAACCTGCAGGGCAAAGTCCATTAGATTTCCAAAGTCTGAGAGTCATTCATCTTCAGGGCCCCCACCCTTTCCAAGGGCCTACACAAGGCCTGCCTCTCTCTGAATGCAACCTTGGGGGATATTGGAGAGACCACCTTTTTCTCAACCTCACCCTCTCCGAGCTTTGGGGCTACACCTGGACTCTGCCATCTCCAGGGCATATGCTCAACCCCTCCATGTGGTGGCAGCCAAGCTCTCCAAAAACCCCAAGGTTCACCCTCTCCAAGGCCTGAGGTAGCATGACTCTTCCACTGCAATGAGGTGGAAGATCCATCCTCTGCCTTTGGGGAAAAGTCACCCTCTTCACAAGCTTGGATGGGACCACTCTCCTGGCACCAGGCTTCTTGCCTTCAGACCTCAGCCTCCATAGCTTTGCCTCTGAAGTTATTTTTCCTCCAATGTGTCCCTTCTCTGAACCCCACCCCCACCCCCAGTCCAGACTGGCAGCGAGCTCTGTTTATACAGGTCCCACAGCATCTCATTGGCTTTCTATGCAGTAGCCTTGGATCATGCCCATCAGACATAAGGAATTTCCACAAATCCTTCCTGGATAACTCCATCTCCAAGCCCGGCTTCTTCTGAAGTGGCTGACTATTTCCACATTTGGTTAAATCCTCACATGGGGCACTATTCTCTGGGGTCTCCCATTCTGGAGGCCCAGAATTTTCCAGAACTTCAATCTCTGGTTTCTTTGTACCCAAGAGTTCAGTTCTCAGCTTATCTCTTTCATGTCACATTTCACTGTAAGCTGTTAGGAGAAACCAAGCTGCACTTTCGACATTTAATTTGGAGATCTCTTCTGCTAAATATCCAAGTTCATGGCTTTTAAAATCTGCCTTCCAGCCAAAGTCACTAGTCAATTTTTCCAGATTATCTGCCATTTTAAAACAAGGCTCACTTTCCTTCCAGTCTATAATAACATGTGCCTAATAACATCTCTGTCTAAAACCTGGTCAGAGGTATCTGTAGAGTCCACAATTCTACCAACAGTGTCTTCAAAGCATTCTAAGCCTTCTCTATCAAGGTCCTCACAGCTCTTCCAGATTCTTCCCCTTATCCATTTAAAAAGCCATTCCAACATGTTTGGTATTTGCAAACTGCTGCAGAACCCCACTCCTGGTACCCAAATCTGTTCTAGTTTGCTAGCTGCTGGAATGCAATATACCAGAAATGGAGTGGCTTTTAAAAAGCGTAATTTAGTAAGCTGCTAGCTCACAGTTCTAAGGCCGAGAAAATGTCCCAATTACAGTAAGTCTATAGAAATGTCCTATCAAAGGCATCCAGGGAAAGATACCTTGGTTCAAGAAAGCTGATGAAGTTCAGGGTTTCTTTCTCAAGTGAGAAGACACATGGAAAACACAGGGTTTCTCTCTCATCTTGAAGGGCACATGGTGAACACGGCATCATCTGCTAGCTTTCTCTCTTAGCTTCCTGTTTCATGAAGCTCCCCAGGAGGCATTTTCCTTCTTCATCTCCAAGAGTCCCTGGCTAGTGGACTCTCTACTTCTTGTGGCTATGTCATTCTTCTCTGGCTTTCTTTGAATCTCCTTTTCATTCTCCAAAATGTTTCCTCTTTTATAGGACTCTGGAAACTTATCAAGACCCACCCAAATGGGTGGAGACATGTTGTCACCTAATCCAGCTTAACAACCAAGCTTGATTAAGTCACATCTCTAGGGAGATAATCTAATTACAGATTCAAACATACAGTATTGAATAGGGATTATTTTGCCATTATGAAATGGGGTTTTGATTAAAGCAGGGCTTTTCTAGGGTCCATATATCCTTTCAAACCAGCACAGAAGGTTTTCTCAATCTGTTGATGCTGAGTCCCAGCTCATTCTAGGATTTCTGTCCCATGTTGTCAGGAAGAGGACAATATTTTTAAACTCTTGAAGTGGGAAAGACATTTTCAGATATAACACAAAACACAGAAGCCATCATTTTAAACTTCATTTTTTAAACAATCTTAATGGAAAACACGAATAAAATCAAAAGCTAACCAAAGTTACCTAATGAGATTGAATTTAAATGTATGGGAATGAGTAGAGGTGACAGGAATACATTAGTGGGTTTACAAGTAATATTGCCATATTGAAGATGAATGTGTTTGAAAGGGGTTGTATAGAGCCATATATCTCACCAATTAACACTACAAATACAAATAAATTATTGTATGAACTACTTCAAAGATATGAATCTTGTATAAAGAGTCAATAATAAAGGGGTATATGGAAGGAACTACTATTGCGTACTATGACCTATAACAAGAAGACACCACCAGTACCACAGCAATACTAGGGTAAATAATTGGGGAGGGGGGAACAAGAATTAAAGGAAGTTTTGGATTTTCTTTTTGGTGAGGATGTGTTTATCTGTTATTTTTCACCTTGGAGGATTGAAAATTATCTAAGATTGAGAATGATGATGATTGTACAACTGAGGAGACTATGAGACATGGCTTGTTATTTTGGACATTATCCATGATACCCAATGGATGGAGGTGGCCAAGTGATGGAGAAGTAAAAAAAAAAAAGTAAACTTTGGTGTACACATATGATGGGATATTGTGCGGCTACAGAAAGGAACAAAGTTGTTAGGCATACAATGAGGTGAATGAACCTTAAGGACATTATGTTGTGCAAAATAAGCCAGAAACAGAAGGACAAATATTGCATGGTCTCTTTTAGAAAATACTTATTTAAAAATCCCTCCCTGACTAGATCATAAGCTCTTATAGCAGTCAAATTTATTTCTGAGTTGTAAATGTTATTCCTTGATTCTGAAACGTGTGCTATACATTTATACATACATGGTATTTCCCTAGAACCTTGGGAAAGTATGTGATACCTAAGACTCAGAGTTGGAGTTCTGTAGCTCTGAAAGCCTTGCTACATACAGCAACTGTTAAAGAAACAAAAAATGAGACCAGGCTTCAATTAGAGAGAAGAACAAAGCCAATCTGGTTGGAACTAAGGTGAATCAGAATACAGGGTAAAGGGTGACATTCTATGTTTTAGAAATTCACCTCCTCTATGAGACCAAGGAAAGCTTTATCTTGTCCAAAACCTAAATTTTTGTAGCATACAATCTAACTCAACCTGTCTGGATAGTTCATTTTAACAACCCAAATACATGAAGCCCAGAATGGGAACAAGGGCTGGTAATTCTGGTTGGCTTAATGTAATACCTGGATACATCCCAGAGTACATTAAGCAAATAATTAAAAAGTATTGGCAAAGTCCCTTGAAGGACTGGAGAAAAAATATGGAACTATTAAACTTTCCTACCTGGGAAACCCCAGTACTCTCTCAAACACCAGAGACTCCTACATCAAGAGGCCAAGCCCCTGGTCTTCAGGCTTGCTGTTGTGAAGCTTATGTACGTAGTGGAGAAGCTAAGCCAACCTAAATTATGCATAAGAGGTACTTCTGGAGAACTTCCTCTGTCACTCAGGTGTGGCCTCTCTCTCTCTCAAAGCCCAACTCTGCAAGTGAAATCATTACCCTCCCCCCTATGTAGGACATGACATCTAGGGGTTAAAGTCTCCCTGGCAACATGGGACATGACTCCCAGGGATGAACCTGGCTCTGGTACAAGGGTTCAACAACACCTTCCTGACCAAAAGAGTGAAAAGAAATGTAACAAAAAAGGTATCAGTGGCTAAGAGAGTTCAAACAGAGTTGAGAGGCTACTCTGGAGGTTACTTTTATGCAATCTTCAGCTAGATATTACTAATTGCCATAGTATGCCAAGCCCCAACCAACATCATTCCTGTTAACCTTAAAGAGCACCCAGGGCTTTACCTGAGAACCTACAAAAGTTTCATGCGTTGTTTACCTTTCAGAAACCTAGAACTTTCAGATGGTTCCTAGGCCAGATAATTCCTGAAACCCAGAGGTGCCAGTCTCTCCAAGAATGTCAACCAGTACCCTCCCCCATCCCATATTGTCAACACCCCCTTTTCAACATGAAAAAATTTAGAATGGGCATAATCCAAATATCCCTAAAGATTGGGAGAAGGATCAGAGCAGAAGGAGGAGTTATAACAGAGAAAACAGCATTTGACAAATGAGGGCGACTACTGAATCATTATATTGATATTTCTTTTTAGTCTCCAGTGTCTTGGAGCAGCTAAAAGGAAAAACCTGAGATTGTGGAACTGCAGCCCACCCCAAATGTGGAAATCTGTTCAATAACTATTTATGAAAATGTACTTTGAAATTTATAGCTTTTTGTATCTATGTTGTATTTTGCAATTAAAAAATGTTTTTTTTAAGCTAATCATGAAAGATTAGAGAGGGTGGCAGGGGGGGTAGTTGTAACTCACATTATAGATATATACACTATTTTTTTTTCAACTTTTCTGTATTAATAAGCACTTTTACTTTTTAAAAATCTCATAATAAAAATATTGAGAAGGAAATTCAGATATTCAGCAATTGAGGGTATCTTTGAACATGAATAGGGTGAGGGAAGGTGATGGAGAAATCATAAAATGGCTGCCGTGGCTGATGCAAGGCAACACAAAATGGCTGACCTTAAATCTGCCCTCCACCCTAGCAACAACAGTGACCAATCCCAGAAATCTGCCCTCCACCCTAGCAACAATGGTGACCAATCCCAGAAATCTGCCCTCCGCCATAGCAACAACAGTGACCAATCCCAGAAATCTGCCCTCCACCCTAGCGACAATGGTGACCAATCCCAGCCTGACACGTGACCCTGCATGCTCCCAACATATATAAGCCTGTGCACTTGCTCAATAAAGCAGATGCCTTCCATTCTCCCCCAAGGGTTGTCCCCTGAGTAGTGTGCTGTGTGCTCTATGTCCGTGTGACTGACTCAGTACGGCCACTTACCCCCAGCCATCAGCTAACCAGCCATCAGCTACCCAACAGAAGGGGGCACTGAAAACAAGAGGATAGATATTTCTGTCTAGGGAACTGTAGAGACCTCCCCCACCAGATCCTGTGTCAGGCCCACAAAGGCAGATGACTGCTCCCTCCATCTCCTCAACCTCCTTCCCACTTTCTGAAAGATGATGAGAGGTTTACTCTGTGGAGAGGTTGTCATGGAGAGTACTGGATTACTGCACTCTAGACGTGGTGAGAAGCTGGACTGCAAGCAGGAAGGCTAAATTGCAATCTGTTTATTAAATGGCAAGACCTGCAACCCTTTTTCGATGGGTTGCTTATAACTCATTCTTCCCACATCCTTCCTCCCCCAGCATCCTCACCAACACTTGTTATTTTCTGTTTTCTTAATCATAGCCATACTAGTAGGTATGAAGTTGCATCTCATGGTTTTGATTTGCATTTCCCTAATGGCTGAAGGTGTTGAGCATCTTTTCATGTGCTTACTGGCCATTTGTGTATCTTCTTTGAAAAATGTCTATTCAAGTCCTTTGCCCATTTTTAAATTGGGTTGTTTATTATTTTGTTGTTGAGTTGCAAGAGTTCTTTATATATTCTGAATATTGAACTCTTATCAGATATACAGTTTCCAAATATTTTCTCCATTCCGTGGGTTGCCTTTTAATTTTCTTGATAATGTCCTTCAGTGCACAAAAGTTTTTAATTTGGTGACATCCCATTTGTCTATTTTTAGTTGTTGTTGTGTGCTTTTGACGTAAAGTCTAAGAATCCATTGTCTAACATGGGATCCCAAAGATATTCCCCAGTATTTTCTTCTGGGAGTTTTAGTTCTTATATTTAGTGTGTTGATCCATTTTAAGTTAATTTTTGTATGTGATTTTTTGTAGGGGTCCAGTTTCATTCTTTTACGTATGGCTGTTCAGTTTTCTCAACATCATTTGTTGAAGAAAGTATTCTTTCCCCCTGAGTGAAATTGACACCCTACTCAAAAATTAATTGGCCATAGATGTGAAGGTATTACTAGATATTTAAAACTTCTGCTTGACAAAAGATAACCTAGCTAGTATGCAGAAAATATAGGGAACTTCTACAAATGTATAAGGGGAAAAAAGAAAAATTGGCAAAAGATATGAAATGCAATTCACAGACACGGACACCCAGGTGGTCAATAATCAGGTAAAAGATGCTCAGCCTCATGAGTAATCAGGGAAATGCAGACTTAAAAAATAATAATAACATACCATTAGACACATACTTGATTATCAAAAACATATAATACTAAATATAGGTAGAGGGATGTCAGCATAAGTTGACACACCAGCTTGGAGAGAAATTTATAATATATCAAATGAAATTGAAGGTGAACATCAATTCCACTTCTAGAATTTAACCCAGAAAAAAATTTAATCACGTAAGAGCCAAATGGTAAAACCTATTAGCGAAACAAACAATCTAAATATTCACTGACATGAACTATAGATAAAAATAAAGTGATATATTCATAAAATATACAGCTATTATAATTACTTAGCAAGCTCTATATGCATCAAAATGAATAAAGCTCAAAAACAGTTATTGAACAAAGAAAATAAGTTGCATATAGATACAGTGTGTTACTATTAATGTACAATTTAAGACACAAACCAATATTATATATAATAATGTATTCATAAAGGTTTAATAAATAGTTATAAAAACATGCACAGGAAGGTTCATATAAAACTTCAGCATAGGAGCTACCCCATTTGGAAAAAAAGTAGGAAAATAAAATAAATAAGATAAATAAATAAAATAATAATAAATAAAATAAAAATAGCTTTATCTTTAATGTTTAATGTGGCAATATGTAAACATTCCTTAAATCTGACTGCTGGTCATAGGCTGTAATGGAGGTCTTCTACACAATTTTGGCATTTTTATATGTTTAATATATGTCATAATTTACAGAGAGAGAAAAAAAAAGGCAGTTAAACTAAGACTAGTACCAAAGACTTAAGTCGTTGTCACTGATGGGAATGATTTTAATTAGCTCGTGATGGGTTTTGTTTTTTTTTCCTTTGTATGCTGTATGGTGAGGGTCACATTTCATTCTTTTTCCATGTGAGTATCCCCTTATTGCAGCACCATTTGTTGAGTTTTTGTTTGGTTTTTCATTTGTTTGTTTGTTTGGGAAGTGCATGGGTGGGAATTGAACCTGGGTCTCCTGCAAAGCAGGCAAGAAGTCTACCACTGAACTTCACTTGCACCCCTGCGCGTGATGTTTTTAATTCATGTTCTTCATTGAGCCAAGTCCCACCTAGGTTCATGCCAAAATTTGCTGGGGAGGACTGGAGGATGGGAAAGGCAGAGGGAGGGAAATGTTGTAAATATAAACCAAACATATCGTTTCTTTAGAATTCTGGAAGGCAGTAGGGTGCAAGGTAGTTCAGTGGTAGAATTCTCACCTGCCATGCAGTAGAGCCAGGCTCGATTCCTGGTCCATGCACTTATCCAAAAAACAAACAAGCAAAACAAACCAACAAAACTTCAACAAATGGTACTGCAATAACGGGATACCCACATGGAAAAATAATGAAACGTGACCCTGCCATACAGCATACAAAAAAAAAATTCTAGAAGACATCGTGGTACAAGACATGTAAGGACAAAGTTTTTTCTCCCACTTCCTTCTTGGTTCCTGGTATATTCCAAAGCTGTGAAAACATAGAGGAACTTTGGTAGTGCAATTCAACACCAAGAAAGAGACAGACATCCTTTCAGCATATTGGAGCTATGCTGGTAGGCAACTAAGTTTAACAGTGTTAAAGATTAGCTTTCTCTTGTGTGTCCAGAACACAGACCATAATCTACCCTGTGTCCAGAACACAGAAAGGACCTTGCCATGGTTAGATTCATGTGTCAACTTGGCCAAGTGGTGATACCTGTTTGTCTGGTTGGGCAAGTGTTGGCCTGTCTGTTGCAATGAGGACATTTCATAGAATTAAATCATGAGCACATCAGCTACATCCACAGCTGATTCCATTTGTAATCAGCCAAAGGGGAGTGTCTTCTGCAATGAGTATTGCTTAATCTGATCAGTGGAAGCCTTTTAAGGAGGATTCAGAAGACACAGGCTCTTCCTGCTTCGGCTGGTGAGCCTCTCCTGTGGAGTTCGTCCAGACTCTCCATCAGAATCATCGGCTTCACAGCCTGCCCTGCAGATTTTGGACTCTGCGTTCCCACGGTCATGTGAGACATTTTTATAAATTTTATATTTGCAAGTGTGCCCTGTTGATTCTGTTTCTCTAGAGAACCCTAACTAATACAGACCTCTTCCCTATTACTTGTCCAATACTCAGAATCTGAAATTCCCAGCCCCATCTTTGATAACCCAAGCAACAAGAACAATTTAAACACTGGGAATCGGGATGGAGCATGCGAATTTAAAAAGAATGAGATGATGAAGATAGGGAAAGATATACAGCAGATCAAGGAAGAGAGTTTTCTTTACTTTTTTAATGTTTTTTTTTAATTGTGAAATATATATTTTAAGAAAGCAACAAATTTTCAAGTACATTTTAACAAGTAGTTTACAACAGATTTTAAAGTTTGATATGGGTTACTGTTCCACAATTTTTCATTTTTTCTTCTAGCTGCTCCAAGACACTGGAGACCAAAACAAATATCAATATAATGATTCAGCAGTCATACTCATTTGCTAAACCCAAACTTCTCTGTATAATTCCACTATCACCTTTGATCTTTCTCTCACTTTTTAAGGGTATTTGGGCTATGCCCATTCTAGCTTTTTCATATTGGAAGGAGCTGTCAATAATATGGGATGGGGGATGGAACTAGCTGACGTTCTGGAAAGGCTGGACGCTCTGCATTTCAGGATTTATCTGGTCCAGGGACCCATCTGGAGGTTGTAGGTTTCTGGAAAGGCACTCTAGTACATGGAACCTTTGTAGAATCTATGCCCTAGATATTCTTTAGGATTGGCAGGAATGGCTTTGGTTGGGATTTGGCAAGTTATGATAGTAGCGGTACCTAACTGAAGCTTGCAAAAGAGTGACCTTCAGAAGAGCCTCTCAACTCTATTTGAACCCTCTCAGCCACTGATACCTTAATTGTTACACTTCTTTTCCCCCTTTTTGTCAGGATGGCATTGTTGACCCCATGGTTCCAGGGACAGACTCATCCCTGGGAGTCATCTTCCACTCCACCAGGGAGACTTTCATCCCTGGATGTCAGGTCCCATGTAGTGGGGAGGGCAATGATTTCACTTGCAGAGTTGGGCTTGGAGAGAGGGAGAGGCCACATCTGAGCAACAAAAGAGGTCCTCCAGAGTGACTCTTAGGCATACCTACAGGTAGGCTAAGCTTCTCTGTTACATACATAAGCTTCACAAGAAGACTCAAAATCAAGGATGGCCTATTGATTTGGGTATCCTTAATGTTTGATACAGTATCCAGGGTTTCCCTGGTGGTAAAGTTTAATATTCCATATTATTGGGAGAGAAGTTTCTTAAGCAACTATGGAGAGATTGGATGTACGAAGTCTTAGAGCTAGGAATCAAGGCTCTGTCTGAGCAGAATGGAAAAGGTAAGAAGAGTTATTCTTTGCTCTCATGTACCATATACAATGTGACACCAGGACACTGAAGACTGCAGAGAACACAGTGCCACTCAAGCACTGCATGGGATCCAGCATGTGAATGGTTGTCCCTTTTGAGGTGTCTGATAAAAGCAGCAGTCATAGGACTCATTGCAGATGGCAAGTGCCCAGTGGAAGCAATTCTCTGTACAATTTAGTGTGTACTAAAGGTAACAGCAACATGTCACTGAACCCAGCAACAATCCTGGAGTCAGGGACACACAAATTGCATATGCAGACAGAATGCTTCAATAGGTGACTGTAGAGGAGCCTTTGGGAGGTGGTAGATGGATTCTATTATATTGAGCTGAATGTGTTGTGGTCTTGTCTATGATTGTTTATGCTCCTATAGAAGTATTGGTCACTTTCCTTCCTTATATATGGTGTGTTTTGCTTCTGGAGTTTGTAGCTTGGGGATGATCCTTGTGAGATTTTGCTATCGGACAGGCAAATTGTGAAAGACTATCAAGACTCATCACAGAGCAGACCTCCTTTAGAGTGTGAATGCATGTGTGTGGTGCATGTGCTGTTTGGAAGGAAAGGTGGTGATAGCATTTCAGCACTGTTTCCAGACAGCTCAAAACTAGAAGAGTATGGTGAAGAGGGGCATTTGATCCAATGCATGAGCCAGGTAAATGTGGTAAGAATAGGATGGGGTTCTTGTGCAAATGACTGGAACAGGTTGGTATGGTTAATGTTCAGCCCAGGAAGCGCCAGCTTGGCCATAACACATGTTAAACTATTGATAGTCCCCCACAGGGTGAGTGGCCCCTCTCCAGAGACCACCCTCTGAAGTGTTGCCCAGCTTCCCCTGGCCTTCCCCCAAACTCCCCTCTCCTACACAGTTCCCAACAAATCAAGGGCCTCCATGACCCTGTTCCCATATTAAAGTCCAAAGGAATGACCAGAAGAAAAGACTCTACTATTTCTACTTTAGTTTTTCATCCTTTCCCACAACCTCATTATTCATAAACTCCCTTTTCTTCCCATATGTACTTCCCATCTCTAGCTCTTACTATTCTCTGCCTGCTTATCTCAACTGAACCCATCTTTTCCAAATACCCTTTCTGAACCAAGGCAGAACCTAGGAACATCTGGTTCTAATCCGGGAATCTCCTTGTGAAAGAGAAATGCTCAGAATAGAGACCTCACCCAGTTTCTGGGACCTCTTAGATCAGCATAGACAGCCTAAATAAAGAATGGAGAGGAAAGTGTCTCCCAAAAAACTGTTCCTCCTAGACCCCTTCCTTCCTTTCATCTCATTTCTTGTTTGTTTTCTTTACCAGATCTTTTCTTCCTTTCTTTCTTTGCACCAGTTAGAAGCCATAGAAACAGGGGCCACCAAGCCCTGGGGTGCAGGCCTGGAGGTACTGGGCCATCTGGCCTTTACACTGGCCTTTCATTTCCTGCTGTCCATCTGCTGGGTGTGGAAATACTGCAAACTTCTGTTCTGTCTTCTCTTTTCTTTTCTTTTTAAGCAATAATAGGAATTCTTTTTTTCCGTCCTAACATATTCAGCCACTTTCCTCTAAAAATACTTTCAATTCATCTCTCATTTCTAAGACAACTAAATAACAGCAACAAAAAGCATTTTGTCCATAATAGGCACTAGAATCGTCTTTAACTGAGTGAATGATGTGTGTTCCAATAGAACCCACTGAAATGGCAGTTCCCTGTTTCGAACATTATAAAGGTCAAATAAAAGCAAACTTGAAATCTCCTATTATTTCAAGATGTAAAATGAAATATGTAAAATCTCCCCCATTACCAAATAAATATCTAAGGAAATTTTCTTGTAAGAACTATCCAGGAACTTAAATTTAATATCTATTGGCTATTTTCCTCCGAGATGACATGAGTGACTTTTTAATGAGCACTCCTTTCATATTTGACATTATTTACCACGAGCTGACATTACTACCCACCTGCTGCTGCTCTATCAGGGGCACATTTAGAGTCTTCCTTGTAAGAAACAGCTTGACTATAAGCTAACTCCTGATATTCAAGGCTTCCACCCTGGTACGCTGCTTTTATACCCATTTTACTGCAAGTAAGGCTCAGAGAGATTGAATAACCTGCCCAAATTATCAGCTGTTTGGTAGAGGGATCAGAATTCAAATCCAAGTCTCTCTGACTGTTCTGGTTTGTTAGCTGCTGGAATGTAACACACCAGAGATGGATTGGCTTTTTTTTTATTTATTAATTAAAGAAAAAAAAAAGAAATTAACCCAACATTTAGAAATCATTCCATTCTACATATGCAATCAGTAATTCTTAACATCATCACATAGATGCATGATCATCATTTCTTAGTACATTTGCATCAATTTAGAAGAACTAGCAAAACAACAGAAAAAGATATAGAATGTTAATATAGAGAAAAAAAATAAAAATAATAATAATAGTACAAAAAAATGACAAACAAACAAACAGACAGACAAAAAAAACCTATACTTCAGATGCAGCTTCATTCAGTGTTTTAACATGATTACTTTACAATTAGGTATTATTGTGCTGTCCATTTTTGAGTTTTTGTATCTAGTCCTGTTGCACAGTCTGTATCCCTTCAGCTCCAATTACCCATTATCTTACCCTGTTTCTAACTCCTGCCGGATTCTGTTACCAATGACATATTCCAAGTTTATTCTCGAGTGTCGGTTCAAATCAGTGGGACCATACAGTATTTGTCCTTTAGTTTTTGGCTAGATTCACTCAGCATAATGTTCTCTAGGTCCATCCATGTTATTACGTGCTTCATAAGTTTATTCTGTCTTAAAGCTGCATAATATTCCATCGTATGTATATACCACAGTTTGTTTAGCCATTCTTCTGTTGATGGACATTTTGGCTGTTTCCATCTCTTTGCAATTGTAAATAACGCTGCTATAAACATTGGTGTGCAAATGTCTGTTTGTGTCTTTGCCCTTAATTCCTTTGAGTAGATTCCCAGCAATGGTATTGCTGGGTCGTATGGCAATTCTATATTCAGCTTTTTGAGGAACCGCCAAACTGCCTTCCACAGTGGTTGCACCATTTGACATTCCCACCAACAGTGGATAAGTGTGCCTCTTTCTCCGCATCCTCTCCAGCACTTGTCATTTTCTGTTTTGTTGATAATGGCCATTCTGGTGGGTGTGAGATGATATCTGATTGTGGTTTTGATTTGCATTTCTCTAATGGCCAGGGACATTGAGCATCTCTTCATGTGCCTTTTGGGCATTTGTATTTCCTCTTCTGAGAGGTGTCTGTTCAAGTCTTTTTCCCATTTTGTAATTGGGTTGGCTGTCTTTTTGTTGTTGAGTTGAACAACCTCTTTATAAATTTTGGATACTAGACCTTTATCTGATATGTCGTTTCCAAATATTGTCTCCCATTGTGTAGGCTGTCTTTCTACTTTCTTGATGAAGTTCTTTGATGCACAAAAGTGTTTAATTTTGAGGAGCTCCCATTTCTTTCTTTCTTTCTTCAGTGCTCTTGCTTTAGGTTTAAGGTCCATAAAACCGCCTCCAATTGTAAGTTTCATAAGATATCTCCCTACATTTTCCTCTAACTGTTTTATGGTCTTAGACCTAATGTTTAGATCTTTGATCCATTTTGAGTTAACTTTTGTATAGGGTGTGAGATACGGGTCCTCTTTCATTCTTTTGCATATGGATATCCAGTTCTCTAGGCACCATTTATTGAAGAGACTGTTCTGTCCCAGGTGAGTTGGCTTGACTGCCTTATCAAAGATCAAATGTCCATAGATGAGAGGGTCTATATATGAACACTCTATTCGATTCCATTGGTCGATATATCTATCTTTATGCCAATACCATGCTGTTTTGACCACTGTGGCTTCATAATATGCCTTAAAGTCAGGAAGCGTGAGACCTCCAGTTTCATTTTTTTTCCTCAAGATGTTTTTAGCAATTCGGGGCACCCTGCCCTTCCAGATAAATTTGCTTATTGGTTTTTCTATTTCTGAAAAATAAGTTGTTGGGATTTTGATTGGTATTACATTGAATCTGTAAATCAATTTATGTAGGATTGATATCTTAACTATATTTATTCTTCCAATCCATGAACATGGTATGCCCTTCCATCTATTTAGGTCTTCTGTGATTTCTTTTAGCAGTTTTTTGTAGTTTTCTTTGTATAGGTTTTTTGTCTCTTTAGTCAAATTTATTCCTAGGTATTTTATTCTTTTAGTTGCAATTGTAAATGGGATTCGTTTCTTGATTTCCCCCTCAGCTTGTTCATTATTAGTGTATAGAAATGCTACAGATTTTTGAATGTTGATTTTGTAACCTGCTACTTTGCTGTACTCATTTATTAGCTCTAATAGTTTTGTTGTGGATTTTTCCAGGTTTTCGATGTATAATATCATATTGTCTGCAAACAGTGATAGTTTTACTTCTTCCTTTCCAATTTTGATGCCTTGTATTTCTTTTTCTTGTCTAATTGCTCTGGCTAGAACCTCCAACACAATGTTGAATAATAGTGGTGATAATGGACATCCTTGTCTTGTTCCTGATCTTAGGGGGAAAGTTTTCAATTTTTCCCCATTGAGGATGATATTAGCTGTGGGTTTTTCATATATTCCCTCTATCATTTTAAGGAAGTTCCCTTGTATTCCTGTCTTTTGAAGTGTTTTCAACAGGAAAGGATGGTGAATCTTGTCAAATGCCTTCTCTGCATCAATTGAGATGATCATGTGATTTTTCTGCTTTGATGTGTTGATATGGTGTATTACATTAATTGATTTTCTTATGTTGAACCATCCTTGCATACCTGGGATGAATCCTACTTCGTCATGATGTATAATTCTTTTAATGTGTTGTTGGATACGATTTGCTAGAATTTTATTGAGGATTTTTGCATCTATATTCATTAGAGAGATTGGTCTGTAGTTTTCTTTTTTTGTAATATCTTTGGCTGGTTTTGGTATGAGGGTGATGTTGGCTTCATTGAATGAATTAGGTAGTTTTCCCTCCACTTCGATTTTTTTGAAGAGTTTGAGGAGAGTTGGCATTAATTCTTTCTGGAATGTTTGATAGAATTCACATGTGAAGCCGTCTGGTCCTGGACTTTTCTTTTTAGGAAGCTTTTGAATGACTAATTCAATTTCTTTACCTGTGATTGGTTTGTTGAGGTCATCTATATCTTCTTGAGTCAAAGTTGGTTGTTCATGTCTTTCCAGGAACCCGTCCATTTCATCTAAATTGTTGTATTTATTAGCGTAAAGTTGTTCATAGTATCCTGTTATTACCTCCTTTATTTCTGTGAGGTCAGTAGTTATGTCTCCTCTTCCATTTCTGATCTTATTTATTTGCATCCTCTCTCTTCTTCTTTTTGTCAATCTTGCTAGGGCCCATCAATCTTATTGATTTTCTCATAGAACCAACTTCTGGTCTTATTGATTTTCTCTATTGTTTTCATTTTTTCGATTTCATTTATCTCTGCTCTAATCTTTGTTATTTCTTTCCTTTTGCTTGCTTTGGGATTAGTTTGCTGTTCTTTCTCCAGTTCTTCCAAGTGGACAGTTAATTCCTGCATTTTTGCCTTTTCTTCTTTTCTGATATAGGCATTTAGGGCAATAAATTTCCCTCTTAGCACTGCCTTTGCTGCATCCCATAAGTTTTGATATGTTGTGTTTTCATTTTCATTTGCCTAGAGGTATTTACTAATTTCTCTTGCAATTTCTTCTTTGACCCACTCATTGTTTAAGAGTGTGTTGTTGAGCCTCCATGTATTTGTGAATTTTCTGGCACTCCACCTATTATTGATTTCCAACTTCATTCCTTTATGATCCGAGAAAATGTTGTGTATGATTTCAATCTTTTTAAATTTGTTAAGACTTGCTTTGTGACCCAGCATATGGTCTATCTTTGAGAATGATCCATGAGCACTTGAGAAAAAGGTGTATCCTGCTGTTGTGGGATGTAATGTCCTATAAATGTCTGGTAAGTCTAGCTCATTTATAGTAATATTCAGATTCTCTATTTCTTTATTGATCCTCTGTCTAGATGTTCTGTCCATTGATGAGAGTGGTGAATTGAAGTCTCCAACTATTATGGTATATGTGTCTATTTCCCTTTTCAGTGTTTGCAGTGTATTCCTCACGTATTTTGGGACATTCTGGTTCAGTGCGTAAATATTTATGATTGTTATGTCTTCTTGTTTAATTGTTCCTTTTATTAGTATATAGTGTCCTTCTTTGCCTCTTTTAACTGTTTTACATTTGAAGTCTAATTTGTTGGATATTAGTATAGCCACTCCTGCTCTTTTCTGGTTGTTATTTGCATGAAATATCTTTTCCCAACCTTTCACTTTCAACCTATGTTTATCTTTGGGTCTAAGATGTGTTTCCTGTAGACAGCATATAGAAGGATCCTGTTTTTTAATCCATTCTGCCAGTCTATGTCTTTTGATTGGGGAAATCAGTCCATTAACATTTAGTGTTGTTACTGTTTGGATAATATTTTCCTCTAACATTTTGCCTTTTGTATTATATATATCATATCTGACTTTCCTTCTTTCTACACTCTTCTCCATACCTCTCTCTTCTGTCTTTTCGTATGTGACTCTAGTGCTCCCTTTAGTATTTCTTGCAGAGATGGTCTCTTGGTCACAAACTCTCTCAGTGACTTTTTGTCTGAGAATGTTTTAATTTCTCCCTCATTTTTGAAGGGCAATTTTGCTGGATATAGGAGTCTTGGTTGGCAGTTTTTCTCTTTTAGTAATTTAAATATATCATCCCACTGTCTTCTAGCTTCCATGGTTTCTGCTGAGAAATCTACACATAGTCTTATTGGGTTTCCCTTGTATGTGATGGATTGTTTTTCTCTTGCTGCTTTCAAGATCCTCTCTTTCTCTTTGACCTCTGACATTCTAACTAGTAAGTGTCTTGGAGAATGCCTATTTGAGTCTATTCTCTTTGGGGTGCGCTGCACTTCTTGGATCTGTAATTTTAGGTCTTTCATAAGAGTTGGGAAATTTTCAGTGATAATTTCTTCCATTAGTTTTTCTCCTCCTTTTCCCTTCTCTTCTCCTTCTGGGACACCCACAACACGTATATTTGTGCGCTTCATATTGTCCTTGAGTTCCCTGATCCCCTGTTCAAATTTTTCGATTCTTTTCCCGATAGTTTCTGTTTCTTTTTGGAATTCAGATGTTCCATCCTCCAAATCACTAATTCTTCTGTCTCTTTAAATCTATCATTGTAGGTATCCATTGTTTTTTTTCCATCTTTTCTACTTTATCCTTCACTTCCATAAGTTCTGTGATTTGTTTTTTAGTTTTTCTATTTCTTCTTTTTGTTCAGCCCATGTCTTCTTCATGTCCTCCCTCAATTTATTGATTTCGTTTTTGAAGAGGTTTTCCATTTCTGTTCGTATATTCAGCATTAGTTGTCTCAGCTCCTGTATCTCATTTGAACTATTGGTTTGTTCCTTTGACTGGGCCATATTTTCAATTTTCTGAGCGTGATCCATTATCTTCTGCTGGCATCTGGACATTTAGTCAGATTTCCCTGGGTGTTGGACCCAACAGGATGAAAGATTT
The DNA here is from genome assembly GCF_023851605.1 of Tamandua tetradactyla. NCBI lineage: Eukaryota > Metazoa > Chordata > Mammalia > Pilosa > Myrmecophagidae > Tamandua > Tamandua tetradactyla. The sequence continues at coordinate 39,135,316 of NC_135339.1, read as the reverse complement.
TTCTGTGAAATCTCTGGGTTCTGTTTTTCTTATCCTGCCCAGTAGGTGGTGCTCGTGGCACACGTTTGTCTACGGGTCCCACCAGTAAAATGTGCTGTGGGTCCTTTAACTTTGGAAAATCTCACCGTGGGGGAGGTTCGCCAGCTGAAGCAGCTTGGAAGAGTGCCAGCTGGCCTGGGGATCTGAACACGGGGAGGGTCGCCGGCTGCTGCAGCCCGGGAGAGCGCCCATCCGAATCTCCTAGACGGCCCAGGGCGCCAAGTGTGGCGGGAGGGCACCAGCCACCGCGGCCCAGGAGAGTGCACCGTTCCCAGCCGGACCGGGAAGTCACGTGTTTGGAAGGGACCGCGGTCACCGTTCTCCGCAGCCTGGGGATCCCCGATCCAAATCTCCCAGTTGGTCCGGGGGGTCAGGCATGGGGGGGGCGCCAGCCGCCGTGGCTTGAGTGGACCGCCTGCCCAATTCTCCCAGCTGGCCCGGGAAGGAGGAAGGAAGGGACTCCGACCGCTTGTCGCCCTGGCCCGGGGAAGCCCGCGCCCCTTGACGCTCTCACCTGAGCGGGTTCTCCCAGCCAGTCAGCCGTTCCAGGATGGGGTACGCTGTCTTTTGATCTCTGTCATGGCTCCGTGAGCTGTTCTGTATCGTTTCTACTCCCCTAGTAGCTGTTCTGGAGGAGGAACTAAGATCCACGTGTCTTACTAAGCCACCATCTTCTCCGGAAGTCTCTGATTGTGGGTGGTAACTTTTGATGAGATGATTTCCATGGAGGTGTGTTTCCACCCACTGAAGGTGGAGTTGCTTGCTGGAATCCTGCCCTGGCAGGGGGGATCAGCCTGTCCCGATGCCAGTCCTGCTCCTGGGCGCGCGGCCTGCGCAGGGGTGCGACGTGGGTGGCTGTCTCCGCGGCCGCGGCTCCCCGCCCAGTGCTCCCCCCACCCCCGGCCAGCCCCCTCACCCCTCACCCGGCCCGTGCGCCAAACTGAGGGCCTCCCCCACACACACACACACTCGATGGATTGGCTTTTAATAAAAGGAGATTTATTTTGTTGGTTCTTCAGAGGAAAGGCAGCTAACTTTCCACTGAGGTTCTTTCTTATGCAGGAAGGCACAGGGTGATCTCTGCTGGCCTTCTCTCCAGGCCTCTGGGTTACGATATCTTTCCCTGGGGTGATTCCTTTCAGCATCTCCAAAGGCCTGGGTTGAGCTGTGAGGGCTGAGATGAGGAATGCCAAGCTGCTTAGGCTGTGCTATGTTGTTGCCCTCTCTCATTTGAGCACCAGCCAATTAAGTCAAACGTCATTCATTGCAGCAGGCATGCCTCCTAGCTGACTGCAGATGTAATCAGCAACAGATGAGGTTCATGTACCATTGGCTCATGGCCACAGCAACAGAACTAGGTACCTTCACCTGGCCAACTTAACAACTGAATCTAACTACCACACTGACCAAAACTCCATTCTCTTTAACACAATTCTGTTTTTCACTCAATCCGAGACAAAGATGAATGCTGACGTTATTACTTGCCCTGTTTCAAAAGGAAAGTAAATGTTTTAGAGCATAGTTGGCATGAAAGTCAGGAAAACAGCAGGGAAAAAAGGGAGAAAGGAAAGGAGATCATTCAAAAGAAAAGATAAATAAGGAGGAATAGGAAGAGAAAGATGGAATGGGAATATATTAAATTATATATTATTACATAACAATATTACCACAAGTTTAACAGTTTAAAACAAAACATTTACTATCTCACAGTGTCTGTGGATCAGGAGTACCAGCATGACTGAGCTTCAGGAGTTCACAAGGCTGAAGTCAAGGTGTCAGCAGGGCTGCAGTATCAGTTTTAAGGTTCAACTAGGGAAGGAGCCTCCAAAATCAGATGATAGTTGATAGAAATCAGGTCTGTGTGGTCTTTCGAATGCAGAGTCTGGTTCTTGGAGGCTGTCTGCCTGCAGGAAGCCAGCCTCATTTCCAGGCTGGTGGTTGGCCAAAGGGCTCCCTCAGCCACATGTGTCACATGCACCTCTCCAAAACAGCCCTCTGCCTCATCAGACCAGAAAGGGAAAAGATACCCTAGCAAAAACAACCATTATAGTCTTACATTTTGTGATTGAAGTGACATCCCTGCACTTGTGTAGAATTCTACTAGTTAGAAACAATCACAGGTCACACCCACGCTCAAGGAGAAGAGAATGCACAAAAGGGTAATTATCAGGAGGCTGTGATCGTTGGTGGCCGTTTTATAGTCGGATTTTAGTTCTCCACACTCTAGAGCGCCTCTCCATAAGCCCAAAGTCAAATTTCCTAGAGATATAGAAGTTCGCAAGGAGGGGAGGGACACGGAAGTTTAAATGTCAATGTAGCATTGGGCCTAGGAGAGCAGTCTGTGGTTTGAATCACTGATGACTGCTTGTGCCCTTGTGTCTTGGGACAAGTTGTTTATCAGCCTCTATGAGATGGGGATGATGAAGCAATATATTCCTCATACTTGTTTTTCTTTAATTTTCTTTTTTAATTAGAAAAGTTGTAGATATATAGAAAAATCATGCAGAAAATAGAGTTCCCAAATGCACACTCATGTAGTTTTTCCTTTTATTGACACTTTACATTAGTGTGGTACCTTTGTTACAATTGATAGAAAAATATTGTTATAATTGTACTATTAACTACAGTTCATGATTTACATTAGGATTCTCTGTTTTTTTTGTATAGTCTTATGGTTTTTTGTTTTTGTTTTTGTTTTTAATCTGAGGAAATAGAGTATATAAACAGTGAGCCCTATGTTAAACCATGGACTTTAATTAATAGTGCAGTTGTCAAAGTGTGCTATCAATTGTGTCAGATGATCCACACCAATGCAGAGTGTTGGTGGTGGTGTGGTGGGCGTCCTGTATTTTATGCATGATTGTTATGTAAGCCCACAATTTCTCTTAAATTAAAAAGCAAAACAAAACAAAAACAACTGTATTGCACTGGCAGAAGGACAGACAAATAGTTTAATGGAATCAAACTAAGAGTTCAGAAATAGACCCTCATGTATACGGCCACTTCATTTTTAACTAAGGTGCCAAATCCGTTCAATGGGGAAAGTACAATATTTTGCAAATGGCACCCAGAAAACTGTATAGCCATTTGCAAAAGGAATGAAGGCAGTTCCCTACCCCACAACATGCAAGTATTAGCTCAGAATGGCCCAAAGACCTAAATATAAGAAACAAACCTATAAAATTCCTAGAGGAAAACACACGGAAATATCTTCAGGATATTTTGTTAGGCCACAGTTTCCTAGACTTCATGCTCAGAGCACAAACAACAAAATGGGTGTTTCAGTTTGCTAAAGCTGCCAGAACGCAATCCAGAAATAGATTGGCTTTTACAAAAGGGATTTATTAGGTTATAAGTGTAAGTTTTAACACCATGAAAATGTCCAAGTTAAGGCGACAAGAAGGAGATACCTTCTCTGAGGAAAGGCTGCTGGCATCTCGAGTTCCTCTGTCACATGGTGTGCTGGTTTGAAAAGGTTTATGTACCCTAGAAAAGCCATGTTTTAATCCTAATGAAACTTGTGGGAGCAACAGTTTCTTCTAATCCCTATTTAGTACTGTATGTTAGAAACTTTAATTAAATTATCCCTAAGGAAATGTGACTCTCTCAAGAGTGGGTGTCAGACTGGATTAGGTGCAGATGTATTAGGTAGAGATGTGTCTCCACCCATTCTAAGTGGGTCTTGATTAGTTTGCTGGAATCCTATAAAAGGGGAAACATTTTGGAGAAAGTAGCAGATTCTGAGAGAAGCAGAGAACAGCAGAGCCACGAGAAAGCCACAATAGAGAACGCCTCAGAACCATGAAGCAGAGAGTCTACCGGTCAGTGACTTTTGGATAAGAAGAAGGTAAATGCCTCCCAGGGAGCTGGAGAGGAAGCTAGCAGATGATACCATGTTCGCCATGTGCCCTTCCAGCTGAGAGAGAAACCTGGACTGTATTTGCCATGTGCCTTTCCACTTGAGAGAGAAACCCTGAATTTCATCAACCTTCTTGAATCAAGGTATCTTTCCCTGGATGCCTTAGATTGGACATTTCTATAGACTTGCTTTAATTGGGACATTTCCATGGCCTAAAAATTGTTAACTTGCAACTTATTAAATTCCCCCTTTTAAAAAGCCATTCCGATTTTGGTATACTGTATTCCAGCAGCTAGCAAACTAGAACACATGGGAAAGCACATAGCATCGTTTGCTGGTCCTTTTCTCCTGGATCCTGCTTTTTAAATGGCTCTCTCAGCTCCTCTGGATCCTTCTGGCTTCTCCTGGAGTGTTTCCTCTTCTCTTAGCTTCTCCCATGGCATTTGCTTTCTACGTGCTCTCTCTCTGTGAGCACTCTTAAAGGACTCCAGTAAAGGATTAAGACCCACCTAACCCACCTAGAATGGGCTGGGTCACATCTCCATGGAAACAACCTAATCAAAATGTCCTAGCCAATAATAGGTCTACCACCACGGGGATAGATTAAGAGAGTATGACCTTTATGGGGTACAAACCAGCACAGTGGGAATTCACCAAAAATAAAAACTTTTGTGCTCAAAGGACATCATGAAAGTAAAAAGACAACTTACACAATGGAAGAAAATATTTGGAAACCATATATCTAAATTGGGTATCATATTTAGAATAATAATTATTTATAATAATTCTAAATATTATACTCTGTTTAGATATATGGTTTCCAAATATATATAAAGAATACTTAAAGAAATCCTACAATTCAACAACAAAAAGGCAAAAGACCCAATTTAAAAATGGGCAAAGGACTTGCATAGATAGCCACATATGATTTTGAGTACTTAAAATGTGGTTAGTGCAACTGAACAGAATTTTTAATTTTATCTAAATTAAATCAATTTTCATTTAAGCACATGTTTCTAGTGGCTACCATAATGGACAGAACAGACATGAAACATTTCCATCATTGCTGAAGTTGCTTTGGACGGCAGCAGTCTAAATCGTTCCTGGCCCTGGCACTGACGGGTGAGGTAGTGCACTGTTCTGCCCTTAGATCATCTGCCCCATCCTGCCTTTCTCCTGTCCTCTCCTCTTCTCTCCAAGTCTGATTTTTAACCCCTCCCAACATTAAAATTGACCTTGCCTAACCAAAGACTAGAAACAGCCAAAAATATGCATCATAGAGGGTTGGCCAATTAAATTCTGGTAATTCCTTTAAACGGTAAACTAGATAAGTGTTCAAAAGAATCAAGATAGGAGAATACCAACATGGTTTCCTGTGTGCAGCCACATGTGCATTCCAGGGTGCATGACAGAATAGTTGATCTGTCCTCTTCTGCATCCTATGGTCTAAGGAAATTTTTCTAGTAACATGTAGGTTTTAGAAGCATCTTTACAGACTTTTTCATTTTTCCTTCCTTGCTGCCGCAGTGTGAACTGGTTCCACTCACTCTTCTCCCTGGGGTTTTCATTTTCAGGTAGGAAGAGGCTTTTGCCTTTATCCATCACAGCAATGCTTTCATCGTGAATTAGCTTCCAGTTTCTTTCTAAGGATTCTTTTAAGTCTGTATAGCCTGCTTCTTTTGCAGTCCACTACAGATGAGCTTTGAGTTCATTCACGTTATGGAGTGATCACTGTCAAACAGATGCAAAGTGTCCTCTCTTTTCCCAAGTTCATACCATTTATATGCTTTTTTTTGTTCCTGGCACTCTACATTTATTTCCCAGGTGGAAATAAAATCACCTGTCTTCAGTGCTAGGATCACCTAGTTCTATTCCTTCCTTTGAATAGGGATACCCTCCTCAGTCTTGTTCTGTGTCTTCAGGATAAAGGCATAATGTACTTTAGGGAAACCATCATTAGATGTCACATTCAGAACCTCTTCGTAAACCTTCTTGCACTGTCATTATCTCCCATAAAGAGGTAACCACCCCAAGGTCATTCTTTAAGAAAGTATCACTGGGAAATAGTTGAACTAATCTCTATCAGGTAAGCGGCAAGCCTCTCTTGTGACCTAGAAATTGTTGTCTGCCTGACCGTAGCTTCAAATCCAGCTTCACCAGGTCTGCAGGAACATCGGGCAGGATGACCACCTCTTGTTAGGTCTCAAAGTCCCCAGGTAACACTTCATTTCTTCTCCTCTTCTCAGCCAAATCATCGTCACACTGAGCCTTCCCCTAGCTTACTCGTGGATTGGATAGGCAATTGCGTAGTTCTTGAAATGCATTCACTGTTTCTCAATTTTTTTCCCTTTTGTAGAGTTTTTTCTGCAGCATGGAGTTCAGCTTTAATAGGCTTATCAAATGTATTTAACAGTTTAGGCTTCTTTTTTCTTAACTTTTAATTTTTGTTCTGGATTATCTGTTTTTCTATATGTTTCTGGTGGCACTTCTTATTGTCTTTGTGCAGGGGGGATATTCTTCTGAAATTATGTCTGAATATTCTATGACATTATCTGAAATATCTTTCCTTTCACTTTCGGATGGCTCATATACTGGTCCATCATAGTCTTGGTATGTGACATCATCTGCATCCTAGTACAGTCTTTCATCACTCCTTTCACCCCATTCTTGTGTCCTCTGTGTAAACCCCTGCAGAGCAATATCTTTCTTTGGAGATACTTTAGATTCAAACCCACTGCTTTATAATCGGTGTCCATTGCTTGGTATTTGTGGTAGGCTGAATCATGCACCCCCCAAAAAGACACATTCTTAATCTTAATCCTGTTCCCATGAGCGTGAATCCATTTATAAATAGGACCTTTTGAAGATGTTATTATTAATTAAGGTGTGACCAAACTCAATCAGGGTGGATCTTAATCCATATTACTGAAGGTCTTATAAAGAGAAGAAATTCAAACTCAGCTCATCAGTAAAAACTAGAAAACAGAAAGAAGAGCCAGAATATGTAGAAGCCAGAAGTCAGAGAAAGCCACAGGAGGAAACAGTGTGATAGAGATGGAAGTGTGAGCCCAAGAACCCCCCAAGTTGGGCAAGCCAGTCCCAGAACTTACAGACCCCTGGAGATAGCATGGTCTACTAAGGCCTCGTTGTTGGACTTCTAGCCTTCAAAATTGTAAGACAATAAATGTTTCTTGAAGTCAACCCATAGTATGGTATTGGTCCTGGCAAACTAAGACAGTATTCAAACTTTAACTTTGATTTCTTCTAGCAATGTAAAACCAGCTGTGCTCGTTTGAAAGGATGTATGGACCCTAGAAAAGCCATGTTTTAATCAAAATCCCATTTCGTAAAAGCAGAATAATCCCTATTCAATATTATATGTTTGAATCTGTAATTAGATCATCTCTCTGGAGATACAACCCAATCAAGAGTGGTTGGTAAACTGGATTAGGGGAGATGTGTCTCCACCCATTTGGATGGGTCTTGATTGGTTTACTGGAGTCCTATAAAAGAGGAAACATTTTGGAGAATGAAAGATCTCTGAGAGAGCAGAGAATGACATAGCCATGAGAAGCAGAGTCTACCAGCCAGCGCTTTGGAGATGAAGAAGGAAAATGCCTCCTGGGGAGCTTCATGAAACAGGAAGCCAGGAGAAGAAGCTCGCAGATGATGCCGTGTTCACCATGTGCCCTTCCGCTTGAGAGAGAAACCCTAAACTTCATTGGCCTTCTTGAACCAAGGTATCTTTCCCTGGATGCCTTAGATTGGACATTTCTACAGACTTGTCTTAATTGGGATATTTTCTTGGCCTTAGAACTGTACACTAGAAACTCATTAAGTTCCCCTTTTTAAAGGCCATTCATTTCTGGTATATTGCGTTCCGGCAGCTAGCAAACTAGAGCACCAGCATTTTTATTTGTTATCTTGGCATTCATCTTTGAAATTTTATTCTTTTTTTCTATGTAAATGACCCATTCCCTTACATTCTGTTGTATAGCTTTCTCCACAATGTTCAAGTGTATATATTTAAGGAACAACTTTAAGACTTGGTGTATCACTGTACATTATTCAAATTGGATTCTGGTTGCTTGAAAATACTTTTGTATCTGATAACCTCATATCAAAATTTCAAGTCAGGGAAAAAAGATAACAGGAAAAAATAATTCATATTTATGATGGTTTATTTTGAATCTACTGTTTAAATGCAGAAATATGTAAAGTGCAGGGGTTGGAGACACAACTGGGTGTGTCTTCCTCAACTGGGTGAGGTACCAACAGCATATCTGGCAATTCTCCAAATTAACTTCCATGTAGTATACACAGCTATTACAGGATCAGTAATTAAAATGTGCTAATTAGAAGCTTATACACGTATTAATAAAACTCAATAGGTGATGAAAATGTCTAAACTTAGAAATGTGATAGTGTCTGCAAAAAATTGTGTATAGACTAAAACCATCGAGTTATACACTCTAAAAGGTGAATTTGATAGTATATAAGTTATATCTCAGAAAATCTGTAAAGAAAACTCAACAGGAATTGCAGAGATTATTTAGAGCTTTAACCAAGAAAGATTACTTTTGTGGAGGGGAGGGGTATCTCATCACTAACATTGCTTAGAATTACTGGCCTTTGGCAGACTGACTTTTAATCAGTTTTGCACTGTTTTAACATTCTCTATTAACAACGCACCCCTGTGTAAAGTCTGCACCCAGCGTAAACGGCACCCTTGGCACACCACTGGATCAGTGAGTGTACTCATAATACTATGTAACATAGTTGTTATTAAGTTCTAGTCTGTTAAACTCTAAAATCAAGGACAGGGATCTAAAGTATGTGGTGTGCATATATACGGATGGCACAGCTGCACAAATGGTAAACCACAGTAATTCAGGGGCTTGTATGATATGGCACTAATTGGCATATTCAGGGATGACCTTGCAGTTTTCCTTCCTCATGCTGAATTTTCTGTCTTGCAGAAATTATCTGTTTCTGTCTCTCTCTCCTTCACCTTTTCTTCCCCTCCAGCATTCTGTGTTATAAATATCTGAAAATTATTCTGAGAGGATTAATGTTCTTAAACTTGTCAATTGTCTGAGACTTTTTAACACCGCAGAATACGGTGATCTTTCATTTTTTTGAGGTGTGAAGAATACAACAGCTGTGTAGCTACAACACCTACAGGCATACAAATTCAACCTCCTTTTCCTGCAAAGACAGGAGAAACTTCAATCCCGGTATCAGAAGGTTGCTTTGTTCTGAGGTGGGTGGGAAGCTCAGATGTGCCTCAGTTGTCTCCTATCCCCCACCAGACGGGTGGGCTGAGGTAAGTAAAGGAATTCACAGCATGGCAGTCACTTATGTAGCTTCACACTTTATGAGGTGTTTCTGTCAAAACCCAGAAACTGTAGCTTTCCTTCCCATTTCTGTTCAATTGCTCTCTTCCCCTTCCCCCATCAGGCAAGCATCAAAGCAGCACACTTATCCTTTAACAAATAAAGACCTCTGCCCAGAAGTCTCAAGTTTTTTCTCTTGGTCAGCTGTACTTTCTGTTCCCTCTTTCCCTGGCAGCTGTAATCTTTTTTATCTTCAAGTTTCACAAAAATGGATTGACTCCTCTTTTCCATCTCTTCTCATTTCTTCCATTTTGTGATCACCTAATGATGGAGTGAGTCCCTTTTTTACCCAGCACAACGACAGAGCCCTCTAACAAAAAGCTGGAAAGAGAGGCTTGCAGGAGAAACTGGCTGACAGATTTAAGGGCCACCCAGCTGCCGTCCCCACAATAGAAGAGCTGAGCTACACTTTTTGACCTGACTGCCCAAGGGTAGACTGAGTGAATGCAAAATTCCACTCTCTAAGAGAGCAAGGATTCTCAAGGGAAGGGGTTTAATTGTGGGGAAGCATATATATTTTGAAAACCAGATGATAGTGTCGTAGAAGGCGGTACAGTAGAAGGCGGTACAGTGCCATAGCTATGAGCATGACTGTTAGCTTGGTCACAAGGTGGCGTGACCTCCCAGTATGACCTTATTCTCTCTAAGCCTCAGTTTGAGTATTTGTAAAATGGGGCTAATGAAATAGTTCCTTAATTTGAAGGCAGGCTCTTTTGTATTTAAATGTTTATAAAATTGGGATATCTTATCTGCGCTATTTTATATTACATATCTACCAGTACCTACCACGTTGGGTTGTAGTAGGGCTTAAAAGTTGTAATGTGTGAAAAGTGTATTTGGCTGATGGAAATGCTCAGATAACAGGCATTTCCTTTCAAGGAAGTTGAGGAGGCACGTTAGCATCTGTGGGAACATGGGAATTTATTTTTATATTGGGGGACAGGGGTTTGTGAATATGTGTGCATTTATTTTGCTTATAAATCTTCAACTTGTGCAGAACGCAGCTGAGACAACTCACCTGTGCTCCAGGAGGCACCAGCCCAGTTTGGAAGACCTATTGCCAAGATGGATCACCCATGTGTGGGGGATGGGTTTTACATACAGTAAAATGCACCAATTAAAATGTCCATTTCCATGATTTTCAGTACATGTACCAAGTTGTGCCACCATCACTATCATCCAGTTTTAAAACATTTCTGCCACCCCAAGGATTCCTCTTGTGTTTGTTTGCAGTTAACCCTCACTTGTATTCTTAAGTCTAAGTAACCGCCAATCTGCTTTCGTTTGGTCCTTATAGATTTGCCTTTGGTGGACATTTCATATAAATGGAACCATACATGTGCAACTCTTTTGCATGTGTTTTTTTCACTTAGCATAGTGTTTTCGAGGTTCATTCATGTTATAGCATGTGTCAGCACTTTGTTCCTTTTTTTTGTTTAATAATATTTCATTGTATGGCTATACCAAGCACAGTTTACGTATCCCCTGTTGATGAACATTTGGGTTGTATGCAGTTTTTAGCTATTATAAATAATGTTTCTATGTACATTTGCATGCATGTCTTTGTGTAGATATGTTTTCATTTCTCTTTGGTAGTTTTTTCAGTGTGAAATACTGGGTCATATGGTTAAGTTTATGTTTAACTTTTCAAGAAACTGTCAAAGTGTCTTTTCAAAGTGATTACACCATTTTACATTCCCTGCAGTGTATAAGGGTTCCAGTTTTTTCAAGTCTCTCCAACACTCACCTCTCTTTTTAGTGGGTTTTTGAAGGGTAACAAATACTTTATCTCTCATCCTTAGAGTTAAGCAATGTCTCTCTTGCAGTTTTTTTTTTTTTTTAATGTTTTAGTTTCAAATAACTTCAAACTCACAGGAAAGTTGTAAAGATAATACAAAAACAATACATAGAACTCCAACATACCCTCTACCTAGATATCCATATTTGCTAACTTTTAGCATTTTTCCACATTTGACATATCATTCTATCTCTCTCTATCTGAACATTTGAGAATATATTGCATATATGATGCTCAACAGTTAACACTTTCATGCACATTTCCTAGGGACAAAGATATTTATGTAACCATCTTAAGTACAGCTGTCACATTCAAGAGATTTAACATTTATATAAAGCCTACTCTCCAATTTTTTTCATATGTCTCAATATTGTCCTTAGGGACCATTTTCTCTTCCATTATTAGTTCCAGTCCAGGTTCATGTATTATATTTAATAATTGTCTCTTTAGTCTCTCTTTAAAATTGTGGTAACGTGTATACAATATAAAATTTCTTATCTGAACCACTCCCAAAAATACAAGTCAGTGACATTACTTACTTTCACAATGTTGTGCTACCATCACTACTTTCCATTACCCAAATTTTCCATCACCCAAAGCAGAAACCCTGTGCTCATTAGGCAATAACTTCTCAGTCACCTTCCCGCTGCTCCTGTGAATTTGCAATTTCTAGTTACTTCATATAAGTAGAATCATACAGTATCTATCCTTTTGTGCCTCACCTCTTACAGTCTGGGTGAAGGAGAGGGAGAGGGAAAAGCAGGAAGATGAAAAGAGGGGGAGGAAGATATTAGGATGAAAAGTTCTGAAAGGGAGAAGGTAGTATAGAAAAGAATTAGGAATGTACATTTTGTCCCACATTTCACCCAGGATGAGTCCAACCACCAAATTCTCCTTGGCAGTCAGAAGTAATCACCTTTGTGCCTTTTCACAAAATATATAGCTACAAAGGTCCTCTGAGCAGATTGGCTTTTGGAGTCCTCATCACTCTTAATCCTTATATAATTGGCTCTGCATTAACTGCCTGTAAGTAGATCCTGCCAAGCTTTGCAGAAAAGGACATCCAGCCATGATTCAGGGATACTTGGAAATAAATTTGTTTGTTAAATGGCTGTATCATGTAAACCTATTCAATGGCTTTTATAGAATTAACATGTTTATTATTGTTTAAACTGGGGAGTAAAATTATAAACATCCCTCTTTCTCAGTAAATTGCAACATATTGTCCTGGAATAGCCTAGAGAATCAACAGAGGGGAGATTCAACAGAAAAGGCTTTACTATTAGATAACACTACTAGAAGCAAAGTTTGTAGTTATTGTAACACAGAGTGACAAAATGTGGGGGTGGGGTGGAAGGCATCCAGAATACTTATGTCTTAGTTTAATATGACAATTCACGTTCAAGGGAGAAGGCACTAAGTTTCTGAAAATGCTTTTGGGAGGTAAAGAGACTTCCAGGCATAGGAGAAAACTGCTTAAAGTAATTGCAAAACAAAACAAAAACAAAAACAAAAAAAAGAGAGAGAGAACTGAAAAGGAAGAACTCTGCAAAAGAAGAAAAGGTATCTAATTAGGAAATACGTGTAACTTTCTACTCTGGATTATCACTGCCTTAATTTTTTTACATGCAAAGCGTGAACTGTTTTGACTGGGGACATTTTCCCATGGTATCATATTTTTTATTTTAAAATCAATGAAGGAAAATTGCTGACTCATCTTTCTAAAAATATTAATACTGATGAACTCACATACTATTCATATAATTTATCAAACTTTTCTTTTCAGTCTTTTTTAAAAGAGGGAGATGAGTAAACCAGTGATATCCTAATCTGTTCTTAAAGTTTTGGAAGCTGATCTTCTAACAAACTCTAATGTGGAATCCATACAGAACAGCAGATAACATTTTTCTGAAAATGCACCATTCTCCCCAAACTATGCTAAGGGCACTACATACATTGCTTTGTGTCAGTGATCACATAAGGGAGATGCTATCCTACGATTTCAGGTGAGGGAACTTACCCAAGGCCGCTCAGCTAGTTTAGGAAAAGAGATAAATATTGAACTGCTCCAGTTAAAGCTGGGGGTTGAGATGGACTGAGTCTAAAGCCTCAATCACTTCTTGCCCTCCCATCACCTTATCCTAGCTCCCACCATCCCAGTCCTAAATTCCTGGGACTCCTGTAAAATGGCTCCCTGCCCCAGTTTGCCTCATCAGAGCCCCTTCTTTGGGTACTTCTAGCTACCCAGGGCTGCTCAGAAACTTAATAAAATAAATCATGACCAGAACCACGTCCAATCCATACCTCATCAATGAAAAGCAAAAACAACAACCTTTCAAACACTCTTCTGCTGGCTGTTGGGTGCTCAAACCTGATTTTTATTAACAATGGAAAGAAAAGGGTACAGAATAGACAGGAATGGTCTAGAAACACGCTCGAAGGAGGCATGCATCGCTACTAAGTTGATGGTTGGCATCATCATAGTTCCATTTCTACTCTGTGCCCTCCCACCAGGGTTCCAGCTTGGTTTCAATCACAGACTCACTCTGTGAGTCTCACACTGGGTTCTAATCCTACGGAGATTTGCTAGGGGACAAAAAAGTTCACACATCAACCCACAGGTCCCGCCCCAGGAATGGCCCCTAAGATCTCATGGTCTGTGGCTGGACTGGGTTAGTTGAGGGGAGGATTTGTGAGCCAACAATCCAGCAGCTGTTCTGAAATAGGACCCAGTGATGCATGTCCTATTCTTCACTGAAGGATGCTCTGATCCATCCCCAACTCTCCCAACTGGACTTCACTTTCTGATGTTTCGGTTCTGGGACTATTGGATCACAAGGCGGGGAAAGGCCCCTTTGTATCCGAAGCCTGGAGTGGCCTTTAAGCCTGGAACTATCCCAAGATAAATGAGGGGTCTCACCAGCCTGAAGGAAGCACCTGCAGATCAAAAGAGTTGGGTAGGGTGCTCTCCAAGCTCCATGAACCAATGGGCAGCACAGCCGCAGAGAGGCACAGAGGGAAAAGGAAATGAGATCTTAAGTTAGAAAAAACAACACTTCATAGAGAAGTGGGAAAGGAGCAAAACTGTCAAGCAGACAACTGTCTCCAGCAGTACTTGAGAATTCAGGTGCCTTCTTTTCCAGAGAGCAGAACTGGTGGTGCTTTCTCACTCAGCACAGCCACTCCCTACTGTCCTCTTGACCAAGACCAAGCTGAAGTTTGTAGCCGCTGTATTCCTGGCTGATGCCTTGCATCCTCGCCAGGAATGCCTAGAATCTTTTTTTTCTTTTTTCTTTGGGTTCCTGGTCCGGAACCGAAGCCGGATCTCCGGCATGAAAGACAAGCATTCTACCACTGAACCACCCGTGCACCCTGAATCTTTTTACCTAACTCTATCCACTCTATTCTCTTTGAAATTTTCCGGCAGAATCGGCGTGTCAGTTTCCTCCAACGTCCTCAGTAACTGCTGGGTTGTCGCTTTTAGTCTCCTGTCGGGTGTGCAGAGGGGCTCAGCCGGCAAATCCTTGGCCAGAAAATCCTGCCTGATCCCAGTGAGCTCTTTTCTGCACCTCTTCCACTCGGTCAGCCGTCCTCTCCACAGACTTCTCCAAATCTGCCATCCTCCTAATTTCAGCTTCTTTCTCTGGACCCTTTTTTCTCCGATGAATACCGGGCAACTGCTGTGTATTCCACAATTCTCTCCATATGCTGCAGAGAATTCCTCTTTAACAGCAGTTCTTGAAAAGGCAACATAAATTCCTGTGGCCTCTTCGAGAAGCTGGACTGGGTCCTGGAGAAGTGGTTCGCCGCAGCCCTGCTGCGAGGGGACAGCAGAGTCTCCCGTCCTCACTGGGCCCCTCACTGCAGAGGGTGAGGCTCACCGCGCGGTCTTCTTTCCCAGCCGCCTGGGGCGCGGGGCCCGGCGGCGAAGTCTGGGTCTGGCGGGGCGGGTGGCGCCTGGGGGAAGCGCGCGCCGGGAGGGACCGGGTGGCACCCGGCTGGGGCTCCCCGCGCGCTCCTGCGGGGCCGCTGCCTGACCTCTCTGCCCCGTCCGGATTTCTACAAAGTGGTTCTAGCTACTCTGACGCACAGCCGGCTGGAGGGTTTTCGGAAGGTCTTTACTTTCTTATTTGAAGGGGGTGAAAATATACACACTCAGCAATCTTAAGAAGGAAGTTTCCGACAGGGCTGGCCTCAGAAAATGTTAATGTTGAGACCTCCTTTCATTCAAATACCCAAACGTACAGAACTGATTTTTTAAAACAGTTTTATTGCGATACAATTACATACTATAAAGTACACCCATTTAAAGTGTTCAATTCAATTATTTGAGGTGTGTTTACAGAGTTCTGCAACCATCAACATAATTTAATTTTAGAACATTTTCATCACGATCAGAAAGAAACCCTGTACCCATCGTTCGTCTCTCTGCCCTGCTCCCTCCTCCCAAATTTAGATAATCTACTTTCCATCCTTTTGGATTTGCCTGTTCTGGACATTTCGTATAAGTAGGATCACGTAATATGGTTATTTTTATGACTCGCTTTTTAAATTCATTGTAATGTTTTTGAGATTCATCAACATTGTAACGTGTATCATCAATATACTTCATTCCTTTTTATTGCTGAATAATATTTCATTGTAGGAATATACCACATTTTTTTCCATTCACAAGTTGAAGGACGTTTGGGTTGTTTCGACTTTTTGTTATTATGAATGATGCTGGTATGAACATTTCTGTGCACGTGTTACATGGTGCACGTTTTCCTTCCTCTTGGATGGATACCTAGGAGTGGAATTGCTGGATCACGTGGTAACTGCTTTTTAACATTTTGAAGAACTGCCAAACTCTTTTCCCAAGCATCTATATCATTTTACATTCCCACCAGCCATGCATGCGGGTTCCAGTTTTTCCACATCTCTCTGTTTAATTCGCCAGGGCTGCTACGACAAATATCATTCAATGAACGGTTGGCTTAAACAATAGTCACACATTGGCTCACAGTGTTGGAGGCTAGAAGGCCAAAATCAGCGTATTGCCAGGCCATTGTCTGGCTTTCCAGAGACTAAACAGGCTTGCCGGAGACTATTACATTCTGATGCTGGCTTATCAGCAATCCCTACGTTTCCTTATCCTGTAAATGCATTTCTGCCTCTGTCACATGGCAATCTGTCTTTTTCTGTCTTCTCCTCTGGCTTCTGTTTCTGTGTCCAAAATTTCTTTGCTTATGAAGACTCCAGTCATACTGGATTAAGGCCCACCCTGCTTCAGTTTGCCCTCATCTTAATAGGCCCTTTGAAGGTCCCATTTACAGCTGGATACATCCATAAGACCCAGGGTAGGACTTGATGAGTTATAAGGGTTCTGCATAGATTCTGAGTACAATACCCTTATCAGAGATCTGATTTACAAATGTGTTCTCCAAGTCTTTGTATTGTCTTTTCATTTTTGTGTTAGATTCAGTTGTCAACTTGGCCAGGTGAGCATACCTAATCTTGTTGCTGCGGACATAAGCTGTGAACCTCATCTGTTGCTAATTACATCTGCAGTTGGCTAGGAGGCGTGTCTGCTGCAATGAGTGACGTTTAACTTAATTGGCTTGTGCTTAAATGAGAGAACGCAATGTAGCACAGTCTAGCAGCTCAGCATTCCTCATCTCAGCACTTGCAGCTCAGCCCAGGCCTTTGGAGAAGTCACCCCGGGGAAAGTTGTTGGAACCCAGGGGCCTGGAGAGAAGACCAGCAGAGACCATCCTGTGCCTTCCACGTAAGAAAAGAGCCTCAGTGGAAAGTTAGCTGCCTTTCCTCTGAAGAACCAACAAAATAAATCCCCTTTTATTAAAAGCCAATCCGTCTCTGGTGTGTTGCATTCCGGCAGCTAGCAAACTAGAACAATTTTTTTGATGAGAACTGACTTGCTTTTTTTATTAAGGAAACCGTAGGTTTACAAAAAAAATCATACAAAATTCCCATATACAACCCTATTATTAACACTTTGCATTAGTGTGAAACATTTGGCACAACTGAAGAAAGAATATTATTATAATTAGTTTACATTAGGGTTTACAATTCATGTTGTATATCTATGGGTTTTTTAATGAATTTATTCTAGTAATAGATATATATTTCATAAAATTTCCCCTTTAAGCTACATTCAAATACATATTTCAGAGGTATTAATTACATCCACAATGTTGTGCTACCATCACCACCATCTGTTACCAAAAGTTTTCTGTCATTCTAATCAGAAACTCAATTAAAGCATTAACTCCCCATTCCCCACCCTCACCCTAGCCCCTGATACCTGGATTCTAGTCTCTATGAATTTGCTTATTCTGATTATTTTATATCAGTGAGATCATACAATATTTGTCCTTTTGTGTCTGGATTATTTTACTCAACAGAATGTCTTCAAGGTTCATCCATGTTGTATGTATCAGAATTTTTTTCCTTTTTATGAATGAGTAGTATTCCATTGTAAGTATATAGCACATTTTGTTTATCCGTTTGTTGGTTGGATTGCTACCATCTTTTTGCAATTGTGAATAATGCTGCTATGAACATCAGTGTGCAAAATGTCAATTCTTTTTGGTATACCTGGATGTGGGATTGACAAGTCATGTGATAATTAACTTTCTGAGGACCTGCCAAACTGTTTTCCACAACAGCTGCACCATTTTACATTCTCAACACTCAATGAATGAGTGCTCTTATTTTTCCACATCCTCTCCAACACTTTTAACTTTCCAGTTTTTTAATGGTAGTCATCAAGCAGGTGTGAAATTGCAGGTATGTAGTGGATATATCATTGTGGCTTGGATTTACATTTCCGTAGTAGCTAATGGTATTGAACATCTTTTCCTGTGTTCTTTGGCTATTTGCATATCATCTATATCTATTCGAGTCTTTTGTCCATTTCTTTTTTTATTGGATTGTCTTTTTGTTGTTGAGTTGTAGGATTTCTTTATTTATTCTGGATATTAAGTGCTTATCAGATATATGGTTTTCAAATACTTTCCCCCATTCTGTAGGTGTTTTTTTTTTTTTTTGATAAAATCCTTTATGCAAAAAAGTCTTCAATTTTGATGAGGTCCCATTTATCTACTTTTTCTTTCATTGCTTGTGCTTTGAATGTAAACTCCAAGAAACCACTGCCTAACAAAAAGTCCTGAAGATGCCTCTCTCTGTTTTCTTCCAGGATTTTTATAGTACTGGTTCGTATATGTAGGTCTTTGAGCCATTTTGAGTTGATTTTTGTATATGGTGTGAGGTGTGGGTCGAGTTTCCTTCTTTTAATAATTTTCTTTCTTTGTTTTAATTCTTTTAATGGTTTTGTTGTATATTTGATCTGAAGAAGCCTTATAAGTTTTATCTTGTCACTGTTGTATTTGTTAACTTCATTGTTTCCCCATTTTTACTAGTATTAAAATGTTTTCTTAAAAGTCTCAAAGCAAGCGTATTTGTGAACTTAGGGAAAAGGAGTGGGACAGTGGAATAGTTTTGCAAAAGGCTCCAGGAGGAAACAAATAGAAGTCGGAGGTGGGGGGACTGGACATAGACAATTGCATAAAGGTCCAATGCTTGGCATTGAGGTGAGAGGAATATTCCAGAAAGTAATGTCTGGGGAGCAAAATCTTAGTTTGGGTCAATGCCAGAGTCCACACACCTCTCATGTAACTAGGCTCCATTTTTTGTCCAGTGCTTTATGTTCAACACAGCAACTATTATTAAATCAACTCTGATGAAGTGAGTGAGGGGATCATAGACTCTTCCCCTCAAATGACAACCATGATTGAAAGGTCAGAAGGTAGCAATTTAACGTTTTACTTTCTTGGCTCCCACTATACAGAATGTTCTAAGTATTCCATCTATTTTTGCACCACTGACTCTTCTTTCTCTTCTTAGACCTTGATGGTAACTATTCTTCAAAGCTCAGTTCCTAATTTCTTCTTCCTTTCTCCCTGTTTTGCCCCTTATCGCTTTGGATAGAAATGTATATTTTATTATTTCAAAATCATCCTCTCAAAATAATTGCTCAAAAATGTTTTCAGCCTTATATCTCTACCTTCTATCAGGGCAACTCCACTTGGGTACCTCATGAATTTGATAACTTCAAATTATATACCTCCCAAGCACAATTTACCATCCCCTCAAAAAGGATCATTAATCTTTGCCTCTTTTGAAAAAAAAAAAAAAACTTTCCCTCTTTTGGCTTAATAATCCATTCTCATAAGTTTAAAGTTAAATTTGTTCTTTCATTTCTCAATTTCTAGATCTAATTGCCAAGTTCCGTGACTTCTTATTTTTTTGGAGATTAAACAGGCAAGTTTTATTATCAAATGTAATGATTCTTCAAAAACTCAATAGTATTGTAGAAAGTATTACTGTCTATATTAAAGTCTTTCAAAGCTTTGGGTAGACAGCATCTTAAGACATCTAGTATAAAGAATTTATTTTTTCTGATCTTAAGTGCCAGTTACCACTAATTTTCACACAAAAATTTTTTTCTACTGCAGTTAAAGGGCCATTACTGGTCAGTTGAAGAGGGAAATGTTTGGCTTTCCAGTCAAGGTAAGGTGTTAATGAAAGTAATGCAAAGTAAGTAAAATAGCAGCCACATAAATCTGCATGGCGCTGCATACAAGCAAAGGACAATACAGTAACTTAAAGAAACATGTCCATTTAGTCAATCAGTTCCTATTTTCCTCTTTGGCGTTACGAGGCAGCAGTACTAGCTAGTGTCTAATATTGCACTTTTGTAGCAGAAACACAGCTAAATCCACAGTGCTGAACACTGACAGCATCAGCAGCTGCTCATAAACTGCATCAGTGTTTACCTCGGTCTAGCATGCTGACTATATGGCGTGACTTCTTTTCTTAAGAGATTTTTTTTTTTTTATGTTTTCCAGTGCTATTGTCCTTCTTTAAGCCTCTATTATCTTGGCCCTAAATCCTGCAATAACAACAGAACTTGTTTCTCTTCCATTTTCTCCGTATCTAGTCCATCTTACATCTCCCTACTATACTAATCTTCCATTAAACTCATCACTGTCACAATATCACTCTATGGATTGGAATCATCCCTTTTTTAAACTTAGGCTGAATTCCATTTTGCTGGACCTATCAGCCAATGTCTTTCATAATTTGATTCCAACCATTGGATCTACTTAGCCGTGCTTCCTCGCTGGACTCCAACAGGAACTGTGGCCTCCATATGGAACGTGTCATGCTCATTTCCACACGCATTGCGCTTATTAGGAAATTTTTCTTCCATTCCTCTATTTATCCAAATGCTTCCTTCCATTTAAGTTCTATTACCTCTGCATAGGTTTCCCTTACACTTCAGCCCCTAAAAAAAAAACCACTTAGATGATGAGGATGATGCCCCTTTTTTTAAATCCCTTTATCCCTTATTCTCTGTACCATTTATTTAGTCAGGAAATTCTGTTGCTATTGTTGAATGAATGAATGAATGAATAGTATCTTGCATTTCTGTTTATTTATCTTATTTTTTTGACAACCTACACTGTGCTGGTTTTAAACTGTTATGTATCCCGGGAAAGCCATGTTCTTTTCATCCTAAGTCAAGCTTTTGGGGGCAGACCTATTGATTGGGTGGGACCTTTTAATTAGGTTGTTTCGGTGGAGATGTGCGCCCCGCCCATTCAAGGTGGGTCTTAATTAGTTTACTGGAGTCTTTAAAAGAGCCGACACAGAGAGCAGAGAGTTGAAATCAGACTCAGGAGTTTGAAGATACTAAGCTAAGAGATGCAATCCAAAATTTGCCCCCGGGAGCCTGGGTGAGGAACACAGACACTTAGAGAGTAGGCATTCAGTAATATTTTAAAATTAAAGATGCAAATGACCACACACCATGTTTTGAAAATGTCCTTGGAGAAGGGATAAAGATTAAATAAAGATTTTTGAATTGCTATATGTTTATTTTATTTCTGGTACAAAGTTGAGTTTTATTGGCCATTACTAAAAGCCTAGATTTTTTAAAATCGAGAATAGTTAGTTAATGTTGATATTAATCTTAAGGTTGTTTGACTACTTGAAAAGGTGTTATTTCAAATTATCCCATCACTGGATTAGGATTTCTTAACCACATATGGAAAGCTTTTAGAGTGAAAAGGTCAGTTATCTTGTAAAATAATGTAGAATTTGTTAATACTAGTAGATATCTGCTTAGAAAAATCCAGGTCAGTCTTTTTAAATGAGCTTAGTTCCCAAAAATTCTAAACCAATAGTATATAATTTTCAAATTTCCTGGTTCTGTTTGGCCTACTTTTTGGATTTCCTTTCTGGTTATTTTACACCGAATTGTAACCAATATGCTTGACACTTTTTGACAACTGCATTTCAATCTGCTTTACTTAACTTGATCCTATCACCACTTCCAGGATATTATTTTAGGTTATCATTCATTTACCTTACATCCTTACATTTGCTTAAGGATATTACAGTGAAATTGCCACTGCATAGAGATGTGAAGACTGCAAGCTTGGTTTAATTAAGTCATTGAATGGACTGGCCACATGAGCCAGAATCTACTAAATCTGCTTCCTGAGGTGGACTTCTGTTGTCTTTGCTTTTTCAGCATACATTTTCACTCTGGTAACACCTAATTTTCCATTGAAAACCTCTTTTCTCCATTCTCATCCCTACTGCCCAATTCTGATTTGCTTACTTTTTCTTTTTTCTTTAACTCATGAAGTTTGGCAGAAGGTTTTTTAAAATTAATATATGTTATATATTCACATACCATGTAATGATGCAAAGTGTACAATCACTGGTTCACAATATCATCATATAGCCATGCATTTATCATCACAATCAACTTTTTTCTTTTTTGCAGAAAATAATATATACAAAACAGCAATAAACTTCAAAGCACATCACAACAATTAGTTGTAGAACATTTCAGAGTTTGGTATGGGTTACAGTTCCACCATTTTAGATTTTTACTTCCAGCTGCTCTAAGATCCTGGAGACTAAAAGAAATATCAATATACTGATTCAGCAATCATACTCATTTGTTAAACCCTACCTTCTCTGTATAACTCCACCATTACCCTTGAGCTTTCTCCCACTCTTTAGGGATATTTGGGCTATGTCCATTCTAACTTTTTCATCTTGGAAGGGGCTGTCAATAATATGGAATAGGGGGATAAAACTGGTTGATGTTCTGGAGAGGCTGGCCCCTCTGCATTTCAGGACCTATTTGGTCTGGGGACTTATCTGGAGGTTGTAGGTTTCTGGAAAGTTACCCTAGTGCATGGAACATTTACCGAATCTTATATAATGTCCTAGGTCTTCTTTAGGATCGACTGGAATGGTTTTGGTTGGGGTTTGGTGAGCTATGATAGGTAGCAATGTCTAACTGAAGCTTGTGTAAGAGCGACCTCTGGAGTAGCGTCTCGATTCTATCTGAACTTTCTCAGCCACTGATACTTCATTAGTTGTACTTCTTTTCACCTTTTTGGTCAGGATGGCATTGTTGAGCCCAGGGTGCCAGGGCTGGATTCATCCCTGGGAGTCATATCCCATGCTGCCAGGAAGACTTTTGCCTCTGGATGTCATGTCCTATGTAGAGGAGAGGGCAATGATTTCACTGGCAGAGTTGGACTTAGAGAGAAAGAGGCCACATCTGACCAACAGAACAGGTCCTCCAGAAGTTACTCTTGGACATGCTTCTCCGCTACCTGCATAAGCTTCACAAGCCTAAGTCTCAAGATCAAGAACTTGGTCTATTGATTTGGGTGTCCCTAATGTTTGACACAGTATCAGGGGTTTCTCTGGTGGTAAAGTTTAATAGTTCCATATTTTTTTCTCCCATCCCTTAAGGATCTTTGCCAATACTTTTTGATTATCTGCTTAATATATTCTAGGATGTATCTAGACATTACATTAAGCTATACAGGATTAAAGACCTCATTCTCATTCTGGGTTCCCTGTGTTTCGATCATTCAAATGCACTATACAGACAGGTTGAGTTAGATTCTTTGCTACAGAAAATTTAGGTTACTTTCATCCTTTGGTCTCAAAGTGTAGGTGCGATTCTAAAATATAAACAATGTCTTCCTTACCCCTGTGTTCTGAATTACCTTAATCCCAACCTGATTGGTTTCATCCTTTTCTCTAAATACCAGCTTATACATGTATAAAACAGCCTCTCAAAATCTAGAAATAATACTTACCACTCTGACCTAATTGTGTCTGCTGTAAGAGCTTACAATCTAGGCCACTGTTTTCTTATAAGCATTTGCTAAAGGATACCATACAAAAATTGTTTTGTCATTTTTGGATTATTTTGCCTCACCAAATGTGCTAGTTTGAAAGGATGTATGTCCCCTAGAAAAGTCATGTTTTAATCTAAATCCCATTTCATCGTGGCAGAATAATCCCTATTCAATACTGTATGTTTGAATCTGTAATTAGATCATCTCCCTGGAGATGTAACTCAATTAAGAGTGGTTGTTAAACTGGATTAGGTGACAACATGTCTCTACCCATTTGGGTGGATCTTGATAAGTTTCTGGAGTCCTATAAAAGAGGAAACATTTTGGTGAATGAAAGAGATTCAGAGAGAGCAAAGCAGAACAACATAGCCATGAGAAGCAGAGTCCACCAGCCAGCAGCCTTTGGAGATGAAGTAGGAAAATGCCTTCTGGGGAGCTTCATGAAACAGGAAGCTAGGAGAGAGGCTAGCAGATGATGTTGTGTCCACCATGTGCCTTTTCAGATGAGAGAAAAACTCTGACTGTGTTTGCCATGTGCCTTTCCACTTGAGAGAGAAACCTTGAACTTCATCAGCCTTCTTGAACCAAGGTATCTTTCCCTGGGTGCCTTAGATTGAACATTTCCATAGACTTGTTTTAATTGGGACATTTTCTTGACCTTAGAATTGTAAACTGGCAACTTATTAAATTGCCCTTTTTTAAAAGCCATTCTGTTTCTGGCATATTGCATTCCATCAGCTAGCAAACTAGAATACCAAATGTCTCACAGGTTTATTCACATCGTTGCATGCCCCATGACTTCATTCCTTTCTATAGCAACACAATATTAGATCATATGTATACACCATCATTCACAAATCTACTTTTCAGTTAGTGCATCCTTCAGCCACCTGCATTCATTAGGCATCATGTATAATGCTCAAAGTCCAAAGTTCATCAACACTATCAATTTTAGATAATTTCATTGTTCCCAAGAGAAAGATAACCAATAAACACACCCTCACCAAACAGGAGATCTAAACCTCCCCTTAACTCTTGTCCATCCCCCCATTATTTACCCCTGCTGTTGCTGTGGTATTACTGATGTTTTCCTGTTAAATATAGCCCATAACATACAATAGCAGTTTTCCCCTGTACCCTGGACTTAAACACTCTTTGTACACAAATCAACCTTTGAAATAGTTCTTGCAAGAACTTATTTATATTTGTAGTGTTAATCAGTGGGACACGTAGGTCTATACAACCCCTTTCAATCATGTTCATCTTCAATATGGTAGTATAACATATAGACCCACCAGAGAGCTGCCTTCACTTCTATCTATTCCCTTACATTGGAGTTCAACCTCATTAGCTAATAATGAGTCTCTAGCTCATTCTAGTTTCTATGTATCTCTAAGTCCCCTATATTCTGTATTATAAGTCTCTGATTTTACCTTTACCATGGTCATAAAAGTGGAGTCACATGGTATCTATCTTTTGTGTCTGGCTTATTTCACTCAGCATTATGTCCACAAGGCTCATCCATCTTCTCATAGCAGCCATTCTTATAGGTGTGAGGTGGTATCTCATTGTAGTCTTGATCTGCATTTCCTGTATAGCTAATGAGTATGAGCATCTTTTCATGTGCTTTTGAGCCATCTGTATTTGCTCTTCAGAAAAATGCTTATTCATATCATTAGCCCATTTTATAGTTGGGTTGTTCTTTTGTTGCTGAGTTGTCTGATTTCTTTATATATAAAGGATATCAAATTTATGTCCAATGTGTGATTTCCAAATGTTTTTCCCATTAAGTTGGCTGTCTCTTCACCTTTTTGACAAAAACTTTTAGATGCAAAAGCATTTGATTTTGAGGAGCTCCCATTTATTTTTCTTTTCTTTTCTTACTTGTGCTTTGGGTTAATGTTTAGGAAGCCTGCTATTACTAGGTCTTGAAAATGTTTCCCTACATTTTCTTCTAGAAGCTTTACGGTACCAGTTCTGATATTTAGGTGTTTGATCCACTTTGAGTTAATTTTCGTAAAGGGTGTAAGTGAGGGTCCTCTTTCATTCTTCTGGCTATTGATATCCAGTTCCAGTTCCCCTATGGCCAGTTATTGAAAAGACCATTTCGTCCCAGTTCAGTGGATTTGGAGGCCTTGTCAAAGATCAGTTTACCATTGATTTGGTGGTCTATTTCTGTACTCTCAATTTGATTCTGCTTCTATCTTTGTGCCAGAACATGCCATTTTGACCACTGTGGCTTTATAATAAGTTTTAAAATCAAGAAGTGTTAATCCTCCCACTTCGTTCTTCTTTTTTAAGATGCATTTAGCTATTCAGGGTCTCTTTCTCTTCCAGATGAATTTGGTAACTCACTTTTTCAAGTCTTCAAAGTAGGTTGTTGGAATTTTGATTGGTGCTGCGTTGAATCTGTAGATCAATTTGGGTAGAATTGACATCGTAAGTATATTTAACCTTCCTTTCCAAGATCAGGGAATGTCTTTCTACCTATTTAGGTCTCCTTTGATTTCTTTTGACAACTTTATGTAGTTTTCTGTGTACAAGTCCTTTATGCCCCTAGTTAAGTTCATTCCTAAGTACTCGATTATTTTAGCTGCTATTTTGAATGGATTTTTTTTCCAGCTGACTCCCCTCAGTTAGTTCATTGCTTGTGTATAGAAAATTTACTGATTTTTGCACATTAATTTTATATCCTGCCACCTTGCTGAATTTGTTCATTAGCTTAAATGACTTTGTTGTCAATTTTTCAGGATTTTCCCAGTAGAGGATCATGTCATCTGCAAATAATCAAAGTTTTACTTCTTCCTTTCCAATGTGGATGCCCTTTGTTCTAGTCTACCAACACTGCCAGAATGCAACACAGCAGAGACGGATTGGCTTTTAATAAAAGGAGATTTATTTCATTAAAAATGTATAGCTCTTCAGAGGAAAGGCAGCTAACTTTCATCTGAGGTTCTCTCTTACACTGGAAGGCAAAGGGTGATCTCTGCTGGCCTTCTCTTCAGGCTTCTGGGTTCCAACAGCTTTCCCCAGGGTGATTCCTTTCCGCATCTTCAAAGGCCTGGGCTGAGCTGCGAGTGCTGAGATGAGGTATGCTGAGCTGCTTGGGCTGTGCTGCACTGAGCTCTCTCATTTAAGCATCCAGGCAATTAAATCAACCATCATTCATTGCAGTAGACACTCCCCCTAGTCGACTGCAGATGCAATCAGTGACAGATGAGCTTCACATGCCATTGGCTTATGTCCACAGCAACTAGGCACCTTCACCTGGCAAAGTTGACATCTGAACCTAATTACCACATGTTCACCCCTTGTCAACTTGGCAACTGTATACATCTCCTTAAATGATATTAAAGTGACAAAAATTCTCTTCTGGCTCTGGACCTATGATCTCAAAACAAGTTATCTGGTGCCAATATGTAAAGGAGGGACAGTCACAGGATACATGTTTTCATTTCCATAGGGAGAAATTGGGAGGAACCCAGGAGTCACAAGACCCAATCAGTTCTGAAAATCTACAGGGCAAACTCCACTGGATTTCAAAGTCTGAAAGTCATTTATCCTTCATGCTTTAGAAAGCAGTGGCCCATCTCTCTCCAAATGCAACCTTGAGGGACATTGAGGAGACCACCATTTTCTTGGCTCCACCCTCTCCAAGCATTGGGGCCATACCTGGGCTCTCTGCCATCTCCAGGGCACACACTCAACCCCTCCATGTGGTGGCAACCAGGCTCTCCCCAATCCCCAAGGAGTGTGCTGTACCTTCTCCAAGGCCTAAGGCAGCACAACTATTCCACTGCAATGACGTGGGAGGCCCATCCTCTGCCTTTGGGGCAAACTCACCCTCTCCACATGTATGTGTGGGTCCACTCTCCCAGCCAAGGTTTCTAGGCTTCAGACCTGAGCTTCCATGGCTCTCACCCTGCAAACTCCAATCTGTCCCCTTTTGTCCAAACTGGCAGTGATTCCATTTTCACTCATCTCCAGATAGCTACCAGTTTCTCTAGCAATTTCTTCTTTGACCCACTGGTTGTTTAAAAGTCTGCTAGTTAATCTCCAGCAGATTATTTTTGTGGAAGTTCTACTTCTTTGTTGTTATTGATTTCCAACTTCATTCCATTGTGATCAGAGCAAGTGCTTTGAATAATTTCAATGTTTTAAATTTATAAAGACCTACTTTGTGCCCGAGTGCATGATCTATCCTGGAGAATATTCCCTGAGTACTAGAGAAGAATGTATATCCTGGTGTCTTGAGGTATAAATGATGAATATATGTCTGTTAGTTCTCATTCATTTAGCAAATTGTTTAAGTTCACTATTTCCTTGCTGACCCTTTG
Source organism: Tamandua tetradactyla (assembly GCF_023851605.1). Classification (NCBI taxonomy): domain Eukaryota; kingdom Metazoa; phylum Chordata; class Mammalia; order Pilosa; family Myrmecophagidae; genus Tamandua; species Tamandua tetradactyla. The sequence goes on along the minus strand of NC_135339.1, from coordinate 39,107,645 downwards.
TCTGGTTATTCTAACTATAGAGGAGAGTGGTGTCTTGAAGTCTTCTACTATTATTGTTGAGACATCTATTGCTGTCTTCAGTTTTGCCCGTGTTTGTCTCATGCACTTTGAAGTTCCTTGATTGGGAACATAGCCATTTATGATTGTTATTTCTTCTTGGTGAATTGTCCCTTCATTTTATTAATGTATAGTGTCTTTCTTTGTCTCTTATGATGTCTTTACATTTAAAGTCTATTTCATCTGATATTAATATAGCTACACCTGCTTTCTTTTGGTTGTAGCTTATGTGGAACATCATTTTACATCATTTCACTTTCAATTTATCTGTATCCTCGTGTCTAAAATGAGTCTCCTGTAAACGGCATATAGCTGGATTACATTTCTTAATCCATTCTGACAATCTGTTTCTTTTAATGGTAAATTTAGTCTGTTGACATTCAAAGTTATTACTGAAAAGGCATTTTTTGAATCCACCATCTTATCCTTTGGATTTTATTTGTCAGATCTATATATTCTTTTCCCTCTTTCTCTTTTTATCCTTTGAGTTACTCTTACTGGTACTCCTCGATTCTGTGCACTTCTCCAGTCCTCCCTCTCCTGTCTTTTTCTTTTCAACTGGCATAATTTCCTTTAGTGTTTCTTGTAGGGCCAGTTTCTTATTGACAAATTCTCTCCGCATTTGTTTGTCTGCGAAAATTTTAATCTCTCCCTCAGTTTTGAAGGACCATTTGGCTGGGTACAGAATTTTTGGCTGGAAGCCTTTCTCTTTCAGGATATAAGTATATCGTACTATGGCCTTCTTGCTTCTAAAGTGCCAGTTTCAGTTTTATGAGGTTTCTCTTGTATGTACTGAATTGTTTTTCTCTTGCTACTTTCAGGATTTTCTGCTTCTCTTCAACATTTGACAGACTGATTAGTATGTGTCTTTGGGAATGCTTATTTGGATTTATTCTATTTGGGGTTTGTTGGGTTTCTTTGATTTGCATATTTACATCATTTATAAAGGTTGGGAAGTTTCCCCCCCATTATATCCTCCACTACTCTTCCTAGCCATTTACTCTCCTCTTCTCCTTCTGTGACACCAATGATTCTTTTATTTGTGCACTTTGTTTTGTTCATCATTTTCCTGAGATCCAATTCAAATTTTTCCATTTGCTCTTTTGTGTGTTTGAAATCAGTTGTCCTAATTCACTTATTCTTTCTTCTGCCTCTTCACATCTGCTGCTGTGTGTCTCTAGAATATTTTTTGTTTGGTCTGCAGCATCTTTAATCTCTGTGATATCTATTTTTCTATTTATTCTTTAAACTTCCTTTTTATGCTCTTCTAGTGTCTTCTTGACCTCCATATGTCATTAGCCATTCCACTGATTTTATTTAGTAGAGTTATATGAACATCTTTGATTAGTTGTTCCAAAGTCTGTGTCTCCCCCAGTGTTTTAATTTGGTCATTAGGCTGGGCTGTATCTGTCTGCATTTTGATATGCTTAGTGATCTTCTGTTGCCTTTGAGGCATATAAATATCCTGATAGATTTTCTTTGGGTGTTGATTTCCTTCAGAAATCTAAAGCTTTGCATTGGCAGGATGGATGTGGAGCAGGATGCAGGGCGGAGGGCAACAGTGTGGTGATGGGTTGTGGTGCAGGTATAGGCACAAATCAGGGATGCTATGCTGGTGCCTGTGAGCATGGGGTGTGGGATGCAGGGTTGTGGAGGTGTGGTGCCAGGGCTGGGGGTGGGGGCGCATGCAGTTTAGGCAGGCCTTGGAGCATAGGAGCAGGGTGCAGCATGGGGGCACAGAGGTAAGGTGCAGGGAGGGGAGGAGCTGTGCAGATGCAGGTAGGATGTGGGTGGGTGCGTGGAGTATGGGGATCATGTGTATCAGCGTATCAGTATGGTGCACAGAGGTCGGGGCACAGAGAAGGGAGCGCGTGGGGTTTCCTGGTAAAGGGGAGAACTGTCCGGGGGTCCAGGGGTCCAGGATGCGCGAGTGTGTAGGGGTGGTGCATAGGTCTTGGGGAACAGGGGTGGGGGAGGGGGAGTTGTTGCAGGACATGGGTCAGGAGTGGGTGATGTCGGGTGGCTGGCGCTCTGGCACGTGTGCGCAGATGCGGGGAATGGAGTGTTGGGACAGGGGTACAAGTGTGTGCAGGGTGGAGGCTATGTGGCACAAATGCTTATCTGATCACCTGCCAGGTGTGGGAGCAGAGTGCATGTGCCAGGAGTGGGGCAAGGGTGTGAACATGTGCAGAGCAGGGGGTTGAGGTGATCAAGAGGTCAGTGCACAGATGCTTGGGACCCCAGTGGGGAGGATGTGGCTGTGCATCATGTGCGGGTCTGGTGTGGGGGGGCAGGGCCCTTGTGTGCACATGCACAGAGCTCAGGTGCAGCAGGGCAGGGTTAGGTGTGTGTGTGCCCTGGTTGCATAGTCAGAGCTGGGGGTTGTGGCAGGGTTGGAAGTGGACGCATGCGCAGATCTGGGGTGGGGGGGCAGATACTGATGTACAGGAGCGCAGGGCTCAGGGTGGGGCGGAGCAGGGTTGCAGAACTCTATGGCCTGGGGGTGAGGGGGTGGCACAGGTTTGAAGGTGAGCGCCCACAGCCCGGATGTGCAGGGGGCAGGGAGGGGGAGGTGGGGGTCAAATGTCTGGGCATGGGTGCACGTCTCTAGGGAGAGGCAGTGTGAGACTGTGAGTTTGCATGGGAGGGGTGGCTTGAGCTGGGGTAGGTCTATGCGCATGCGTGGGGCAGGGCTGTGGCACAGGAATGCATGGGCCTGGAGCAGGGAGCATAGTGGTCAGGACGGGGGCGCTTGGGGCACAGTTGGGGGTGGTTTATGATTTTCAGGTGTAAGGGGTGTGGGGGAAGTCACAGTCGGTCAGGGTGACGCTCTTGAGGGTATTGCATTAAAGGAATGGGGCTTGGCTTATTTCCTTGTCTCTGTCGCCCTGTCCGTGCACTCCTGAAGGCTCTGGGCCTCCATTTGGAAAGGGGCTCATTTCATTGTTTGCACTAGCTGTATGGTCTCTAGTTCTCTGCATCTCAATTCTTCAGCTTTTGCAATCAGGACTTCCCTATATGGTGTAGAAAATCCTTTCCACAACCTGGAAGTGCCATCCCAGTTGCCTTCCATCCCTTCTGTAGCCACTCCTTGGAGCAGGGGTGAACTCAACCTACCCTATTCCACCATATTCCCAGAGCTCTCTGCTTCTTTATTATTAACAACTAATAATCTATTTATTCTTTACTGATTACCGGTTAAACATGTCCCAAACACAAGCCTGGTCCCCTCTCCAATTATGAATAAATTTTCAGGACTCTCCTTTAATCTCTACACTTTTTTTAATGCAATTTTCTTGAGATATTTTCACATACCGTATAAACTATCCAAAATATATGATCACTGGCTCACAGTATCATCACGTAGTTGTGCATACATTTCCATGACAATTTTTTTTAACATTTTCATTACTCCAGAAAAGAAGAAAAAAAAGAAAACCCAAATCCTCACATACCCTTTATGCCCCCTATTATTGATCTATAGTATTGTTGTGGTACATTCGTTCCTATTGATGAAAGCATATTAAAATATTACTGTTAATTACAGCCCATAGTTTGCAAAAGGTAATTTTTTCCCATATATCCCTCTATTCTTATCTCCCTGCAATAGTTTTATACATTTGTTCTAGTTCATGAAAGAAGTTTTATATTTATGTATTGAATAACAGACATTGTTTACCACAAGATTTATTGTTATACATTCCCATGCTTTAACTTCCCATTTTCCTTGTAGTGACATACATGACTTTAAATTTCCCCCTCCTTCACATTCACGCACCATTCTGCCCGCTTAATTATTCTCATAATGGCATGTTACTGTCACCTCTATCCATTTCCAAATGTTTAAATTCAGTTTAGTGCACGTATTAAGCAACTGCTCCCCATTCTTTAGCTTCATTCTATATCCTAGTTACCTGTATTGTATATTTTATGTCTATGAGTTTACATGTTGTAATCAGTTCATGTCAGTGAGATCATACAATATTTGTCCTTTTGAGTTTGACTAATTTCACTTAACATTATGTCCTCAAGGTCCATCCATGTTGTCATGTGCTTTAGAACTTTATTCCTTCTTACTACTGAGTGATATCCTATCTTATGTACTGTTCTAGTTTGCTAGCTGTCAGAATGCAATATACCAGAAATGGAACGGATTTTAAAAAGGGGAATTTAATAAGCTCCAAGTTAACAGTTTTTAGCTCATGGAAATGTCCCAATTAAAGCAAGTCTATAGAAATGTTCAATCTAAGGCATCCAGGGAAATTGGTTCAAGAAGACTGATGAAGTTCAGGGTTTCTCTCTCAAGTGAGAAGGCACATGGCAAACATGGTCAGGGTTACTCTCTCATCTCGAAAGGCAACATGGTGTCATCTGCTATCTTTCTTTCCTGGCTTCCTGTTTCATGAAGCTCCCTGGGAGGCATTTTCCTTCTTCATCTCCAAAGGTCGCTGGCTGGTGGACTCTGCTTCTCATGACTGTGCTGTTTTGCTCTCTCTGAATCTCCAGCTTTCTCCAAAATGCTTCTATAAAATTCCAGTAAACTAATCAAGACCCACCTGAATGGGTGGAGACATGCCTCCACCTAATCCAGTTAAACAACCACTCTTGATTGAATTATATCTCCAGGGAGATGATCTGATTATAGTTTCAGACATACAGTTCTGAATAGGGATTAGAAGAAGCGGCTGCCTTTACAAAATGGGATTAAGATTAAAATATGGCTTTTCTAGTGTACATACATCCTTTCAAACCAGAACACGTACATTCCACATTTTGTTTATCCATTCATCTGTTGATGGATACTTGGGTTGTTTTCCTCTTTTGGCAACTGAGAATAATGCCGCTATGAGCGTTGGTGTGCAAATGTCTGTTCGCTTCCCTGGTTTCAGATCTTCTGGCTCTTTCCCTCATGTCAGGATTGCGGGGTGGAAAGGCAACGCTATATTTAGCTTTCTGAGGAACCACCAAACCATCCTCCACAGCGGCTGTATCATTTTACATTTTCCCCAGCAGTAAATAAGTTCCACTTTCTCCACATCCTCTCCAACACTTGAAGTTTCCTGTTTGTTTAAAAGCAGCCATTCTGATTAGTGTGAGATGCTATCTCATCGTCGTTTTGATTTGCATTTCCCTAATAGCTAGTGAAGCTGAGCATCTTTTTCATGTGCTTTTTAGACATCTGTATTTCCTCTTTGGAAAAATGTCTATTCATGTATTTTGCCCATTTTTTAATGGGGTTGTTTATCTTTTTTATTGTTCAGTTGTAGGATTTCTTTATATGTCCCGGATATCAAATGTTTATCAGATATATTTTCTAAATATCTTCTCCCATTGATTTGGTTGCCTTTTTACCCTTTTGACAAAGTCCTTTGAAGCACTGAAGCATTCTGCATGTATACTTGCATGTTGAAAAATATGTATGATATGCTTTGAAATTTTTAAAGCAATCCCAAAGTGTTAACTATTATTGTAATATGCCAAAGTAGGTTTAAAGAAAAATAAAGTGTGATATCTCACTTGTTGGAAGTTAAATTTGCCCTAGAAAGAAACCAAATAACATTGTGCACGTTCTTTTTAGCAGTCTTGTAATTTATAACATATAAAAAATATTTTTCTCCCCCCAAATCATAGAGCTCTGAGTTGGAAGAGCACCAAGTTTCAGCTCGATTCACTATAAGCTGGCACTACATTTTTTGGCCATAGTCAAAGGTGAGGAAACAGGGGCTTCCATAGGTTTAAACATTTATCTGAGATGGAAATTCTCAAAGTATTGTCTTCAGACACCTGCATCAGAATCTCCTGGGAAGCTTGTTAAAAAGTTTAGATTCCAGAGTTATACCTAAGACTTGCTAAATTAGACTCTCAAAGAATTCTACATTAGAAGTTCCTTGTCTATCAGTAGCATCATGTTAAAATCATTCAATGAGGTCCATTTCAACCCCAAATGTTCAGCTGGACCACCTAGGAATTTTATGAAAATGAAAAGTCTAATGTAACATCACTGGGGTCATGCCTGAGATTCTATTTCTAATAACTTCTCAGGTGATGCTGATGTTGTTTGTGCATGGGTCACATTTTGAATATCAAAAATCTAAAATAGTGGTTCTTAACCTGCAGAATCTGTATCACCTGGGAACTTGTTAACAATACAAATTCTTGGACTTACCTCAGTTCTATAAAATTAGAAATGGATACATTTTTCTTTTTAAAAATATTTTTATTGAGATATCTTATACACCATATAGTCCATCTAAAGTATACAATGAGTGGCTCACAGTATCATCACATAGTTGTATCATCATCATGATCATTTTTAGAACATTTGCATCACTCCAGAAAAAAGAAATACAAAGAAAACAGTAAAAAAAAACACATGTATCCCAAACCCCTTACCCCTCTCTCTCATTGATCACTAGTATTGCAATCTACCCATTTTTCTTTTATTCCTTATTCCCCACTATTTTTTTTGAAGATAATTTTGTCATCACAATGGACTTTTTTCTTTTTGTGAAAAATAACGTATATACAAAAGAGCAATAAATTTCAAAGCACATCACAACAATTAGTTGAACAACAGATTTCAGAGTTTGGTATGGGTTACAATTCCACAAATTTAGGCTTTTACTTCTAGCTGCTCTAAGATACTGGAGACTAAAAGAATTATCAATATAATGACTGAGCAATCATACTTATTTGTTAAACCCTACCTTCTCTGTATAACTCCACCATCACCTTTGATCTATCTCCCACTCTTTAGGGATATTTGGACTATGCCCATTCTAGCTTTTTCATGTTGAAAGGGGTTGTCAATAATATGGGATAGGGGGATGGAACTAGTTAATGTTCTCAAAGGCTGGCCCCTCTGCATTTCAGAACTTACCTGGTCAGGGACCCATCTAGAGGTTGTAGGTTTCTGGAAAGTTACCCCAGTGCATGGAACCTTTACAGAATCTTATATAATGCTCTAGGTCTTCTTTAGGATTGACTGGAATGGTTTTGGTTGGGGTTTGGTGAGCTTTGATAGGTAGCAATGTCTAACTGAAACTTACATAAGAGTGAGCTCTCCAGAGTAGTCTCTTGACTCCAATTGAACTCTCCCAGCCACTGATACCTTATTTGTTACTCTTCTTTTCCCCCTTTTGGTCAGGATGGCATTGATGATCCCATGGTGCCAGGGTCAGGTTCATCCCTGGGAGTCATCTCCCATGCCACCAGGGAGACTTTCACCCCTGGATGTCATGTCCCATCTAGGGGGGAGGGCAATGATTTCACTTGCAGAGTTGGGCTTTGAGAGAGAGAGAAACCACATGAGCAACAGAAGAGGTCCTCCATGACTCTTAGGCATACCTACAGGTAGACTAAACTTCTCTGCTACATATATAAGCTTCCTAAGAGCAAGCCTTAAGATCAAGGACTTGGCCTTGGTTTGGTTGGTGTCCCGAATGTTTGACACAGTATCAGGGGTTTCTCTGGTAAAGTTTAATAGTTCCTATTTTTATTCCTCCACCTTTTTATTTATTTTTATTTTTTGTCCAGATATTTCTCACCTGTCCCTGGATAAAGGGAGCATCAGACACAAGGTTTTCACAATCACATGATCACATTGTAAAAACTATATAGTTATACAATCATCTTCAATTATCAAGGCTACTGGAATACAGTTCAACAGTTTCACATACTTCTCTCTAGCCACTCCAGTACACCATAAACTAAAAAGGGATATCTAAATAATGCATAAAAATGACTTCCAGGATAACATCTTAGCTCTATTTGAAATCTCTGAAACTTTATTTTGTCTTATTTCTCTCTTCCCCCTTTTGATCAAGAAGGCTTTCTCAATCCTATCATGCTGGGTCTGAGATCATCCTTGGGAGTCCCTTCCCACATTGCCGGGGAGAGTTGCGCCCCTGGGACTCATGCCTCATGTAGCTGGGAGGGCGGTGAGTTCACCTGCTGAGCTGGCTTAGAGAGAGAGGCCACATTGAGTAACAAAAGAGGTTCTTGGGGAATGACTGTTAGGTATAATCATAATTAGGTTTAGCTTCTTCTTTGCAGGAATAAGTTTCATGGAGCGGAGCCCCAAGGTTTTGGGTTCAGCCTATCTATTGAATTGGCCATCCCCACTGCTTGTGAGAATATCAGAAATTCCCCAAATGGGGAAGGTTAATATTTCCTCCTTTCTCCCCAGTCCTCCAAGGGGACTTTGCACATACTTTTTTATTCTTTACCCAAATTACTCTGGGATGTATGAGGGTATCACACTAACTTGTACAAACCAAGATTCCAAATAATTATGGGGTTCCAATAATTTGGCCATACACTTTAAATTAGATAGTGCACTAACCGAAATATCAATTTTGCACAAAATACTATCCCTTCCTGTGGTCTCACACAAAAGTTGAAGTTTTAAAATAATCAATATCATCTTCTACTATGTATTCTGATATACCTTAGTCCTATACAGATCAGCTTCATTCCTATCTCTAGGCAAAGTCTGATCACATTTTCAACTTTTTTAAACAGTTGCTATATGTGATAATGCTGACCTTTATAGCTTCAGAGTTTTACCTCTGAGTCTCGGGTGTCACACAAATACCCGAAGTTCCAGGGAATGATCAGATTATACACGAATAGCTCAGTATCTCAGAATTTAGAAATAAAGTTACAACTCTGGAATAGATGTAACTCCTGTAAGAGCTTACAGTCTAGGAACCTTTACAATATGCTCCGATCTGAAAACCCATGCTCTTGACTTCAATTCTCCAAGTTTATGTACTATAGTTAGTCCATATGAGTGAGGCATGATAATATTTGTCTGTTTCTGATATTTCATTCAGCCTACTGTTCTCAAGTTTCATTCACCTAGTTGCATGCCTCACAACTTCATTCATTCTTGTAGCTGCTTAGTCTATTGTATGTATATACCCCAGTTCCCCCTTCCTTTCCTCAGTTGAGGTACCCTTAAGCCACCTCCATCCATTGCAAATCATAGAACACTGCCACTATAAACCCCTGTGTGGAAATGTCCATTCAAGTCTCCACTATCAGTTCCTTCAAGTATATACCTAGCAGTGGTTGCAGGATTGTATGGCAACCCCACCCCTAGCCTCCTGTGGAGCTATCACACCCTCCAGAGGGGCTGCACCATTCTGGTTTCCTACCAACAGTGGTAGGAATTCTCCAGCAATTGTATCACTCTGTTCATTTTTAAATAGTTTTATTCACACATCATACAATCTAACCTAAGTAAAAAAACCAGTGGTTCCTGGTATAATCATATAACCATGCATTTGCCACAACAATCTATATGAGAACATTTCCTTTCCTTCTGCAAAGAATCCCATGCCCCATCCCCCTATCCCCACTTATTGACATTTACTTTCGCAATATTGCCTTTGTTACATTCAATGGAAGCATATTACAATGACACTGTTAACTATAGGCCCTATATATGTATTTTTTTGCTGTATACCATCTCATTTTCAACCCTGCAATGCTGTAAACTGTGCCTGGATTTCTGCCCTATGGAAAGTTTTATTGTGGTAATGTATTTATAAGATAAAATTTGCTATTTTAACCATTTTGAAGTATACAATTCAGTGGTATTAATTACCTTTACAAAGTTTTGCTACCTCTACCACTTTCCATTACTAAAATTTTTTTATCACCCAAAAGAGAAACTTATTACCCTTTAAGCACAAACTCCCCATTCCTCCCTACACCCAATTTCTGGTCTCCATTAACCTACTTTCTGTCTCTATGAATTTGCTTATTCTAAATATTTCATATTAAGTAGAATCATATAATATTTATCCTTTGTGTTTGCATTTTCACTTAGCATACTATTTTCGAGGTTTATCCATGTTGCAGCACGTGTCAGAACTAAATTCCTTTTTATGACTGATTAGTACTCCATTGTATGAGTGTACCACATTCTGTTTATCCACTCATATGTCAGTGGAAATTTGGGTTGTTTTCATCTTTTGGCTGCTGCAAATAATGCTACTATGAGAATTGGTGTACATATATCTGTTTATGTTCCTGCTTTTAATTTTTGGAATATATACCTAAGAATGGGATTGCTGGGTCATAAGGTAATTCTATGTTTCATTTTTTGAGGCATCTCATATATTTTGATATATGCTGTGTTTTTATTTTCATTCATCTCTTGTATCTTCTAATTTCCTTGATGATTTCTTCTTTGGCTCACTGGTTGTTTAAGAATGTGATGTTTAATTTCCATATTCGTGATTTTTCCAGTTTGCCTTCTCTTATTAATTTCTAGCTTCAGTTCATTGTGGCCTAAGAAAATTCACTGTGTGATTTCAATCTTTTAAAGTTTATTGAGACTTGTTTTGTGATCTATCATCTGTTCTATCCTGGAAAATGAGTCAAGAATGTGTATCCTGCTTTTGTTGTGGGAAGTAATCTATATATGTCTATTAGGTCTAGTCAGTAATAATGTTGTTCAAGCCCTTTATTTTCTTATTAATGTTCTGTTTATATATCTAATCATCATTAAAAGTGGTGTCATGAAGTCTTCCACTGTGTTTTAGACTGTTTGTTTCTCTCTTCAATTCCATCAATGTTTGCTTCATATAATTTCAGCCTCTGTTGTTAGGTGCATATTTGTGTACAATTGTTGTATCTTCTTGATTAATTGGCCATTTTATCAATATATAAGGTCCTTCTTTGTCTCTTGTAAGGGTTTTGGTCTTCAAGTCTGTTTTTCTGATAGTGAAGCTAACATAGCTCCCTTTTGGCTATCTGCATGGACTACCTTTCCAATTCTTTCCTTTTAAATGATTTATAAGTTTGGATTTAAGGTAAGTCTCTCGTAGTCAGCATATAGTTTGGTGATTTTTTTTTTTTTTGTCACCCATACTGCCAATCTCTGCTTTTTAATTGAAGAGTTTAAACCATTTACCTTTAAAGTGATAAATGATAAGGCAGGATTCATTTCTGCCATTTGGCTATGTTTTTTTGGCTATGTAGGTTTTCCACCTTTTTTGTCCCTCATTTCATCCATTAGTGCCTATGTTGTTCTAGTTGATCTTTTCTCATGAACCAATTAAAAATCTTTCTTGCTGCATATATCACTTTCTCACTTCCTTTTTGTGTATATATTTTTAGATATTTTCTTTGTGATTACCACGGGGCTTTCATAATTCCATAACAACCTAATTTGAATTGATACCAATTTAAATAGTTCAATCTGTCCTCCTCAACCTCACCCCTCTTTATATTGTTGTTGTCACAAAGTATCTCTTTATACATTGTGTAACTGTTATGGTTTGAATTGTGCCCCCTGCTCCTCCCCCCCCCCCATAAAAAAAAACTATTTTGAAACTCTGTAGGCCAGAAGAACACTTGACAGCATTCAGGGAAGAGTGGGAGGAAGAGGCTGATGGGCCACAGTAAAGGACAGTAAATTGTTCTCTCTGTGCAGTGGATACTGGTGCCAATCCCCCACTCTCAGCTGGCTACTTTGGGGTCCAGTTCCTGGCTATCTCACCAGGGATTTAAAGGGATTTAAAGTCCCCCTTCCCCAAGAACAGGGGTTGACACAGCTATTCACTGACCATGGCTTTTGATTAGAGAATTTGTATTGCTGGTGGCCCAGCTCTGAGGGCAGCTACTGTTTCAACCTGCCTGAACAAAGAGCTACAGCCATTGTTTCAATTCCAACCCAGACAAAGGTGGCTGCAGCCACTGTTACAATCCTCCCAGACAGGGGCACAGGCAATGGAAATTTAAAGATACAGCACTTCCTCATGGCTGCTAAGTACAGAACTACCCTATGACCTGGCATTCCTACTAGTAGATATATTCTGTAAAAAATTGATATCAGGGACTCAAATAGATATTTTCACACCAATATTCATTGCAATATTATACATAATTGCCAAAATATGGAAGCAATCCAAATGTCCAGCAACTGATGAATGGATAAATAAAATGTGGTATATATATATATATATAATGGAATGTTACTCCTAATATCCAATTATAAGAAGGTATGAAATTCTGATATATGCATTAACATGAATGAATCTTGATGACATCACGTTGAGTGATATAAGCCAGACACATAAGGACAAATATTACATGTCCTCACTGATTTGAAACAGTTAGAATAAGCAGACGCATAGAGTCGGAATATGGAATATAGGTTACCAGGAGATGGGGTGGTGATAGGAAAAAGAAAGTTAATTCTTAAAATACAGGGTTCCTATTTAGCATGATGGAAATGTTTAGGTAATGGATAGCAGTGATGGTAGCACAACTATGTGAACACAATTAACAGCACTTTAATATGTATCTGAATGTGATCAAAAAGGGAAATGTTAGATTGTATATGTGGTAACAGAATAAAAAGTTTAAGAAAAGTCTATGGAAGTACACTACACAAACAGTGAACTTTAAGTTAAACCAGAGTTTCATTAATAGTGTAATTATGAAAATGTGCTATTATCAATTGAGACAAATGCTCCACACCAATGTAAGATAAGGGTGGTGGGGTGGTATATGGTAATTCTGTATTGTATGCATGACAGTTTTGTAAACCCAAATTCTCTAATAAACTTGTCTAATAAAGAAAAAAATTGAAAAATAATAAAAATAAATTTAAACAGATTAACTTGATCAAGAACAAAAAGACAAACAACCCAATTTCCAAATGGGCAAAAGAGTGGAATAAACATTTCTCCAAAGAAGAAATACGAATGGCCATAAAGTACATGGAAAGACACTCACCATCATTAACCATTAAGGAAATGCAAATGGAAACCCCAATGTGATACCGATCCACATCCATTAGAATGGGTACTCTTTAAAAAAATAGAAAATTACAAGAGCTAGAGAAGATGTGGAGAAGTAGGAACACTCGTTCATTGTTCGTGGGGATGTTAAATAGTGCAGCCAATGTGGAAAACAGTTTGGCATTTCTTCACAAAAGGTAAGCATAAAATTACCATATGACCTAGTAGTCCAACTTCTAGATACGCACCTCAGATAATTAAAAGAATGGAATCAAATAGATATTTGCACACTGACGTTTATTACACCATTATCCATAATTGCCAAAGAGATGGACAAAATGTGGTATATACAGACGATACAATACTATTCAGTTGTAAAAAGGGCTGAAGTTCTTACACATGCAACAACATGGATGATTGCAGAAGACATCCTGCTGTGTGAAATAAGCCAGATACAAAAGGACAAATATTATTTGATTGCAATGATTTGAAACAACTAGAATAAACAAATTCATAGAGTCAGAAACTAGAATATATTTTACCAGGGGCTGGGTTCGGGGTAGGACATGAGGAATCAATGCTTAATCGATACAGGGTTTCTGCTTGGGGTGATAGAAAAGTTTTGGTAATGGATGGTGGTAATGGTAGAATGTAAGTAACACCACCAAATTATATATTTGAATGTGGTTAAAAGGAGAAATTTTAGGTTGGATATATATTATTAGAACAAAAACAAACAAACAAACATAGAACTGAACACCACAAACAGTGAACTGTATTGTAACCTATGGAGTGTAGTTAATAGTATAATTATAATAATATCATGCCATCAATTGTAACAAAGGTATCACACTAATGTACACTGTTAATAGGGAAAACTGTGTGAAGGTGGTTATACGGGAACTCTGTATTTTCTTCATGATTTTTCTGTCAGAGATTTCTTCAGAAGGATGTGCAGATTACTAACCATAAAAGGAAAATTGCTTACATCAAAATTCAAAATTATTGGTCCTCAAAAGACATTGTCAAAAATTGAAAAGAAGACTACAGATTGTGAGAAAATATTTGCAATACACATATCTGACAAAGAACTTGTACCCAGAATATAAAAGTACTACATAAATAGATCAGCAATCTAATTAAAAATGGGTAAAAGTTTGAACATACACCTCACAAAAGAGGGCCATATGAATGGCTCTTTGTGCTTAAAATCATTAGTCACCTGAGAATGTAAATAAAATCACAGTGAGATAGTTTATACTCAATAGAATGGCTAAAATTTAAAAGATGGATAATGTCAGATGTTGACAAGAATGTGAAACTAACAACTGTGATACACTGCTGTTAGGAATTTAAAATGATACAACCACTTCAGAAAACTCTCTGGCAGTTTCTTTTTATGTTACACAATAACTCCATTCTATACTTTGGTAATTAATTCTAACCCTAGGGAAATGTCAGCATAAATCCACAAAAAGAGTTGTATAAGAATATTCATAGCGGTTCTATTTATAATAAACACAAACTGGAAACAACACAAATATTGATCAAGTGAGAATGTGTTAAAAAAAAAAAAAGAACACACCACAAAAAACTTGGTGTATATTCATTGTACCATGGAATATTACTCAGCAATGAAAAAGAATGAACTACTGATACATGCAAAAAACAGGTGAATCTCAAAAATGTTATGTTAGCAAAAATCAAACTCAAAGGGTATGTTTTGCATTTCCCTGTTTGTATGTCATTCAAGAACAGGCAAAACTAATCTATGATGATAAAAATCAGAACAGTGTTTTATTATAGGGTGGAGAGTGAGTGGAAGGGTTCCAGGGAAATTTTCTGTGATGATGGAAGTATTCTATATCTTGATTGTGATAGTTTTATGTAGCTATATTCATTTGTCAAAACTCATTTAATTATGCATTTATTTGTGCATTTCACTGTGTATAAATTCTACTTCACATAAAAAAGTAACATATTTCATATTTTCTTAGAATTCAATAGAGATAAATAGTCATGGACAAGATAAGGGACATATCTAAAGTAAAAACATATTTCTTCTGGAATGAAAAGAATAATATAAATACCCTCTTCAGCAAATAGGGAGAGAAGGGCTCATAGAGCAGGTAACATTGTGTTGGGTCTGGAAGGATGTGTAGGATTTGTCAGATGAATGGTGGGAGGCTATTCTATACAGAGAGAATTCAGTGTGCAAAGACACATAGTGTGTTGAACTAAAGATGGAAAGAAGGAGTTGGAGGCCAGATTGTGCTGGGCCTTTTGTACTAAGCTGCGGCTTTGGATTTCTATGGTACAAACTGGTAAATGTTTTTTAAGCAATGAAATGATGGGATCAGTTTATATTTTAGTAGCATGGAGAATCGTCTGGAGCAGGGAAGAATTGATGCCAGTGTCCTGAGTCCTTGGCACTTTTGAATGAAACTGCCCTGACTGTCCATAGCCCTTACATGGGTATGCATGTTTGTTTTCCATGGAGAGATGATTGCGACTGTCCAATGAATCATCCTGGATGTTTTTTCCGGGTTGCATAGCAATGAGCTACCTACAACTAGTGTTTCTCCATAGTGGTAGCACCTGGACATACCCTCACTTCCCACATGATATCTACATGCTATCAGCATGGAAATGCAACTCCCCAAAGCAGCTGGTGCCCAAGCACAGACTGTCTCCCACGTACAATGTTACTCTCATGCTTGTCCTATAAAAAGGAGGAGCAATGTGGGGATAGGGTCCCTCTTCAGGAGCACAAAAATGGCATATCAGCTAGCTCAACTGTAGTACATGATGGCAAGATCTTGCTAGTGTTTTTCAAAAGCCTCTTTGCTCAGCAGAACTTCCAAACTTCCCACAGCTAATTGGATTGTGGGTGACCACCTAACCCCAAAAGCCATCAAGTCATAGTTTTTCTATTCACTTACCGCTAAGTTGCATCAGTTAGATTCTTTCTTTGGGGCATTTGAACTTGGGAATGGGAAAAAGGCACAGTTATTTAGATACACTAGCAGTTGCTGGAAGAGTATCACAAACTGGTGTAAGGGCTGTGGCAAGCCCAAGCCAGGTGTAAAAGAAACTGAGGAGGAGCCAGAAAGAGGAGGGCAGAGACTAGGTGAAAAGGAAAATAAGGAGCAGACTGTTCCCAGACCTGTCTCAGTTTGCAGAGGTAGGGTGTGAAGGGGAGGGGGAGGGTTAAGTTAAGTTCCAGGAGCATTAATTCTATCATTCTTCCACTATTCCATTCTCTTGGATTTTTTCTGTTTTTGAATTACGTGAGCTGATTTCTCTCCCTTGTTCTTTATAAGCCTTTTGACTGCTATAGTAGTTATTGTTTTGGGCTTTGTGAAAAGGTTTTCCCTACCCTTACCCTTTAGTGAGACTCAGACTCTTGGCTGTGGGGAAGGAAGATTCTGTCCACCAGGCTTTTGGAAATACAGGACTGAAATTAGTGTGAGAGGTTGGGTTGGGAAGAGGGATTTTATAGTTATTACCATATAGATAGAAACAAGCAAACAATATGTATAGGGCACTTTGAACATTATAAGACCTTGTGTGGGCACATTATGTATTTTAATGCCAATTAATTCTTACTATCACACATCTAGAGATTCTGACCTCTATGGACAGTTAACGTTTAAAGAAATTCCGTGGCTTGGCCAATGTCACACAGCTGGTAGGTGTCAGAGCTGGGATTCCATCCCAGGATAGTGGTGGTTCTACAAAACCTTGCTCGTCTACCACCCTGGACTAGCCTCCCAGTTCATGGGAATGCACGAGATCTATGTCCTATAAAGATATTGATGTAAGAAGGCCAAGCTTTAGAACTTGGGGGCACTACAATGCTTAAGAAGAGAAGGAGCTGGTGATCAAAAAGAAAAAAAAGTGGGTTGTGGGGGAGAGGGGCGAATCAGAGGAGTGGAAAGAAGACCCAACTATCATGGTGCTGTAGAAGGCAGAAGCCGTGAACTTGTGAAAAAGCAAACGGATGACCATCAATCACATGGTTCACACCATTACGAAGATAAAGATTGAATTGAATCCGGAAATTAGAAGCTCAAGAGTGACGTCGGTGAAAAACCCTTTCTGCTAGTGCTGAAAGCAGAAGCCAAGTTTTACAGGGTAGACAGGTTCATAGGACTTGAAAGAGTGTGGTAGACTACTAAGCAGACACTGTAAACGGAAGGGAAGGAGCAAATGGTGAGGGTTTGAAAGGGTGATTTATGAGGAGGAGCTGGGAAAGTGTAGACGGGCGGGATAAGTTTTGAACAGCAAAGTTGACCCTCAGAAATAGGAGCTGAGGAAGGAAGGAGCCTGTGCGTGTATCGAGGGCGAGAAATGGAAGCAATTCACCTATTCGAGAAGAGACGGTGAAATCTGTAAGGTAAAAACAAGATCAGCTATAACATGTTGGATAAAGAACAATTAACTCTGTGAAGATTTAGAAATTCCGTTAAATGCATTACAAGCCAAATTGTTGTCCCCATTTTACAGATGGCAAACCCCTGGTTAAGTGACTTGCTCAAAGGCAAACTGTAGAGACCTACTCGAGACGCCGGCAGTTCTCACCCGCTGCTGGCCAGTGTGTGTTGTTGAGGCCAACAGCGTGAGCCACGGGACAGCCCTTGGGGCGCGCGGCCACCGCGTGGGTGGACTGGCAGCCCAGCAGAGGACGCGGGACTACACTTCCCAGTGTGCCAGGCGGGGCGGGGTGCGGACAGGGAGGGCGCAGGCTCCTTCCCAGAAGCAAAAGCGGAAACAAAAGAGTCTCGCCGGCGTCCCCGCCTGCACACTCGCGCTCCGGCGCACTCGGCACTGCCACCGGCGCCCGGAGCAAGTCAGCGAACGGCGAGCCGGGAACCCACCGGGCTGAACCAGCCGAGCAGGCAGCGAGCCAAGCCCGCGACGACCACACGCCACCGAGCCCCGCAGCCGCCGCCCGCCGGCCGGTGTCCCTGCCGCCCTCCCTGATCCATGGCGCTGAAGCGGATTCAGAAAGTGAGTGCCCGGGCTGGGCCTGGGGCGGCGGGGCGGGCATCGGTCCCCTGTCCGCGTCGACCCGGCCGAGGGTCCCGAGAGACGCGCCGGGAAGGCACGGGTTGCGAGGGTGGGCGGGGACCGGGGGACGCCGGCTGAGGTGGCCGGCACCGGACAGGTGAGGTGGAAGCAGGGTCAGGACTGGTGGCCGGAGGTGGCCGGAGGTGCCCGGAGGTAGGGAGCCCGCTGCGCTCTCGCTCCGGAGCTGACCTGGAACCCCTGAGTGGAGATCCTTCTCGGTCTCCATACCTTCCCGAAGGGTGCCTCAAGATCACGGCTAGGTTTTGCCCTACACCGGGCTAGTTTTGACTCCTGTCATGCTGTGTGTTTTGCACGCCGCTTCTTAAGCCCGTTCTGTTTTCATGTTTTTCCATCTCCGGGCTCCCGGAGAGGGCAGGGAAGGTGTGATGGGCCTACAGTCTTTCTCTTCTTAGCTGTTGGGTTTATTCTTTCCTCTGCGGTTGGCTCTTGCTCAGTTGCCCGAATGAGCTGGAAAAGCCCATTTGGGGGACGAGAACCAGTCTCTTCCTTCTGTCCCTTCTATTTTGGTGCTTCTGCTGCTGCCACTTCAGGTCACATAGCTGTAGTGAAAACATAGTTGCTGATACACAACAAGATGACCTCCTGGCTGCGATTCATGGTGTCTCAAGCCAAACAGGTTTTTTTAAACCCCCATGATAAACTTATGTGTAAAGTTGGAGACACAACAAGCTGCCACAAATTAAATTGCTTGATGCTTTGACACATGGGTATAGAATGAGGAAGAAAGTTATATGTTCATTCAACAAATATTTATCCATCCTAACTCTGCAAGAAATTGTCTTTTCTTGTGTAATATTTACTGCCCCTGTTTCAAGTGTGGACATCTTTCTAAATCGGGATTTTGGTGTTTTCTTTCCCTTTACTTTTATTTCTTGATGGATTATTGGTCTGTTCACTGACTCAAGTTTTAGGTTTTACCGTTATAGTCCCTGCTGGAAATATTGGGAATTTATTTTTCATATGGGGAATGCGTTCAGCAAATTAAATTAACGGTGGACCCTGTGTTTTGTAAGTGATTTCAGAAGAAATTGCTGCCTACTCAAATTGTTTATCAACTTTTTCAACCATGAATCAATAGAGCAGTAGTACATGTTAGAGTGGTGATAGAGATGTATACATAGTATTCTGAATCACCATTGGTGACAGCTCTTGGTACAGAGTGTAGCAGCTTTTTAGACCCAGCATTTTTTTTTTTTAATTCAAAATCCTTAATCTGTGGATTGCTATTATTTGTTGTGCCATTTAAGGGTCATCTCACTATAAAAATATAACTTACTACCAGAATTTATTAATATCTTTTCTAATTTGAAGATGATATAATTACTCTTTTTTATACAGATATTTCTAAGTTTGATGCTTCCAGTCTGCATTTTTGCCATACCTTGCATACTTATTAATGATGAGATGATGTAATATTGGTTCACATTTGCACCAAAGGCACCACCTGTTTTTCAAGGAAGTTTTCAAATTCTATTTTCTTCTTTCCTAGTTCGGGGAATTTCTCACATTACTTTGCATGTACAATAGCTTTTTCAATACATGGAATTTGTCTACAGTAAGTGCACACACAGTCAGAGAAGTATGTATGCTATTTGTAAACTACACTGGGCAATTTGTTAGTCACCATGCTGAGCTAATGTGTTTAGCTTATGTTTGTATTTAATTTGGCATTTGCCCACAACTTATTTGTAATAGCTATTAGTTATTATTAGTTTATAACAGTTGTCCAGAACAAAAATATCATTTACATACAATTGTAGGAGACTTGTAACAAGTGGATATTTAGAGGAAAACCTGGGGATCATGTAACATCACATCTCCGTGTGTCAGTCTTTGGGTTCCCTTTTCTCTTATCAGCAGGTAGACTCGCACAAATCTTCTGTTCTTTAATCACATGTTCACACCTTTCCCTCAAATTATTTTGGTTGATTCCCCTTCTCTCCCCACTCTTTCCCCCTTTCTGAGCACCTCCTTGATTGGAATGTGATTCAGGGTAAGGTGTGCTGTTTGCCATATGGATGCTTACAAAGCCCTCTTTGATGCCATCAGTATATGAATTCCTGCTTGAATCTTGCATGTTCCAACAAATAAAGTTATGTACTAATTCTGGCCTTTTCTTTTTAAGCCTTTTAAAGAAAACCTGTTGGATAGCTTCCAGGTCATTGGGTTGTAATTTTACTATACCATTAAGTGGCAGACTTAAGAGCTGTGCAGAACCTCAGAGAGCCCTCCAACGTAGTGATTCTCAAGAGGGCGGGGGAGAGGGGGCAGCTTTTAGAGCCTTCTATCAGAATCACCTGTGGGATATTTTCAGCCTGTCACTACTGTTGTGAATGGAGAGATGTTGAAACCCTCAGATGTGCTGGCTTGGAAACCTGGACCGCTAATTTAGTGGGAACCACGAATGGTCTAGTCTAGTCTGCTTATTTTTCAAAGAAAGAACCTGAGGCCTGGGGTGGAAGAATGCTTTGCCCATCTTAAGAAATGATTTGGCAAATTTGAGAATGTTTAAAAGTTCATTATTTTATGTGAAAAGGTTAAAGATGGTTGAATTTAAATATTTGTATATACAAAGCATTTGATTATCATTGTTTAAAATATATTTTTATGGTAGAATGTACTAAATTATTTAATATTCTAGTTTAGAGTGCCAGTTTTGCATTTCAGGTCATAAATTTACACACTCATGCACTATTTTTAGATACAGGGAATGATGTTATCACGGTCACCTAAATCACTAAAGGAAAAAGTTTAAACAAAGTCTGAAGAAGGACACAAAACATGCCTGAAGAAAGAGGGTAGTTTTTTAGCTAAGTATCTGTTCTTTTCTAGAATTAATTTATAAATGTTTATTCTATTAATACTATTTTCAATCCTTGATAAACTTTCTTTGGAAATCTTTTTTTTTAATTATGAATGATACATTACAATACTAATGTTTTGAAAATAGAAAAAAAAAGAAATCCCAATATAGTCATTATCAGCATCATATATTTGATGCTGATTTCTAGATTTTTTCTAGATAAGAAATTTGAGGTAATGATCATCATACTGGCATAATATAATATAATGGGCTTCTTGCTGTTTTTGTCCGTCTCCTGAAAAATGAAATAGGAGTTTTGTTTTGCAAATATAGCAACACAGATAACTGTTTCTCAGTGTTCAGATCTGTTCCCCAAAGAGAACTTTTGTTTTTTTAAATCAATTTAATAAAATGTGTATATAAACAGATTAAAATACAACTTTATAAATATTTTGAGCTTCTGAATCTTTTGATATAGATGATTCCACTTATTTATTTTTTTGGCTTTTAAAAAGGGGAATTTAATAAGTTGCTGGTTTACAGTTCTAAGGCTGAGAAGATGTCCCAATTAAAACAAGTCTATAGAAATATCCAATCAAAGGCATCTAGGGAAAGATCCCTTGGTTCAAGAAGGCTGATGAAGTTCAGGGTTTCTCTCTCAAGTGGAAGGGCACATGGCGAACACAGTCAGAGTTTCTCTCTCATCTGGAAAGGCACATGGTGAACACAGTCAGGTTTCTTCTCTCATTAGAAGATTCCACTTTAAGCATTTTTATTTGACTAGAAAACCTCAGGATACTTAAAAAAAAATTTAAACTTCAAATTGGAGAAGAAGTTCTGGTTTCTATTCTTGGTTCCTTATCCAGACAGTGATGGTGTTGATACCAGCCAGAGTGTTTATAAGGTTATTCTCTGCCAGATACTGTTGTAAGAACTTGACATATATTAATTGATCTAATCCTTAGTAGGCCCAAGAGATAAAAATGATTATCATCTCCAAACTGAAGTACAGAGATAACTGGGTAACTCAGGATCACACATCCAATAAGTGGCAGAGCTAAGATTCGAAACCAGGCAGTTGGCTCCAGATTCCTCATTCTTTTTTTTTTTTTACATGGTCAGGCACCGGGAACCGAACACGGGTCCTCTGGCATGGCAGGCAAGCATTCTTGCCTGCTGAGCCACCGTGGCCTAGATTCCTCATTCTTAACCTCTTTACTACATAGCTTTTCCTTCCACACTGATGCAGCTCTTATAACTAATGTACTTAACTATGTGATGGTGGATATAAATGCTGTACAAAGTAGGATGTTCTATACAAATGTAAAGTGGTATTATGATTAAAACTCTGGCATTTTTAGTCATTTTCATTCACTCATCCCTAAGTGTGTTGCCTATGCATTGTACATCTCTTTTGTAAAGTAGTCTACACTGGTCATTTAACATCGTAAATGAGTAGCACTAAACTTTGTTCATTTTTGTTACATCACTTTAAATTTTTCTCCTCCAAAAGGGCTTAGAAAAATTGATTGCATTCATAAATGTTCCATCAGAAGTATCATTTCATTTCGGAGTTTTCAGTTTTAGAAGACTGTTAGGAATTGATATAGTTGTTATGTCCTGGAGTGGCTTTGAATCCTGTTCAGATTGCACAGATATAGTAGAATGATTTTCAGATTACAAGATTAAATCCAAGATTCCAGGTCTTTCAAGAAAGGGTGTAACTTAAAAAAAAAAAAAAAGAGGCACATAGTATTTAAGCTATTTGATAGATAAATGGTTTGCCTTGAGTTGAGAGGGAGAAGGTGTTCTTTCTCTAGAAAGGATTTCTAGTGGATTTCTCTGCGTTTGTATCTTTATAAGTAAATTCTAGTTCCCTTTTGCCACTGAAACCATGTATGTTTCTTTCTTTATCACAAGAAAGGTTATAAAAGATGAGGTAACCTATTATATTTTTAAAGTTCTGAGGTTTCTTCTCTTTGGTAATAAATAGCATAGAACTATTTTAGGAAGTCAGGCACATGTGAAAGCCAAACCTAGCAGGATGTGGGATTGCCTCCAGTAAAGCAGAGTAGCATCCTTATTTGCTGAAGTTCCCTGAAATACAAGCAGAAAACATAAGGGCTCATTATTTTTATGTAGTGTTTGCTACTAATCAATATGATAAACCTAGTAGTACTTAATCATCAACCTGAGTTAATGGTTGTCTATTAATGTGTTAACTCCCCACCCTCCTTTAAGTGGGTGAAATGGTATTACATTTAATTAAAAGCAGGCATTGTGATACTTGTCCTCCATCTTCCCACACCTGTGAAATGCTGGAATAAAAGATATTAGAGTATATAGTATGTCCCATATTCCCAGGGTTTGTGGATTGCAGGAGTCCTCAACTACCTTAGAACATCTGTCTGAAGGTTCTGTTTCTGGCCTGTCTTGGTCCTGATGGCCTCTGAGCAACTGAGATTTTTCTGCATTTAATTTAGTTCTCTAATGAGTCTATGAACGTTTAGTTACACATGTTAGACAATGATGAGAGGCTACTGTTCCAGGAATTGTGCTCAGTATGAGGAAGAAGCTGTCATCCAGAAACATACAGTCTAGTGCTACCCATCCCATGCCACCATGCTCTGCAACCTCCTGTCGTGCCTCTTTCCAAGATGTTTCTCCCACTCTTCTCTGTTCGTATTACCCTGGTTGTATGGCTCGTTTCCTTCACTGATACAACTGCTTATTGAGATTCCTAGGCTCCTTTCAGACTTAAGAAAAGCCTGTCCAAGGGAGCAAGGTGGAGGGGTTGGTTTCTTCATCTAAAGTTTCCTCAGTAGTAAAAATACTCTGATTGTTCTCACTCTCTTATGGCTACACTTATGCGAGCGGTTGGATTGCTCCAAAGAACACCAAGCTGACCTCTTGACTTGAGCTTAGTGTTCTCTTCAAAGCCAGTATAACTCAGGCTTCCCCCAAATTTTCGTATGTTGTGTTTTCATTTTCATTTAGCCAAAAATGGTTTCTAATTTCCCATTTGATTTCTTCTTTGACTTGTGGATTATTTAGAAATTTTATATTTTCCAAATATTTGCGATTTATCTTTCTGATATTGATTTCTAAATTAATTCCATTGTAGAGAAAGAGCATTTATCGTATTATTTGACTCACTTTACATTTTTGAGACTTGCTTTAAGGCCCAGAAAAAGTCTGTAATTTTTGTTCTTGTGTAGTATTAAAACCCTTCAGGTGTTCAACACAGTTTTCGAGAGAACAATGTTTGATAACTTCTAATTAGTGTTTATTGAGCCTGGGTTATTTCTATGGAATAAATGCTAAACTAAGGATTCCCTTTGACCAATGTCTTTGTGATCTTTTAAGAGTTTCCAGAACAGGGTTGACAAAATCTGGTTAGTGGATCACAACCAGAACTTTTTAAATTGGAATGGAAAAGAAAATACTAGTGCTTTGCATGTAAAAGGGTGTTGTTTCATGTTTTAGTTATTTATGTGTGTCCCTGCACATGCGCACATGCATACATGTATTTGTGTGTTCAGTAAGTTATGATATAAAATGTTTTTATTACGAATTGATGAAAGGAAAGTTTGAAAATTGCTATTCCATGGATTAAGAGGAGAGGGGCGGGGAGGTGAGGGAATATATATATACACAAACATACACCCCATCCCCACATACACACACACACACACACACACATACACATATACACACAATGTAAAAGCAATGTAAAATGTTCTAGCCATGGAAACATTTCTATTTGATACAGATTTTCAGTGCTCATTGTTTTCTACAGCAAGTAGTAGCATTTCAATTACTTTGTACAACTACAGTTTTCATGAATAGTATTAGTCAATGTTAAGAGAGATTAATTCATTTATTTATTACAGACACATTCGGTAAGTGTTTTCTGTTTGTCAGTTTCCAGAGATGGGGCTGTAAGAAGTGAGTTTAAGTAACAGATCTTTGATAGGTTTGACAGGCAACCGGTTTTTTGTTTGTTTTGTTTTGTTTTTCCCTTGAAGCACCATCTTTCTTGATTACTATGAAGTAACCTTTGGTAGTATACCGTTTAGAATGTTCTATATAGCTTGTTTCATTATGTATTAAAGTTCTTTCATTTATTTTTGAAAGTTGTATATAATTCCCTATCATGTTTTTCTTGACTCTCAGAGTGTCTTTGAACACAAATGCTCTCATCAAAACTTGTGAAATAGTGTTCATTTCTAACCTTTTATAAGATATCATAAGTCTCCTAGAAAAACGATAGAAAGAACTCATTTTCATTTCTTCACTCTTCACACCTTGGTTTCTCTTGAGCATGGCTAAGAATGTTCAAATGGCTTTAATTCAGTACTGGAGCCACGTTTGTGAATAATATGCTGTAATTAATACAGTGTAGAAATGAGTATTGCATTGTGGTGTGAGGTGTGCTGGAGTGGAATTCAGAGGATCTGGGGCCTTGTCCTAGCTTTGACTTTTCTTGACCTTGGACGAGAAGCTCATTATAGGCTTTATTTTCCTCATCTGGAAACTTGATGGGGTGAACTAGATAATTTCTAAGGTCCTTCAGGTACATAATTTTTTTTAACATTTTTTTATTGTGAAATATAATGTATGTGTATATATATATATATGCATAATTTTTAAGCAAACCTAAATATTACTTGCTGTTTGTTTTTCTTTAGTAAATAACAAACACGATCATATAAATAAACATATATACAAAAAAGCAATCTATTTTAAAGTATATTGTAATAAGTAATTGCAGAAGAGATTTAAGAGTTTGGTATGGGTTACAGTTCCACAATTTTAGGTTTTTCCTTTTAGCTGCTTCAGGACACTGAAGACTGAAAGAAACATCAATATAATCATTTGTTCAATCCCATCTTTTCTGTTATAACTACTCCTCCTTTGGTGCTTCTCCCAATCTTTAGTGGTATTTGGGCTATGCCCATTCTAAGATTTTCATGTTGGAAAGGGGTGTCAATAATATGGAATAGGGAGATGAAACTAGTTGATGTTCTTGGAGAGGCTGACACCTCTGGATTTTAGAACTTCTCTGGTCAAGAACGCATCTGGAAGTTGTAGGTTTCTGGAAAGCTATCCTAGTGCATGAAACTTTTGTAGAATCTCAGCTAAAGTCCTAGGTATTCTTTAAGATTGACCCAGCTAATCAGCAATATTTAGCTGAAGCTAGCTTAAGCCTCCAGAATAGCCTTTCTACTCTATTTGAACTCTCTTAGCCACTGACAACTTATTTTGTTACATTTCTTTTCCTCCTTTTGATCAGGAAGGTGTTGTCGATCCCACAGTGCCAGGGTCAGGCTCATCCCTGGGAGTCATGTCCCATGTTGCCAGAGAGACTTTCGCCCCTGGATGTCATGCCCAAGTAGTGGGAATGGTAAGATTTTACTTGCAGAGTTAGACTTAGAGAGGCCACATCTGAGTAACAAAAGAGGTTTTCTCGAACTAACTCTTAGGCATAACTATAGGTAGGTAGACTTAGCTTCTCCATTATGTATATAAGCTTCACAAGAGCAAGCCTCAAGATCAAGGGCTTGGCCTCTTGACTTGGGAGTCCCTAATGTTTGAGACAGTATAAGGGTTTTTTTCCCCTGTGGTCAAGTTTTTTTTAAAAAATTTATTTATTAATTTAAAAAAATTTAACAAACTAAACATTAACATATATAATTAGTAATTCACAATATCATCACTTAGTTGCGTATTCATCGTTTCTTAGAACATTTGCATCAATTCAGAAAAAGAAATAAAAAGACAACAGAAAAAGAAATAAAACAGAAACAGAAAAAAAAAAGATTATTCATACCATACCTTGCTTTCATTGATCACTAGCATTTCAAACTAAATTTATTTTAACATTTGTACCCCCTATTATTTATTTTTATTCCATATGTTCCTCTCATCTGTTGACAAGGTAGATAAAAGGAGCATCAGACACAAGGTTTTCACAATCACGCTGTCACCTTGTGAAAGCTATATCATTATTCAGTCATCCTCAAGAAACATGGCTACTGGAACACAGCTCTACATTTTCAGGCGGTTTCCTCCAGCCTCTCCATTACATCTTGAGTAACAAGGTGATATCTACTTAATGTGTAAGAATAGCCTCCAGGATAACCTCTGGTCTCTGGAATCTCTCAGCCATTGACACTTTGTCTCATTTCACTCTTCCCCCTTTTGGTCGAGAAAGTTTTCTCAATCCCTTGATGCTGAGTCTCAGCTCATTCTAGGGTTTTTCTCAATCCCTAATGCTGAGTCTCGCTCATTCTAGGATTTCTGTCCCACGTTGCCAGAAAGGTCCACACCCCTGGGAGTCATGTCCCACGTAGACAGGGGGAAGGTGGTGAGTTTGCTTGTTGTGTTGACTGGAGAGAGAGGCCACATCTGAGCAACAAAAGAAGCTCTCTTGGGGGTGACTCTTAGAACTAAATTTTAAGTAGGCTTGACCTATCCTTTGTGGGGTTAAGTTTCATATGAACGAACCCCAAGACTGGGGGCTCAGCCTATAGCTTTGGTTGTCTGCACTGCTTGTGAGAATATCAATAATTCAACTTCGGGAGGTTGAATTTTCCCCTGTTCTCACCATTCCCCAAAGGGGACTTTGCAAATATTTCTCCACTCACTGATCAGATCACTCTGGGATTCATCAGGGCATCACTCTGGACAAATAAAATCTAATGTCCTACCCAAGGTTCCATGTACTTATGTTGTTCAGCCAACTATCTACATAAGTTGTATTAGGAGATGTACTAGTCAAAATGTAAATTCTGTACCAAATAAACATTTTTTGCTTTAGTCTCACACATAAGGTGAGATTTTAAAATATTACCATCTATTTTCAGCACCCCGCAGTAATGACATTCCTTTATTCTTCCTCATGCAAAAACATTTTAAAAATTTGTACATTTAGTCACTATTAATATACACTCTAGGCATTCCTAGATTATACCATCTCAATCTTTAACATCTACTTTCTTTCTGATTTCATTTATGCCCCCAGCCCTCCTCCCTCTGTCATTCTCACATGCAGCTTCATTCAGTGTTTTAATATAATTGTATTACAGTTAGGTAGTATTGTGCTGTCCATTTCTGAGTTTTTATATTCAGTCCTGTTGCACAATCTGTATCCCTTCAGCTCCAATTACCCAATATCTTACCCTATTTCTATCTCCTGATGGTCTCTGTTACCAACGAAATATTCCAAGTTTATTCACTAATGTCAGTTCATATCAGTGAGACCATACAGTATTTGTCCTTTTGTTTTTGGCTAGTCTCACTCAGCATAATGTCCTCAAGGTTCATCCATGTTGTTACATACTTCATGAATGTATTCTGTCTTAAAGCTGCATAATATTCCATCGTATGTATATACCACAGTTTGTTTAGCCACTCGTCTGTTGATGGACATTTTGGCTGTTTCCATCTCTTTGTGATTGTAAATAATACTGCTATAAACATTGGTGTACAAATGTCTGTTTGTGTCTTTGCCCTTATGTCCTCTGAGTAGATACCTAGCAATGGCATTGCTGGGTCATATGGCAATTCTATATTCAGCTTTTTGAGAAACTGCCAAATTGCCTTCCACAGTGGTTGTACCATCTGACATTCTATGGTCAAGTTTTAATAGTGCCATATTTTCTTTCCTGCCTCTCAAGGGACTTTGCCGATACTTTTTAATTGTCTGCTTAGCACACTCTGGGATATATTCAGGTATAAACATTAAGTTATATGGAATTACAAGCCCTCGTTCCCATTCTGGGCCCCAGGTGTTTGGGTTGTTTAAATGATCTATCCAGATATGCTGTGTTAGTTTATGTGCTACAGAAAATTTATGTTTTGGACAACATACACCTCTCTTTCTTTGGTCTCATAAAGTAGGTGAAATTCTAAAATACCGACAATGTCATCCTTACCCCCCTGTATTCTGATTTACCTTAGTTTTGATCTGGTTGGTTTCATTCTTATCTCTGATTAAAACCTGATCTTTTACTTGGTTTCTTTAAGAGTGGTTGTATGTAGTGATGCTGACTTTTAGAGCTGCAGAACTCCAACTTTGAGTTTTAAGTGTCACACAGGTAGCCAAAGTTTCAGGTGCATAATTTAAGCAAACCTAAATATTATTCACTGTTTGTTTTTCTTTAGTAAATAGTAAATATGATTATACAAATAAATGTTGAACAGTGGCACTATGCTCTGCAGCTATTTGAAACTCAAGTTAAAATGTTATTTACTTTGACGTCTCAGAATTGAACTAAATGTTGGCATCTTAATTTATAATTTAAGGTTAAGGAGTATCTAAAGATGTATGGACTGATTAAAGAGCAATTATTTGTGATGGAAATAAGGTGTATTTCTATTAGTTACACTAGTAACTTTTCTAATTTCATTTGGCTTCTATCTGTTTCACGGTGTCTTTTGTATTTTAAACATTGTTTTATCCACATATTTAGAGAACTGCTTTACATAAAGTAGATGTTTTAGATTCAAGTGAGTTACATTTATGGAGCACCTTCTGTCTATAAGACACAGAGTAAGTACTACCAGGAGATATATAGAAAAGTAATTCATTACCTAGAGTCCAATCGGAGCTAGCGAGTCAAGCAGTTGTATGATCGCGTCTAGGAGATCAGTAGTGCTTGCAGCATGGCTGACCAAGTGACTGAAGAGTAGATTGCAGAATTCAAGGAAGCTTTTTCATTATTTGACAAGGATAGTGTTGGAACTATAACAACGAGGGAATTGGGAACTGCAGTGAAGTCTCTTGGACAGAATCCCAGAGAAGCAGAGTTACAGGACATGATTAATGAAGTAGATGCTGATGGTAATGGTATAATTGATTTTCTGGAATTTCTGACAATGATGGTAAGGAAAATGAAAGACACAGAGGTGAAGAAGAAATTAGAGAAGCATTCTGTGTGTTTGATAAAGATGGTTCTGGCTATATTAGTGCAGCAGAGCTTTGCTATGTTATGACAAACCTTGTAGAGAAGTTAATAGATGAAGAGGTTGATGAAATAATCAAGGAAGCAGATATTGATAGTGATGGTCAGGTAAACCATGAAGAGTTTGTACAAATGATGACAGCAAAGTGAAGATATTGTACAGAATATGTTAGATTTCTTGTACAAAATTATTTATTTGCCTTTTCTTTGTTTGTAGCTTACCTGTAAAAGGTTTCCCCCTACTGTCAAAAGAATATGCATGTATAGTAATTAGGATTTTATTTCTCCATGCTTTTTTCCCTTATCTTACTATCATTGTCCTGAACCTCATTTTAGAAAATTGATCAAGTAACCTGTTGCATGTAGCTTACTCTGGATGTACCTAAGCCCTTCTGCACATCTAAACTTAGATGGAGGTGGCCAAATGAGAGAACATCTGGGTTATACCATTTTTTCTAAGTAGTTTTCTTTAGGAACTATTAGCATATTGTTGCTGAAGTGTGGAGTTGTAACTCTGCAGAGACTATGGATAGTCAACAATAGGTACTTAAAGTTGCGCTATTGCAAAACAGGTGTATTATCCAGGTACTCATACATTATTTTTTGTACTGCTGGTCCTGTACCAGATACACTTTCTTTTATTGTTACTTGCTTTTTTTTTTTTTAAATATTTTTATTGTCAGTGCTTAACAAGCGAATATACATACATTCTACACATGGTGTACAGTCAGTGGGTCACAGTATCATCACATAGTTGTGTATTCATCACCGTGATCATTTTTTTGAACATTCGCATCTCTCCAGCAAAAGAAATTAAAGAGAAAAAAATTTGTACATACCATACTGCTTACCAATCCCTCTTGTTGACTGCTAGTATTTCAGTCTACTCAATTTACTTTTACTTTTGTTCCCCCATTATTTATTTTTTATCCATATTTTTTACTCATCTTTCCATACCTAGACAAAAGGAGTTTCAGACACATGGTTTTCACAATCACACAGTCACACTGTAAAAACTATAACATTATACAGTCATTTTCATGTTACTTGCTTTTGAAACTTTGTTTAGCCACTTCAAGAATATCTGCTTATGGCACAGTTTGCCTCAAATCTATTCCAAGTTGTATAGTTTTCCAATAAAAAAATTACAATTCACACTCCCCCCCCCAAAAAAGTGCTTCCTTATCTAAGGAATTTAAAAAGTAAAAGTTCTTTATCTAAGAAATTCAAAATTATTGAGGTTAAGAAAAGTACCAAAATGACTAAATATATCATGCAAAAAATTCAAAATGTTTGAGCAGGAAGGAAGTCATGGGAGGGAGAGACCAAATTTTTTTGTGTGGTGGGGAAGGTAGAAATCAGGAAAAATTCTGTGGAGAAGATGACATTGGATATAGGTTTGAAAGAATGGGCAGAATTTTGAAAGACTCAAGGAGGCCAAGTTGGTTGAGGAAGCTTTATCTTTGGGTCTAAGATGTGTTTCCTGTTGATAGCATATAGAAGGATCCTGTTTTTTTTTTTTTTTTTTTTTTTTTAAAGGAAAGACAGAGAGAAGGAAGGAAGGATAGAAGGAAGGAAGGAAGGAAGAAAGGGAAACATCTTTAAACATTTTCTTGTTTTTATTGTATTCTGTTTCTCCGTTTTTGTTACATGGGCTGGGGCCGGGAATCGAACCGAGGTCCTCCGGCATAGCAGGCAAGCACTTTGCCCGCTGAGCCACCGCGGCCCGCCCTAGAAGGATCCTGTTTTTTAATCCATTCTGCCAATCTATGTCTTTTGATTGGGGAATTCAGTCCATTAACATTTAGTGTTATTACTGTTTGGATAATATTTTCCTCTAACATTTTGCCTTTTGTATTATATCTATCATATCTGATTTTCCTTCTTTCTACACTCTTCTCCATACCTCTCTCTTCTGTCTTTTTGTATCTGACTCTAGTGCTCCCTTTAGTATTTCTTGCAGAGCTGGTCTCTTGGTCACAAATTCTCTCAGTGACTTTTTGTCTGAGAATGTTTTAATTTCTCCCTCATTTTTGAAGGATAATTTTGCTGGATATAGGAGTCTTGGTTGGCAGTTTTTCTCTTTTAGTAATTTAAATATATCATCCCACTGTCTTCTAGCTTCCATGGTTTCTGCTCAGAAATCTACACATAGTCTTATTGGGTTTCCCTTGTATGTGATGGATTGTTTTTCTCTTGCTGCTTTCAAGATCCTCTCTTTCTCTTTGACCTCTGACATTCTAACTAGTAAGTGTCTTGGAGAACGCCTATTTGGGTCTAATCTCTTTGGGGTGCACTGCACTTCTTGGATCTGTAATTTTAGGTCTTTCATAAGAGTTGGGAAATTTTCAGTGATAATTTCTTCCATTAGTTTTTCTCCTCCTTTTCCCTTCTCTTCTCCTTCTGGGACACCCACAACACGTATATTTGTGCGGTTCATATTGTCCTTGAGTTCCCTGATACCCTGTTCAAATTTTTCCATTCTTTTCCCGATAGTTTCGGTTTCTTTTTGGACTTCAGATGTTCCATCCTCCAAATCACTAATTCTATCTTCTGTCTCTTTAAATCTATCATTGTAGGTATCCATTGTTTTTTCCATCTTTTCTACTTTATCCTTCACTTCCATAAGTTCTGTGATTTGTTTTTTCAGTTTTTCTATTTCTTCTTTTTGTTCAGCCCATGTCTTCTTCATGTCCTCCCTCAATTTATCGATTTCATTTTTGAAGAGGTTTTCCATTTCTGTTCGTATATTCAGCATTAGTTGTCTCAGCTCTTGTATCTCATTTGAACCATTGGTTTGTTCCTTTGACTGGGCCATATTCTCAATCTTCTGAGCGTGGACCGTTATCTTCTGCTGGCGTCTGGGCATTTAGTCAGATTTCCCTGGGTGTCGGACCCAACAAGGTTGTAAGATTTTTCTGTGAAATCCCTGGGTTCTGTTTTTCTTATCCTGCCCAGTAGGTGGTGCTCGTGGCACACGTTTGTCTCACGTGTTTGGAAGGGATCCCCCCGGTCACTGTTCTCCGCGGCCTGGGGATTTCCGATCCAATTCTCTCAGTTGGTCCGGGGGGCCGCGCGTGGTGGGGGGCGTCAGCCGCCGCGGCTTGAGGGGACCCTGTGGCTCCTTTATTAATTCCCCTATTGGTGTTTGGTTGGATCCAGTCCCTGCCACTGTCGGAAATTCCCTCCTCTCCCTGGAGGGGTGTCGGTCGCCG
Source organism: Tamandua tetradactyla (assembly GCF_023851605.1). Taxonomy (NCBI): domain Eukaryota; kingdom Metazoa; phylum Chordata; class Mammalia; order Pilosa; family Myrmecophagidae; genus Tamandua; species Tamandua tetradactyla. Next base: position 39,074,746 of record NC_135339.1, on the reverse strand, counting down.
GCCGCAGCAGCCCGGGGAACTCGCCACCGGACCAGGAAGCCACCCGCGGGGGAGGGGCGTTGGTCACCGGCCGCCGCGTCTTGGGGAATTCGCCACCGGACCAGGAAGCCGCCCGCGGGGGAGGGGCGTCGGTCGCCGGCTGCCGCGGCCTGGGGAATTCGCCACTGGACCAGGAAGCCGCCCGCGGGGGAGGGGCATCGGTCGCCGGCCGCCGCGGCCTGGGGAATTCACCACCGGACCAGGAAGCCGCCCGCGGGGGAGGGGCGCCAGTTGCCGGCCACCGTGGCTTGGGTAGCCCTCTGATCTGAGACTCGTAGCCGGTCCAGGAAGCCGCCTGCAAAAGAGGGGCGCTGGCCGCCGCGGCTTGGGAAACTTGCCTCTCCGAGACTCTCAGCCGGCCCGGGAAGGAGGGAGGGAGGTGCTCCGGCCGCTAGCTGCCACAGCTCGGGGAATTGCGCGCCGCTCGGGGATCTCACTGCAGCAGAGTCTCACAGTCAGTCTAGCCAGCCCAGACTGGGGTACGCTGTGTGTCCATTCCCTGCCGTGGCCCCGGGAGCTGTTCTGGACTGTTTCCGTTCACCTAGTAGTTGCTCTGGAGTAGGAACTTGGCTGCGGGACTCCGGAGCTCCGTCCTCAAGCCCGCGCCGCCTCTCGGTCTCCCGAGCCAACGTCTCAGACCTGAGGAAGCTTTAAAGGCAAGGGCACAGGGATGGAAAGTGTGTGTATTGCTTGGAAAAGAACTGGTAATCCTGCTTTGGAGAAGCATTCAAGGAATAGTAAACTATAAATTTGTGCTGTAGAGGACTTGAAATGCTTACTTAATTCAGACTCTTGGTGAAACCATTGATGGTTTTTGAGTAAGGAAGTAACATTCTTAGTCATCTGTTAGGAGTGCATCCTTGCCCTGAGAGAACACAAGATTGTTGGCTATTTGTAATTATAAATTTGATGAATGTCATGAAAAGGGAAGCACAGAGTTCTCTGGAAACTGAAAGGGTATGACATGATACTTTAGGATGATTTTGGCAGCATTGTGTAGGTAGGGAAAAAGTAGGACAACGGGTCGATTAAGACATCTTTGCACTTGTTCAGGTGAGATCCAAGGAGGATTTGAGCTAGGGTGATGGCAGAAAAAATTGAAAGGTGTATGTGTGCGTACCACCAGAGTCCTTCTGAGTTGGTCTGACCTGCCTGTGCCTACCCCTACTTGGCCCTTCAAATCAAGCCTCAAAACTCGCTGGTCCAGGTGGTCTCAGATGCCTTCTTCCCAGATTAGTAGTGTCTACCTAGTTTGAACCCTTGGCCTTTTCTCCTGAATTGCCTCCCCTCTGTCCCTTCTCAGACTCTTCTCCTGACCTTTGTGCCTCTGCTGTCCTGTGTGGTGTGTGGCTTGGCCCCCTCCTAGGACCTTTTCATTGGGAGGGACCTTGACAGTAGTAGAATCTGAAAAACTTGATACTGATTAATGTGAGTGAGTGGAGTGGGAAGTGATGTGGAAAAGGAATCATGATGGTTCCAAGATTTAGAGTTTGGGTTACTGGACGGAATAAATGCATTTTGATCCTAAGCTTTAATATAATGTAGATTCAAATGTAGCTTTCATAGGACTGCCCTGGATTTGTCTAAGATATATTTTTATTTACGTAATTCCTGTGATGAAAGTACAGTGTGGAAAGTACTCTGGTAGATGATGTCTCTAATCCTGACCTAACTTTTATTCTCAATTTACTTTTCGTAGTTTGGATTTAGTAAATATTAATCTGATGCAGCAAAGTTAATAGCACCATTGCTTTCGTCACTTCTTTTGTGGGGAATTTGGCTGCATTGTTGCTTTTTTTTCTTCTGATAAACACCTTTTGCCAGAGATACCTGATCCAAAGAGATAGCAAAGCAGTCAGGATCAGTTTGTTGAAGTGAGTTTGGTTCCCATAACTTAATTAATTGGACATCATCAGCATTTCAAAGTCTTCCAGGAAGAAGCCACATGGTTTACAATAAAATGTTACTTAATTCAAAGACTTAAAGAGGTTCGGTGTTGGAGACATTTCTGACAATTGTTTGAAAGTTCTCCATTGAAATAGCATTAGTCAACTGGGTAAGGAGGCCAGAATCTAAACTGAAAGTCTATGAAATGTTTATTTACAAGCAAATACACAGAATCTAAACTGAAAGTCTATGAAATGTTTATTTACAAGCAAACCAAATATAGGTCATATATCCTTTTAGAGAAAACATCAAAAATACAATTCAGTAAGAACACTGTCTTGTCTTAGAAGTTTTAAGCTAAAGATGATTGTGCCACATTAATTAAGTTGCCTGTTAAGCCAGGATTTTTTAAATAATGCTTTGGATTCAATAATTTAGATTTTGGACTGTAATTCAGTCCCTATACATGGGCCTTTTAAATGCCCTTTATATACACCCAATGGAGTATCTATATCTATTACTGAGATTTAAATCCTCTGAATACTAAAGCTAGAAAATAACAAAGCATTTTCCATCTGATCAGCATAATTTTTTTAGGGAATATTTACTGTGCAATACCTTTTCTTTTTTTTTGCATGGGCAAGCACCAGGAATGGAACCAGGGTCTCCGGCATGGCAGGCGAGAACTCTGCCACTGCACCACCATCGCCCGCCCTGCAATATTATTTTGAAGTTGGATAGCAAATAAAGCAGCTTTGAGTTACTAGCTTTCATTCAGATTGAGCTGTTAACCTTCTGGGAGCTGGGAGATTAACTCAGGCCTCTTCTCTTACATTCACTTCTTTGTTTCCTTTTATTTGTTTACTTTCTTTGAATTAAGCTGCCTCAACTACTTTTAAATTTTAAGTCCCCTAGAGGCAGGAACAGTGTCTAAATTGGTTTTATGGCAAACACTCAGCATATTGTGGGGATGTTATAAGCATGCCATCTGTGGCAATTTAAAATTCAGTTTCAGACCTTTCAGTACTTTTCTTTGTGTCTGTTGGTTGTAGAAATCGGAACGAAAATAGAAGTACTTAACTGTGTAAGGTTATATAAATTTATAAGTATTCATTTTTATGGCCTCTTAATGATTTTTTTGTTCCTGTCATGATATTAAGGACAGCTTCACCTTTCGTAATGTATCTTTATTATGAAATCTACCTTTTATAATATATCTTATATTTTTACTTTTTTGAAACTTAGATACCCTTAACAAGTTTCTTGATTTGAATATTACTCACATTGGAATAGAAAATTGCTTCATTGACACAAATTATCTTTGTCTGGGGCATACATTACCAGTTTGATGACGTTTAATGCTTCATCTCTTTTTAGGTATATAAAGGGTCAGTTAGTACTTATTTTGTTTTAAGGGAGAGGAAGGAAATCAGATGAACTATGTATTTCAATTTTAGATTAAAAAGTCACCGGAAAGGAAACCGAAAGGTATTATATATACATTCATATGTATACACACATATAAAATGTGCTTACTGTCATGAGTTCTTTTCATGTGTAGATTTACAACTAGTCTGATTATTTGTTAGCCATCTTTTACTTTATATGAACTTTATATATGTCTGACTACTTTTTTGATGTTATTAAGATGATATTATCTGTTCTCGTCATTCCACTGTAAATCTGGCTATTTCCTCTTTTCTTCATCAAATTGGTCACTTTTGTCCAGAGAAGTGTAAGAAATCTCTGCAGAAAAGAGATTTGCAAAAATGCCCAACTTGTAAGGAAGGAGAAATTCTCATTACATTATTCTTTATGGCAAAATCCATTTTAAAAGTTGTAGTGTCGGGTAGGCCACGGTGGCTCAGCAGGCATAGTTCTAGCCTGCCATGCCGGAGACCCGGGTTCAATTCCCGGTGCCTGTCCATGCAAAAAAAAAAAAAAAAAGTTGTAGTGTAAACTTTTTGTTCAAGGTTAATGTATATACAAGATGGTTATAAGAATACAGCTTGAGGAATTTTCACAAAGGAAACACACTTAGGAAACCAGTGCCCAGCTCAAGAGTTAGAATATTAGTAGGACCCCAGAAGCCCTCTCTTTCTCCTTTCCTGTCTTTACGTCTTCCTCCAAAGTTATTTATTGTTCTGAATGCTATCATCATAGATTACTTTTTCCTGTTTTCGAACTTTAAAGGGAATCATACAGTATGTATCTTTTTGTCTCTAGCTTTTTTTTTTCTCAACGTATTTATGAGATTCATCTATATTTTTACATGGTATTGTAGTTCATTCATTCTCATTGCATGAGTGTGCTACAAATGATTTATTCTACCTGTTGATGAACTTTTGGGTTGTTTCTAATATTACCAATAATGCTGCTATGGTGCGCATATATGTGCAATTCTGTTAAGCATGTACCTAGCAGTAGAATTACTGGATTGTAACACTTTCTTATTTCAACTTTTGTGGTTGCTGTCAGATTTCCTCTTCTAGCAGCTGCAGATTAGAGTTCTAGCTGTTTCCCATCCTTTCCAACGTTTTTGTTCTTTACATTTCAGCCGTTCTGTTGGGTATGTAATGGCCTAGATTGTGGTTTTCATTTGTACTTACCTGATGACAAATGGAGCTGAGCCCCTCCCCATGTATTTTGACTATTGGAATGCCTCTGTAAAGTTGCCTGTTTAAGTCTACCTTTTTTTAATTGATCTGTAGGAATTTTTTTTTTTCTCATTTTTTCATATTCTGGATGTGAATCTTTTGTCAGTTCTATATATTGCAGGTGGCTTACCTTTTCACATGTCTTTTTTCTTTTTTTGCATGGACAGGCACAGGGATTCGAACCTCGGTCTCCAGCATGGCAGGCAAGAAATCTGCCTCTAAGCCATGCCCTTTTTAAACCATTTTTTTTTTCTTATGGGCAGGCACAGGGACTCAAACCTGTGTCTCTGGTGTGGCAGGCGAGAATTTTGCCACTGAGCCACCATTGCACTGCCCTAATGTGTCTTTTGATGAGCAGATGTGTTTCATTTTCATCAAGGTTCACATTTTCCATTTTTCTCTGATGGTTTGTGCTTTTTATGCCCTGCTTAAGAAATCTCTGCCTTCCCCAAGATTATAAAAACATTTTATGTTTTCCTTTAAAGCTTTATCTTTCATATTTAAACCTACGATCTATCTAGAATTGACTTTTGAGCGTGTTTTGAGTGAGGAGTCAAGATTCTTCTTTTTTATCCTATTTGGATACCCAATTGACCCAATTCTACCATCAGTGGAAAAGACCTTTCTTTTCTCCCTATTGGAAATTCACTGTTTTCACTTTTTAATGTTTGAATTCCAAATTTGCCATTGTTTTCTTTGCATTTGCACCACATTTATGAAGAACTAAAGTTAAAATAAGTATTCTCAGTCCCACTCAGATGTCAGACACCATCTTTCTTGCTTTCATATCAAAAGTGCAATCCCGGACTTCCAGGTCAAGTTGGCGGCTTAACAATGTGCGCATTTTAGTTTGTCCTCCAGAACAACTACTAAATAACCAGAAACAGTACAGAACAGCTCCCGGAGCCACAATAGTGACCGGACACACAGCGTACCCCAGTCTGGACCAGCTGGACCAGCTGCGAGCACCCCCCAGAACCGTGAGTTCCCAAAGCTGCTGCGGCCAGCATCCCTCCCACATAGGCCGCTTCCCAGAGGGGAAAGGAAAGGACTTTACCGGCAGCAGAGACTGGGCACAATCAAACGCCAATTGTGGAACTATTTAACAAATTCTGACTATTGAAAATAGGCCCCCAGTTTAGGTGAACCCGATCAAAGTGGAGGTTGCTCATTTTTGCCCTGGCACCAAGGGGGCAGGACTGACAGAAAAAGGGGAAAAAAAAAAAAAAGAAGGAAACAGAGGTTTTTGTGGCTGTGTATCTACAAAGGCTTGACTGCCTCTGGATACAGCAGCAGGACTTTTCAGGCTGCAACTGCCCCAGGCATAGGCAGAAGTGAGCTCTTTTGGGGGCTTATCTGGAACTTGTGCCTTCCCCAGGGGAGGGGGGAAGCCCCACCCAGGTGGAATCCCTCCATCAAGAAATTCAGACACCAGGGCTTGGTAATTTGAAGCCATTAAAACCAGCCTACAACCTCTCCTCTGTCTCCACCACGCCCCCAGCAGGGAGAGTCCACCAAAGTGAAAGGTACTGCATCATCTTATGCTGGTGGGACCTGCAGTCAGACAAGCGCCACACAGAGGGCAGGATAAGAAAAACAGAGTCCAGAGACTCCACAGGAAAGTCTTTAAGCCTACTGGGTCTCACCCTTAGGGAAAACCGATGCAGGTGACTCTTTCCTCCTGATAGGAGGCCAGTTTGGTCTGGGAAAATCTGGCTGGGGTCTATAATATCTAAGTAGACCCTCCTAAGTGTGTGTGTGGGGGGGAAAGCACCACACAAGCAGGGCAAGAAACAAGAAAACAAGAACTGAAAAATTCTCCTCTGTTAAACAAAACTTAAGCTAAAGGTCCAGGTAAAGCTGAATGGAATGTCAAAGAACAGATAGACAACAAATTCATACAGCAAGAAAACCCTAGATAAAAGAAGTGAAAGCAATCTCCAGAATAAACTAATTAAGGTAATTAAATGCCTAGATGCCAGCAAAAAATAACAAATCACACTAAGGAAATTGAAGATATGGCCCAGTCAAAGGAACAAGCCAACAATTCAAATGACATACAGGAGCTGAAACAGTTAATTCAGAATGTACGAACAGACATGGAAAACCTCATCAAAAACCAAATCAATGAATTGAGGGAGGATATAAAGAAGGCAAGGAAAGAACAAAAAGAAGAAACTGAAAGTCTGAAAAAACAAATCACAGAACTTATGGGAATGAAAGACACAGTAGACGAGATCAAAAAGACAATGGAAACCTACAATGGTAGATTTCAAGAGACAGAACATAGGATTTCTGAACTGGAGGACGGAACATCTGAAATCTAATAAGAAACAGAAACTATAGGGAAAAAAAAGGAAAAATATGAGCAGGGACTCAGGGAATTGAAAGACAATATGAAGCACATGAATATACGTGTTGTGGGTGTCCCAGAGGGAGAAGAGAAGGGAAAAGGAGGAAAAAAACTCATGGAGGAAATTATCACTGAAAATTTCTCAACTCTTATGAAAGACTTAAAATTACAGATCCGAGAAGTGCAGCGTACCCCAAAGAGAATAGATCCAAATAGACATACTCCAAGACATTTAATAATCAGAATGTCAGAGGTCAAAGAGAAAGAGAGGATCTTGAAAGCAGCAAGAGAAAAGCAATCCATCACATACAAGGGAAGCCCAATAAGACTGTGTGTAGATTTCTCAGCAGAAACCATGGAGGCGAGAAAACAGTGGGATGATATATTTAAATTATTAAAAGAGAAAAACTGCCAACCAAGAATTCTATATCCAGCAAAATTGTCCTTCAAAAATGAGGAGGAAATTAAAACATTTTCAGACAAAAAATCACTGAGAGAATTTGTGGCCAAGAGACCAGCTCTGCAAGAAATACTAAAGGGAACACTAGAGACAGATACAAAGACAGAAGAGAGAGGTGTGGAGAAGAGTGTAGAAAGGAAGACTATGAGTAAAGGTAAAAAGAAGGAAAATTAGATATGACATATAAAATCCAGAAGGCAAAATAGTAGAAGAAAGTACTACCCATGCAGTAATAACACTGAATGTTAATGGATTAAACTCTCCAGTCAAAAGACATAGTCTGGCAGAATGGATTAAAAAACAGGATCCATCTATATGCTGTCTCTACTCAAAGGACACGAGGCCAAGTACACAAATGGACATTTACACACCAATGTTTATAGCAGCATTATTAACAATTACCAAGAGATGGAAAAAGCCAAAATGTCCATCAACAGACAGTTGGCTTAACAAACTGTGGCATTTACATAAGATAGAATATTATGCAGCTGTAAGACAGAATAAAGTTATGAAGTATGTAACAACATGAATGGACCTTAAGGACATTATGCTGAGTGTGATTAGCCAGAAACAAAAGGACAAATACTGTATGGTCTCACTGATATGAACTGACATTAGTGAATAAACTTGGAATATTTCCTTGGTAACAGAGACCATCAGGAGATAGAAATAGGGTAAGATATTGGGTAATTGGAGCTGAAGGGATACAGATCGGGCAACAGGACTGAATATAAAAACTCAGAAATGGACGGCACAATACTACCTAACTGTAATACAATTATGTTAAAACACTGAATGAAGCTGCATATGAGAATGATAGAGGGAGGAGGGCTGGGGCATAAATGAAATCACAAAGAAAGATAGACAATAAAGATCGAGATGGTGTAATCTAGGAATGGCTAGAGTGTATAATGATAGTGACTAAATGTACAAATTTAAAAAATGTTTTTGTATGAGGAAGAACAAAAGAATGTCATTAGTGCAGTGTGCTGAAAATAGATGGTACTTAATATTTAAAAATTTCAACTAATGTGTGAGACTAAAGCAAAAAATGTTTATTCGTTACAAATCTATACTTTGACTAGTGCATCTCCTAATATAACTTATGTAGATAGTTGATTGAACACCTTAAGTACATGGAACTTTGTATAGAACATGAGATTTTGTTGGGTTTGTCCAGGTGATACCCTGATGAATCCCAGAGTGATTTTATCGGTGAGTGGAAAAGTATTTGCAAAGTCCCCTTTGGGGAATGGTGAGAATGGGGGAAAACTCAACTTCCCCAAGTTGAATTCTTGATATTCTCACAAGCAGTGTGGACAACTAAAGCTATAGGCTGAGCCCCCAGTCTTGGGGTTTGTTCATATGAAACTTAACCCCACAAGGAATAGGTCAAGCCTACTTAAAATTAGGCCTAAGAGTCACCCCCAAGAGAACCTCTTTTGTTGCTCAGATGTGGCCTCTCTCTCCAGCCAACACAGCAAGCAAACTCACCACCCTCCCCCTGTCTACGTGGGACATGACTCCCAGGAGTGTGGATCTTTCTGGCAATGTGAGACAGAAATCCCAGAATGAGCTGAGATTCAGCATCAAGGAATTGAGAAAACCTTCTCGACCAAATGGGGGAAGAGTGAAGTGTGACAAAGTGTCAATGGCTGAGAGATTCCAAACAGAGTCGAGAGGTTATCCTGGAGGTTATTCTTACGCATTAAATAGATATCACCCTGTTAACCCAGATGTAATGGAGAGACTAGAGGGAACTGCCTGAAAATGTAGAGCTGTGTTCCAGTAGCCATGTTCCTTGATGATGATTGTATAATGATATAGCTTTCACAATGTGACTGTGTGATTGTGAAAACCTTGTGTCTGATGCTCCTTTTATCTACCTTGTCAACAGATGAGAGGAACATATGTAATAAAAATAAATAATAGAGGGAGCGAATGTTAAAATAAATTTAGTTTGAAATGCTAGTGATCAACAAAGGGAGGGGTAAGGGGTATGGTATATAAATTTTTTTTTTCTGTTTTTGTTTTATTTTTCTGTTGTCTTTTTATTTCTTTTTCTGAACTGATGCAAATGTTCTGGGAAATGATCATGATGATGAATATGCAACTATGTGATGATATTGTGAATTGCTGAGTGTATGAGTTGGGAATGTTTGTGTTTCTTTCTTGTAATTTTTTTTCATTAATAAAAAAATTAAAAAAATTTAAAAAAAATTAAGCCTAAGAGTCACCCCCAAGAGAACCTCTTTTGTTGCTCAGATGTGGCCTCTCTCTCTAGCCAACACAGCAAGCAGACTCACCACCCTCCCCCTGTCTATGTGGGACATGACTACCAGGGGTGTGGATCTTCCTGGCAGTGTGGGACAGAAATCCCAGAATGAGCTGAGATTCAGCATCAAGGGATTGAGAAAAACTCTAGAATGAGCTGAGACCCAGCATCAAGGGATTGAGAAAACCTTCTCCACCAAAAGGGGGAAGAGTGAAATGAGACAAAGTGTCAATGGCTGAGAGATTCCAAACAGAGTTGAGAGGTTATCCTGGAGGTTATTCTTATGCATTAAATAGATATCACCTTGTTATCCAAGATGTAATGGAGAGGCTGGAGGGAGCTGCCTGAAAATGTAGAGCTGTGTTCCAGTAGCCATGTTTCTTGATGATGATTGTATAATGATATAGCTTTCACAATGTGACTGTGTGATTGTGAAAACCTTGTGTCTGATGCTCCTTTTATCTACCTTGTCAACAGATGAGAGGAACATATGGAATAAAAATAAATAATAGGGGGAACAAATATTAAAATAGATTTAGTTTGAAATGCTGGTGATCAATGAAAGGGATCACTAAGGGGTATGGCCTGTAAAATTTTTTGTTTTCTGTTTGTTATGTTTTTCTGTTGTCTTTTTATTTCTTTTTCTGAATTGATGCTAATGTTCTGGGAAATGATCATGATGATGAATATGCAACTATGTGATGATATTGTGAATTGCTGAGTGTATATGTTAGGAATGTTTGTTCCTTGTAATTTTTTTAATTAATAAAAAATTAAAAAAAAAAGTGCAATCCCGGGCACACAGGTATTCAGTGGTAGAATGCTCACCTGCCGTGTAGGAGACCTGGTTCGATTCCTGGCCCATGCACACACACCCCCCAAAAAAGGAAAAAACATGCAATTCTTTATCCAGAACAGTCATGACATTCTAAGTTGGATTTAAGGAATATGTTGTTCATCTCTTTTTTGTTCAACTTTCCATAATGAAGCTATGCACAGCTCTAGGGGCACCACACACATGTGTAAATGGGTCCCCTGGAAATTGGGCAGTACACAGCCTGTAACATGACGATATGCAGTACCCTCAAAGCTACTTGTAAAAACTGGCAAATAAAAAAAAACATTAGTCTTTTCTTTTTTTTTTTTTTTTTTTTTTTTAAAGAAAGAGGGAGGAAGGGAAGGAAAGACAGAGAAAGAAGGAAGGATGGAAGGAAGGAAGTGAGGAAGAAAGGGAAACATTTTCTTGTTTTATTGTATTTTGTTTGTTTGTTTGTTTTTTTACATGGGCTGGGGCTGGGAATCGAACCGGGGTCCTCCGGCACGGCAGGCAAGCACTCTTGCCCGCTGAGCCACCGCGGCCCGCCAACATTAGTCTTTTCAATGCTTCCAGCAATCTGCTTCTTATAACAAACAAATTAAATACAGTACCAAAGTATGCCACAAGTTTAAAGGATAGGATGGGAAGTGAACTCAGGGCAATCCATTGATTTTTCAGCACTTACCAGATCTTATAACCTTACTTTTTAAGATTTCATATATCAGTGTGTATTCTTGATTTAGAAGTTAGTGTTGATCAAATTATTTTATGCTACGTCCTTACTAGATTGCTCTTCTGTCCTTGGAAAATTTTTCTACAAAAAATTATGTGTCTAGGACTCCCTAGAGTGTTCCAAACTTTAATGGATATATTCAGAAGGAAATCTTGGAGATAGAACTACTGTAGCTGCTTTTAATCTTTTAAGAATCCAGAGGATCCCTTTTCTATACCTTTTAAACTACATCTTATGAAGATTTTTTTCACAAAGGAGTAAGTTCTTGATATTCTGTCTACAGTTTAATCATCAGCAAATGTGCCTGACCAGTGACTTTTGTGAGAATTTTAATTCACACCATACTCTGGTAGCATTAAAACTCTTTGAGGGTGGAGTCGGGATGGATAGAAGCAGAAAGGATATGGAAGTACTTCATAAACTTCTGCTATAATTAGTCCGGGTGGTTAAATTGAACATGGAACAGATAAAAAAAAATCTCTGTCCGCCACAGACTACAGCCCTGTCTATGCAGCTCTGTTAACAAGCATTGCCAGTGGTTAGAATCCTTGATTTGAGACTGGGTCAGCTCAGCACAAACCCATAACTCCTGTTGGGAAAGCAACTCAAAGCTGTGTCCTGAAAGTAGGTCAGCAGCATCCTAAATAAACAATAAGGACTGAATATTTAGAGTTTTAAGATCTTCCAAAGCAGAAAAACCCAAACAAAACCTTTTAGCAGGAACTTTATGTGACTGTTGACGCTTTGCTAGAATATCATGCATTCTATAAATTGACAATAGTTGTGGTAGTGGCATGTGTTCTTAATATCTTAATGATTAATATTATCTCAAGATTCATTTTTGGGTGTCATGTGTTATTTAAAAGGCTGCCACAGTGTTTTTAAGTAGCCTGAACTATTTTCTCTTAACATCTGTTACTATGATACTCCTTTCATTATATTTAATCTGTATGTCTACATAAGGAAGTAATTTTGATCCCACTGCCAAATCATGTGTATTTCTGAAAGACTGAGAGTTGAAATAATTCTTATGATTATATTTAGCTTCTGCTGATCACATTAGTTCTTAAATTTTCTTGCTTGACTCAGATAATATTAAACAACATATGTAGCATTGTTCTAAGCATTGTCGAGGAGTACATGGGTAAAATGCATAAACGTCCTGGTTTCCAAAAACATATTCTGATAGAAAAGGAAAGGGAGTGAAGAAATTAGAGTTTATTAAGCATCTGTTATACATTTCAAAGATTAAGCTGGTGGTTTTCATTTAATTCTCAGTATAGTTCTTCAAGGTAGCCTGTGATATCTCCATTTTACAGATGTTTTTCTTGAGACCCAGAGAGGTTAGGTAAATTGCCCAAGATCACACAGCCAGTAACAGTCAATAGAAAGTCCAGAATTTGATCCAGGTCTGAATCTAAAGCTCATGCCTTTGAGAAGACCACTTTTAAGAAGAATGGATAAAATGTGGGTAGGGAGAGATATATGGAAAATTATTTCAGGAGAAACGAAATTCTTATGGCAGAATACTTAGCCATGAATAGGGAGCATCAAGTAGTCAGTCTAGACGAATAGCTCTCAAACTTTTTTGTCCCAGAAGCCCCTTATACTCTTAAAAATTATTGAGGACCCTCAAAGAGCTTTTGTTTGTGTGAACTCCAAATTAACATATTAAAAATTTAAAAAAATAAAATATTTAATAAAAATTTTTGAATAATAAACCGATTGCGTACTAGCAAAAATAGCATATTTTTATGAAAGTAACTGTATTTCCAAAACATACAAGTAGAATGGCATTGTTTTACTTTTTCTCAAATGTCTTTATTGTATGGTTTATAGGATGACAGCTGGAGTCTCACCTCTATGCATTCAACCTGTTACAGTATCACATGTTATTAAGCCAATGGAAAATACTACTGAATATTCATGAGATATTGAGAATAAAAAAGACAAATCACATCTTAGTTTTACTATGAAATTCATTTTGACTCTACAGAACTCCTGATAGTGTTTTAGAAAATCCAAGGACTTCTTTAGAGAGTCTCTGGGTAAGTTTGGGAAGTGGAGCTCGATTGAAAGGGTTGTGTTGGCACTAGATCATGAAAAGACCTTCAGAAGTTGAATGCCATCTTTAATAAGCATTGGGCAGCCACTTATATTTTTTAAGCGAAGAATAGAGGCACAGGGATGTGCCTTTAGAAGTTATTTTGGAAGTAATACAATTATAACATAGTTGCTTGGGCTTAAGTAACTGGCAAGCAACGCAATGGTTATTGAGGTAGAATATATCGTACTCGACATTTGATTATATATGAAAGACAGGAGAAGACAGGAGTCAGAATAGTGTTGAGATGTTTAGCCTAGTGATTAGGACACTAATGTTCCAATAACAGGTATGGGGAATAAAAAGAAGCAAGCATGGGAAAAAAGATAGTGAACTGTTTTGGAATATTTATAGAGTCTAGAAAATGTTTTATTTTGAGATAATTTTAGTCTTAATAGAAAAGTTTCAAAAATAGTTCAGAAAAAAATAGTACTGAAAAAAATATACACTTCACCCTCATATTCATAACTTACCTAACATAGTTCAGTTATCAAAATGAGTAAAGTAACATTGGTATGATATAATTAACTAAGCTACATTCCTAATTCAGATTTTACCAGATTCTACTAATGTCCCTTTCCTGTTTCAGGATCCAGTCTGGGATCCCATGTTACATTTAGTTGTTGTGTCTCCTTAGTATCCAATATGTGACAAGTTCCTCAATCTTTCTTTGTCTTACAAAGATTTTTATAATGTAAAGAGAAGATGCTTATAATGTATATGGAGGGGGGAAAAAACTAATGTCATTTAATCTCTTTGAAAATGTATAAGAATCTGAACAAAAATCTTTACTTTTTCTTTTAAAAAGTTACAAAAGTACTGTTAAAAAATTGAGACAATATAGAAGACATAAAGTAAAAAGTAATAACACACTTCCAGAGATAACTCCTGTTAACAGTTTATTATATATCCTTTTATTTTTTTTCTGTACATGTGTATGTATATTTTATGGGATTATAATATAATAGCATCTTTTTCTTGAACCTTTTTTTTTTTAATTTTATACTGTATGGTGGGGTCACATTTAATTATTTTTCCATGTGAGTATCCCATTATTGCAACACTGTTTGTTGAATTTTTGTTTGTTTTGCTTATTTATTTGTTACTTTGGGAAGTGCATGAGCCGGGAATTGAACCCTGGTCTCCTGCGTGGCAGGTGAGTATTCTACCAGTGAACTACCCTTGCACCCCTGAACCTTTATTTTTCATTCAAACACCATATTATGTTCATTAAACATCCTGCCATGTCAACATGTACAGATCTTCCTCATTCTTTTTAATGGCAGCACAGTTTTGCATAATATAGTTATATTATTTTATGAAACTATTCCCTTATTGATAGACATTTAAGCTATTCTCAGTTTTTCATAATCATACAAAATGCTACACTGAGCATCTTTATATATGCATCTTTGGCTACCTAGGCTATTATTTCTATAAGGTGAAAGTACAGGGTCAGATGCTATATGTATCTTCTACTTTCATAGTTATTGCCGAATTACTCTCCAAAAGGTTGTACCAATTTATACTCCTTCCAATAATGAGTGACACGCCTATTTCCTACCAAAGCAGTAGATGGAAATATTCTAATAAGTTCACAATAGATTGGTCTGGGTAATGGTTTCATGGGTGTTTGACTATACATTGCTTTCTTTCTTCATGTATATGTTTTTCTTACAAAGCACTGGTTTGTTTTGTTTTGCTTTTGTAACATATATGCACACATACATTACTTGGTAGAAATGAATGCTTTGAAATGCTCCATCTTTGAGACCTTTTACTCTTAAATTCATCAAGGGATAAAAGCATGACCATGAAGAAGTCTAGGCAAGAGGCATGAGGTGCTTACAAAG
Organism: Tamandua tetradactyla; assembly: GCF_023851605.1. Lineage (NCBI taxonomy): Eukaryota > Metazoa > Chordata > Mammalia > Pilosa > Myrmecophagidae > Tamandua > Tamandua tetradactyla. The sequence continues at coordinate 39,059,568 of NC_135339.1, read as the reverse complement.
CGGTTTATTGGGAGGTTACTTGTTGGGGCACATCCTAGATTTTAGAATAGTGGTGTCATAGGAAGAAGTGTTCAGGAAGAGGGAGTCTGAGGTCGTTAATTAGCGGTTTGGCCTGTGGAGTTAAAACTTGTATTTAGAATATATTATGGGATTATAATAGCATCTTTTTGTATGCTGTATGGTAGCATCCTCAGAGGATCCTATGGTCTTGAGCACGTTATATAATTAGTATTCATTTATTACAGAGAGAGAGGGGAAGAAGGGCAAGGGAAGAGGTTACTAATCCTGGCATATTCTTTTGAAATCGCATGAAAAACACTAAATTATTTTTAATATCCCATATGTGGCCACGCGGCTAAGGGTAGATAAATAAGAATGCCAGTGAAAACAGAGAAAGCATAAGTCAAGTAACTAGGTACTTTCGGCAAAACTTAGAATCAAAGGAGGAGACTTTAAGGACTATACATGATGATCCTTGAGTTTTTGTGTTGTATCTAAAGTGCACTGGCTACTGACTAGACTTAAGAGCAATAAGGGTTGGAGCAAAAAAGGTTTGTGTGTAATTTTTATTTGTTTTATATTTTCATTAGTGTATCTTAGAATTCTCATAAGTGTCTTGATTTTACTTTTTCTTGTCAAATTTAACATACATATTTTTGTGGGTGAGGGAGGGTATAAATCATGCTTTTTATTTTCTGATAGTTGTATGGGCCATAGCTTCAGTTGTGTACTTCTAAGCAATAGAATGGGCCATGTTTCCACATATGTTTTTTTTGCAGAGGAGTAGAACATTAGAAATCTAAGCTCTCCTATACATTTTAGGATATTAAGTGTCCTCACCAAAGCATTACTATACTTTTTAGTAGTAAGTAATTACTGATGTGTGTAATTAAGGATGTCTGATGTGCTGTGAGTTGCCTCTTTTCTAGAATGGATAAATTTTAAGTAGACAGCTTTAGACCATGGCCCTTTGCAGGAGTTGGTTGTTGGATTTCACTTCCCTCTTCCTTAGTCCTACCTTCTCTTAGAAAAGGAGATAAAATCAGCGTACAGGGTGGTGGGATGGTGGCTCAGTGGCAGAGTTCTCACCTGCCATGCTGAAGACCCAGGTTCACTTCCTGGTGCCTGCCCATGTAAAAAAAAAAGGTCAGCATACAAAGCAATAACAGGAACAAGATGACCTATATATTTTTATATAATGTTTATATTTTGAAATACTTTTGAACTTACAGGAGAGTTGCAAATATAATGCAGAAGCCCATATGGAGAACTCCAACATATACCCCACCTGGATACCCCATAAGATATTTTTAAAGAATTTGAAGAACAGCCTGACATTTGAAATTTGACCATGGTTTGAAGAACAGCCTGACATTTGAAATTTGACCATGGTTCAAGGCTAATCCAAGTAAAATAAATTTTTGTTGTGGTTGTTAATTAAAAACTTTAATTTGCATGTGTTTGAGTATATGTGTGATTTATTTACATACATATTATCACTATATAAAATATAAACATTATAATTATTAATGTTTTACTACCACTAGAAACTGTCATTTTCTGATTAGTCTTTTTTACTTCAAATAAGGGCAAAGAAGTCCCATTTACACTAATATTTAGAAAACTCAACATGATGCATATTTTCAGAAGCAGTCTCTTCAAAGCCTAAATTTGAAAACTATAAAATAAGGCACATTCTGAAATGGATTGTGTTTTGGTAACTGCACCCTCACCAGTCTTTTAAACTATTTAAATAACTGTGTTCAGCTATTAGAAATTTGGGTGGTTGTCCTCAATCTTGTATTATTCTGTTATTTATTTGAATGCCGAGTATGTGCCAGAGACTGCTGTGCACTTTACATGTATCGTTTCCCTTGATTATCACAGAGCCTATGATGAAGGTAGTAATGCCACTTTATGTTGAGGAAAATTGAGGTTTGGAGAGAGGGAGAAAAAAAGACCGTGTGGCAAGTGAGTGATGACACCTAGACTTGAACTTCAGAGCCTTGATTTTAACCACTGTAGCAAAGTCGAAGACTAAGGCCCTTCTCTTTACCTCTTAACTATACATGTATCAAAGAAGTAGCTCACCCTAATAATTCTCGTTAAGTAGAGAACCACAGCACCAGTTTTTAAAAACAACCACAAAAAACAAAACTGAAAGTACCAAGGTACACTGGAAGAGAACTTTGGACTTGGAAGAAGGAGATGCAAGCTTGCACTTGGCTCAATTACTTAACTCTTATATCACTTTCTTAGAAAGCCTTCTCCCTATCACCTCTCGGCTTTGTTTGCCTATTGAAGCACTTCACCCATCACTGTAATTACATATTGCAGTGATTCTAAGATACATATCCTTTAAAATTTTAACGTTTCTAAAATCCGGATGCATCTTATAATTGATGGTGTCTTAAAGTTAATTGGCAGCAGTTTTCCTTTATTAGTGGTCAGTAAAATAATGTTATTTACAGTTGATGACATCTTTGATCTGATGAAATGCGGTATTTTATTTACATGTGCTCCCATGAAAATATTTTAAATACCAGGTATATACAACAATTTTCAGATTTCTAGTCTAGTCCTCTTTTGAGCTCCAGGTGTGTTGAACTAATTTTTTTTCCTGTTATCACAGGGATCACAGATTTAACATTTCCAAATTAACTTGTCTTCTAGTGTTCCTATCTCTGTAAATGGCATCTAGTTTGTATGTTTGCTGACTAAAAAGCAAGGACTTCAACTAGTTGAATTTGAATCCCATTTCCACCTTTGCTAGTTATATGAGCATACAGTGAAGCATGTTACCTTTACGCTTCATTCGTAAAATAGGGAGCATAACAACACCTTCTGAAGATCATTAGGATGATTAAAACATCGGGTAAATCTTACTTGCCCCTGATTTTCATCGTACGTGTCTGTGACCTCTCTCCTGCACTCTAAACATGTGATTCATCATCACATCCTTTGAGAGCCCCTTCAGAATGTCTCAAATATATCCACTTTTATCTCTTTGCCCTTTCACCAATCCATGCCCCCATTTCTTTTGTGTGTTCTAATCTTGTAGTTTTGCCTTTTTCCAATCTGCTTTCAGCCTGACTTCTATCTTTCTAGTCTCCTTTTATGCTACCCGACTTCACAACGCTCCTCTTACCCCAAACTGACTCCCATTCATACTTTAGATTTCAGCTTAAATGTCACTTCCTCGGACATTCCCTAATCTTCCAAACTAAATTATATTCCTCAGTTACAGTTCTTTATGCTGAATTTATACTATTAATATTTGCAGTTGATTGGTTCTTTCCCATTTGAGGCACAGTGATTTCCCCAAGGTCACAGAGCTAGTTAATGGTGGAACTGCCCTTCCCACTCAGGATTGGCCAACTCTAAAGCATGTGTCCTTTCTATGATCTTTCTTTCACTGCATTCAAAGCAGAAAAAAGCTCATGATTCAGTGTTCTAGGTTTCAAAGCATGACCTGACTGCTCTCCTTTCCACAGAGTGTTCAAGTTGTTCTTTAAATATCCATCTCTCTTTGAACCTTCTTTCTCCCTTATTAGATTGTAAACCTGTTGGAAGTAGGGCCTGTGTCTTGTATATTGTTTGCCTAGCACTTACATAAATTGCTCTGCGTATAGTAGATACTCAGTAAATATTTTTGCCTTAGGAATGTTAAAGAAAAACAGTACTTTAATCCATTGAAGTTTTCCATTGGTTAGAGTTTAACACCTTGTTCTCATACTCTTCCACTAGTCATTGAAAGAATAAATTTTATGTTTTTATATTTCAAATAGAAATACAAGCTTTGAAATAAAGCTGTTGGTTTGTATCTTCATGGATTGTTATGACTGTTTCACTGCATAAAGAAAGAGTTAACCTTAACTATTTTTTCGCTTTGTTTCAGGAATTGAGTGATCTGCAGCGCGATCCTCCTGCTCACTGTTCAGCGGGCCCTGTGGGAGATGACTGTAAGCTTTGCTCTATTGCTAGGATTTTGCTACCTTTAATAATATAGGTTTGAACATCTGTAAATGACTCCAAAACTCCTTTGTTTGTTTCAGTGTTCCACTGGCAAGCAACTATTATGGGGCCTGTAAGTATGATTCATATGTATGAAATTAATACCTTCAGCCATACCTCATTCTTGCCATTTCACCTTTGATCAGATTTTGTGGCTAAAGCTGAATTTTCTTGTACTCTTATTCACCTAGTAAGCAACAGATGATTAAGGATATATGATAATTTTCTAGAGCCTTGGTGGCAGATACATCCTAGGATTAGTGTGATGTTTTCCTTTGCCAAATCCTTGATTATCATATACATAGCAGTGGATCACCCACAGTTTGCAATCAGGCTGCCAGGCTGTGTGTTTGCTTTACCTTTTTTAAAGACAAAACAAAACAAAATACAACAAAAAGTCAGTTGTTCACAACTAAGCACAATAATTCTCACATCTTCAGTTTTAATAAGTTAGAAATAAATCTCATTGGCCAATAATAGAATTCCTATAAGGAGTTAAAACTAATTTATAATGAGAACTTTCCCGATCTGTGAGACAGAACTGATAAAAAAATGCAGGATCTATCTTTGCCAACTCATGAGTTTGTTACATTTAATTTTATTACATTGTCCTGAATTCAAAATTACCAGCTGTTTTATGGCTGGCTTTTCTTAATACTTATTATCCTTTGTTAAGATTATTTCTTTCTACACCTGAGAGACAATTATGACTTGAAACAGGCTTTTCTTTCCACGAGCAAAAGTGATCACCTAAGAATGGGCACTGACAGCTCAAATCTACTTTCTGGGTGAGCGTACATTAGTAACATATTTCCATGAACATCATTGTCTCCTCCCTCTCCTGAAAGAGTTTTATCTAGTAAATAATTTTTAATCGTACTGCTTTATGTTTAACTGTTTAAAAAAAGAAGTAATAATTTTCAGAGTAAGACTCTTAGGCAAGTTTCTCAAATTACTACATTATTACCTTATTGGTTTCTAAAAGGGTAAAATACAATTTATTATTTAACTATCAATTTTTTATAAGAATCTGGTGATTAAAATACCATCATTTAAAGGCTTACCATTTGAATTGTAGCCCTTCACAAGTATTTCATAGGCGAATCACATGCAGCAAATGTGATTATATAAACAAATTATGTTGTTCATACCTCTCTTATTTTAGTAGTATAAGCATGCCACTCTATAGTACTCTGTAGTATCATTTGAATATCTAAGCAGACAGTATCTGACATTGTAATTTGCTTAGATTTTCTATAATCTTTGATGAATGGAATTAAGCAAAATATATAGTAAGAATGATTATACATTATAGTCCTTTAATATATGTGCAGAAACTTAAGGAGAAAGTAATGATAATCTTGCCTTTATTACCAAAACGTTAGTATAAGATGATATATTTAGTTAAATATGAAGGAATTTTAGGTATATTCTGCTACTTTTTTAATCATTTTTTTGCATGTAATAATGTAAATATTTTCTAATTGTCATAAAGAAACATGGCCAGATTTAACTTTCCCCTTGTAAAGTTGATTTCAAGTTTTATAATTCCAAGAATACCAAGATTTATTTAGCTCTGATTTGGGCTTTGTTTGCTCTTCATTGAATCTGGATGTAAATTAGTTTAATATTTTGCATCAAGCACCAAAGTAAATATAATTTGAAATGAGGAGAGATGCTGAATTATTAATAAAACTATAGGACATTTTCTATATTATTTTATAAATTGCTACTAAAGATTTAAGGTCCGAACAGTGCTACCTAGTCTTTTCTTTTCATAATTTGAACTCTCCATCTCCATTTTTGCCCCTTAAATGACCATCAGAACTTAGTTTTATAAATAAGAAGATAAATGCTTGCCCCAACCCTTATTTTCATGCTGCTGCAGAAAATAATTCTTTTCTTATAATAGTCTTGTGTGTGTATTGAACTTAAAAATATTGTGGTCATAAACAAATTTGTTTGAGCAAGCTATACCACTGTGTGTGTCCTGTTCTTGTTTTGTTTAAAACTCTGATGTCAGTCTGATTGGTTGGAAAATATTCCTTCAGACCTCCAGAGAGAAACCTGTTTCAAGGTAAATCATTTGAACTTATGGCAAAATGATGGCATTTTCATCAAACTGATCATCTTTAGGGAAAATAATTGTAAGTTACTAAATAAATATGGGAATCAAACACTGATGCACATGTTTTGTAATTTCAGCCTGATAGCGCATATCAAGGTGGAGTCTTCTTTCTCACTGTACATTTTCCGACAGACTATCCTTTTAAACCACCAAAGGTATTTTTATTTTTATGATTGATGTGCCTCTCATGTCTGGGATTTTACTCTCATCCTGGAGATATAAAAAATTGTGGGTATTTGTGTATGTATACATTTCATAAAACCACTAAATCTAAAATAATAATAGGCTTTCTTAGTCAAATATCACATTATGTCTATATAGCAAAAAGCAGTGTTTCATATGTTATACATTTGGTTCCTTTTCTTTGTTTCCCTCCTTATTAGGTGTATGTTGTTTGAGAAGTTTTTATGAGCAAGAATCAGACTTTCCCATTCAAGGGATTATCTTTCCAAAGTTTACCCTTCTTACTCAGTTTTTAAATACTTAACATATATTTAGCACTTACCTTGCTCTGTTACATTTTTGTCTTCTAAAAGGACTCATCCCTTCATGTAGTGTGGTGGGGGAGATAAAAACATGTACTTATTAAATTTAAGTTAGTTAGATTTAAAAAAGAAACAAATGATAGATATGTCAAGGTTAAAGCACTGGATTAAAATTTTTTATATGAAATATGACAACTCTTGTGGAAGATTAATAGTCTTGGTAGACTTATGAGGACATGTACCAGACTGAAGCCCTACAAAAGATTACTTTGAGGCTTGATGACAACCATGGTTAATTATGTTAGGTACTAACCAGCCATTGTAGCTATTATAAACTACTTATTATACTCTGAAATACTTCTAAATTGGGGGTGGGAGAGGCAAAATGATTTATTTGCTTTCATCTTTTCAGTAGCTAGAAGTATAGGTAGCATAAAGTAGATGCTTATTCAGGTTGTGTTGAATACATTTTTCCTGTAAGATCACATAAAATTGAGGAAAGCAAATTGGTTTTGTTTCGTGCATAATTCATGGATTGACACAGTTTTGTTTTTATTTATAGATTGCTTTCACAACAAAAATTTACCATCCAAACATAAACAGTAATGGAAGTATTTGTCTCGATATCCTGAGGTCACAATGGTCACCAGCTCTGACTGTATCAAAAGGTAATTTTCATTTATCAGATTTATAAAGTTGATAACAGTAAGACAGGAAAAATACAGCAGAAATAACTAAAGCCAAAGTTAAAAAAAAAATCATTCTACTGTCTTTTCTCCTGTTTTGATTTTGCTTTGCTTTCATACTTCCTAAATTACTCTTTGACTTTTAGCACTTGACTTGAAGGGGTAGGGGGCTTCATGGGCAAAACTAAATGATAATATGAGAAGAAATTTAAAATGTTAGAGCTAGAAATTTGAGACTAAGCCTATTGACCTTTTAACCTTTTAGTTTGGGCTTTGTCTTTTAAAAAGTAGGGATAAAAGAAGTAAAAATAGAATTTTAGAACCAGTTGTCCCATTCATTAAGTAATTTATTGAGTAAAACTTTACATCTGACTTACTTCACCAAGAAGAGTAATTATATTTGGCTGATAAAATAAATTACTTAAAATGAAAGATGTGTTTTACAGTCTCGAAAACATCAGTCAGTTTAGTTAGTCTGATGAAAACATCAGACTAACATGTAGCATGTTAGTCTAAACTTCAGATAATCAATGGCATCATTATAAATGACACATAATCTATGATGATTCTTTTTTTATGTTGTTAATCATTTTTTTCAGTGACTTTTTTATTGTGATACAATCATCCAAAATGTATAATCAGTAGTTCACAGTATCACAAAGCTATAGATTCACCATTATAATCTATTTAACATTTTCATTACTCCAAAAACAATAAGAATAAAATTAATAAGAACACCCAAAACATCCCATACCCCCCATCCCTCCCTATTATTTATTTTTTGGTCTTTTTTTTTTTCTTTTACCAGTCTTTCTATACATTGGGTAGAGGAGTGTCGATTTCAAGGTTTTCACACCTCCAAAGCTCTGTAGTTATTTTATTTTATTTATTTATTTTTTACATGGGCAGGAACTGGGAATCAAACCCGGGTCCTCTGGCATGGCAGGCAAACATTCTTGCCTGCTGAGCCACTGTGGCCGGAAAGCTCTGTAGTTATTTAGTCATCTTCAAGAATCAAGGCTGTTGAATTACAGTTCAACAGTTTCAGATATTTCCCTCTAGCTATTCCAATATACCAAAAACTGTAAGAATAACCTCCAGAAAAACCTCTTAACTCTATTTGAAATCTCTCAGCCACTGAAACTTAATTTTGTTTCATTTTTCTTCCCTCTTTTGGTCAAGAAGTCTTTCTCACTCATATGATACCAGTGACAGGCTCATCCCCAGGAGTCATATCCTACATTGCCAGGGAGATTTACACCCCTGGAAGTCATGTCCCATGCAGGGGGTATGCTGATTCTTAACTTCCACAGATGTATTGTGTTTGTTCTTTGTTCAATTATTAGATATCTATATAGGGTATTTGAAGTAATTTCTGTTTCATTAACTAATGTTATTTGTAACTCCTGCATTCTTAATTTGTGTCTTGTTTCTCTAAAAGAAGAAAACCTGATAGCTGGAAAATATTGTTTGGGTTAGGAACTTCTGCCCCCTGATGTAACTTGGTAGTTTTCCTCTCCAACAGAATTCACAAAAATTGTTTCTCTATGAAAGATTCATGGAAAGAATCCATGGTCATTTATTTTTTTATGCATGTACTTAAATATGTAACTTTTTGTATGTGTGAGACATAAACTCTATAGAAAGCAGTGTACACTGCCATAAGTATTTCAAGTATTAGATAGGCAGTAGTCCTTCAGGTCAATTTTTTTGTGGCAGTTTTTCTGACCTAAAATGCTTATCTATAATGGTTATATAGTTTCTAGTGTCCTTTTAAAAATCTTTCACACACTGAAACTGTTATGCACTGGATATGAGAAAGATTCTGTGTCAAAGGGTTATTCAGATTAATTAATACATTCTTTCCTGGAATGCTGTCATAAAATGCATGTCGTTTGGCATAAACAGCTGAGTACTTACACAGATAAAAGAAATAGCAGACTGCCAGATGCCATGTATGCTTGTCTTCTGACATTGGTATCTTTTATGAAAAATAGTTAATATTGTTGGCTTCTGGAAGTTTTTACCTTTAAGAATTCAAGCAACCTTAGTTTTCTCATGTAAGATGGGGTGATACTAGAACTACCATGTAGGGTCATTATGTACTTGGAACTTAGTAAGCACTCACAAGATTGCTAACTATTATACCTTTTTTCTTATCTTCAGTCTGTGAATAATAGTGAGATCAGGACAGATGGCTCCAGGTGGCAGAAGTGGGGAGATGAGGAACTTCGCTTTTGTTCATTTTATAATGGTAGCTCATACTTGGCTCATTTGTTTACATATCTTTCTTTTCTGCATATCCAAAATCTTAGTTTGCTTTCTATCATGAATATAGTCTGAAAGTTTTCAGACTTCTGCCCCCTGATGTAACTTGATAGTTTTCCTTTCCAATCAAATTCAAGAAAATTTTTCTTTAGGAAGCATTCATGGAAAGAATCCATGGTCACTTATTTTTTTTTATATGCTACTTAAATATGCAATAGAATATCCCAGAAAACGTACTCTATTGGTTTAATATATAAGGCTTGAAGTTTTAGTGGGCTGAAGAGAAGATAAGGAAGATGATGAATAAAATACTGTTTTTCATAAACTCTTAGCACATGCTTTCCCTGTCATTTAAGAATCAACTCTACTTTACATATCCATCTTCATATTTGAAAGGACTGGAAAAGATAAAGAAGCATCACTGAAGAGAGTGGAGATGGGAGGTGGTTCTAAAGAGTCCATGTACCCCCTCAGAAGTGGTAGCATGCAATTGAAATAGCCAGTTGAGGAACCAGAGACATTGTTCCCTCTGCTTTCAGATACTTAAACCTGGTTTTTTTTGTTTTTGTTTTTGTTTTTTTACATGGGCAGGCACTGGGAATGGAACCCGGGTCTCTGGCATGGCAGGTGAGAACTCTGCCTGCTGAGCTACCATGGCCTGCCCAAACCTCATTTTTTAAAGTGTGGTTATTTGCCTTAGTATTTTTTTGTTATGTAACATGAAACAACTTTTTTCAATTTTCTCATATATATATATATATATATAGTTGTATGTATTTCAATACATATATATGTATTGTTGTTGTTGTTTTGTATGCTGTGTAGTGGGAGTCACATTTCATTCTTTTTCTATGTGACTATTGTATTGTTGCAGCACTATTTGTTGAATTTTTTTGTGGGGGATGGGGGAACGGAGTGCCTGAGTCAGGAATTGAACCCAGGTCTCCAGCATGGCAGGCAAGAATTCTGCCACTGAACTAGCTTTGTACCCTCCATCTATATTTTAAATTATACAAGTTAGATAAAGATAACTGTTTACATTTTTTAAATGTATGCAAATAAGGTACATGGAAAAAAAGATTAATTGAACAGGTCTTACAAATCTTCCTTCTTTGCAGACAATCTGTAACATTAAGTCAATGTAAAATAGCACTTGAACCCGATGTTAAAAATGGGTTGGACTGTTAACTGTAATTTGATTGTTGTACCTTGAACTAACTGATTAGAGCACAGATTTTTTGCATGAAATTAGAATTTAGAAAAATGGACAGTTTTTATATTAAGATACAAGAAATATTTCAAGAAATATCTAATATTAGGATGACATTCTGAAAGGTTGATCATCATGTGCCTTTTAGGGTATTGTTAATTATCTAAAATGTTTTTGCAAAGCACTCTTGAGTTTAAAGGTTAATAACTATTTTACATGTTTTAAATGGAAATATGGAAATTCAAGTAGAATTTAAAACTTCAAAAGGTATATAAATTTTGTGTTTGTATACATTATATGGTTATTTTTTTAATTTAAAAAATTAAAGATATTTGATACAAACCAAAATTAGTATAAAATTTAATGTGCTTATTTTATTTTGCTTTCTTTATAAGTTAATACGTATATTCAGTTAAATTGTTTTTAAATATTTGTATAAAGTAGATCGTTATCTAATGTGATGTTCTCTTTTAAATCTAGTTTTATTGTCCATATGCTCTTTACTTTGTGATCCTAATCCAGATGACCCTTTAGTACCAGATATTGCACAAATCTATAAATCAGACAAAGAAAAGTAAGTGCTTATTTATGTTAGTTTCTATTTGGGTGCATTTCTATGTAGGTATGCCAAAACATAGAAGTATTGTTAATGTATTTAAATACATTTAATTATGCTTATTGTGCTTACATTAAGTTTATCTTGAGAAGTAAACCTTTCTTTTTAAACCCCTACTCTTTTTACAAAAAATCTTGCTCTTTCCCATTTAGCATTTAATCCTTTAATATTTATAGTACATGTTCTGTGTTTACACAGTATCTCCTGTTTTTAATGGGAAAAAACTATATGTAATTATAGGCAGTGAATTAAAAATGAAAGTATTTAATGATTAGAAAGTATTGTGTATTGTGTTCTCTATCTTCTCCTAGGAAAATAATGGCCATCCACCCCCACCACTAAACTAACCTAATTTTTGAACTACTTCATCTTGTTGGTCTCATCATTAATGTACAGTTTGTAGATAATGTATATTTAGAGTTGGCTTTTGTAGATTTCTGTTAGAAACTAGGCTTTCATTTTGTTGTTTATATGTTTATATTTTCAGAGAGGTTGTAGAGAAATCCAGGAGTTAAAAGATAACTTATGTTTTCATTTTATTTATGCATGAGCCTAAGTCTCATTGATTCAATAATAGGAATATGTGTGATTATTGCAATTAAACATAAGAAGTTAGAATAATTAGTTTTATGTAGATAAATGCTACTAAAAGATTAAATTTGAATGTTTTTACTGTATCCCTTTTGTATACCTACAGATATAACAGACATGCAAGAGAATGGACTCAGAAATATGCAATGTAAATTCAAAAAAATTTTTTTCATATATACCAGAGTACTGTAAAATCTAAGTTTTTTTCGACATTGGCAGTAAATTGAGCACTGTACTGTTTCAATGTACTATGAAGTCCCTTGATATTTACCCATTTTAAATGTGTTTCTGAAGCAAGACAAAACAAACTTCCAAAAATACCTTTAAGACTGTGATGAGAGCATTATCATTTTGTATGCATTAAGAAAGACATTTATTATGGTTTTTAAGAAACTTGGACATCTGTGTCTTCAGCTTACAAGATCTTACAATGCAGCTGAAAAGCAACCAAATTATTTTTTTGCTGAAACTAGGTGTTTTTACATGAGAAATACTGTGTGTGCTAAGATGTCAGTTTTATAAATCTGTAATTCAGATTTCATTCTTTGTTAGCTCACTTTATAATTTGTATTTTTTTACTGTATAGACTAAATATATTCTATTTACCGTGTACATCAACTCATTACTTTTTTTCCTGTGAACAGTATTGAAGAAACCCAACAACCAATTAAATGAATTAACTGTCTGTCTCCCTTGTCTGAGGATATTCTGTAGATTGATTGCAGGTTTCTTAAACCTGAAATGATCTTTACACTGTAATTCTCAATATACTGATTATGGAGAAACACTTGTTTTGATTTTGTTATACTTGACTTAACTATTGCAATGTGAATTAATTGCACTGCTAAGTAGGAAGATGTGTAACTTTTATTTGTTGCTATTCACATTTGAATTTTTTTCTGTATAGGCAATATTATATTGACACCTTTTACAGATCTTATTGTAGCCTTTTCCATATAAATAAAATGCTTTTCTACTATTTGTCTTGATTACTTAAGATGAAATATTTAAAGTTATTTTATCTGTAAGGATCAAAACTCTGTATAAAGTTTTGCATGGAGATTAATTCCAAATTGTGAAAATGAGTTCTGTTGTATTTGGCATTGACCACCATTAATTATGTAAATTTTGTTGTTTAGGTTTGTATCTCTTTATTAAATTGTGAGTCTATAAGATGATATAAATTGGCCCCCTTGTTATAAGGAAGAATATAGAATAAGTTGACATTTTCCTTCAATCACATCTAATATGGATTATTTATTAACATCCTAAAATGAGCTTAAGGCAGAGTCACCCACACTGAAGAAATGTCTTTATAAACCTGAAGAATGAATAGCTCAGTTGATTAAAATGCTCCTCCAGATGTAACTGACACTGTATTTCTTAACATTTCTAAATAATGAATTTCTGAAATAAAATTTTAATGTCACGTCAGCTTGAAAGGGAGCATTCATTTTTTACTATAGATGTTACAAAGAAAACTCCAAAATGATGTTCCCTCTGTTTTTATAAATTGCCAGTTAAAAATGATTTAAATGAGGGTTGTCATGACAGCTTTTAAAGAAAGTTCTAATAACTTGGGGAAAATTACATCTCTTTAATCTTTAGCATGCTTATCAAACTTTAATGACTGTCATTTTTAAGGATAGTTGTAGCTCGTCAAATTATTGGAATGGCTGTATAAATGTACAAAAATATGGATGGGTATAGTAATTAACATAGAATCTAAATCACTTGAGTATTTTACCATGGTTCATTACTATTAAAGCACAAATTAACCTGTTGCTAGAGAATATGCCATTTGTTTTAATAAAATGAATGTAAAATAATTAAATGAATAATGAAATGGAGGTTTAAGAATATGTAGACTTAAAAACATAACTATTACAAGTGATGTCTTGAAACAGCCATATCATGAAAACACTTTTTACTAACTATATTATTATAAACTATGTTTGCCCTGAATTTGAACATTCAACATGAGTAGTTTTAAATACTTAGTATATATTTTGATAGTAAAGGATTTTGTTCCTTGAATATCTTACACTTTTTTAAAAAAAAAATTCATTTGTGTGGCATTTATTTTTGGAAGTGTCTTCTTTTTCTTTTATTAAAGTTTATGAAACTTGCTTAACTACTGTTTGCCTTTGCTTATATCTGAATTGAATAACCAGTCTACTAAGGAGTGAGTGAGTTCTCATAACTGAAAATATTAAGAGCTCATTGGTGGCATAATGATCAGTCAGATCAACATTTGGGTGTATTGTTTTTTGCCTAATTCTAACAGAGATCATTAGTTGCCATTTAAAACTGTAAATTCAAGATCAAGAATTTAATCCTCATAGAATAAGCATTAATTTAAGGACATTCTTGGAGTGAGGGAACTAGGTAACCTTTCAGGGATTTAGGACCGACCCCACCTATTGAAATCCTGGAGTTTCTACATGCAATCTCTCACGGTTGTGTATTTTTGAGATAGAAAGATTGGGAAATTGATTTTCCTCTCAGATTAAAGGAGATTCTTGTCATTTAACTGTTCAGTTATGTCTGTTTATTGGTAGCCAATCTGAACTATGCTTCCACTAGGAGTTTTATTCAATAGTGGTGATGACTGCGAACTTAGGTTTTGGGTTATAGAAATAATTTATGATGCAGTAGTATCTTGGTAACAGTCTAGTAGATGTTATTTCACTTATTTGTATTATGTCACATTTCAGGCTCTGTTCCCATTATTTTATTTTTTGTTTCTTTTGTGGGTGTATGGGCTAGGAATCAAACCCAAGTCTTCCACATGGCAGGTGAGCAATCTCCCACTGAATCACCCAAGCACCCTTGCTCCCATTATTTTAAGTGTACAATTCAGTGGCAGTAATTACTTTCACAGTGTTGTACAACCATTACCATCACCAAAACTTTTTCATCACCCCAGATGATGGGAGTTGCTTTTATTGTACTGGCACATGTAGAAAGTGTGAGCTATACTTTCCACCTAGTTTGCTTGATAGGGAAAACTGTTGAAATCTCTTCAGCTGAAGATCTATTTGTACCCTGAAACACTGTGAATTGTATATAACAGATTATAATATAACTCCTTAGTATACATATTGTGGAGAACATTTGTGACACCACTTGTTTCAGCACTTGTGATACCACTAGTTTTGACAGTCCTACAGCCACCCCCACACATACAGTGTGTCAGTCGAAGAACTCACAGGACTCAGCATATGGTCGTACTCATGGCCAAGATTTAGTACAGCAACACGGCAAGGCTACACAGCCAGATTAGTGAGAGGGAATGACACATCAGGCGGAATCCATGTGCAGGCTTTTAGCTCTCCCCGTAAGGGCTACACATGGTATACTCTCCCTCCAGCAATGAAATGAAGTACGACATGCATGGTGTTTCTGTCCAGGGAAGCCCATTTGAGGCTCAGGGTTTTTACTGGAGCCTAGTTGTGTAGGCATCTGTTCTAGTTTGCTAGCTGCTGGAATGCAACACACCAGAGACGGATTGGCTTTTAATAAAAGGGGATTTATTTTGTTGGTTCTTCAGAGGAAAGGCAGCTAACTTTCCACTGAGGTTCTTTCTTACGTGGAAGGCACAGGATGGTCTCTGCTGGTCTTCTCTCCAGGCCCCTGGGTTCCAACAACTTTCCCGGGGTGACTGCTTTCTGCATCTCCAAAGGCCTGGGCTGAGCTGCAAGTGCCGAGATGAGGAATGCCGAGCTGCTTAAACTGTGCTACATTGCATTCTCTCATTTACGCACAAGCCAATTAAGTCAAACGTCACTCATTGCAGCAGACACGCCTCCTAGCCGACTGCAGATGTAATTACCAACAGATGAGATTCACCTACCATTGGCACATGTCCACAGCAACAGAACTAGATGCCTTCACCTGGCCAAGTTGACAACTGAATCTAATTACCACAGCATCCTTTTCCCACCAAAATTCTACACTACCAGAAGGAAAGCAGGTGTTCACCAAAAATCACGTTGTGAAAATGTCAGCCTGGCACAGCAGGCCCAGCCTTATCACTTGTTATCATCTATCACAAGGGCCAAGTCCCTGGATGTCAGCCAAGGGCCAGCCTTGTAAGCAGGCCTGCAATGTTAACTCTTTCCTGCACACATTACCTCGATTTGTCTGTGATGTTATCCATGTCACATTTAAGCTTATTAGAATCTGATGTCTTCTGCTAGTTCAAGATCTACATTATAAGAGCATTTTACTATCTGTAGAGCATTTTTACCTATAGTGTCATCAAAAGCAAAACCATTATACTATGCAAAGAAGATTTTCACCAGTTCTGTACTTTTGAGAACTGCATTACTAGTTCTAATAACTAAATTACTGCACTAGGTGGGAGCCATATACTTGCCTTAATTTGCTGAATGGTATCCTAGTGGCTCAGAAGCGTTGATAGAATTTTTTAGAAATACCTGCCAGTGCACCAGGAGAGTTCCAACCCAAGATAGCTAGCACCTTAATGAATACTGAAAAATATCTACTGACCCAAATATGTGAAAAATAGTACTAAGGCTGAAAGAAAAAGTGAGAATAGTTTAATTTGGTTGGGAAACTAGTTTGAATAAAAAGGTATTGTTTAGTTGGCAATGTTTGTTTTGTTTTTTAAACAGAATTATACAGAAAAAAATAATTCTAAGTCAATGATACTTTCTAAGAATAGTGATACTGGTGGATTAGATGAGACTATTCAAATAGGTCACTTTTTATCCCACTTCATTCTGGCTTTTACCATTCTACTGAAACAGTAACCCCCAACTGGCAAATCCAGTAGACATTTTCAGCCTTATCCTTAATGGAATATCTGCTGTATTTGACACTCCATATATTCCCTCTTAAAATTATTACCTTGAGTTTGGTAGCACCTGGGTTTCTTAGTTCTTATACTTTTTATACCTTTATGTTCCCTTGAGCTGTATTTCCCTCCAAATTTCTTAAATATTGGTGATTCCTCTTGGTTTCATCTTAGTCAACTGCTGCTTGGCAGGTACTTGGGACATAGTAAATAGAGCTAACCCCTACTGTGACTCCCTAACCTATATCCACATCCAAGACATTCATGCTATTCAACCGTGCTGACTATAGCTGTCGGATATTGAGGCGGCATCTCAGACTCAACCTATGCAGAATGGAACTTATTGTTCCTGTCTAAATTTGCTTTGCATCTTGTATTATTTATTCCAAATTTTCCAAGTTAGAAACCTTAAAGTCATCTTTGACTTCCTTCTCTCCTCCATTGAATTAATCATGAAATACCTCCTAAATACTTCTCGGCTATATCCTACTGCCTCTTGTCCATTTCTTCATCATCTCTTTTCCTGTTAATTTATTTTGACTAGCCAGTGTGTTTCATGCAGTTCAAAATTAAAAATATTTTTAAAAGATTGTATAGTGAAAAGGTCTCCTTCCTATTTCTGTCCTCCAGCAACCCAAATGACCTCCCTGCGGACAAATGAGGTTGTCAGCTTTTTGTGTACTCTCCCAGAGTTACTCTATCACATTTTTTGTAAACATTTTTTTTTAATCTTTTTATTTTGAAACACTTTCAAACTTACAGGACAGTTACTAAAATAGCACAAATTCCATGTAGAGAACTTCAATACACCCCTACCCTCCAGATACCCAGATTCACCAATTTTAACATTTTGTGACATTTGCCCCTCCCTTCCTTCCTCCCTCCCTCCCTCCCTTTCTCTCCTTCTTTTTCTTTCTTTCGTTCTTTCTTCTTTCTCTATTCTTCTTTCATCTGTTTATCTTTTTCTATATTTATCCAGCCATTTTTTAACACTTGAATGTAGGTTGTATACATCATGCTCCGTGAACACTTAATGTTCTGCCAAGTACATTTCCTAAGAACAAGGATATTTCCTTTTATAACCATCTTAGTTATGGTAAATGAGTTCAAGAAACTTAGCATGGATATAATGTGTACAATATACATTCCAATTTTTTCATGAGTTCCAATAATGTCCTTTTGAGCCTTTTTTCCTCTCTTGCCAAATCCCATCCAGGATCACATATTAAATTTAATTGTCATTGTCTCTTTAGTTGCTTGCTCTTTTTTTTTTTTAATATGGGAATATATATACAACATAAACTTTCCCATCTCAACCATCCCACACATTCCCTTCAGGGGGATTAATTACATTCACAATATTGTGATACCCTCATCATCTTCCATTTCTAAAATGTTTCTATCTCTCCACACCCATTAAGCATTAATCCATCATTCTCCCTGCTTCCTACCCCTGGCAACCTGCACTCTAATTTCTGTTTCTATGAGCTTGTTTATTCTCTGACAGTTTCTTTGTAGTTACCACGAGGCTTAAATTTAGCATCTGAAATCTATAACAATCTCATTTGCTTTGATAACAGCTTAATTTCCAAAGTATACACAATGTTCCTGTATCCCTCTGCCCGCCCCCACCTTTTTGTAGTACTTGTCACAGTCTACAGGTTTATATGTTGAGAGTCTGACACCACTGATACATCATCACATTTTATGTACTTGCTATATAGAACCTGTATATAGTAAAAAGTGGAGTCACATGCCAAAAATACAATAGTACTGGCATTTATATTTGCCCATGTCACAATCCTCGACTGGAGATCTTTATTTCTTCATGCTACTTTGATCTGTTGTCTGTGATCCCTTCCTGTCACCACTTTCTTTAGTCTTAACTCCTAGTCTGGTCTTTGGGGCATTCTTCCTCTGGCAGGCCTTTGTCTTCTCAACTCTGTGAGACTGCAGGAAATTGCACTATGTTTTTCAGAAGCTTGGTTTTCTAGGTTCCTGCCCAGCATAGCTTAAGACTTTGGCACATATCTTGAGTTGAAAGGTAGTCACATGTTAAGGTCCCTTAAGCCTCCAGTTTTGTCACTTTAGCACTAAGCAACCACAAAACTCTATTTTTCTGTCCCCTAGCAGTGGCCCTCTGTCGGTACCAATCCCAACAGCTTCCAGCCTGTTCTCCAGGGGCAAAAAATGGCTACAGATACTCAGTTTACCTCTGAGAGTCTCATGGCTTCTGCAATCCTCTCATACTTTTACAACATGATTTTTATGTTTTATCTAGCTTTTCTAATACTTGGTGGAACCACCTATCTAGAAGCAGATTTCCCTAACTCCTCAATTTTTTATGAGACTTCTAAGAAAACCTTCTATCTTTTTCTTACCTCTTGGTCTTGTACCCTCAAATCATCCATTAAAGTGCTAAGGTATTGCATTTAAAACCCAAATCTGATCTTGTGGGTTCTCAGCTTTAAAAAGTTTAAATAGTTCTCCACAGCCTTTAACAGTGGTTTTGCAGAGGGACCTGGGAAAAAGAAGAGAAGGAGCTGCTAACGGATTAGGCTTTGAACTTAACACTTCTACTTCAAACACTGCAGCTCATTTTTATGATTTATGTATCAGGGTCCTATTGGTTCTCCAGTTCTTTTTCCCCCTGGTTGAATCATCAGCCAACAGAGTGAAATACTAAGTCCTTATGGCCCTCGTGTTTTGACCCTAGTTTACATCTCCAGTTATCTGCCACTTCCTGCCTTCAACAAAACTTGCAGTTCCCATTGGCTCCAACCTGTCCCTATTTCCATTAGAGTGGTGCTTCTCATTCTTAAACCTTAGTCAAACTGTCCAGTCTGCCTAAAATGCTCTCTGCCCATCATCCTTTAAATCTCTAATCCTATACCACATCTTCCTTCCTTCCCTTTTGAGGAAATAAGTAGCCCTCACATCCTACCAGAATGCTCTGTGTGCATCTTTATAATTGTCCTTGTTACTCTTATTATCAGTATCACTAACAGTATCACTAATGAGTACCTTGATGTTTCTCTTCCATTTTTAACTCTCTAGGACTTAACACAGTGTTTGGCACACAAATACTCAAATATTTATTGAGTCAATGAATTACCCAGGCCTTGGAAGATATATAAACTTTTAATTAAGTTCATGTAAGTGAGGAAGGCATTAAATAGGAGAAACCAAAGAAAGATACAATAAAATGAAAATAAGTAACGGTGACATTGATGTTCTGTATGCAATTGATGAGAGAAAAGATTAGTGTTGAAGGCAGATCCACTGTGAAACATTGATTTGGTAGTCTGTAAGAAGTCCATGTGAGTTTTTAAATGGTAAAGTGTTACTGTGAAAGCACTTATTTAGGGATGTTTACTTAGTAGGGTATGCAGTTTGAATTGGAATATGGGTTAGCCTGCCACACTAGAATCCTCAAAGTCATTCTTGGATTCTTTATGCTTAATTGGCCAATGAAATCCTGCTGAAATTACTAAGAAATGCCTTCGAAGTGAGCCGTGGTACTAACAGTATAAAAATGTCATCCCCTCTTTCCTAGATTATAGCAATAGCCTCCCAACTCATCTCCTTTACAGTCTCCCTACTCCCATCACTCTCTAGGCTACTACCAAAGGTATTTTTCTAAAATTATGTTTAATTACACCACAAAGCTGTCAAAAAAGTTCTTTGGCTATCTTTTGCTAATAAACTCCTTAGCATGTTATACATGGCCATTCACAACTTAACCCTTCCCAGCCTCTTAGGTTGTTTCCTACCCCTTCTTCCTACATATAAGGCCATTTGCTTTGTTAAGTGTACATGGCATCATGCATATCTGTGACTTGCACATAACTGTTTCCTTTTTCTGGAAAACACCTCCATCCTTCTCCATTTGAAATGACAGCTCAAATGTCACCTCTGTGAAGCCTTCCTTTACTTGCCCAGACAGATTCAAACAGATGGATCGTGACTTAGTCATCTTTGTATTTTTAGCACTTGTTGCTGAGTCTAACATAGTACCAGCCTCTACTAGTTGCTAAATTTAAGAAAAATGTATAACAAAAGATGAATATTACTATTGTATTTTGGAAAAACATATAGATCTATACAAAGTAAAAAGTGAATATCACAGGCATAGACATAACCTCCTACAAGACGTAGACATAATCTCTATCAAACCCTGTTTTGTCTGTATTATTCTGCATGTTTTTTATATATACACATCCATGCTATGCATTCGTGCAATTTTTTTTTTAATGCAAGCCTGCTATTTTGAATGACTGAATGAAAGAGTGAATAAAGGAACTGAAGATGTTATTTTAACAATCTGCTCATCAGTCTTGGAAGTCAGAAAGAGGGTAGCATTTCTGAGGATAGAAAAGAAACAACGGAATTTGAATGAGTGCTTAAAGAACCCTGCAACTTCATGGCTGATTTGCCTATATTGTGCTTACATGGAGTCAAATATAATTTCAAAGTTGCAAACTTTGGGGATTCAGAGATAGGAACTTTTCTGTAAGGAAGATGCTACAAAGAAAATAATCCATCTGACATATACCTCTCTGAATAACCGTTTTCATACCTGTACAATAGAAATAATGCCCACCTTGTAGGATTTATGAGAGGACTAGAGATAATATATGTCAAATGCCTGGCATTATAATTATTATCATTCTGTTTATCAAGTGCTTTAAAACAATGTGAGGACAAACACTTAGGTTATCCTATTCTATTGATAGCTTTATGCCAAAAATATAATCATTCTGTTTCTTCCTTTCTTTAAATTAGCTTTCAAGAATATCCAGGAATATGAATTAGAGTTTATATAAATTTGCATTAAATTATAGCTGTCCTTTTTGCTTGTCCTACCATCTGCTAACTCATAGAATAAGCTTTAAAATAGAAAAGCTATATTTTTATTTATTTATTTTTTTGCACGGGCAGGCACCAGGAATCGAACCCAGGTCTCCAGCATGGCAGGCGAAACTCTGCCTGCCGAGCCACTGCAGCCCATCTAAAATAGAAAAGCTATATTTATTTTATGTAATGCTACTACAGCAATGGCTAAAAATAATTTTCATATGCTTTTAATAATAAGGACTACATGCCGACTTTGTTCTAATTGGGAAATCATTTATAAACTAACATAGATAGCTGGGAACTATTAACATGTAATAAAATGGTTCTTTCTAATTTCTCTCTTTGATTCTTTCTTTTTTTGAATAGCCCTTCCTCCTTTCCTTTCATATAGTGACTTTAAAGGCAAACCCCAGTGAAGTGATAATAGATCCCAAGTGAATAAAGGAAAAAATTAGACATGCACTTTTCTACATGTATAATTTATTAAAATTTTGATTTATAGGAAAGATAATCTAGGAAATCTTTATTCAAATTGTAAAAATTTTTCTCATACTGCTGCAGTGAATTTTTTCACTTTTGTGGTTTTTGCATATTTATCCCATTTCCCCAACTACCGTGTAAATTTTGGGGACAGGAACAATGCCTTTTCCTTCTTGTGCCCCTTCCAGTGCCTTTCATGGTTTTATATAATTGCCGATCAGTAAATTTCCTTTAAATGTGATGTTTATAATATGATTTTATTTCCAGAAATATACCATACTATGATTCAGAATCACATCTATTCCTTTTGCTAAACCTTCTAGGTGATTGCCCCTGCTGTGGAGCTGAATTATTTATCTATTTTATAGTTATAAAAGCAAAATTGCTTTCTCTAAAGAGCATTTTTTCCCAATTAGAGTGATATTTATGCATCTAACTCCATTATTCGGACTTTTGGCTGCTGCTGCTATTCATCACAATACCTTCAGTATTACCAGTGTCCAAGTATCAATGAACCAAGGTCATTACTTTTACATATATATCTAAAAGTTTTGCTTGCTTCTTATTTCCACACATAACTTACCCTTTTATTGGCAAATGACACTTTTAAGAGGTAGTTGTTGGTTTGGGGGGCCAAATTTGTACATAAATAATTTGTGCAAATGCTAATTATATTATGCTTTTATATCTATCTGTAGCTATCTTACTATATCATCTATTTATCATGCTATCTGTACTGTACTAGGTTTTATAATGGATAAAAAGAAATATAGGATCTGGCCTGTACTCAAGTAGCTTATCATCTGTTGAGGAGAAAATAGATATACATAAATATATAGTTAAAAAGTAAAGTGATATGTGATAAGTCCCAATTAAGTGATGATACAGGCTCACACATGACAAAATATCCAAAGAAGATATTCTGAACTGGTATGATGCAGTGTGGTGACTGAGTCTGAGGGATGATCTAATATCATGGGAAAAGCATAGGACAATGAACTTGATGACCAGGCTTTTACATCCACAATTTACTGTTGTAGTTTCCTAGGCTGCTTCAAGCAAATATTCGATGGGTTGGCTTAAACAATGCGAATTTATTAGCTGAAAGTTTGGAGGTCATGAAAATGTCCAGATCAAAGCATCTCAAGGTAATGCTTTCTCCCTAAAGACTGGCTATGATTCTTGGTCTTGTCACATGACAAGGTATATCCATGTGTCAGCTGGTCTCTCCCTTCTCTTCTGGGTTCTGTTGATTTCAGCTTCTTGCTTCCTTGGCTTTCTCTCTCCTCTCTCTGTTTTTATTTTGTTTATAAAGGACTCCAGTAATAGCCTCGTGACCCATCCTAAGTGAGGTAGGTCACAACTTAACTGAAGTAGTCTCATGAAAAGATCCTTCTTACAATGAGTTTACATCCACAGGAATGGATAAAAGAGCATTTTTTCTGGGGTACATACAGCTTCAAACCACCACACCAACTATTGCAATCTATGTCTTAGGCTTTCTGAGCTTCATTTTCTCATTTGTAAATTGGGAATCAATATGTCAATCATATAATAAAAAAAAGATTATATAAAACTGTTTTGAAAACATTAAAGTGTGATTCAAACCTACAGATGTGTTTTACTTTTCCATCAACTAGCAGTGTTTCTGTGCAAAAAAATGACTAAAGAAATGTTAGAAGTTCAGTAGGAACAGAGGAGCAGTATTGATTATTTAATATGAATACATACATATTATTTAACAGGGAGAAGTGACAAAGAAATAATGATAGAGCTGTGTTGCAAATCTTTTTGTTTGGGATAATCTACACTACAGTAGTAATTATTAAGATGTTAATAATATTTGTTATTAATAATATGAGGATATGAATGTCAACATTTTAAGGTGTTGAAAATGTGATGGTGTACAATAAAAAATACAATCAATGTAAACTAGGGTCTATAGTTAACAGTAACGTTGTAATATGCTTCCACTGAATGTAACAAAGGCAATACATCAAAACTAAATGCCCATAAATGAGGGATATGGGGGAGGGGTATGGGAATCTTTATGGAAGAAAAGGAAATCTCCCTATATAGATTGTGGTGGTGAAGGCATGGCTATGTGATTATACCTGGAACCACTGATTTTTTTTTTACTTAGGTTGGAATGTAAGATGTGTGACTGTGCCAATATGAAGCTACTATGCGCCCCAGAAATTCCATGTTTTTATCCTGATCCAGTCTTGTGGGGGAAGCCATTTCTTTTAATCCTGATTCAATACTTTAGGGTGGAAACTTCTGATTAGATTATTTCTACGGAGATATGACATGCCCAATTATGTGTGTGACCTTTTGATTAGATGGAGATGCGACTCCACCCATTCAAAGCAGGTCTTGATTCATTTACTGAAGTCCTTTAAAAGGGAAAACATTCTGAAGAAACCTTAGAACAGACACTGATACTTGGAGAACAGTTGCTTCAGAGCCAACATGAGACCCAGGGCTCAGCAGATGTTGCCATGTGAATTCCCATGAGATACTAAGCAGGCCAGAACCCAGAGTTGTGTCCTAGAGAAGCTAAGTGAAGGCCCACAGATGCCAAGTGAGGAATCCCCAAAAGAAACAAAGGCTGAAAGCAATGGAGCCCAGGAGCAAGGGACCAGCAGATGCCAGCCACATGCCTTCCCATCTGACAGAGGTGTTCTGGATGGCATCACTTTTTTTCGAGTGAAGGCAACCTCTTGGTGCCTTAGTTTGGACATTTTCTCAGCCTCAGAACTGTAAACTCGTAACTTATTAAATTCCCTTTTTAAAAGCCATTCCATTTCTGGTATATTGCATTCTGACAACTTAATAAACTAATACAGTGAATAAACCTGTTTAAAAATCAGAAAGATACAAATGCTGGAGAAAAGGTGGAGAGAGAGATGTACCTATCACTACTGATAGAGAGGTAGAGTGATACAGCCCCTCTGGAGGGCAGTGTGGTGACTTCACAGAAGGCAAGGGGTGGGGTTGTCATATAATCCTTTAACCCTGTTGCTAGGTGTCTAGTTGGAAGAACTGGGAGTGGGGATTCAAGTGGACATTTTCACACTGGTGTTTACGGCAGCAGTGTTCAAGATTTGCAATGGATGGAGGTGGCCTAAGAGTATATCAACTGAGGAATGGAAAGGGAAAATGTGGTGTATACATACAGTAGACTACTGAGTGGCTGCAAGAAGGAATGGAGTTTGAGGCCTGCAACTAGGTGAATGAACCTTGAGGACAATATGTTAAATGAAATGTCAGAAACAAAAATACCAATATCATGCCTCACTCATATGGACTAACTATAATATACAAATTTAAAGAATTTAATCTAGAGCATAGGTTATCAAGTTAAGGCCTATTGTAAAGGTTCCTAGAGTATAAATGCTATAGCAGTCATATTTATTCCAGAGTTGTAATATATTTCTAAATTCTGAGATGCTGAGCTATTTGTGTATTACCTGGTTTGTTCCCTGGAACTTCAGGTGTTTGTGTTGCACCTGAGAGTCAGAGGTAAAGCTCTGAAACTATGAAACAGCATCACCCCATATGGCAACTGTTAAAAAGCTGAAAAAGTGACCAGACTTCAACTAGAGATAGGAATGAAGCTGATCTGGTAGGACTAAAGTAAATCAGAATATAGAGTAAAGGATGATATTATTTTTCAATTTCTATATAGACCAATGGGAGAAATTGTCCAAAATTTAAATTTTCTGTAGCACACTATATAACTTAGCCTGTCTGGCCAGTTTATTTAAATAACCTAATTACATGGAGCCTAGAATAGGGAATGAGCTCTTGTTATTCTCTATAGCTTAATGTAACACCCTAAAAGATACCAGAGTGTTTTGGGCAGAAAATAAAGTATGTGCAAAAATAAAGTCACTAGAGGGACTGGAGAAAAAATATGGAACTATTAAACTTTCCTATCTGGAAAATTCCTGATATTCTTTCAAGCATTAAGGACTCCCAATTTAATTAGCTAAGCCCTCGATCTTGAGGCTTACGCTTATGAAACTCTTTTCTGTAATGGCAAAGCTAAACCTACCTATAACTAAGAGTCACTCCCAGAGAACCTCATTTGTTGCTTTGATGTGGCCTCTCTCTCTCTCAAAGCAAAACCACAAATAAACTCATTACATATCCCCCACCCCCACTAATGTGGGACATGGCTTCCAGGGATGGAATTCTCCCTGGCAACATGGGCCATGACCTCTAAGTATGTGCCTGATCCTGGCATTTTGAAATTGACAATACCTTCTTGATCAAAAGGGGGAAGAGATATGAAACAAAATAAAGTTGCAGTGGCTAAGAGATTTCATATATAGAGTCAAGAGGTCATTCCAGAGGTAACTCTTATGCAAGGTTCAGCCAGGATATTGCAAATCACCACAGTATACTGAGCTCCAACCAACAGTATTCCTGAAGACCCTAAAGAGTACCCAGGGCTCTATCTAGACTGTATAAAAGTTATACTTATTTAATTTATTTTTTTCAGAAATGTAAAACCTCCAGTTATTCCTATGTTAGATAAGCCCTGAAATCCAGAGATACCAGTCTCTGAGAACATCAACCTGTTGCATTCCCCCACCCCATAATGTTGATACCCCTTTTCAGCATGAAGAAGTTAGAAGGGTTATTACCCAAATATCCCTGAAGATTGAATAATCAAATGAGATGGAGGTGTTATAACTGAGAAGTTAGGATTTAACAAATGATTATGACTACTGAATCATCATATAGATATTTCTTTTGAATTCCTAGTGTATTAGAATAGTCAGATGGAAATACCTGAAATTGCTGAACTGTAATTCATACTGTACATTGAAATTTGCTCTATAACTACTTGTTAAACTTTACTTTAAAATTTATCACTTTTCTGCATATGTTATATTTCACAACAAAAAAATTTTGGAAAAAAAAAAGCGATTTTAAAAGTCCCTTGAAGGACTGGAGAAAAAATATAGAACTATTAAACTTTCCTTCCTGGGAAATCCCTGATACTCTCTCAAACATTAGGGACTCCCAAGTTAATAACCCAAGCCCTTGATCTTGAAGCTTGCTTTTATGAAATTTATTTCTGTAATGAAGAAGTTAAGCCCACCTATAATTATGTCTAAGGGTTACTTCCAGAGAACCTCTTTTGTTGCTCAGATGTGGCCTCTCTCTCCCTAAGCCCAACTCTACAAAGAAAATCATCATCCTCCCCTCTAAATGGGACATGATGCCCAGGGGTCTAAGTCTTCCTGGCATCACGGGGACATGACTCTCAGGGATGAGCCTAGCTCTGGCACCATGGGATGGACAATGCCTTCTTGACCAAAAGGGGGAAAAGGAATGTAACAAAATAAACTACCAGTGGCTAAGAGATTTCAAATAGAGGTAAGAGGCTATTCTTGAGATTACTCTTAGCAAGCTTCAGCTAGATATTGCTAATTGCCATCGTATGCCAAGCCCCAACCAACAGTACTCCTATAACACTAAAGAATATCCAGGGCTCTATATAAGACTCTATAAATATTTCCCTCATTAAGCTTATTTTTCAGAAATGTAAAACCTCCAGATGGTTCCTAAGCCACATAAGCCCTGAAACACAGAGTTACCAGTTTTTCCAAGAACATCAACCAATTGCACCACCCTATCTCATAATGTTGATACCCCTTTTCAATATGAAGAAGTTAGAATAGTCATTGCCCAAATATCCCTAAAGATTGGGAGAGGGATCAAAGAAAAAGTAAGAGTTGCAACA